>NC_090646.1:643263130-643890630 GCF_040937935.1 Hyperolius riggenbachi | reverse complement strand
ACATGCTTGGAGCGGGTCATGTTGGTGACCACATGCTTGGAGTGGGTTGCGTTGGAGACCACATGCTTGGAGTGGATTGCGTTGGTGACCACATGCTTGGAGTGGATTGCGTTGGTGACCAGATGCTTGGAGTGGATTGCGTTGGTGACCAAATGCTTGGAGTGGATTGCGTTGGTGACCACATGCTTGGAGTGGGTCGTGTTGGTGACCACATGCTTGGAGTGGGTCGCGTTGGAGACCACATGCTTGGAGTGGGTTGCGTTAGCGACCACATGCTTGGAGTGAGTCGCGTTGGAGACCACATGCTTAGAGTGGGTTGTGTTGGAGACCACATGCTTGGAGTGGGTTGCGTTGGAGACCACATGCTTGGAGTGGGTTGCGTTGGTGACCACATGCTTGGAGTGGGTTGTGTTGGAGACCACATGCCTGGAGTGGATTGCGTTGGTGACCACATGCTTGGAGTGGGTTGCGGTGGTGACCACATGCTGGGAGTGGGTTGCGTTGGTGATCACATGCTTGGGGAAAGTTGCATTGGTGACCACATATCTAGTCATTAATAAATACCTTTATGTATTTATATTTAACATGTAATTAGAAAAGGTATAGATTATAAATAAACATAAATTTACATTGAAATGATCTGTAAGATTTCCTTTGGGTTCGTCCATCATTTTAGTTTCACAGCGTTTTCCAATTTAACCTCCACGAAAAGGCCATTTAGTTATTATGCCTGTTTTCCCTTCTTTTATAGATTAGGGAATCGAGATGATTCAGCAACAATATATCACAGAAATTGTTTGGGACCTGTAAAGAGGCTATAGGTTCATTTATAAGACAATAAAAGCATTGTGAGTCTCGCGGTTTTATAGCGGGAGATATTCCGTCCATTGTTCTGCCGCGTTCGCAATTAATCCCGCCATGCTGAGCAAGAGTAAAGGATCTATTTGCATAATTATAGTGGGACAGACCAATAAAATATTAGGCTCGAATTGCTTTAATTTAATTAGGCTCAGATCCAGCTTCCATGCTACTCAGCAGTTTCTGATCCCCCCTCCTCGCAGGCTAGGTGGAACAATCATTTTTATTTGTTTAGTATAACAGTGTTTTCTCTTTTTTTTTAGTATCATTTGAGTTTGCAGCCCTTTAGGCTAGGAACTCATTAGGGCGATTTTGGCAGCGTTTTGGGATCGCCGACAATTCCCAAAAAGGCTTGCCAATGTAAGTGAGTGGGGGTGCAACCCGTAAGTGCGATCGCGATTATGGGTAATCGCAATTGCAGGACATGTAGCGTTTTGAGCGTGTTTGTGCTCAATGCAAAGTATATAAATGCTGCAAAAATCGCGTATCAAAGCGATTTTGCAACGCTTTGGGGGGCCGCTCGATTATGCTTTTAAAAAACTTTATTGTACTTACCCGGTCTCTGTATTTCCTTCTTCTGTCCCTAGCCCCGCCCCCTAAAGTATGCAGTCACAGGGGCTTCTCTGATTGGTCACAGAGAAGCACCTATGACCTCTTCCTTTAGGGGGCAGGGCTACAGGCAGTAGACGGACGCCTAGAAAGTATAATAAAGTTTTATACAAAAAAAAAAAAAAATACGCAAATCACTAATCAGAAGTGCTGTACAGTTTACTGCTGTGATTTTAAAGCTCTGCATCGATTCCTAGCGGGTTCCGAGTCTTATGGAGGATGGGCGGCTTTTCATACCAAATTGGTAATAGGAAATTACAAGCAAACAAATGGACTCTCTATCGTCAGCTTGCTGATTTAATGGAAGGGAGATGCTTGAACTCTATAGGGTCACAGGGTCAGGAACTAGAGGAATACTGGCTGTCTATCGATCTGTTAAAAGACCACCGTCATGAAAAATTGTACAATTTACGATACCTTACACATAAAATGTACATTTTTCCCCAGAGTAATATGCACTATTAATTACTTTTTTCCTAGGTTGCTGTCACTTACAGTAAGTGGTAGTAAAAAGCTGACAAATCTGACAGATTTAGGATTAGTCCATCTCCTCATGGGGGATTTTATTATTTACAAAGCACTCCCTGAAAAGAATGTATACAAAGATGCCCCACATCTCTCTACTTGCACACTATTTTGGCAGTTGGATTAAGCAACTGCAGTTCAGTAAGTAAGAAATAACTTAGACTTCCCCACAAGGTGGTGGACTAGTCCAAAAAAACAGTCAGATCTGTAAGATTTCACTACCTACTGTAAGTGGTTGTATTTCAAAAGCGCAGAACAGCAGTTGCTCTGTCCAACTGCCAAAATAGTGTGCAAATGAGAAGGGAGGTCAGCTGACATCATTGTAAAGATCATTTCCTGGGAGTGCTTTTGTAAAGAAAATGAAAGCAAATACTGAAAATACCCCATGAGGAAATGGGCTAGTCCAAAACCTGTCAGATCTGTCAGATTTTTACTGCCTGCTGTAACATACGAAACAAAATAGTTTACAGTTCATTTCACCATGGGAGAAATGTACTAAGTAAAAGTATGTGTACACATATATTTGAAATTTTACAGTTTGTCATTATGGTGGTCCTTTAAAGAAGAACTCCAGCCTAAACAAACATACTGTCATTAAGTTACATTAGTTATTTTAATTAAAATAGATGGGTAATATAATCTCTTACCCACCCTGTTTTAAAAGAACAGGCAAATGTTTGATTTCATGAGGGCTGCCATCTTTTTGGTTGAAAGGGAGCATGAGACACAGTTCCAACTGTCCTGTGTGCTGATCACCCCTCCCAGTTGCTAGGCAACATCAATAATAACATAGGAAGTCCCATCATGCTTTGCACAGCATCAGGGAAAAAAAGCCCGGGCAGTTTTCTTTGATGGGTGGAGCTTAGCTAAAAATGCAGCTAAAAATGATGCTTTGGTAAGAAAAACAAAGTTCTGATGCTGTGGAACTGTTAAAGAAACACCAAGCCTTTTCAGTTCTGCTGAGTAGATTTTTAGTCCGGAGGTTCACTTTAAAGAGGAAAAGGGGGAAAATATTACTTCATACGTTGCAAAGTGAGAAGTTAAAAAATAGAAGAGAGATCAAGAAATGATTCATATTCACCATGTAATTTGTTCATGTTGTTTGATCCACAATCAGCCTGCAGGTCATCATCTTTACTGCTTGCAGACATGGAAAAAAAACAGACCGCACCAACTGCCATTATCTGTAACCACACCCCCTAACAATGTGATAAGCCAAATGGTTGTTTCTTTTAGCTATACATATGCACAGAGGAAGATACTGGTTGCTTGACAGTTGGAAACAGCAGTTATTACCCACAATGCAATGAGGTTCACAGACAATAAACAGCCAGGACCACGGTCATGACATCACACTGTGGGATTGGTTTCACCACAATATTAGCCATACAGACCTCCCTGATGATCCGCTTGAGAAAAGATAAAGATTTCTCATGGGAAAGGGGGTATCAGCTACTGAATGGGGTGAAGTCCAATCCATGGTTACAGCTCCTCTTTAATAGTAAATATGCTTTATTTATGGGATGTGGGTGGGTGGGGGGGGGGGGGGGGGTTCCAGTATTGGGATTGGCAGACACAGCGAATGTTTAACATGAATCATGATCCTCTGATGTTTTCCCAACGCAAGTCATGAATATGAGCCATAAACAGGCCTGTATCCAGGTAATAAAAAATACCGCGTCAGGCCATAAATCATCAGATTTCCGCTCACCAATAGCCGCGTGACACCTCGTCCTTCGCTGTCAGGGAGGTAAACCGGTCGTATTTCCCCCGCAGTCTCATCAGTAATTGGCGATTCATCAGAGCGGCAGAGGGGGATTCGCTGATTGCTCCTCTCAGGCCCACGTATGTATTTTATATTATTAGTAACTCAAACGGCGATTATTGCCAGTCATAAACTTGTTTTCATTACCTTCAGAGGCGCCGGTGACAACTGCTGCGGCTCCACACGTCTGTTTTTGGAGACAACCGACGTTTTAAATGACTGTTTTACAAACGGTAGCATGAAAAAAGTCGTAATTGATATAGATGGTCTTCTGTGTAAGTGGTGGACTGTGCACAGCTCTGGTGAAGGCAAGGATGAGGAGACTGAAAGGACAACTGAAGGGAGAGGGATATGGAGGCAGGGCCGGTTCTGTCATGAAGCAAGGTGAAACACTTGCACCAAGCGCAGCGATTAAAGGTGCAGCATTTTCACAGGGTTGCTCGTAAACTACGCCAGTGCGAATCTATGCGTCGTAGTCCGCAACTACGCATCGTAGTTCATAGACGAAGTTTAAAAACTTTGCATACATATTTCCTACGTATTTCCTACCTACGCGTGCGGTAACTGCGTCTGTACGGATCATTGTGCGTGCGCAGAAATATTATTCCCCCTCTATACGTATACAATTCCGCATTGGAAGGTGGAATGTACGCATGCATTAGTTCACCCCATGCGCATATTTAGCGGATTATTGGGGAAATGTTTCCGCATAAGGGCATAAGCGTCCGCATACACTACGCTTCGCACTACGCGAAGCTTCCGTATTTTAACGCATAGTCTACGAAATGCAAACGTAGCGAAGTTTCTGATTTTGAAGCCCTAGTTTGCGAAGCGTAATTGCGTAGAACTACGCGTAGTTCCAGCGTAGCGAAGTTGGCTGACTATGACCATCCCTACATTTTTGTACTGTGAGCGAGGTGAAGAGGTCATCATTGAGGAAAAGCAGCTTGTTGTGCTGTGTGAGGATTCTGACAGTGAGCGAGGAGAAGGGAGGCAGGAGAGCAGCAGTGTTTCATTTGACTTAATTGAATCAGAGTAAATTGTCAGATGCTTTGCGATCATTCCAAATCGGGAGGGTGCATCCCTACAAGTTTGCCTCGGGCAGCAAAAAGTCTAGGACCAGCCCTGTATGGAGGCTGCCATATTTATTTCCTTTTAAGCAATACCAGTTGCCTGGCAGCCCTGCTGATCCTCTGCTTCTAATAATTTTAGCCATAGACTCTGAACAAGCATGCAGCAGATCAGGTGTTTCTGACATTAACCACCTTGGCAGCAATGACGTCAGTGGGGTTGGCGCAGGTGCAGTATGTCCGCGGGAGTATTCGGGCACTCCCACTCGGGCACTCCCACGGGAAAACATGCCCTCTGACCCGGACAAACTATTCACGCATGCGCAGTATGTTTGCTTGGGCATCTGGTGAGAGCTGCGCCGGGCCGGCTATGTTTTCCTGTGAGAGTTCCTGCGTACTCCCGCAGACATACTGAATCTGCGCCAATCCCGCTGAAAAGGGCTTTGGAACAGGGACGATTACAGAAGAACAGAGACAAACACCGGACCACGGGAGGTGTGGTAAGCCTACGCTCACCTCCCCCCACACACACAGGGCGTCAATTACCAAATCATTTAAGGACTAAGGTATCCTTTGAGCAGGTGGTTGGAGAGGTTACATAATGTCTCGTACAGTGCCCTACGTGTGCAGCTCGTGCTACTTCACCACCTGTATGAAATACAAAAACAAAGGCAAGTATTCCAAAAACAAAGGCAAGAATGTTGTTGTCATACAGTGAGGAATGCCAAGCATGTCACTGAGGCCGAGTTTGATTCAGCGGGCGAACACTATAGGCAGAATGTGACGGGCGGGCGTCTAAGTAGCACATAGCGTTGGAGAGGAAAATACGAGGTTATAATCTCAGAGCAATTATGTACAATTGTGCTGTGCCATTCTGCATGGCTGACTACACCTCTACAGACAGGCACAATATAGATGGCAGAGGAATTACTGCAGAGAAGAATGCTGCCTGCCTCTGTTATTCTATTCATTTTATTTTACTCAACTCTTACATGAACCCAAGCTGAATTCCAAACACGTTTAGGCGGGGGAAAAAAGCAAAATTGAGATCTAATTATTCATTCATTCCTGGAAAAGCATTTTTAAAACCTTGCTCCAGTGACAAATCTTTTCCTAGACATGCAAAGGCGGATATTATTTGTGTCTATGTTGAAGCTCCTTGCTTAGCCAATGTTAACTATAGATCGCCTTAAGAGCATCTGGTCAGACAACAGTCACTTCCTGTACCGTAGACTGTATGTGCCATAGGCTGCAGTCCTCTCGGATATTCAGTCTATGCCACGCCCCTTTGAAATCTGGATAGCAGGATGATGTAATGCAAGCAGCAGCAGTGGCGACACCCAAAGACTGAAGTGGACGCCCTCAGCTCAGCTACTTTTGCTCATGTGATCAAATAATTAAGACTATATTTTCTGGGCCAGCAATTTGGATTTAAAGTGAACCTGAAATGAGAGATATATGGACGCTTCTATATTTTTTTTCTCTGAATCAATACCAGTTGCCTGGCAGCCCTGCTGATCTCTTTGGCTGCAGTAGTGTCTGAATCGCACGCCTGAAACAAGCATGCAGCTAATCTTGTCAGATTTTTGTCAGAAACAACTGATTTGCATGCTTGTTCAGGGTCTCTGGCTTAAATCATACATGTCAAACTCTGGCCCGCGGGCCACATCTGACCCTTAGAGCCATTCAATTTGGCGCTCAAGTGGTTTCCCCACTTTGCATTATGTTTGGCCCACTCTAGACCACCAGGGAAGGTAAATTGGAGGTGAAGCTCTAGAATGCCAGGGAAGCCATATGAGGGAGGTACGGGGAAAGCACTAGACACCAGGGAACTGTAGGAACTGTATGTAGGGAGGGTGGGGGCCTCTAGACACCAGGGAACTGTATAGGGGAGGAAGGACCACTAGACACCAGGGGAATATTTAGGGGAACACCTGGGAACTTTTTAAGGGAGGAAGGTGGCCAGTAGTCATTGAGGTTGTCCCGCGACTAGTCCCAGTGTATAATTTCGGCCCACCTTGTATTTGAGTTTGACACCCCTGGCTTAAAGAATTAGAGAACCTTGATATACCTCTTAATTTAGGTTCCCTTTAAACTTAGCCAATATACTAAAATTCTTAAGAATGCTTCATGCCTATACTTAATTATTGCATATAAAAAAATCCCCCTTGCCCCTATATAGCCTAGGTTCACAACATAAGGTATGTGTAGTCGGGGTGTACTTGAGCTTGACTTTATGTATACCAAAATGATACATTTTAGAAAAAGAAAAAAATCTTAAAAAACACCCAGTTCCAAGATGCGCTGTACTTGGCCTGAGGAAGTGGCATTGGACCCACGAAACGTGTTGCCTGTGCATAATTAAACTTCATATATGTATGAATGTGTCGTTACCTCTCCCTTTATTATTTTAGCTGATTTTAACACAGTTGTATCTATCATTGGGTGCCTCTTCCCCCCCTTTGTTCATTAAATAACAAACTGCAGGTAAGTGCCTAGTTGAGTCTCGCCAAATCAGCCCGCAGCCATCTCGCCATGTAGGTTCACGGTTCTGCTTAACATTTGAACGCACCTCTTCCTTAAATTAATCATTTTCTAATTTCAGCCCTTATATGCCAATCAATAGCGGGCCTGAGGCGTCCATCGATTAATTAAAGAATGTGTTTTGTGGGTGACAGGCAGGATTTAGCGCTCCACCTATGGCGTTAAACACATTAATAAAAGCCGCGTGTAGCTACAATAGGTGGGCTGTTCGGCCGGGCCGCTCTCATAAAAGATTTTCATATCCTTGTGTATCATCCCGCTTTTGTTTCCCATTAATATGGATTCCCTGCCTGGTTGCTAGGCTTGAAAAATGTTGCAAAGAATATCAATATTTTCCCTTTTCTTTCTGTTAATTAAATCTACATATTTGCTTGTCTCTGACAAACAACCCTTTTTTGTTCCTCTTGAGAAAAAGAAAATTAAGGTATTTCAAATCGAGAATTCTCTCGTCGGTGCTTAAAACCCAATTCCAAGTGCTTATATAAATGATAGCCTTATAATGAGCCTAAGGCCAGTTTTACGCTTGTTTTTTTTTTTGCGTTGAGGTGATCCTGCCGCATCCCACCGCAACACAAAAAACCTCAGGCCCCTTTCACCCTGGCATTGTTGGTTACCCTTTTTTTGCCACAGGGTAACGTATGGGGCATTACATACCTGCCGCAGTGCAGTGTGATGCGCGGAAGTCATGAATTTGACGCACAGGCAACATCGCGTTGTCCGACAACATGCACGCTGACGTACAGCGACTGGAAGACATCTAAGTCTAAGGCGACGCAGAGATATAAAAAAAAAATGTTTGGCGCTCGCGTTGCAGCATGCATGCGCGGAAGCGTATTTTTTCAATACACTTCTGCACAATTCAATTCAAAACAGGAAGTGAGCGCGTTGCCTGCAGCCACCAGGGAGATCACTGCGCATTGCCGCGATAATACCCAAAGGCTATTTTTGGCAGTGCTATGCGATCTTCGCACCGCATCCTCCATCCCCGCTCAGTAACCTACTTACTTCCTGTTAGACACTACGCGCCGCAACACACCACGCTCTGGCGTTTACACTTAGGCCCGGTTCACATTAGTGTTTTTTTTGTGGAACGTAACCGGGACGTATACTGTACAAACGGAATGGTTGTGAATGGATCCAATGTTAACCTATGGATCCATTCACATGCGTCCGTTGGTACGGATACGTTCCGGTCCCCGGATCTAAAAATTGCTGCAGGCCCTAATTTTCCAGACCGTTCTGCCCGGCAGAAAGGATCCAGAGAAAATATGCTGCAGCATTGGGGCAATGGGAAATGGAATGTTTCTTCACGCTAGTGCAGAAACGGACCATTCCACGGGGGATGAGGGCATGCAACGACGCAAATCTAGCGACGGGAGGGTGAGGGAGGGTGCAGCAGCCGGGCGGGTGAGGGAGGGTTTATACATACCTAATCTTTAGTAGCAGCCTGCGGTAGAGGCTTCCGTCTTCTTCCGCGTCATGTGACTACATGATGCAACATGTGACTAGTCACATGACCCGCTGTGTAGTCACTGTGGAAGAAGAGGAAGCCTTTACCACCGGTTGCTACAGAACATTAGGTATGTATTTGAGTGAAAACTGATCCGATTAATCTTTGTTCAGATCCATTTTCACTTCCATTCTGCAGTGTGCACAGAGCCATCCAGATCCGTTTGGCTCAAAAATGCAATGTGAACCAGGCCTTACTGCATGGCCCATAGACTTCCATAACCCCATGCACTTGCATTAAGTGGAGCAGGAAAAAAGAATAAGGGAACACTTCTAAGTAGGATTAGGGCTTTACACACGTTTATCTCATCACGTCACATGTCACCAGGGCCGATTCTCTCATGCAGCAAGGGTAAACATTTGCATCAGGCGCAGAAATTACAGGGGCGGCATGTTTGTACTGTGTTTACACTAACAGCATGCAGTCAGAGTAGGAGTGGAAGCTAGAGGAAAGCAAAATGAAGAGGTCATCACTGGGGAAAAGCAGCTTGTTGTGTGGTGTGAGGAGTCTGACAGTGAGTGAGGAGGGAGGAAGGAGAACAGCAGTGTTTTATTTGACTTGCACAGCAGAAGGGAGGAGGTGGCACTGCTGTCCTGACTGAGGCGGAATGCAGGATGGCTGACTGGTTGAGGGTGAGCAGTTTGTTTGTCACAGACTCACTGCCAGCCAGCCAGCCAGCGCGTTATTGTGTTGAGCTACAGCTTGTGGTGTCTCAGGCTATTGCATATGCTCCCTTGCTGACTGAAAACATTAAATGAAGCAGAAATATTACATGGTATAATAGCAGTTTGTCGCAAAACTCGCACGGCAGCTACTGTATAACGTGCCATGCAAATTGTCGGGTGCTGTGCAATCATTCCCAATCGGTAAGGGGGGATTAGGGGGAACATCCTCACAAGTTTGCCTCAGGCAGCAAATAGTCTAGAACCAGCCTTGCATGGCACCCTTTATGATTCAGGACACGAGCCACATAAACAAGATAGAGTTAAAAGTTCAGCTAATGGCGAGTTAAGCCTCGGCCTAAAAATCCTTCATGGCATTTGGATATCTGGCAGTAACGAGGGCCGGCTGTAGACAGGAAACAGCTTTACGAGTGATCAGCCCACCCGCATTCTCGCATGCTTCAGCCGGCCTGGCAAACGCTCCCCTTGCCAGATTGCCGATCTGAGGTTGTTTGGATAACTTTTATCGTTATTTCCTCCGATGTTTCTCCTTGACTTGTTGGTAACAGAAGTGTTTACATTTGCACTGGCCCTAAATTGAAATTCTAATTGACAGCTGATTTCAACTGGTGCTTCTGCCCTGGCAGATTTAGAGACCCGAGATGCCATTTAGATGTTGATTTAATTGGCTTATCGTCCTTCCAGGCGTGGGATTTGGCAAGATGACCACGACAGCGTGTGTTGGACTCTGCCTAATCCGGTGCCAGCAGCCCAAATGGCAACGCTGTTTGGCTCACTAATTAGCGTGCGATGTAACCAGCTCCTCATTTCAATTATTCCTGGAAGACAACAGTTAAATAGTATATTAGTAAATAAATACATATATATATATTTTGCCTGGAACCTTTGTTTGCAAGCATAACATGCTTATAATCCAAAGCACCTCTGTGGCCCCGCAACAATTGTCAAACTTGTCTTGACGAATGCATTAAATGGGCATTGCATCTAAAGCAAGGAGTACTAACTTACTTTTGAGCTTTTCTATTGACTTTTGTATCTTTTGTATGAAATATTGGAAACTTGGATTCATTGTTTCAAAATTCAAAAACATTTATAGAAAAATACATAGTACTGCACATGGAATAACAAATTAATCTCAAGAAGTTTTAACCACTTCACCACTGAGAGGTTTTACCCCCTGAGCACCAGAACAATTTTCACCTTTCAGCGCTCCTTCCATTCATTCGTCTATAACTTTATCATTACTTATCACAATGAAATGAACTATATCTTGTTTTTTTTGCCACCAATTAGGCTTTCTTTAGGTGGGACATTATGCCTAGAATTATTTTATTCTAAATATGTTTTAATGGGAAAATAGGAAAACTGTGGGAAAAAATTCATTATTTTTCAGTTTTCGGCCATTATAGTTTTTAAATAATGCATGCTACTGTAATTAAAACCCATGAAATGTATTTGCCCATTTGTCCCAGTTATAAAACCGTTTAAATTATGTCCCTATCACAATGTTTGGTGCCAATATTTTATTTGGAAATAAAGGTGCATTTTTTTCAGTTTTTGCATCCATCCCTAATTACAAGCCCATAGTTTATAAAGTAACAGTGTTATACCCTCCTGACATAACAATTTAAAAAGTTCAGTCCCTAAGGTAACTATTTATGTATTTTTTTTAATTGTAAATTTTTTAATTTTTTTTTAATTGCAAAAAAAAAATAAATGGGGAGTGTGGGAGGTAATGAGTTAATTTTTTGTGTATAAGTAATGATTTGTACGTGAAAAATCCTTTAGGGTGTGGTTTTACTATTTGGCCACAAGATGGCAACAGTAACTTTTTGTTTAATGCGACCTCCAAGCCTCCTTCTGGATGCTTGGAGGAAGTACTAGGCGCTGGGTACGGTTTTTTTTTTTCACAATGATCGCGCTGCTTAACGGAAAAGCAGCGGATCATTGCGGGGCTCAGATCAACGAACGGGAATGGAGTGGCGTGTTTACGAGCGGGAGTGCGCGCTAGAGCGAGCGGGAGCGCGGGCAGCGGCGGGAGCGCGGAAAGTACGGATTTCTCCGTCCCTAGGGCTGAAAGGATGGAAAAAGGGATGGAGAAATTCGTATGGGCGGGGGTAAAGTGGTTAAATTAGGATGATACCATTTATTGGCTAACTAAAAAGAATAAGAATAAGCAAGCTTTCGGCCTTGCAGCTTTCATCGGACTTATATCCTGTTAGTTTGCAAACTGGTGGTACAGACAGCTTTATACATGCAACATCAAAAGGGAAAACAGATTTTTTTTTCAAGCATATATACATGTCATTAAGATGCCTTAAGTGAAACAGAACATCTAAATGGGGTGGGAAGTTGTTAGCTGAGATAAGGATCCTTGTTTACACCATGCTCACAGACCTGGGAGTTGGACTGACACAGAGGTATCGTAAATTCTGAGTTCACAAGTTTAGCTATACAGTGTAGGCTGAGAAAGAGTTTAAATATCGTCAGCCTCATACCAATATAAAACATTTTTGTCCGTATTCAAGCCCTTGTCCACCGCTTTGAACCAATTTATAAATTTTGTTTCGGCTATTAATCGATCATTTGCCGTTTTGAAGCCACCCTTCAGGGCAGTGACATGAAGATCATACATGCTGTGTCCGTTGGACCGAAAGTGTGTAGCAACTGGGAGTCCAGATTTGGTATCGTTAATAATGAATTTTACTTTTCTTTCAAAACAATTATGGCTGGTGGAAACGAGAGGTTGATGGTTATTTCGTAGGAAGGCTTTCACTGTAACTAACAGACTCCTTGCCATCTGTTGGGTTACCCCAGCCTTTTTTTGTGTGGCTTACACATAATAGAACTTCTCTAATGGCAGTTGCTTTACCTACTTTTGAGGATTCCATGGAAACAGGGCCAGATTCACCATGAGGCACTATAGGCACGTGCCTACAGGCACTTGATGATAGAAAGGCGGCTCTCTCCCCTCCCAGAGGGCCTCCCTCTTTTCCTGTGCAGAGTCCTGAGTATAAATGAGAGGTTACTCACGCTGCTCTCGACATCCCACTGACAACATCTCCCTTCAGTCAGGGGCACCTCTAGCTACCTAATACTAAGGGACATGTCTAGCTACTTAATATTGAGGGTACTTCTGGCTATTTAATACTAAGGGGCACCTGTAGCTACCTATGATGGGAAAGGGAAGTAAGGGAGAAGTGACAGCTGGGGTAGCCAGCACACTTGAGGTGCGGTTCGGGGGGGATTTGTAGGTTCATGGAGGGCGGAGTCTAGGGTTCCAGGACATCTGTGCCTATAGGCTCCTGTGATGTAAATCCAGGCCTGCATGGAAATGTGACATTGCACAGTCTCTACACTTAGGTCAAGTACAATCCCGCAACATCAAAGCGAGAAGAACCATCGGCTCAGTTGTGATGATTTGATGGATGTCTATAGGTTCTGTGCTACTACAGCAAAGTCCCCAGTAACCGGCACCAGTGGGAATTGCCTGATGCTGGATACATGTTCTTGCTGGTTGCAACCGGCCAAAAAGCACAACCCCCCCTCCCCCATGCAGCTTAAAATACTCACAAGCCTCCAACGCCATCTTATAACCTTCTTGTGGCTCCTAGCAGTTTTCCGGCATCCCCTGTGTGTGGTTTCCCAGCATACCGCCTGACATTAGGTTCCGTGACACGCCGGAAGCCGTGCTGGAAGCTTGGTGAGTATTTATGGCCATGATACCCTCCAAAAAAAAAACCAAAAGCACAGTCCCCATTATCCCTCAGGCATGCCGGTTAGTTGAGACTTCCGGTTGCCTGACTTCTGGATAACGGGCACTTTGCTGTATATCAAGACATTGCTTGCTTGGCAAGCCAAAATTTTGTAAAAAGTTGGATAGGCCAGATTGCCTGAAATGAGTTGCTCACCGTTGTCGTTTAAAGTCCTTTGGCTATGGATCTGGCTTTGCTGAAGTGTCAGCTTTCTGTAGAGCATCAAATCTTAAAGGATACCCGAGGTGACATGTGACATGATGAGATAGACATGGGTATGTACAGTGCCTAGTACACAAATAACTAGGCTGTGTTCCTTTTTTCTCTCTCTGCCTGAAAGAGTTAAATATCAGGCATGTAAGTGGCTGACTCAGTCCTGACATAGACAGGAAGTGACTACAGCGTGACCCTCACTGATAAGAAGTTTCAACTATAAAACAATTTCCTAGCAGAAAATGGCTACAGAGAGCAGGAAAAAGATAAAAAGGGGCAATAGATCATAGATTGTAGCCCTGGCATACTTCAATGAATGTGTCATTGAGCAAAAACAATAAAACAGTTAAAACTTAAAAAGTAGATTTAAACATGAAATAAAACTGTGAAATATCTTAAAAAGTCATTTTTAGGAGAAGGAAGATAGATACAGTCGTTTATTTCATTAGTTTATTTTCGTCTCAGGTGTCCTTTAAGAGCAACTGTAGTAAAAATAACGTAATTAATAAAATAGCTTTTTTTTCGCAAATCGCAAAAGCAGATTCGCAAATGATTGCAAAAAGAATGCAATGCCATTACATGTGCGTTGTGGAAAAATCTCAAGTCAGACGGGATTTTTTTTTAACATGTGTGAACCCTTCTTTAGCGCATGAACGACACAATCTATTAATATGCTGAACTAGCTCTGGCTACGGAGGAGTTACTCTCCTTCACTTGGCAATTATCTTTTCACACATACATATCCAACATACGTGCAGAGAAGACCTTGACAGCTGAACTCTGGGAGATTTATTAGACATTTTCTATCCATACATACCGGAGTCGGCTGTAAAACGGCCCCACGGGCCCCTCCAGCGCTATGATGTAAACGCTGAACATGGAAGTGATCATGGAAGGAGAGAGATGTATGTTACCTGTTCCAATGTCGTTTTTTTTAACAGGGACTAATAAAGAATTTATTTTCTAATGATCTGCTCGTATTTCACCTCCTGCGATTTTATTTCTAGGGGGTATAACGGCGCCGGGTATAGCGATGTGGAAGACCTGTTTGTATTCTCTTCACGCGAGCGGCAGAACCAAATGCAATTCCATCTGCTAAAGTCAATTTGCGGGGGGAGTTTGCAAAAGAGCCTTTGCAAAATAGTCGGCAAACAGGGTTCCGCGTCACTGTCAGCGGGTGGCTGTGACGGCGAAGGGTGACCTTTCCCGCCATTTCGCCGGGGAGAGAATCGCCCGCCTGGCTGGAGAGATACGCTGACATGTCGTGAGTTTCAAAAACTGTAAAAAGCTGAATGTCACATGTATGATCTTAAAGGGAAGTGACATGTGACCTGAAGAGATAGACATGTGAATGTACAGTGCCTGGCACACAAATAACTAGGCCGTGTGCCTTTTTCTTCTTTCTATGCCTGAAATAGATAAGGCAGCCATACATCTAACGATGATGGCAGGGCCCAATTTACCATAAGGCACTGTAGGCGCATGCCTACAGGCGCCTGATGATGGAAAGGCGGCTCAATCCCCTCCCCTAGTGGCTCCCTTCCTCCTTCCCTATGCAGCATCCCGATCAGTGTGTAAATAAGGGGTTACTCGCCTGGCTCTCGGCATTCCACAGACAAGATCTCCCTTCAGTCTACCTACTTAATACTGAGGGTACCTCTAGTTACTTAATATTGAGGGTACTTTTGGCTATCTAATACTATGACAGGCAAGGGAAGTAAGGAAGAAGTGACAGCGGGGACAGCCAGCACACTTGCGTTTCAATTTGGGGGGTGTGTGTATGCTCATGGAGGGCGGAGTCTAGGGTGCCAGGACATCTGTGCCTATAGGCTCCTGTGAGGTAAATCCTGGCCTGGATGAGGGCTGGGCAGATTCAACAAGACGCAAATCTCTCTCCAATCGAATCTGATTAGAGAAAGATCTGTCAGCTGCCCATACACCACAGGCCAATTCACGATCAATTTCATGCTGAAATCGATCCGGAATTGACCTTGTGATGCCGTATCCACTGCCTCTCCAGCCTGACGCTGTCCCCCAATGTACAAGGCTCCCACCCCTGTGCCCAGTGCACTATGTTTACATTACCAGTGTCTTCCGCTTGCTTCGGGCGTGTCCTCAATACATACACATGCCCCCTGTGGTTGCCAGAGTAACATGGGCACACTCCCACTTCTTTGCCGGAAACCACGTGGGGCACGTGTATGGATGGAGGACAAGCCCGGAGCAAGCGGCAGACACACACAGGTAATGTATACATAGTGCATCGGGCACGGGGGGGGGGCATATTGAACATTGGGGGGACAACATCTAGCAACATGTCTAATTGACATCCTCAGCACCAAAATTGGTTGCATCGTGGATCGGGCATGCACTTGATGGCACATATTTTCATCAGATAATAATTATCGAATCGGATGGTCACTCGACCCCCAAGTCGCTAGATGAATGGGTACCTCAATATTAGGTAGATAGAGGTGCCCCTGACTGAAGGGAGATCTGGTGAGTGGAATGCTGAGAGCAGGGGCAGGAAGCTCTCATTTACACTCTCATCAGGACTTTGCATAGGGAAGGAAGGAGGGAGGCACTCAGGGAGGGAAGTGAGCTGCGTTTCCATCATCAGGCGCCTGTAGGCACGAGCCTACAGTGCCTTATAGTTACATAGTTACATAGTTATTTTGGTTGAAAAAAGACATACGTCCATCGAGTTCAACCAGTATAAAGTACAACACCATCCTGCTCCCTCACATATCCCTGTTGATCCAGAGGAAGGCGAAAAAACCCTTACAAGGCATGGTCCAATTAGCCCCTAAAGGGAAAAATTCCTTCCCGACTCCAGATGGCAATCAGATAAAATCCCTGGATCAACATCATTAGGCATTACCTAGTAATTGTAGCCATGGATGTCTTTCAACGCAAGGAAAGCATCTAAGCCCCCTTTAAATGCAGGTATAGAGTTTGCCATAACGACTTCCTGTGGCAATGCATTCCACATCTTAATCACTCTTACTGTAAAGAACCCTTTCCTAAATAAATGGCTAAAACATTTTTCCTCCATGCGCAGATCATGTCCTCTAGTCCTTTGAGAAGGCCTAGGGACAAAAAGCTCATCCGCCAAGGTATTATATTGCCCTCTGATGTATTTATACATGTTAATTAGATCCCCTCTAAGGCGTCTTTTCTCTAGACTAAATAAACCCAGTTTATCTAACCTTTCTCGATAAGTGAGACCTTCCATCCCACGCATCAATTTTGTTGCTCGTCTCTGCACCTGCTCTAAAACTGCAATATCTTTTTTGTAATGTGGTGCCCAGAACTGAATTCCATATTCCAGATGTGGCCTTACTAGAGAGTTAAACAGGGGCAATATTATGCTAGCATCTCGAGTTTTTATTTCCCTTTTAATGCATGCCAAAATTTTGTTAGCTTTAGCTGCAGCTGCTTGGCATTGAGTACGATTATTTAACTTGTTGTCAATGAGTACTCCTAAGTCCTTCTCCAAGTTTGATGTCCCCAACTGTATCCCATTTATTTTGTATGGTGCTAGACCATTAGTACGTCCAAAATGCATGACCTTACATTTGTCAACATTGAATTTCATCTGCCATGTATGTGCCCATATAGCCATCCTATCCAGATCCTGTTGCAATATGACACTATCTTCCTGAGAGTTAATGATTCTGCACAATTTTGTATCATCTGCAAAAATAGCAACATTGCTCACTACTGCATCTACTAGGTCATTAATAAATAAATTGAAGAGCACTGGACCCAGAACAGACCCCTGTGGGACCCCACTGCTAACAGTCTCCCATTTTGAGTATGATCCATTGACCACAACTCTTTGTTTTCTGTCCATTAGCCAGTTCCCTATCCATGAACACAGACTCTTCCCCAGTCCTTGCATCCTCAACTTTTGCACCAGACTTTTGTGGGGAACAGTGTCGAAGGCCTTTGCAAAGTCCAAGTATATCACATCTACAGCATTCCCAATATCCATATTAGCATTCACTACCTCATAAAAGCTGAGCATGTTAGTCAAACAGGACCTGTCTTTAGTAAACCCATGTTGATGCTGAGAAATAAGATTATTTTCTACTATGAAGTCATGTATAGTATCTCTTAGTAACCCCTCAAATAGTTTGCATACAACTGATGTTAAACTTACAGGTCTATAATTTCCTGGATCAGATTTTTTGCCCTTCTTAAATAATGGGAAAACGTGGGCTGTACGCCAATCCACTGGGACTCTGCCAGTTGCAAGAGAGTCACAAAAGATAAGATAAAGGGGTTTATCTATAACTGAACTTAATTCCCTTAGGACCCGAGGATGCATGCCATCCGGGCCAGGTGCCTTGTCTATTTTTAATTTATTTAGTCTTGCCTTCACTTCTTCCTGCGTTAAGTATTTAATATTACAGTTAGAAGATTGAGACTCTTCCGCCTCTGTAGTTTGCAACAGTGCTGTTTCTTTTGTGAAGACAGAAGCAAAGAAAGCATTTAATAACTCTGCCTTACCTTGGTCATCCACCATTGAGTTCCCATCCTCATCCTTTAGGAGTCCTATACAGTCAACCTTTCTTTTTTTAGAGTTAATGTACTTGTAAAACTTTTTTGGGTTAGATTTGATATCCTTAGCGATTTGTTTTTCAGCTTCAATCTTTGCCTGCCTAATTTCTTTTTTACAATTTTTATTGCACTCCTTATAGTTGCTTAGTGCAGCCTCGGTCCCCTCCTGTTTTAAGACCTTATAGGCATTCTTTTTCCTCTTCATTTTATCTTTAACCTTTCTATTCATCCATAGAGGCCTTTTTTTATTCCTAGACATTTTGTTTCCATATGGGATATACATACTCCAGTATTGATTGAGTATAAGTTTAAAAGCTTGCCATTTCCCTTCAGTGTCTTCCCCTTGTAGTACATTATCCCAGTTCACCAAACTTAGTGCCTGCCTAATTTGAGTGAACTTTGCTTTTCTAAAGTTCATAGTTTTAGTGGTCCCGCTGCCCCGTGGCCTATCAGTCACCAGCTCAAACGTTATCATGTTGTGATCACTATTTCCCAAATGTTCTTGAACCTGCACATTTGATACATTATCTGGTCTATTAGAAATGATCAGATCCAGTAACGCATTCCCCCTAGTTGGTTCAGTTACCATTTGAGTCAAGTAATTGTCCTGTAGTGCTGCCAGAAATCTGCTGCTTTTACCAGAATGGGTAGCCTCAATACTCCAGTCAATGTCTGGAAAGTTGAAGTCGCCCATAATTATGACCTCATTTTTACCTGCAGCTTTTTCAATCTGCTGTAGTAATCGTAGTTCTGCAGCTTCATTAATAAGAGGTGGCCTGTAGCATACCCCAATAAGCAATTGGCAACTTTTATTTCCACCATGAATATTTACCCAAACGGACTCCACATCTTCGCAATCTTCCTCCATCTCATCGTTGAGGACAGCTGTAAGAGAATTCTTAAAGAGACTCTGTAACAAAAATTGCATCCTGTTTTTTATCATCCTACAAGTTCCAAAAGCTATTCTAATGTGTTCTGGCTTACTGCAGCACGTTCTACTATCACCATCTCTGTAATAAATCAACTTATCTCTCTCTTGTCAGACTTGTCAGCCTGTGTCTGGAAGGCTGCCAAGTTCTTCAGTGTTGTGGTTCTGTGATGCATCTCCCCCCTCCAGGCCCCTCTCTGCACACTGCCTGTGTATTATTTAGATTAGGGCAGCTTCTCTCTTCTCTCTTATCTTTTACAAGCTGGATAAATCCTCCTCTGAGCTGGCTGGGCTTTCACATACTGAGGAATTACATACAGGCAGAGCTGTCTGCACTCTGCAGGAAGAAACAGCCTGACACTTCAGTGGAAGATAGCTGCAGGGGGAAAGAAACACACAAATGATCTTTTGAGATTCAAAAGGAAGGGTGTATACAGCCTGCTTGTGTATGAATGTATTTTCTATGTGTGGACAAACTGTACATCAACCTACTTCCTGTTTTGGTGGCCATTTTGTTTGTTTATAAACAAACTTTTTAAAACTGTTTTTAACCACTTTTAATGCGGCGAGGAGCGGCAAAATTGTGACAGAGGGTAATAGGAGATGTCCTCTAACGCACTGGTATGTTTACTTTTGTGCGATTTTAACAATACAGATTCTCTTTAACAAAGAGACAAACCCCTCCACCTTTTTCCCCTGTTCTATCCCTCCTAATCACATTGTATCCTTTTAAATTAGCTATCCAGTCATGGCTTTCATCCATCCATGTCTCGGTTATTCCCACAATGTCATAGCCTTTGTCATTCAGAATGAACTCTAGTTCGTCTATTTTATTTGCAAGGCTCCGAGCATTGGTTACCATGCACTTTATATTTTTGCCACCACATTTACCAATTTTGTTTACATGAAATTGGCTACTTGAATTTTTACCAACCTCCTTAATCTTTACACTGTCCCCACCCCCCTCTCCACCCTCCATAATGATAGGCTCCCACTGTCTTTTTACCTCATCTTGTCTATGGTAAATTCAATCCTGGCAGGCGCAGTACAGCCATACTCATGCCTGAAGAGGAGTGCAGCCCAGATCTTCACTCTGACAAGCCCTTGTTGTGTCTCTTTGGGGGTTTGCATTCAGCAACAGGTTACCGGAGGATAACATAGGGAAGAACTCTACAGGCTCCAGAAGCTTCTCCCTATTTAGGTAAGTTTGTTTTTTTTGCCTCTGGTACACTTCAATAGAGGAAAAATAACTTTATCACAGAAGCAAAGTGTGAGCATGTGATAACACTATCATTAAATGCAGATCTATGCTGGCATTCCCCGTGACGACCAATATTATATCTTAATTAGCGAGTCTTAGAATTATTGATTTAATAAAACAATCAGTTCCAGTTGTAGGCTTTCATTATACATGCAATTATTCCCAGTCTCTATGTGCTCATCTATAAGATCCGCGCCTTGAGAAAAATGCAGCAATCATAGTGTTCCTGGTGTGTACTATTGACTGAAAGCTCATCTTCCGAATCAGATCTAATAATACCGGATAATCATTTAGTAACCAGAGTGCTCAGAGCCCAACTTCTACAGCTGAAAAGCTGGTCTTGAAATTGTGGTCATGTGATCAGAAGCAGCTAAGTGTTTTGGGCTCTGCTGGTAGGGCTGCTGTTGCTGCCTGAATTGCATCATCCTGCTGCTGAAAGTGAAAGGGGAAAGGCAGGGACTGAATCTCTCTGTGAAGATTGGAGTGAAATCCATTTTATTTTTTTTTGCTTGATCAAAATATTTTAAGTCTCAAACCAATATACCATCCACTTATGATCAGTTTTTTCATTTTTTTTTTTTAAAAGGGCAGTGAGTGGACATTAGAATTATTCTGCAACGCAACTGAGCGCTGCGAACTAATCCTCAGTTTTCAACACATACAATCAGAAATTTATCGAGATTCATGGAAAGATTTGATCATTTTTTTATTGAACTGGAAAATAAATCCATTTGATTGAATGATGTATAGCCACTTTTAGGTATATTATACGTCATATGGAGATGTAAATTCTTCCATGTTCTCTTTAAAGGACACCATAAAGTGAACCAGAGACAAGCACCCTCATGTATTTTACCATATATATCAGTGGGAACATTGGAGAAAACACCTACCTTGCTCTCTGTTTCATTCTTCACTGCTCATCCTGCTTGTTATCAGCCCTGATAAAATCCCTGACTGAGCATTCATTATAGCAGAGCCACAAGGGGGCAGGCTTAGGCTTGAAAAGACATCAGAGAAGGCAGACTCCGCTATAATGATTCCTGAGCAAAGCCAGTCTGAATGCTCAGTCGGGGATTTTATCAGGGCTTATAACAAGCAGGCTGAGCAGTGAAGGATGAAACAGAGAGCAGGGTAGGTGTTTTCTCTAATGTTCCCACTGATATATATGGTAAAATACATGAGGGTGCTTCGTCTCTGGTTCACTTTAAGTAAGAAGGATAAGGAGGCTGCCATATTTATTTTCTTTTAAACAATACCAGTTGCCTTGCAGCCCTGCTAGTCTATTTGTCTGCAGTAGTGTCTGAATCACACCAGAAACAAACATGCAGCTAATCTTGTCAGATCTGACAATAATGTCAGAAACACCAGATCTGCTGCATGCTTGTTCAGGGGCTATGGCTAAAAGTATTAGAGGCAGAGGATCAGCAGGATAGCAAGGCAGCTGGTATTGCATATAAGGAAACAAATATGGCAGCCTCCATATACCTCTCACTTCAGTTGCCTTTTAACATGCTGCCTACTTTATAGGTACTATATGAATTAAGAAATAAATATCTCCTATTGATATGATATTCGCAGTCAACAGGACTATATTAGATATTAATGCGCAGGGATTAGCGTTTCTTGTAGAGTCTTTTTCACTACGATTTTTCATGTTTATTTACTTCACCTACATACACACTGCAGCTGTTTCTGCTTTGTTGGCTGTTTCTCGTTTTTTTGTTTTTTTTCTAATGGAAAATGTAAATGTACGCGACGCTGCATTTTAATTCAGCCGTTCATCTAGTGCTAATATCCTTCCTTGGCATAATCAATACACTTACACAGGACATTACTATGGTAATAGCCTGCAGCTTGCAGTGTGGGGGGAGAGAGTTTGGACTTCTCTCTAATACAGAAACTGGCATGCCTGGATCTTTTACTATACATGGCCCAAACTCAGTACTGATACATTATTCAACATTCAGCATTTACCCCTGGATAGCAAAAAAGTGTTAAATGGGTAAGCGGGTCTTGGTACTCCTGCACTATTTGGCTGCCAGTACATGGGCATTTGGTACATACATGCTTGCACTATTTGTATGTGAGATCTCTACTATTTAATAGGGATGCTCATTTGGATTCCGCGGAAATGCAATTTCCAAAATTCCGATCGGAAATTGCATTTCCGCATCGGAATGCGGAAATCGCTGAAATTTCCACCGGAAATCGCTGAAATTCCGCCCGAATTTAACATTGATTTTCTCAAAAACTATAAGGTCTTTTTTAAAACTGGTTTTTGCATCTTGTTCACAAGATTCAGTTTAATAAACCCTGAAAATGTGGTGTTTCTAGGACTTACGGGGGCTTTGCTATTAACCGCTAAAGTCGGCGGATGTTTACTGTAATGTAAAATGCAGACAATCTGCATCTGCCTATTTTCTGCATTTTACAGTACAGTAAAAACCACCAACTTTAGTGGTTAATAGCAAAGCCCCCGTACGTCCTAGAAACACCAAATTTTCAAGGTTTATTAAACAGAATCTTTTGAACAAGATGCAAAAAAAGTTTTCAAAAAGACCTTAGAATTTTTGAGAAAATCAATGTTAAAGTCGGGCGGAATTTCCGCGATTTCTGGCGGAAATTCTGCATGGAATGCGGAAATTGGTAGCGGAAAGTGGAATCGGTAATTGGCAATGGCGGAATGCGGATTTACCGCGGAATCGGAAATTGGCATTTCTGACCATCCCTACTATCTAAGTGAATCTGAAATGAAAATAAACTTATGAGATAATTGCCCATATGCAATTCACTATTTCTCCTGAGATAATGTTTTATCTTCTATTTAAAGGACACCTTAAGTGACATGTGTGACATGATGAGATAGACATGTACATGTACAGTGCATAGTACACAAATAAATATGCTGTGATGCTTTTCGTCTTTCTCTGCCTGTAAAAGTTAATATTCAGCTATGCAACTGACTGTTTTTTTCCAGTCGGGACCCAGTCGGCCCACTGATAAGGAATTACAGCCATAAAATACTTTGCTCCAGTTCTCTGCCAGGAGAGGATAGATAAAAAAAGGTCAATAGTTCACATTTTTAGCGCTCTGAGACACGGAACAGACTGTTAAATTCAACTGAGAAAAAACAAAAAATCTGTTTTTTTTTTGTTTTGTTTTTTAAGTTTTTAAACATAACATGAAACTGTGTGATAGGAAGGAGGATAGATATAATTGTTTATCTCTTCAGTTTGTTTTCACTTAAAGTGTACCAGAGACCTCATTAAGTAAAGATTTGATACTTACCCGGGGCTTCCTCCCGCCCCATAAACTCATTTGAGCCCCTCAACGTTCTCCTGCGGTCTGCCGTTCAGCCGCGATCAGCACCGGTAACTGGCTCAGTCACGTTAGTCGGGGCTTTCTGTGCATGTGCTGACCTTCCGCGCATGCGCAGTATCCCCGGACTGCCCACTGGAGCAGCTGCTCATGTGGAACGGGTGTTCGGCTGCTTCGATGCAAGGGTTAGAGGCCCACCTTAGACCACAAAAAGACTCGTACAGCTGCGACATATGTTCATGGCAATTGTATTACGAAAATGGAATTTCCCAATTCCCATTAGGAACTCCGCACTCATAGAGCCGCTCACTTGATAACATTAACCTCTGTACAGTCATTTAACCGAAGCTTCATTACCTTCATCATTTTCAATCTGCCTGTCCTAGCGGGGGTCACCGGGGGCAGCGGGCTGCAGAGAGAAGCCGGGCCTCTCAATGACATCTGCACAACTAGAAGAGATCTTTAAATGGAAGTGAAAGGAAGGAGATTTCCAATCCGCTCCATCATCATAAATGACTTTCGTGTCCCGAGTCTGTCAGCTGCAAGAAAAGGGATCACAATAATTTATAGCAGACTACGGCATTGATTTACTAAAGGCCGGAGAAGTGACACAAATAGTAAATGTTTATTTTTTGCTTTGAAGTGGTGAAACTTTTGGTTCTCTTCTGGGTCATAGCAAACCATAGTGAGAATTGTTATTGCCTCCTCCTCCCCCATGCCATGGCCATAACTACAGATCTTAAAGGACAACTGAGGTGACATGATGATATAGGCATGTGTATGTACAGTGCTAAGCACACAAATAACTAGGCTGTGTTCCTTTTTTTCTTTCTCTGCCTGAAAGAGTTAAAAATCAGCTATGCAAGTGACAGTTTCTGTCCGGGTGGAGACTTGGTTGGCCTATTGCGTAACCCTCACTGATGAGGAATTGCAGCCATAAAACTATTTCCTGGCAGTCAATAGCTTCTGAGAGCAGGAGCGAGATAAAAAAGATGAATAGTTCATAGATTTTAGCTCTGGCATACTTCAATGAATGTGTCATTGAGAAGAGGTCATGAAACAGTAAAAACTTAAAAATTAGATTTAAGTATAAAATAAAACCCGCCCACTGTTGTTACCACTAAAGGCTGGGAATCCAACTCCCGGGGGTCATATAAGAAGTGTGGCCACCACAATCCCCCCCTTCCCCTTCCATAACAGTGTGGCCAGCATAACTTTCACCAGCCATAATAGGTGGGGCCACAAGATGGGCAGAAAGGGGGAAGAGTTGTATAAAACGGAGGTAAGGCTAGTAGTGGGGGCTCCCCACAAGCCTGACATATGCAGAAGCTGCAGCCCGGTATTGAAGACTTATTGGTGAGATGTTGTGCTGACCTATTGGGTTTGAAGTAGTGTTTGTCATGTGACCCTTTCTCCCATTGCGGCTCTGGCCCTTCCGAGTCGGCAGTGGGCGACGTATTCAATTCAAGGGAACTTCAGCATCCTTTGGGCACTCACCATAGCCAAGGGTACATTCAGCACCATTTCAGCACCGGACAGCAGGACTGGGTGCTTCCATTTAGCTCTGACACTTCCTCTTTCCAGCTTTAAATCAGAAAGTATGATAGCAAAAAAAATTGCACTCCATCCTGCTGTCCAGTGCTTAAAGAGACTCCGTAACAAAAATTTTAGCAGTATTTCTCATATTCTACAAGTTCCTAAGACTGTTCCATTGTGCTCTGGCTTACTGCAGCACTTTCTACTTGCATGGTCTTTGTAATAAATCAACTTATCTTTCCCCTGTCGGACTTGTCGGCTGTGTCTGGAAGGCTGCCAACTCTTCAGTAATGTGAACAAGTTAACTCCTTCCAAGCCCCTCCAGTGCTCCTGTGATTATTCCCCACAGACAATGTCCTTGCTCTCACTGTCAGCTTGTCTGCTATCTGTGAGGCTGATAAACACAGACTGATAAACTGAACAAAGAATAGCTGGCTGATGAGGAAGCTGCCTGTCAGGCTGACACCAGTGCAGACCCCAGACTACAGGCTCTAAAGATTCAGCTTGTAATGCTTCATTGACACAGAGCTCTTTCACAACTTGCACATAACCTCTGGAGACTGAATTCAATGTGTAACTCACTGAACTCTCTGTGTACTTACTGTGTATTAACTGAGTTCACTACTCTGCTGATGTACTTCCTGTTTTGGTGGCCATCTTTTCTGTTTACAAAACAGTTTATTAAACAGTTTTTTTACCCTTCTTATTGCAGCGGAGAGCAGCAAAAATAATACAGAGGGGGCTATGAGATGACCCCAAACAGGCAGGGATGTTTGTTTATACTTCATTTTGTGAATACAGATTCTCTTTAAAGGGAATCTGAAGTAAAAATAAACCTGTGAGATAATGATTTGTATGAGTAGTACAGCTAAGAAATAGTACATTAGTCACATAGATTTGAGTCTCATATTGTTTCCAGTACAGGAAGAGTTAAGAAACTTCAGTTGTTATCTACGCAAAAGAGCTTCTCTGAGCTCTCCGACTAAGCTTGGTTGGCTACAGTGCTGTTTTCTGAAGCACTTATCTCAACCTGTCTCTCACTTTTTCTTGTTTCTTTAAAGTTTTACTGCAGAGTAGTTCAAAGGGTCATTAGCTCTGCTCTGTTTCATAGTTTTAAAGAGAATCTGTATTGTTAAAATCGCACAAAAGTAAACATACCAGTGCATTAGGGGACATCTCCTATTCCCCTCTGTCACAATTTCGCCGCTCCCCGCCGCATTAAAAGTGGTTAAAAACAGCTTTAAAAAGTTTGTTTATAAACAAACAAAATGGCCACCAAAACAGGAAGTAGGCTGATGTACAGTATGTCCACACATAGAAAATACATCCATACACAAGCAGGCTGTATACAGCCTTCCTTTTGAATCTCAAGAGATCATTTGTGTGTTTCTTTCCCCCCCTGAGGGGGGAGTGCATAGCAGAACCACAACACTGAAGAACTTGGCAGCCTTCCAGACACAGGCTGACAAGTCTGACAAGGGAAAGATACATTGATTTATTACAGAGACTGTGATAGTACAAAGTGCTGCAGTAAGCCAGAACACATTAGAATAGCTTTTGGAACTTGTAGGATGATAAAAAACAGGATGCCATTTTTGTTACGGAGTCTCTTTAAATACAGAGAGTAGTTTGGAAACTGCAAATCTTAGAGAATGACGCAATGTTATAAAAAAAAAAAGCTATATAACTGAAAATAAAAATATATGACTCTTCTTTGCTTTTAATGTTCTATTCATTATCTCTACATATACAATTTGTGATATCATACGTTTTTATTTTTTTCGCTTCAGTGTCATTTTAAGTGTAAATCCAGCCTGAAACCTACTTTCTGTTTCCAACTTCAGCGCAAGAGTGTCAATCAATCAACTCTTGCAACAGGATACCCTCTGACGCACGCTCTAGCCAAGGACCATATCAGGAACACCGTCTGGCGAAACCACTCATGTAACACTGTCTGGCGAAACCACTCGTGTAATCAGGAGATATTGGATGTAATTAGCGTAGAGGGTTGGTACAGGCTCAACTTCATTGAATGTTTAATGGAAGCGATGTAAAGGCAGCGTGCACATTGTAGTATAAATAATGTACGCACTGGGATGTAAACAAGGCCTACAGTGAGCCCTGATAGCATCAGGGGTTTCCACTACATTCATTAATGCCGCGTAAAGAGCTCCAGTGCATTGACACCTCCACTCAGTCATTAAACGACATTGTGTAGATGCACAGCATTAATAGGCTCATTAAAAGAAAACGGCGTTCTGTTCAAAGGGAATGGTGCGAGCCTCAGAGTCAGAACGCAACGTGGGTTACGCCAATGGCTAATTAATTCCCTAGGAGCGGTTAGCAATATTTGTATCTTAACTAACTCAAGTGAAGTGCCTAACCCGTACATCTGCTAATGGATGGCTCGGTCTTCTCCGCAGCTCTTTCGGAGAGCGCGTTTTACGATCCGCGCGGGTCTCCCAGTAACTGGGTTGGAGAAGAGGAATTTGCATAAACAACAGGTGTCAGCAAGAATAATATTTCCGGCGCTTATTGGTGGGAATTGCCGCTCTGAGACGCAGTGTTACTTCAAGAAGGTCCACCAGAATCCAAAACGGCAAATTCTAAAAGCAATTATGTTGATTAAAGTAAATTGTATATATATTACCTTTGGCACCAAACTTATCAAAAGAATCCTCTGTGTTCCTATGCTTGCTGTGGCTGTGCACCTATCCATACAGGCTTCAGACCTCTTCTGTCTGATATTTGCTCCTTATCATTGTCTAACCATAACCCTCTCTATCTTTTCCTAACTTTACCCCTGTCTGTTATTGTCTAACCTTATTCCTACTTATTGTCACCTACGTAACCTAAACCCTTCTTCTCACCCCACTGTAACCCTCCATACCATTATCTATCCTGAACCTTCTTTATCGTCACCTAATCTGACCACTCCTCATAATCACTTAACCTTCCTTATCACCTCCTAGCCTTAACCCTCCTTGTCATTGCCTAATTCCACCCCTCCTTGTTATTGCCTAATTTCAACCCTTGTTATCATCACCTAACTTTAACCCTCCTTGTCATTGCCCTACTTTAACCATCCTGATCATCAGCTAACCTCAACCCTCCATATTGTCACCCAACCTTAATCGCTCTTGTTATTGCTTAACCTCCTTATTGTCAACTACCCCTAACCCTTATTATGATCACATAACCTTAACCTTTGTTTTTGTCACCTAACCTTAACCCTGATCATTTCCTAACCTTAACCCTCCTTATCATTTCTTAACCTTGAAGGGATCCAAGCAGCTCTCTTTTTTCTGCAGTTTGCCCGCGTTTCTAATAGCAGTAGGAGCTGCCATCCACCCCCCTCCCTTTCCCTCTGCCCTTATTTATGAAAATATGTGAATGTAATCAAGTGTGACTTCTATAAACTGAAGTGCAGTGTCCCATCTCCCCAACCCTCTGCTGATAAAAGTTTTGTTTGCGCATTGCTAATGCTAATTACAGCAGTCCTCATCTGCCTGCTCTTTCTGCTGACAGCAGTCCACGGAAGTAAAGCAATAAAAGCCTCTAACAAAAATTTAAATGTAAAAAGAAGAGGTAGAATGGAATTTTCTTTAGAAATAAGCCACATTGTTGGCATGCATTATGAATGTGCTATCAAGATGTCCTGGGGCTAAAAATGCTGCTCACTTTAATCCTCCTCCTCATGGCCTAACCTTCCTTCTCATTGTCACCTTACCTTAACCCTCTATATGGCCACCTAATCTTAACCTTTCCTATCGACATCTAACCTCATGTGACTGTAACCCTCATTATCTATGCCTAACCTTAACCTACCTATCCTCACCTAAAGGGAACCTCAACTGTGGCATAGAAAAAGAGTTTCTCTTACCTGGGGCTTCTACCAGCCCCCTGCAGCCATCCTGCGCCCGTGCCGGTCCTCAACAATCATCCATTCCCCCGCCGAGGCTTAGTTTCGGTTCTGCCATGTGCATCCTCGTACACGTTCATGGCGTCCAGCGCGTCCTGTAAGAACCTCTTACTGTGCAGTGGACAGCCGAATGATCATTCGGCAGAACCGAAACTAAGCTGTGGCTGTGGGATGGAGGATCGTTGAGGACCGGTGCAGGACAGAACAGCAGCAGGGCGCTGGTTGAAGCCCCTGGTAAGTTAAACTCTTTTTCTATGGCACAGTTAAGGTTCCCTTTAACCTTAAAGAGAAGCCGTGACCAAGAATTGAACTTCATCCCAATCAGTAGCTGATACCCCCTTTGCCATGAGAAATCTTTTCCTTTTCACAAATGGATCATCAGGGGGCGCTGTATGGCTGATACTGTGGTGAAACCCCTCCCACAAGAAACTCTGAGGACCATGGTCCTGGCAGTTTCCTGTCTGTGAACCTCATTGCATTATGGGAAATAACTGTTTACAGCTGTTTCCAACTGCCAAAAAAGCAAGCAGCAGCTACTTCCACTGACATCACTTGCCAGCAGTAAAAATGTCACCATGTGATAAATGTCAGAATGTAAATCAGGGAGAGGAAAGATTTTACAATGGGCAAACACTGACTAAATCATTTATACATCATTATTGTAAAAATGAAGCACTTTTTTTTATTACATTAGTTTCACTGGAGTTCCTCTTTAACGCTTCATTTCAACCCCTCACCCTAACTTTTGAATTCTTATTGACAATTCTAACCTGCTTTTTACCCTACTTCTTTTCTTTCCCCAACCCTAACCCTTCAGTAATAGGTTCTACCATCCTCCATGTATGGTAACTTATCCCTTACAAGAGATTGACCCTCTAACCTCTCAGCATCATGATGAGTGAACATCCATATGTCACATGCATCTGCTTCATAACAAAAGGATGAGAATTTGGATGCCTTGAGCTATTTTCAAAAAATGTTTTATACTATGCTGGAATTCAGAGACTTGAAGCGTAAGCTGATCATCCCTCGGAGATTCGGTATATGCAGCCCGACTGTCCTTGAAGAATGCAGAATTGTGTCTTTTTTCCAGTTTTTGCGTGGAGCTTCTTCGCTCGTTTCCTAAGAAATGTCACCTGAATGTCAGGAATATCGCCTTTTTTTCTCTGTCGCCGCGGTGCTGAAATACATCTCAGACTCCCAACTTGGATCAGTGGTGTAGCTTTATTTTGACATCCAGGGCTGTTTATGAAAGTAATCTTGGAAGATCTCATCTCTGTGTGATAACGCCGGGCTGTGAGGACGGGGCCAAAGCAGAGAGGCAGCCGTGTCAGCTCCAAAGGAAACCATTCTCTTCAAAGGCTCTGAATCTATTGAGATCGCTTTCAATGGCGCGGAGCTTACAGCCGAGATACCATTGTGCGCCGCGCAGGAACATCTCTCTCTGCCGCATTGTTCGCTGGCACTTAAGGCAGCACGGCTACGTCTGTAATATATAACACAGAGCCGATCTTATACTGTGGTGCAGACATGAATCAGCAATCTGCGTGACATGGTTATTTAGCTATGACACCAGACGCCCTTCCCCCATTCTTAACAGCCACCGATAATAACAGAAAAAAAAAACATATTCATATTTAACTTTTTAGCATCCAATTTGTTTACAGGCTTGCAAGTGCTCCAGGCCAATTTATTTCAGCACATTGTTTTTAATTTCTTATTTGTTACATTTCCTTGCTACTAATTAGCACTGCTGTATTGTGTATTTATGTCCACTTGTCACTAGGGGCAGCGTGAGACAATAACAAAGGACTTCTGCTTTCAGTTTCTATATCCTCTGCTAGCAGAGAGACATCAAAGCATTCCAAGAATTTACAGCACAACGAATTCAGCAGTACTCTATCTCAAAACAAGATAATTCCTTTGAAGCTGCTAATGAGTTAAAGAGAAACTGTAGTAACATATTGTAGAATGCAGTAAACCAGGGACGTTTTTAGGCACGGCCGCACAGTGCCTACAACACCTGTGCCTAGGGTTCCCCCAAGGCAAAGTGTATGCTCTTGTGCCAAATGAATGCTCCTGTGTTGTGTCCCCTTTAAATGGGCACTGTAATAACATATAGTAGAATGCACTGGATTATTCATGATCCCCACTTTTATTGTAAATATTGAATAACAATTCCTATTACTATATATTGCTATATATTGGTATGTTGCCCCGCCCTCCCACTGAGCCTTAGCCTAGGCTGTTTATTATGCGGAATTCTCCCACCTACTGAATTCTGACAGACCATAGATCTTTTTCTTATGGCTATAGAACAGTAAACAAACATTTTGCAGAGATCACCTGGCAGGACTAAAGATGTTGCCGCCTTTGACACATTTCAGAACTTAAATCAGAATGTAAATCATAGAGAGAAAAGATTTTACAATGGGAAAATATTGATTAACTACTTCAGCCTTCAGTCGTTTTCACTTTATGCATCCGAGCAATGTTCACCTCCCATTCATTAGCCAATATCTTTATCTGTACTTATCACAATTAATTGATCTATATCTTGTTTTTTCCGCCACCAATTAGGCTTTCTTTGGGTGGTACATTTTGCTAAGAGCCACTTTACTGTAAATGCATTTTAACAGGAAGAATAAGAAAAAAACTGAAAAAATTCATTATTTCTCAGTTTTCAGCCATTATAGTTTTAAAATAATACATGCCTCCATAATTAAAACTCACGTATTGTATTTGCCCATCTGTCCCGGTTATTTCACCATTTAAATTATGTCCCTATCACAATGCATGGCAACAATATTTTATTTGGAAATAAAGGTGAATTTTTTTCCGTTTTGCATCCATCACTATTTACAAGTTTAAAATTAAAAAAAAAATATAGAAATATTTCATCTTTACAATGATATTTAAAAAGTTTAGACCCTTAGGTAAATATTTACATGTTTTTTTTTTATTATTGTAATGTTTTTTTTATATTAAACATTTTATTTGGGTATTTTTGGGAGGGTGGGATGCAAACAGTAATTTTTCTCTTTATATATGTGTTGATTTTTTTTTTTTTTTTACATTTACTTGTAGTTTTACTTTTTGGCCACAAGATGGCAGCCATGAGTTTGTTTACATGACGTCACTCTAAGCATAACACGTACGCTTAGAGGGACGCATGGGGACGCTAGAGCCAGGAAGCTTCCGAGAGAAGCTGTCACTTTTTCTGCGGGGGAGAGGAATCAGTGATCGGGCACCATAGCCCGATTCACTGATTGCTTGGCTAACGAACCGCGGGCCGGGAGCGCGCATGCAAGCGCGAAATCGGCCACGGAAGCTCGCACATGGCCTCCTGGACGTAGCTAGTATGTCCAGGAGGCAAAAGTAGTTAAATAATTTATAAGTGAATATTGTAAAAAACAAGCAATTTTTTTCATGATGTTATTTTCACTACAGTTCCTCCAGAAAGAAACAAAAATATATTTTCTCCTCTGCCAGGGCTGGATTTACCATAATGCATTGTAGGCACTTGCCTACAGGCGCCTGATGATGGAAAGGCGGCTCACTCCCCTCCCTTAGTGCCTCCCTCCTGCCTTACCTATGCAGAGTCCTGAGCGAAGTGTAAATGAGAGGTTACTCCAGGCCCGGCCCGCTCATGAGGCGGAGTGAAACATTTGCCTCAGGCGGCAGATCTGGGGGGGGCGGCACCCGCCTGTCTGTGGATGCTGGGTGCCGCCCGCCGAGCTGGAGGGGTAGCTGGCAGAAAGGGGGTATATTGGGCCTAGCGGTGGGGAGGGGGGTCGGACCCCCCCTCCCTCGCCTGGGTCCCCCGATCTGCGCTCCTCCTCCAGCGTTAAGTAACCAGATGCATGCATAAAGATGAAGAGGCAACGGGCGGGGGAATCACTCACCTCTTCTGCGTTCCATCGTGCGCTCCACCGACGTCACTTCCGGCAACGCCGCCCACTGTATTGTAAGTGGACGGCCTTGCAGGAAGTGACGTCGGTGGAGCGCACGATGGAAAGCGGAAGAGGTGAGTGATTCCCCTGCCCGTTGCCTCTTCATCTTTATGCACGCAGCTGGTTACTTAACGCTGGAGGAGGAGCGCAGATCGGGGGACCCAGGTGAGGGAGGGGTGGGTCCGACCCCCCTCCCCACCGCTAGGCCCAATACCCCCTTTCTGTCAGCTACCCCTCCAGCTCGGCGCCCCCCCCCCCCCCCCCCACGGCTGGGGGGGGGGCGATTTTTTTTTCTTATTATGCCTCAGGCGGCACAAAGTCTAGGGCCGGCCCTGGGTTACTCACCCATGTCTCAGCATTCCACTGACCAGATCTCCTTCAGTCAGGGGCACCTCTGGCTATCTAATACTTGGGAGCACCTCTAGCTACTTAATATTGATAGTACTTCAAGATACCTGATACTGAGGGTCATCTGTAGCTACCTATGATGACGGGCAAGGGAAGTAAGGGAGAAGTGACAGCTGGGACAGCCAGCACACTTGCGGTGCGGTTCTGCAGGGGTTTGTAGGTTAATGGAGGATGAAGTCTAGGGTGCCAGGACATATGTGCCTATAGGCTCCTGTAAGGTAAATCCGGGCCTGTTTTCTGCATAAAGAAACAAACACAGCTACTCCAAAGTGATCTGCTAGATGGGAAGATGCTAGATCCCCTCTCAGGCCCGGATCTACATCACAGGAGCCTATAGGCACATATGTCCTGGCACACTAGACTCCGCCCTCCATGAACCTACAAACACCCGCCGAACTGCACCACAAGTGTGCTGGCTGTCCCAGCTGTCACTTCTCTATAAGTTCTTTTGCTTGTCATAGATAGCTACATGTGCCCCTTAGTATTAGGTAGCCAGAGCTATCCTCGGTATTAAGTAGCTGGACATCTGGTCAGGGGAATGCAGAGACCTGGGTGAGTAACCTCTCATTTACACTCCTCTTGGGAAGGAGGGAGGCACTAGGCGAGGCACCTTTCCATCAGCAGACGCCGGTAGGCACGCGCCTACAGTGCCTTATGGTAAATCCGGCCCTGTCCCCTCTAATTTCCTCTCCCAAACCCTGATCTAACTTTGTCTCATCCTTCTGCTGTCCTCTTTTTTTCTTCTCTCTCTCTCTCTCTCTCTCTCTATGGACTCAATTTACTAAAAGGCATATATTCGGTATTTTACAATTTTTTCCCAAATTCACTAAGAGATTTCCTGCATGTGGTAGAAATTCTGTAATAAACCAAAGAAACATGCTTCAATTCACTAAACTCTGCTCGGTTAGTCTCGCCAGCTGTGGAGCAGGTCAGGCTGTGAGTCTTCCCACAAGTGGTTACATGAGTCGGTTATCCCTGGCATCCCTTTAGATACAGAAAAGCCTTTTTATATGTCTCCTTCACCTGCTCTGCTATTCTGAAGTCCCACCCTCCAGAGTATTGGATCAAATGGGGTGAGAAGCAGGGCTGTGTGGCTCTCCCTGTTGGCTGCCTGGCCTGCTACATCTGTCAGTGTTGCCGTATGGAGATTGGCCTCAATTCACTAAGATCATGCTGGAGATAATAAGGCAAGAGAAAACTTACCTCCACACAGTGAGTGAGTTACCTTATCTCTCCATTCCTTAAGTTACCTGTAGTTAATTTACCTCCTCTGTAGTTAATTTACCCAGGGCCGGATTTGTACTTTCCAGCGCCCTAGGCCGGCTGTCACAAACCGCCCCCCCCCCCCCCCCATTCTGTCCAACTCTGACTAGTGATCACTGGGTTACATGGGCTGTTGGAAATAGTCGATCTGACAGTAAATCTGTCAGAAAATTGCATCATGTGTATCTAGCATAAGCTCTGGTGTACTTTACACAGTGACAATTTAGCACTTGGGGCAAGTTAAGACAGATCTTAATCAGTCAGCAGGAAGTTTTTAAGTTTTGTAATAGAATGATAATATGTATTGGCGAACCAAAAGAAAATAGTGAGCCTTTGGCTAATGAGCCATCTTCCGACTTTGTTCCTGTATACAAGATGTTAGGACACACAGCTATATATCCTTTTCGGCCTTTCTGGACGAGCTTTCTCGTCCAGAAAGGCACTGCTACTTTGCCTGCGTGGTGCGCGCGATCGGGCCGCCGCCCGCCGCTAGTCCCCCGATCAGTGAATGGGAATATAATTCCCATTCACCGATCTAACTTCCCCGCAGAAATACCGGCGCTTTCTATCCAGAGAGCGTGGTATTTCTGCCCCCCAGGAAACAACTCCCCTGCATTTAAGTTCCTGGATGCGACATCGTTCGCATCTAGGACTTTTCTCACGGTGGCCATCTTGTGGCCAAATGGTAAACTGCACCCACACACAGTTTTAAATAAAGAATTACATTATCTTACATTTCAAATTAGCAATTTCCCTCCCACACCAAAAATTACCCACATACATTTTTCATTTAAAAAAAAATAAAAAAAATACAATAAAAAAAAAACAAAAACATCATAAATAGTTACCCAAGGGTCTGAACTTTTTAAATATGCATGTCAAGAAAGTATGTTATTATATTATTTAAAATTATAAGCTTATAAATAGTGATTGACGCAAATTGAAAAAATGCACCTTTATTTCTAAATGAAATATCGGCACCATAAATTGTGATAGGGACATCGTTTAAACGGTGTAATAACCGTGACAGATGGGCAAATAAAATACATGAGTTTTAATTACGGTAGCGTTTATTAATTTCAAACTATAATGGCCAAAAACTGAGAAATAATGAATTTTTTTCATTTCTTTCTTAATCTTCCTGTTAAAATAGATTTAGAAAAAAATAATTCTTAGCAAAATGTACTACCCAAAGAAAGCCTAATTAGTGGCGGAAAAAACAAGATATAGATCAATTCATTGTGATAAGTAGCAATAAAGTTATAGGCGAATGAATGGGAGGTGAACGTTGCTCGGATGCATGAGATTTTCGGCACTGCGGCGCTGAACCGGATATACAGTCAGCAGGAGATGCATACATTGTTTTGTAAATATAAATAAATGTAATACAGTTGTCATTCTGTTTCAAAACATCCTGCTTTCACTGATGGCTAACACAGAACAATGCTTTGCTGCTTCTAAAACATGTCAGGAAAGAGTTAAAGCGGACCCAAACCAAACATTTTTTTAATTCAGAATATTTAGTTGCACCACTCTGACACATACAAAGATAAATAAACACTCCTTCAAACCTATGATCATTTCAGTGCATGCTTTTCACCCTTCTCTTTTCATAGCTAGGGTTATACTGGGGGCAGCCATTAGCAATTCTTCCATTGCAGGACACCATCTACCCCACTAGTTTGCCGGAAAAATCCCGGCAATTTGAAAGGAAGGGAGGGGTTCCTCCAATAAATGTAAAATATTTTATATTTTTCATCATGCTGCTGAAAAAAGGCTGCTATTTATTATTAGAATTTAGAAAATAGATTTTATTTCTGAAATCTTGTAGTTTTAATTTGGGTCCACTTTAAACTGTAGCACAGAGAGAATGTTGTCATTCCTTAGGAAATAAAAACAAACCATACATCTAACAGGTCTCAGGTCTTTAACAGCTCTGACCAAGTAATAAAACATCAGTCTGGGGGAGAGGAGAGCTGATAATTCATGTCCATGAATGCGTGCATAAAGAAACTAATCTGAACTCAAAAGTTCTACTACTTGAGCCCATATATTTTTTTCTCACAGCAGCTTGTATGTCCCCACTCATTATACTGGACGAGATCTTCAGATGACAACAGATGCTGACTGTCATCACACACACTCTGCAGTGAGAGAGATGCAGGGATCTCTGGAATTCAGGCAGAATCGAGCAAAGCAGAAGTGATTTACTTTGACATGTGACCTCTTATCACTCCAAGTCCTGTGCCCTGCTGAATTTTATCGCCCTAGGCCTTGACCTTTGTGGCCTTTCCAGAAATCCGGTCCTGAATTTACCTCCTCTGTAGTTATTTTAACACGCAGTTAATAAACAGCCTGTCTTTAACTGTGTAGTTATTTTAAGGATTGAAGAGTTAACTTAGACAGAAGAGTTAACTTTAGGTTTGCCTGAGGTAAAATGTTTCCTGAATACGACATGCCTCATCAACATGGTGATCACTCTAGAAACGTTATTAAAGACTGGAGATAAGCTTAGTGAATTGAGGCCAATGCTCTTTATTGGAGCCAAACAAAGTAAGATACAAGCAGCAACAGTTTTAGGCGTCCCCGCCCTTTGTCAAAGGACGGGGACGCCTGAAACTGTTACTGCTTATATCTTACTTTCTTTGGCTCCAATAAAGAGCATTGTGTGCTGCAGACCCTTGTGGACATTCTATATATCTATCTACCGTATTTTCCGCCGTATAAGACGCACTTTTTCTCCCCAAAAAATGGGGAGAAAAAGTCCCTGCGTCTTATACGGCAAAGGCAGGGAATCCCCGACTTCCGAACGCCCGCCGATAGAAACCGCGACCTGCCGCCACGTCGGGGATTCCCTGCACTGCCCCTTATGTGATGCTCTGCCCCGTGTGTGCCGCTCCCTGCCCTCAAACCGTGTTTATGCCCGCAAACACCCGCTGCCGCTTGTGACTATGTTCCCTATGTGGTCCACAACTGCCGCGTATATGTACGCAAACACCCGCCACTTGTGTACATGTCCCCCCTGTGTGGTCCGCAACTGCCCGCTTGTGCCCTCACTTGTGTCGCCGCTTTCCCCCGATGTAAATAGGTGGACCGCGCTGATCTTACCTAAGTCAGTGCCTTCTGCGGGGATCGGAGACCCGTCTTCACTTCCGCACTTCAGCTCTAGTAATTGCTTCTGCTGCGTCATCAGCAGAAGCCTTCACTAGGGGGAGCCGCGTGTGTGAAGACAGGTCTCCGATCCCCGCAGAAGGCACTGACGTAGGTAAGATGAGCGCGATCCAGTTATTTACACCGGGGGAAAGCGGCGACACAAGTGAGGGCACAAGCGGGCAGTTGTGGACCACCCAGGGGGGACATGTACACAAGCGGCGGGTGTTTGCGGACATATACGCGGCAGTTGTAGACCACCCAGGGGGAACATAGTCCCAAGCGGCGACGCAGATGTTTGAGGACATAAACACGGGGAGGTACATTGTAGTCAGAATGGGGACACCTAGGGACAGAAAGACACACACTAGGGACATAATGAAGACAGCAGGACACGTACTGGGGACATACAGGGAACACCTGGGGACAGCAGGACATACACTATAGGGACAGCAGTGAACATTCTGGGGACAGCAAGACACACACTAGGGACATACTGGGGACAGCAGGGTATGTACCAGAGACACACTGGGGACATACTGGGGACAGCAGAACACACATTAGGGACTTACTGGGGGCAGCAGGGGACATACTGGAGACAGCAGGACACACATTAGGGACATACTGGGGGCAGCAGGGGACAAACTGGGGACAGCAGGACACACATTGACATACTGGGGACAGTAGTAGACACACTTGGGACAGAAGGGGACACAGGATGACACCAATTGGGGGAGAACATCAACAAGACGCTCCGGGAACATGGACGCACCAGGTTTAGTATATATATTTTTTTTCCTTGTTTTTTGCCCCCTAAACCTAGGTGCGTCTTATATTCCGGAGCGTCTTATACGGCGCGAAATGGTATCTATCTATCTATCTATCTATCTATCTATCTATCTATCTATATACACACACACACACTTATCTTCTATGACTTTTTTTTTATTCTTTCTCTTAGACTCTCCTCCTTATCCTCTAGGGAAGACACTGTTACACTTTTGCCGTCTCTCTCATTGCTCTATTTTTTCCTCCAGCTTCCTCTAAGTCTTCCCAACTCTTTGCTGTACTGATATATTTCTTTTATTTGGCAAAAAATAACCCAGCTTGTGACGGGGGCCGGATGGGATCTCCTTTCCCTTTTTTCCTCAGCTTGACTGTGGCCTACTTCTCTCTCTGGCTGCAGTCGCTGCTTTGGCTCGAGAAAAATAGCTAAGTAGCAAGTCCTCAATCACCTTAGAGGTCAAGCAGTTCTGGGCAACCTGCTGAAATTGGCTCTTGTTTAGAGTTTATGCACCTCGGCTCTCCCAAGGACACCGCTATGGATAAAAGTGAATACTTTCGCTCATACCGTTCACCAGAGATGGAATCTTCTAGTGCTGACATGACACTAATAGAGATTTGCGCAAAATCAAACCGTGGCTCGTGTTTTGTGTATTTTAAATGCAACGTGAGGTCGTGACGTTGAATAGGAAAAGTACCGTTAATGGATTTTGAAAAAGCCATAAAAATGTGACGATGGTTCAGTACATTACAATTCAGTACATTACAATACTCTGATGCAGCGCGCTTCAAAACAATCCAAGTGTAATTTAGGAAAAAGCATATCTATAGCCTGCAAATCTCAGGCCGTGACCTTAAAAATATCTGAGTGATTGAGTAAGCTTTGCGGAAAAATAAACAGCTAAACATCCATTTCTACTGACGCTTTATAGCCTGTTTTAGTCTACTTTTATATTCCACCAGAAGGAAACAGTATAAAATGCAAAATGCGTGTTTGTAAACTTTTCTGTACTTTAGAGCAGGCTTCTTCTTTTTATGCTGTAGTGACGGTTAAAAGAGTAAAAATGTAACTTAAAGGGAACCCGAACTGAGTAAAATTATTTAAAATAAACACATGATGTACCTGCAAATGAATATTACATACTCACCTCGCCGTCAGTTCCTCTCAGAAGCTCACCATTTTCCTTTCTAAATCAATTCCTTCCAGTTTTGACATGATTCTGTCAGAATTGAAATACAGTGGGTTGCAAAAGTATTCGGCCTCCTTGAAGTTTTCCACATTTTGGGCCCGTTCACACTGCACGCGTTTCCAGACGCGTTTTGGAAACGCGTGCAGGTGGCCGACACGCAGGACATCAGACATTGCATAGAGTGCAATGTCTGATGTTCACACTGCATGCGTTCCGGACCTGTGCGGTCCGGGAACGCATGCTGCACGCAGATTTTACAAAAACGCGCGGCTGTCCCATTCACTTTTCAGTGATGGGATCAGCCATGCAACGCGTTCGTACGCGTTGCGGTCCGCATGCGTGGCCGTCCGCATTTTGCAGTCTGAACGGGCCCTAAGTCACATTACTGCCACAAACATGCATCAATTTTATTGGAATTCCACATGAAAGACCAACACAAAGTGGTTTACATGTGAGAAGTGGATCGAAAATCATACTTCATTCCAAACATTTTTTACAAACAAATAACTGCAAAGTGGGGTGTGCGTAATTATTCAGCCCCCTGAGTCAATACTTTGTAGAACCACCTTTTGCTGCAATTACAGCTGCCAGTCTTTTAAGGTATGTCTCTACCAGCTTTGCACATCTAGAGACTGAAATCCTTGCCCATTCTTCTTTGCAAAACAGCTCCAGCTCAGTCAGATTAGATGGACAGCGTTTGTGAACGGCAATTTTCAGATCTTGCCACAGATTCTCGATTGGATTTAGATCTGGACTTTGACTGGGCCATTCTAACACATAGATATGTTTTGTTTTAAACCATTTCATTGTTGCCCTGGCTTTATGTTTAGGGCCATTGTCCTGCTGGAAGGTGAACCTCCGCCCCAGTCTCAAGTCTTTTGCAGTCTCCAAGAGGTTTTCTACCAAGTTTGCCCTGTATTTGGTTCCATCCATCTTCCCATCAACTCTGACCAGCTTCCCTGTCCCTGCTGAAGAGATGCACCCCCCGAGGATGATGCTGCCACCATCATATTTGACAGTGGGGATGGTGTGTTCAGAGTGACATGCAGTGTTAGTTTTCCGCCACACATAGCGTTTTGCATTTTGGCCAAAAAGTTCAATTTTGGTCTCATCTGACCAGAGCACCTTCTTCCACATGGTTGCTGTGTCCCCCACATGGCTTGTGGCAAACTGCAAATGGGACTTCTTATGCTTTCTGTTAACAATGCCTTTCTTCTTGCCACTCTTCCATAAAGGCCAACTTTGTGCAGTGCATGACTAATACTTGTCCTATGGACAGAGTCTCCCACCTGAGCTGTAGATCTCTGCAGCTCGTCCAGAGTCACCATGGGCCTCTTGACTGCATTTCTGATCAGCACTCTCCTTGTTCGGCCTGTGAGTTTAGGTGGATGGCCTTGTCTTGGTAGGTTTAGAGTTGTGCCATATTCCTTCCATTTCTGAATGATCGCTTGAACAGTGCTCCGTGGGATGTTCAAGGCTTTGGAAATCTTTTTGTAGCCTAAGCCTGCTTTACATTTCTCAATAACTTGATCCCTGACCTGTCTTGTGTGTTCTTTGGACTTCACTGTGTTTTTGCTCCCAATATTCTCTTAGACAACCTCTGACAGAGCAGCTGTATTTGTACTGACATTAGATTACACACAGGTGCACTCTATTTAGTCATTAGCACTTATCAGGCAATGTCTATAGGCAAGTGACTGCACTCAGATCAAAGGGGGCCAAATAATTATGCACACACCACTTTGCAGTTATTTGTTTGTAAAAAATGTTTGGAATCATGTATGATTTTCGTTCCACTTCTCATGTGTACACCACTTTGTGTTGGTCTTTCATGTGGAATTCCAATAAAATTGATTCATGTTTGTGGCAGTAATATGACAAAATGTGGAAAACTTCAAGGGGGCCGAATACTTTGTGCACTGTACAAACTGTACCCACTGTATATCAGTTGCTGCCAGTTACTTATCAGTTGCTATCAGTTATAACTGAAAGGACAACTGATGAGCAAGGTGATGTCCATGTTTTCCTATGGCTGAAGTGGGCGATATTACAGTATAACAGTGTGCTGACCAGAAAGCTAATACAGGGTCATTGCCATTTTCAAAATGGAGGATGGAGAATTCTATTGATCACAGTGTACAAACAGAACACGGGAGAGGAGAAAGAGATTGAGGAGTAGACTACACGGGAGGTAAGTATGACTTGTGAATGCTTATTTTAATTTTCAGTTGAGGTCTTCTTTAAAGAGACTCCGTAACAAAAATTGCATCCTGTTTTTTATCATCCTACAAGTTCCAAAAGCTATTCTAATGTGTTCTGGCTTACTGCAGCACGTTCTACTATCACCATCTCTGTAATAAATCAACTTATCTCTCTCTTGTCAGACTTGTCAGCCTGTGTCTGGAAGGCTGCCAAGTTCTTCAGTGTTGTGGTTCTGTGATGCATCTCCCCCTCCAGGCCCCTCTCTGCACACTGCCTGTGTGTTATTTAGATGAGGGCAGCTTCTCTCTTCTCTCTTATCTTTTACAAGCTGGATAAATCCTCCTCTGAGCTGGCTGGGCTTTCACATACTGAGTAATTACATACAGGCAGAGCTGTCTGCACTCTGCAGGAAGAAACAGCCTGACACTTCAGTGGAAGATAGCTGCAGGGGGAAAGAAACACACAAATGATCTCTTGAGATTCAAAAGGAAGGCTGTATACAGCCTGCTTGTGTATGGATGTATTTTCTATGTGTGGACATACTGTACATCAACCTACTTCCTGTTTTGGTGGCCATTTTGTTTGTTTATAAACAAACTTTTTAAAACTGTTTTTAACCATTTTTAATGCGGCGAGGAGCGGCGAAATTGTGACAGAGGGTAATAGGAGATGTCCCCTAACGCACTGGTATGTTTACTTTTGTACGATTTTATCAATACAGATTCTCTTTAAAGGGAACTTCATCCTAAACAAGCATACTGAAATTAAGTTACATTAGTTATGTAAATTAATATAGATAGGTAATAACTGTATAATCTCTTACCCACCCTGTTTTAAAAGAACAGGCAAATGTTTGTGATTTCATGGGGGCTGCCATCTTTTTCATGGGGGCAGCCATCTTTTTGGTTGAAAGGCGGTGACAGGGAGCAGGAGACACAGTTCCAACTGTCCTGTGTCCTGATCACCCCTCCCAGCTTCGTGCACTAGGCTTCAAATCTCAAATTTAAAATGAAAAAAAAAAAAAAGTGCCAAAACAGCAGAAGGAGAACAACAACATCAGAAATCCCATCATGCTTTGCACAGCATCAGGGGAAAAATGCCTGGGCAGTTTTCTTCTGTGCAGCTGAAAATGAGGCTTGGGTAAGAAAAGCAAAGTTCTGATTCTGTGAAACTGTTAAAGAAACACCAAGCCTTTTCAGTGCTGCTGAGTAGATTTTTAGTCTGGAGGTTCACTTTAATGATTAAAATTGCTTATATTTTACAATTACCATTATATAGGCAATGTTTGCCCATGAATGGCCACTATTGTTAGATGCCTCCAACTCATCCTCTATTTATCATGCACCCTCCCTCCTCAACGTAACAGTAGAAGCTATTTGGCTGTAGCCAAGCAACACATCTCAATAGCAGTCATTTCTAAACTATCACCCACAGTGATCCACATGCTTGTTTTATGGGAAAATGTGGTTTTCTTGCACTGATGCCTTTCTATGGACAGAATTAGTAACACAAGAAGTAAACAAGCCCTTTTAGTGGGTGGAACGACTGACCAATCAGAGAATCTATTTTCCCCTTGTGATAATCTACCAGTACCCCTGCGCCTGCGCAGGCTGGGGCTATCAGTCGGCTGAGAACTAAACTAACCCACGTTGGGCACTGGAGGACACTCGGGGACCGCTGCGGGTACAGGATGGCTACAGGGGGCTTGGGGAACTTGAAACTTTTTTTCTTTTGCAGGGTTAAGGTTCCCTTTAAAGAGACAATGGAGCGAGAGAAAAAAATATATGATATAATGATTGCTATGTGTAGTACAGCTAAGGAATAAAACATTAGGAGCAATTTTGTTTCCAGTACAGGAAGAGTTAAAGGGAACCAGAGAGGATCAAAAAAAGGTTTTATACATACCTGGGGCTTCCTCCAGCCCCATACGCACGGATCGCTCCCACGCCGCCGTCCTCTGCTGCCTGGATCCGCCGGTACCGGGTCCCGTCATTGCCGCGAGTCGGCCAGTCGGCCGGTGGATGCGGCCGATTCTCCGCATCACACGGAGTTCCCTCTATTTAAGTACGCATGAGGCTGCCTACTGCGCAGCCGCATGTGTACGGGTATGGAGGGAGCCCCTGTGATGCGGACAATTGGCCGCGTCCGGCGGAAGTGACGGGCCCGGTACCGGCGGTTCCAGGAAGCGGAGGATGGCGGCGTGGGAGCGATCCAGGCTTATGGGGCTGGAAGAAGCCCCAGGTATGTATAAAAGCTTTTTCTATTTTAACAACCCATTCCTCTCTGGTTCCCTTTAAGAAACTCCAGTTGTTGTCTATGCAGAAGAGCCATTGAGCTCCACGACTTTTAAAGTCGCAGAGAGCTCTGTCTTCTGAAGCTTGTTATCTCAACTGTCAGTCATTGTATCTTCTTTTTCTCGGCAGAGAAGCGGTTCAAAAGTTCACTGGCCTGCTCTGTAAAATTATTTAGAATGCAGAGTATTGTGTAAATTGCAAATATTAGAAAATTATGCAATGTTATTAAAAAAAATATATAACTGAAAATAAAAATATGACAAATTTTTTTCCGCTACTTATGGTTTAGTAATTATCCGTACTACACAACCAATTCATTATATCATAATTTTTTTTCGCTTCACTGTCTTTGTAAGTGATACATCAAAACATGTGTTTGTGTATGTATGTGTTTCCTCCTAAAGTGACCTGTCCATGGCAATCAGTATTCTGCGTGGCGAATTGCCGTCACAGGTTATCCCGCATACCGTGGAAAGAGGCCAATCACTTCCAGTACACAGGTGCATATTCTGTTCTGATTGGAAAAACGTTGTTTTTTGGCAAGTTTTTCCAATCAGGAACAAAAAAAAAATAAGTATAAAGTCATTTTTCACAGCGAAACTGATTTTGCATGAACAGCGAGAGAACATCTCCACTAATGATCATCTCGCTGCTGAAGGTCGGAACAGACGCTTCCAGTTGTTGTTCATAGTGAGCCAGTCTCACCGGCTATTTTTGGGTCCTGTTTTATTGGATGAGGCATCTGAGATGATTTATGAAGTTTATTCAAAAAACGGAAGGTCATAAAGTAATCCTGCTCGCCTGGCCTGGGTTTAGTTGTCTGCTTGTAGGTGGCAAGGATCAGAAATCCTACCCTGTGTCATATCAGACTATGGCCATGTTTGCAGAGAGGTTAAATAATCAGCAGTTATGCAGCTGCAGCCATTTCCATGCAACTGCTTTCGCATGACCACAACTTTTCAGTGACCCTCATTACGTTTCAGTATGACCAATGTCAGGATTGTGAACTCTTGCCCCCTTACAGCAGGTGATTCTATGTGGCGTTGGCAGTTAGGGCACTAATGTGTGGACATCTGTGGGGACATAACATTTTTACTAAGGAGCCCCATGATTTGTAAAACCTCACCTTACAGTAAACACACCTGAGTAGAGGTAAGGATAGTATAGAGCCTTCCTGCTCTGCCTGGTCCCTCGTTCCTCCACTGTCACCGGTAAAGCTGTTCAGCCTGCTCAGTTGAACAGCTCTTCGAAATGACTCGTATCCCTAAGTAGTTCCAAAGTTGAATGCATCACTACGAAGTCCAAACTTGCGCATGCACAGCAGCAATGCACTTGTCCTCTGAACCACTCAGGGATACAAGTAGGCTCGGCAAAAGATGTTCAGTCAATCAGTTTTAATGGCTGACAAGGCTGGAATAACAATCCACTCAGAGGACCAGGAAGGCTCTATACTATCCAGAGCCCTCACACTACTTCCCACTACAAACTCACCTTACCAAAACCTTACTTTACCAAATTGTCACCTTACCAAAACTTCACCGTATCAAAACTGTACCTTACTAAAACCTCACCTTGCCAAAACTTCACCTTTCCAAAACCTCATCTTGCCAAAACTTTACCTTGCCAATACCTCACCCTACCAGAACCTTACTTTACCAAATTTGCAACTTATCAAAACCTCATCTTACCAAAACTGCACCATACCAAAACCTCACCACACCAAAACTTTTCCTTACAAAAACTTCACCTTACCAAAACTTCACCTTACCAAAAATCTCATTTTACCAAAACATTACCTTACTAAAACTTAAATTTACAAAATCCCTACCTTACCGAAACCTTACCTTACCAAAATCTATCCTTACCTAATCTTCACTTTAACCTAACCAAAATCTTACCTTACCAAAATGTTACGTTAATAACATTTCAGTTAACAAAAAAACGTTGTGTTACCAAAACCTATCTCTACCAAAACTTCACCTTACTATAATCTCTCCTAACCAAAACTAACAAAAAAGGCTGGATGGCAAGAAGAACACTCCAAAGCTGCCATCTTGTCATTGGCCCCATGTCACAGTAATCTATCTCTGCTTAGAAGATCCCTGCCAGGGACACGAGGCAAGTGAAAAACAAGCGCCACGGGGCGTTAAACCGTTCAAATTTTTCATGCCTGTGACAGTTTTGTGAATATTTCGCAAGCAGACCACATTTGGAAAAGTTGCCGCTGGTGGGAGAGGGGCCTCCGAGCTAAGGCTGGTGAATTCGAGACTGTCGGCAAGTTATTAATGCTTAGCAGGTACAAAGAGTCTATTGTACGTTGCTTCAAGTTGAATTTTCAATTTAAAACGCCATCGCTTAGCAACAAATACGATATTTTGTTGATGCGTGTGACAGAAGATAATAAATCTCTCCATTCGGCATTTCCCCCATTTGATAGAGTAGCAGCAATTGTATGACGTCTGCCTGAGATGAAATGCTGGGATCTGTTATTTGGAAACTTGGGGGCATTAAAGCTAACGACAGCATAGGAGTAACCTTGCTAGCCCCGTAATACAGCAGACAGGGAGGTACAACTCTTCAGCATGTTCTTCGGGGAGAAAGAGGGGGTTTTTACATTAAAGCCAATGGGTACCGGTTAAAAAAAGAAAAAGTCTGATACTCACCTAAGGAGAGGGAAGGCTCAGTCCTAATGAGCCTACCCTCTCCTCTCCCGGTGCCCTCGGTGCTGCGCTGGCTCCCCCGTTCACGTCCGCCACCGCAGGAACTTCGGAGGTCTTCGGGAGCACTCGGGCTTCCGAAGACGGGCCGCTCCATACTACGTACGTGCGAGCGAGTCATAGAGGGCGCTCGCGCATGCGTAGTATGGAGCGGCCGCGTCATCGGGAGCCCGAGTGCTCCCGAAGGCTTCCGAAAGGTCCTTTCGGCATGCGGAAGTGGCAGTATTTGACCGAACTGGTCGAATACTGCCACGGGGGATCCTACGCGGGACCGGGCACCGGGAGAGGAGAGGGAAGGCTCATTAGGACCGAGCCTTCCCTCTCCTTAGGTGAGTATCAGACTTTTTCTTTTTTTTAACCGGTAAACATTCACTTTAGCTCTGACAGCAATGCAAACAACCATAGAGGAGGTGTTTTTTTTTATTCTGAGATGGTAGTGTGGCTGACAGCTTCACTCTAAATGCCTATTTTACATATACGTTTCTTTAAAGGGAACCTGAAGTGAGAGCTATATGGAGGCTGGCTGACATATTTATACCAGTACCAACAATACCAGTTGCATGGTATCCTGCTGATTATCTGTCTCCAATACTTTTAGCCATAGACCCTAAACAAGCATGCAGCAGATCAGTCTTTTCTGACTGAAGTCTGACTGGATTAGTTGCATGCTTGTTTCAGGTGTGTGTTTCAGTCACAACTGCAGCCAAAGAGATCAACAGGGCTGGCAGGCAACTGATATTGTTTAGGAGGACATAACTATGGCAGCCTCCATATCCCTCTGAGGTGTGGTTATGGAAAAAAAAACAACATGCATGATGAATAAGGGTTTTGACTTAATTAGCCATAAAAAAGCTTTTCAGAAAACATTTTATGTAAAATGCACCTGTTGAACCAATTTACAGATTCTTATTTCCTCCTCAGCAAATCACGGCTGCTCGTTGGGCATACAGGAAGGAAACTGGTTGCTGTGTCAGGTGAAGCCACACCCCTTACTGACTGGCAGCCTGTCATGGCTGTCAGCCTCTAATGGGAGCCTCAGATGGGTCTATGTGTGTGGTGTGTGTGGAAGGAAGGATGGTGATAACTGTGGTGGTAGTGGTGATAGTGGTGGTGGTGGTGGGGTGGGGGGGGATGTTGATAGATAGCCAAGAAGGAAATGAGGATTTTCTAATTGGTCCTGCAGCTGTTTTCCTTTGTCCTTTGCTTTGTATCTTGAATTCATGTCTCCCGTGACTGCGCTGTTTTTGGATGACACACATGGCCTGCCTTCACTCACCCCGATACCCCTGTCCCTTGCCTTTGAACTGGTACAGAAGTGCTGGAGCAGCCTACGGGCCAGCCTGTTCCCTTAGATTGACATGCACATTGACATTATCAAGCAGGACTCCGGAATGAGCCATCAGAAATGGAGTGGCCAAGCGAAGCAGCCAGCAGAGGAGCAACCAGACCAGCTCAGGTTGACAATAGAAATCTAGATGTTCTATGCTTGCTCACATAATTATCCTGCCGTATTACAATTGCTCAAACTGGATTACAATGTAGTGGTGAATGTCTTCAAGATTTGACCGTCTTGCTGGCATTCCTAGCCTGGCTCTCTATAGTTCTTTTACAAATCATCTTTGGCCTTGTTTTTGAAAAACCCTGAGGATCGCAGTCCATCTTGTTTTTGTAGATATACAACACATACATTAGTCACATCAAGGACCCTAATATATATCAAAAGGTATGCCCATCGGTCTTCAGTCAAAAACCATATGCACAAAAAAGAAAAGAGAAGCCTTTCTGGGCTATAAGTTGGCAAAAAATACCAAAAGACAATCAAATCTCTGGTGAAAAAAGTTACTCTTTATTATAGCAAGCAATTCATAAAAACAATTAAAATATTCTGACCTCTCGGATAGTGCCAATTGTAATTGGCTTTAGCTTCCGCTGTTATACAATATTTAATAAGGCCAACAATAATCCATATCCACTCACTAGCCTAGTTGGATGCCACAACAAAAAAGGAGATTGTACAATAACTTATTACATAATATATTATAAGGTGTCTCGTATCATAGTAGTAAACAAGAGAAGGAAAGAAGAGGAAATATCCCCATCTTGTTTTTGTAGAGCAAGTCCTACTCAGTTCCTCTTCCTCTTCTGTTTTTCATGTTCCATTTGCCATTGGTTTGTTCTGGACAGTCAGAGGATTCTTAGAGGCCAGTCAGACGATTCTTAGAGACATCTTGAAGAGCTTTGGTGTTCCATTTCACGGCTTTTATTTGTTCCTTGATCTTTTTCTGCACAGCGTATGTCCTACCCAGTTCCACTTCCTGCTTCTGTTCATTTTCTGTTTGCCATTGGTTTGTTCTGGTCAGAGCATACTTAGAGGACAGTCGGGAGGTTATTAGAGACAGACATCTCGAAGAACGTTGGTGGGTGTTCCACTCCACGGCTGTTATTTGTTCCTTCATCTTGTATGTCCTACCCAGTTCCACTTCTGTCTTTTGTATTTCAGTTTCTATGTTCTCTTGGTTTGTCATTGTAACAAATCTTCATTAGTTATAATATCTACACGTCCTACATTTAGAATTCTACGGAGACATCAATTTATGAGTGTCTGTAATTGGGAGCTAATATTCTTGGTAACATTCCACGTTGCAAATGCCTACAGAAGAACAGATTACGTGATTATTTAGAACTCTAATCTTGTTTTGGTTTTTTTACTGATGGTTTTATACTTCCATAATGGATAGTGTTGAACAGAAGCACCATTTGCGTTCTTTATGCTATTTTCATCTATCATCTTCATCTCCTCCTGTCTTGGTTACGAGACTACATCTCACATAGTTAAAGGAGTCCACGCCCTCCATCCAACTCATTTCCTGTCACTGCACGTCTAATATCTATATTTACAATTATTCTCATCTGCTTTGCCTTTCTCTTATTAATCCTTAATCCCATGGCAGATGCTTCTATCTCTAATTTTAACACTTTATCTGGAGTTGTGCCAGCAAGTATATTTTTCTGTCGTTTACACGTAAGAATCTCTAAGTGCTGTAAAATGTCTACCACGGAAGCATTTTCAGGCATGTTTTTTTTTTTTTTTTTTTGTTAAAGCTTCTATCTACTATTATGACCATTCCTACTGCCCTAGAATGCTTCATGACTCTGTCCATAAGCACTGTGTGTGAACAAGCACTGAAAGGTGGTGGCAGCAGGACGAGATAGACAGACATCTCTAAACTGGTGCTGTAGGGATTTTACATTTTGAAATTGCAGAAGTAATCCTTAATGGATATCCGAGGTGAGTTGTAAAATCTATCTTTACTTGCCTGGGGCTTCTACCAGCTTCTAGAGGTCCCATGTCACTTCTCCCCGGTCCCGATGGCCGCCTCTGAAGTATCATCATGAGTTTTACAAACATGAAACTCAGATACTTACCTCAGTAGAGGCAAGTCTCTGGATCCTCCCAAGGCTTCCCACATTCTCCTCCAGACAACCGCTGGTCGCCGGGACCCTTTAGAAGTTTGTGGAAGTACTTCTCTTCTTCCTGAATTGAGACCCCTCTTCCCCCTAAATGCTACAATGGCTGCCACCTTCAAGATGGCTGCCATGTCCCACCCCCTTCCTGACACTCGCACTATGGGATGGTAATGAAAACTTGCCTAATGGATGGGCACTAACCATTTACTGGCGTAGCAGGCAAAAGCTGTGGGCAGGAATCCCTGAAGTCTTCCCCCATTAGAAGGTGACAATGATAGTTGGGGTGAAGAGGAGTACAAGTAGTGATGACAGTTAATCTGCTAAAGTTGGCACAAAATTATGCAAAATTTACAAAATTAATTACTTTTCTTTGATTTTTGATTTTTTTTCTGAAATTTCACATTACAAATTAATGTAATTGCAAACGCGAAATTAGGATTATGCAAAATCTGTGCTCATCAGTACGTGTGAAGCCAAGGAGAGCTGCAGTGGAGACCGGAGGGACACATATTGAAAAATAAAGTGTAAACTTTTCTCCCAATTTTATATTTTGCCCAAGGTAAGCTTTAAACCAGTCTAAACATTGAAACTGCAGAGTGCATGATGATAAAAAAAAAGACGTGAGATAGGAAAGAGGAGAGACATGTTGGCATGCGGCGTTGAGCTGTGTGACATGACATTTAACAGTATTTGGACAACTACCAGCCTTCACATTTTGGCAACACAAAGCACATGCTGTCTATAAGTGCCGCAGGCATAAATATTACATTAGACGCGGCTGATCTTATGAAGAGCCAGTGCCGGGAGGAAGAGAAAGTGTCACCTGCTCAGAACGTTGAGCTCATCTGTCAAGCGGCAGGATGACTTTATATCGTTAAGGACCTCTGACCAGTAGCCACTAACTGCTGCATTTCCTGTAATCTCCATTCTCCGATGGACCTGTCTTTAAGAAGCCGGTTTTGTACCTGGCTAGAGCGATGTGTTGCTCCGGCCTCTTTGCATAGCGCCGAAACACCCCAAAAAATCAAATTATATCACCCTGTGGTAGAGTGTACTGACATGCATAGACCCACACATTGCTTTCATGGCCCCTGCATGCCCTTCGCCGCCCCTCGCCCAGTGACATACTCCCTGCTGGATAGGAGGAACATCCCTGGTATTCCTAGCCTCCCTGTCATATTTGCGTTGTGCCGCAACGCTGCTTCCAACAAATTTAAATTTTCTGGGTTGTGCATTGACTTCAATGCATTCATATCACACAGCTTAATGCCACATGCCAAGATGTCCCTCTTCTTTCCTGCTTTTGCTTTGTATTATGTACAGCGCTACAGAAGATGTTGGTGTTATATAAATAAAAAACAATAATAATAACATTGGGCAGTGTGTGTGCTAGTTAGTTTTATATTTCTGTAAGGTAGGGGCAAAAGTCATGTTTGGAGCTTCAAATCAAGATACAGTTTTTTTTGTTTTTTTTCACGGGGGTGGACTTGTCCCTCCGGATCACTAAGGAGCAGACGGTAGACCTGTACTCACACATTTCATTCAGTAGTCGATCGGGACAATTGCTCTAGCCAATAATCTAAATCTAAGACGGCCACATACGCTATACCTGCCTAGGACCTTATAGATGGACGGTAGGAACGCTAAACACTTATCCTCATCCATCCTACTATCCATTTACCATTTTCTTTCTTGTTAGGCTACAATGCTTAGAAATGGGCATTCTTTTTGATATTTTTGTAAAAGCAACGGCTTATAACAGTTGGCCAAGGTGTCCACCTTCAAGAAAAGGAAGGTGGACTATATGGAGAAAACAACATAAATCACCAGAAGATGGACAAGTATGGTATGCTCCATATGTGTAATGAAATACTGTAACTCTTTTCTGTACAGCAGAACTAATTTAGCTCAGATTTATGGATTTGAAGGTGTCAGATGAGCTGAGGATGTACAGCCGTCGTAGGCGTTTAATAAGAACACGGTCTTAAATAAAAGTAGGAGCTCTATGTAACTTTAGAAGACTCTCTTTGCAGCAAAGCCTTGATTGGAGTGGCTGTCCAGGTGGCGGGGTCACTTTATCAGATTGAGTTCATAGGGATGGATCACGGAGCTGGTTTCTCATTTCAAAACCAACTCGGAGCACCTTTAAATAAAACCCACGGGTCAGGTCTGGAACGGAGCTACGAGAGACTCTCTTGGTAGTCCTCTACAATCTTCCCGGATAGATAAATGGAAGACTTTAGACCCCAGAGCTGTCGTAGGTTTTGCAGTAACAAGTCGGCGGTACGGATGTAATGAAATCTCTCCGCCTGTAGAGCTTAGCTTCTTCAGGTCATGGCTGAGCATCCCAGCGAGATTTCATCTGGCGTATTCCTTTAATGCCTCCGGTGACTTTGATGGGATGGGAAAATAACACGCAGAAGCCTGCTCAGAAAGATCAGCGTACGGCTCCCATCAGCTCTCGAAAATAAAAAAAAGGCTCATCTGACAGCAAAAGACAGAGGCTGGGTGCACACATAGCAGAAACGCTAGCGTTGCGTAAAACGCTGTGTTTTATGCAGCAGTGTCAGTCAATGGGTCGCAGAAAAAAAACGCAGAGACCTGCGATTTACAGTATGCGTTCCGAAAATGCTGGTTTTGTTGCATAATATGCAGGAACTTTAATAAAATACACATAATGAAAGTCAATGGGAATGCAATGGTGTGCGTTTTTCATGTGATTTCCATAAGTTTTTATATGCATTTTTCTCTAAAAAAATATTTTTTTGCTGTATTTTCACTTCCTGTTGTCTTCCAAGTGACTTGCATAAATGGAAATATAAAAACGCATACAAAACGCATGTGCGTTTTGTATATGTGAACTGCAGACGCATAAAAATGCACCCAAAACGCATGAAAACGCACTGCAAACGTACTAAAAACGCAGTAAAAACGCCAATAAAAAGCAAACAACATTAACTTAAAACGTGACATGAAACTTAGCCTTTCATGCTATGTCATATGTGAACCCAGCCTATAGATGGCTCCATTTGGAAAATGGGTGTTTTGTTTAGTTTTCGTTTTAATTTTGGTTAAATGCATAAAAGTTATTCATTTTTTATATATATAGGGAGGGGCTCTCTGTAGGTGCGATTTATGAACTCTGGACCATTCAAAAATATCTTCTATTTTTAAAACGCCAACATAATATGCAGAAGTGTACAATAAATAAATACATAAGGAGCGATGAGAACGAAAACCTGTTCATATTCTATTCTGTATATAGTCTATATCACAAGCAAAACACAGGGATGGTCATAAAGGCTCATTTCCAATACTGCGGAAACTCCGATGGCCGCCAATGCCGATTTCCATTTTTCCGTTGCCGATTTTCAGTTTTTCCAACGGTTGAGAGGAGTATTTAATAAGTCATTTTTTTTTTTAATCAGTGGATTCAAAAAAATCGGAAAAACATAAAATCAGAAAACGGAAAGTCTTGTGAGTGGTCGAAAATGACTGCGGTGATACGATTTTTGCTGAAACATTGATTGGTCCAATGCTTCCGAGTTCTGTGATTGGGCTAAAATTACAGAGGTGCGGCAAATTGGATTTCCGCAGAATTTCAATTTCTGTTTTCCGAATTCCGATCGGAAATGCAGATTTCTGATCGCAAATGCGGAAATTTCAATTCCACGGATTCCGAAAGAGCGTCCCTACTCAAGAGGTCTCTTCCCAAACCAGGTGACAGTCCAAGACATGGGTTAGAGGGGGACTGAAGTGCCCTAGTTGTCCCTGTTTCTCAGTATCAGCTGCTTCACATTATCGCGTACGTTAAAAAAGGGCGTCGGGAAAAAAGGGCGCAGGGTTTTAAACGATAAGCATGGATAACGTTTAAAAAAAAAATTGTGCTATATTTCGTTTAAAAATAATGTTTTATAAAGTTATAAATCATTAAATAATGTGTATGAAATCGGCAATTGTAAAAACGTTAATCTTCCCTGTTTAAAAAGTGAAATGTATAATAATGTTTTATAAAAGATTAATAAGAATTTTACTAAAGCTATACCTAACCCTACTCTCATATAGAGCCCTTCCTGTACCTACCCCTAAGCCCTAGAGCCCCCTGGTGGTGCCTAAACCTAAGACTCCCCTGGTGGTGCCTAAACCTAAGACTCCCCTGGTGGTGCCTAACTCTAAGACTCCCCTGTTGGTGCCTAACTCTAAGACCCCCCTGGTGGTGCCTAAACCTAAGACCCCCCTGGTGGTGCCTAAACCTAAGACCCTTCAGGTGGTGCCTAACCCTAAGACCCCCCAGGTGGTGCCTAACCCTAAGACCCCCCTGGTGGTGCCTAAACCTAAGACTCCCCTGGTGGTGCCTAACTCTAAGACCCCCCTGGTGGTGCCTAAACCTAAGACCCCCCTGGTGGTGCCTAAACCTAAGACCCTTCAGGTGGTGCCTAACCCTAAGACCCCCCAGGTGGTGCCTAACCCTAAGACCCCCAGGTGGTGCCTAACCCTAACTAGTGTTGGGCGAACAGTGTTCGCCACTGTTCGGGTTCTGCAGAACATCACCCTGTTCGGGTGATGTTCGCGTTCGGCCGAACACCTGATGGTGTTCGGCCTTTTAAGTTCGGGTTCGCCCCGAACTTCTAATGGCCGCCGAACAGGGCCGAACAGGGCCCCTGTTCGGCCGAACAGGGCCCTGTTCGGCCGAATACTGCCCCCCTATGGGGTCGCAGGCATAAGGGGGGAGCATGTCCCGATCGCGGGGGGGGTCGGAAATTCCCCCCACCCCCTCCGCTAGCGCTCCCCCCTCTGCCCGCTTCCCCATTCAAAAGTTTAAGCAAAGTACCTGTAGTGGATGGCCTGGCAGTGGGCGGCACTGTGGAGTGAGGAGGAGGAGTCCGGAGAGTGACGAGTTGAGGGAGGCCGGGCAGCGGGCGGTTCAGCAGAAGTACCCTTGTGGTACTTCCGCCCTTTCTCTGACCTCACGCCCGCTGCCCGGCCTCCCTCAACTCGTCACTCTCCGGACTCCTCCTCTTCACTCCACAGTGCCGCCCACTGCCAGGCCATCCACTACAGGTACTTTGCTTAAACTTTTGAATGGGGAAGCGGGCAGAGGGGGGAGCGCTAGCGGAGGGGGTGGGGGGAATTTCCGACCCCCCCCGCGATCGGGGCATGCTCCCCCCTTATGCCTGCGACCCCATATGGCCCCCAAAAGCTGGATGTTCGGAAAGTTCGGGGTTCGGCCCGAACATGCCGAACATCTCGGCCATGTTCGGCGAACTTTCCCGAACCCGAACATCCAGGTGTTCGCCCATCACTAACCCTAACCACCCCCCTGGTGGTGCCTAACCCTAAGACCCCCCAGGTGGTGCCTAACCCTAAGACCCCCCAGGTGGTGCCTAACCCTAAGACCCCCCTGGTGGTGCCTAACCCTAAGACCCCCCTGGTGGTGCCTAAACCTAAGACCCCCCTGTGATAAGCATTAATAACGTTTGAAAAATATTGTACTGTTTTTCGTTTAAAAATAATGTTTAAAAAATTATAAATCAATAAATAATGTGTAATCATGAGAAGCAGTTATAAAACATTAAAAGTCTCCGGGTGCCGCTTGTAAAACGTTATTGTTCTCTGGCGCCCTTTTTTCCTGTTGGGCGCCCATTATGGGAGTGAATGGCGGCGCCCTTTTTATCCACCTGCCTCAGGCGCCCGAATTTACTGTTTCCCACATTATCATGTTACAACGTAAAACGGACATTTTTTGTTTTGCCTGATTAGGAAACGGAGACCCGAGAGATCCTGTGTTATTGATATAATGCATTCACACCAGTGAGTCTGCAATGGAGCGCGATCGAGGAGGCGCACCAACTGAACAGTAGTAACAGTAGTAGCAATGATCAGTGTGCTTGTGGAGGGGGCAGCGGCACACTGGAGGAAAAGGGAGTACAGCGAGGGACCTGATATTCTGTAGAGGACAGGGCCGGATTTGGACATTATCCCGCACAAGGCCCACTGTCACCAAACCCCGCCTCCCCCAACTGCCTTGTGCTGTGCTCCCGCTTTCCCATTTGTTCCCCTGGTCCTGTCCTCTAGTCTTGTGCTCCCCCCATCCTGTGTACTTACCTGTCCTTCCCTGTTTTGTGCTGTGCTTGGAGGGTGTCCCACTGCTTGCCCCTGTGGAAGCAATGGGCTGCAGACTGGGCTGCAGACACGGATTCTGGATGCAGAAAAATTGACTACAATGAATGTCTATGGGCCTATTTCCACTAAACGCAATTTGCAGATTTCTGCATCACGCATTGTTTCCCATTGCCAGAAATCTGGATCCAGAAAAAACTGATGCAGAACTAGTGGAAATGAGCCCTTAGTGTGCAAGCCCACTGCCCGCCCCTTGCTTCATGGTGCCCTAGGCCATGGCCTTTGTAGCTTTACCTCAAATTCGCCCCAGGTAAGTAAATCTGAACAACCCACTTCGGCTTTGGGAATCCTTTTAGTGTCCGTATTCCTGGTCATGTGATCAAAAACAAAATGCTCATTTCACACAGTAAAGGTAGCATCTGTGCTTTGTAATTACTGAGCTATTAGATGGTATTCTTAAGGGCTCAATGCTCTAAAGAGTGAGAATACACAATCGAGTTTAACAGATTTTGTTTTAAATAGAAATTTGCCTGAATCCAATTGGATATCTAAAGTAAAAAAAAAAGAAAAAAATAAGTAAAGTGATTTTATCCCTTCGTCATGGCACCGGGCCCTGAACGTCTTTATGGAAGTCGTGATGGAAAGTCTGCAGTGATATTGGATGTAACCCTGTAACAGTGCAGGGTAATAAAATCATGTGGGCTCCCAGTAACTACTATTGGCTCATGATGCCGTAAGAAGCCAGGTTATCCACTTAGGCCGCTTCCTCTGTCGTGATATACAGCGATGCTGCTGGCCGTCTACAACTCATCTGATCTTTTTATGGCGAAAGTGCTTCATAAATCAGCCCCAAGAGCTTGGAGACCACAAAGCGCAAATCCCCAGGATACGCTCTGCGTGCTGAGGCTCCTGATAAATGACAGGGACTCTTCTCCTGAGATCTGCAAGTGGACAGCGCAGCGCCACCCGGGACTTCAGGAAGACGGCAGCAACCTGAGGGTCCCCAAATCACAGAGGGAAGTCAGTCTTTACTGCTCCTTTCTCTTTTTTTTCATGTACATTTCAAAGGATATTTTTCTCACTACAGATTGCTTGGCAGTGGGTACTCTTCATGTGTTTGGATTATGTTTGCTGATTCAATCATTTTATCGACTTGGAGGAAAATCGTTGCCGTCACATAGCTGCACAATCGATTTTTCATTTTTGGACCAAATTGCATAGCTCTCAACTGTCCCTCTTTTGGAGCGACATTCTCTCTTTGGGAACCCTGTCCCTCTTTCCTCCTCATTTGTCCCTCTTTCAGGACTGATATACAAATCTATGTAACTTTATGTATTTTTCTGCTGTAAAATGTGTGAAACTGACTCTAAAATTTATTCCAACCCTTTAAATTGATATTTTTCTTATTTTCAAATGTTAAATGAAGGTAATTGAACAAGGATAGTAAGGACCCGTGTGGTTTGAATTATAAACCGGAATATTTTTCTTATCAAATCTTTATGGTATGCATGACTATAGGTGTGCCAGGGGCGTGGTTAGAGGTGTGTCAGGGGCATGGCTTAAGTGTACCTCTTTCTTATCTCGAATAAAGATCGGGACACCACGTGCCAAATATAGTGTAGCATACCATAGACTGGTGATATGGGATGAAGTTGGTAGAGTAAATACAAATATACTCACAAAGCAGGGTTACCTCAAAGGAAACCACTGTAATAGCAAGTGGGGAGATTAGTCCTGACTCCATTCAGGATTAAGAAGTCGCTCTCCGTAGATCAGTAAAAGGGAATGACACCCCTCCACCTGCCCGAGGCGCTCGGCCCAGCTACAGACCTGCACTCTACCTGCTCCTACCTATTGCCTGATGAAGCGAGGTCATACCTGTGATGCGCGTTGCATTTTCCCCTGGAGTATGTAAATAAATTTGTTCTGCTAGACTTTGTTGGCCCATCTTGTGCCTGGTTGGATGAGATAAGTCCACCACTGTCTACACAAATGTTAAACTTTGTAGACATTGTTATTCTTCTGGCACCTCTGTATCCCTGTTACCCTCATTCTTATCTCAAAAAGTTGGGTGGTATGAAATTGGTCAAAATGATCGATCAGGAATGCTGACAAAATCTCGGTCAAACCATGGCCAGTGTCTCCGAGTGTGTCAGTGTCTCCCCGTGCCTGGGTGCAGTGTATGAAGGCTTACCTCTCCCTCGGATCGACTTCTGACCTCTGATGTATCACGTGAAACCGGCGAATATAGTGACGTTGCTACGTGCACCTGTGCCACGTGGTACTGGCGCTTGCTGTGATGTTGGCCACTGGAGTAGGCCAGGAGTCATGCCAGGTGAGGCAAGCCTTTAATACTGTTCACAAGGGGGGGGGGGGGGGGTACCCAACAGGCACTAGGCCAATATCTGATAGATTTCATAATCTAGCGGAAATTGGTATGTAGGCAGCCAATACATCACTCTCTGATCAGATATGACCAGAGAGAGATCTGTCTCATGGTCGATGGCAGCTAAAGTGTAAACACAGGATGTTAGCAATGTGTCTGCTTCCTTGAAAGCAGGAAGTAGACACACTGCAGATTTATTGCAGGATTTGTATCAGCTGCAACAAAGAAATGTTTTTCTGTAAAGGTTATTATGCTGCTGCGTTTCTTTTAGAGCAAGTTCTGAGTTCAGGTCCGCTTTAAAGAGAAACCGTAACCAAGATCCCAATCAGTAGCTGATACCCCCTTTCCCATGAGAAATCTTTACCTTTTCTGAAACGGATCATCTGAGGCTCTGTATGGCTGATATTGTGGTTAAACCCCTCCCACAGTGTGATGTCAGGACCATGGTTCTGACATCACACTGTGGGAGCCTTGTTATATTGTGGGAAATAACAGCTGTTTCCAACTGCCAAAAAATCAAGCAGCATCTCCTTCCACTGACATTACCTGCCAGCAGTAAAAATGTCACCATGTGATAAATGTCTGAATGTAATTCAGGGAGAGGAAAGATTTTACAATGAGCAAACACTGACTTAATCATTTATACATAATTATTGTAAAAATTAAGCACTTTTTATATTACATTATTTTCACTGGAGTTCCTCTTTAAGTGACAAGACCATGAACTATATATACAGTAAATACTAACTAATAATAATAACCGAGTAGCTTTAGAGAGACATCCAGTCCCTTCTTCACATTTTCCAGTTGATGTACATCAGCAGTTGGCAACAGAGGTGTCCACAACGCGTACGTACAAAAAGGGCGCGGGGTGTAAACCCTAAATAATAATTAATCATTAATAGGGTTTATAAAAATAGTGTGCTATATTTCGTTTACAAATAATGTTTAACAAAATTATAAATCATTAAATAATGTTTATGAAATCGGAAATTGTGAAAACGTTAATCTTCCCTGTTTCTAAAGTTAAACTTATAATTACGTTTATTAAAAAAACAATAATATATGTTTAATTGTTATAATTCTATATTATTGTGAATAACCTTTATTTACGGTTTGTTCTTATAATAAAATCTGAAAATATTCTTTATAACGATGATATAAATATAACTACGTTCGTAATAAGTGTTGTAAAACATTAGTAATTATTACTAAAATTTTACTAAAACTATACCTAAGCCTACTCTTACACAGAACCCTCCCTGTACCTATCCCTAACCCCTAGACCCCCCTGTTGGTGCCTAAACCTAAGACCCCCCCTGTTGGTGCCTAAGTAACCCTCCCTGTACCTACCCCTAACCCCTAGACCCCCCTGTTGGTGCCTAAAGCTAAGACCCCCCTGTTGGTGCCTAAACCTAAGACCCCCCTGTTGGTGCCTAAACCTAAGACCCCCCTGTTGGTGCCTAAACCTAAGACCCCCCTGTTGGTGCCTAAACCTAAGACCCCCCTGTTGGTGCCTAAACCTAAGACCCCCCTGTTGGTGCCTAAACCTAAGACCCCCCTGGTGGTGCCTAAACCTAAGACACCCCTGTTGGTGCCTAAACCTAAGACCCCCCTGGTGGTGCCTAAACCTAAGACACCCCTTTATTATGTGGATAATAATGTTTTACTAATTGTGGATGCAAAAAATATTTAGCAATTTACGTTACGTACTGATCGCTTTATTTTGTGAATAATAATGTTATACAAACAGTAAGGGATAAAACTTTAAATAATGTTTTAATTAGTTAAATAAGATTAATATGTTTAGTATTTTTATAAACGTTATTCGGCACGGGTGCATTTTATAAACGTAAATCACCACAAGCACAGTTATAAATCATTAAAAATCTCCTGGCGCCGTTTGTAAACGTTATTTATGTCCTGCGCCCTTTTTTCCTGCTCGGCGCCCATTAAACGTTATTTATTATGAGAGTGAATGGTGGTGCCCTTTTTGTCCACTAGCGGCCTGCGCCCTTTTTTCCCGCTTCCGTCCACAACAGCAGAAGGTATTTCTATAGCCACACAAAATAGAGAGTTAGCTTAGGAAAAAAAAAGGGAATAGAATAAAACAATTGTGGAGAAGTTGGTTTTAAAGAGACACTGAAGCGAAAAAAAAATGATGATATTATGATTTGTATGTGTAGCACAGCTAAGAAATAAAACATTAAGATCAGATACATCAGTGTAATTGTTTCCAGTACAGGAAGAGTTGAGAAACTCCAGTTGTTATCTCTATGCAAACAAGCCATTAAGCTCTCCGACTAAGTTAGTCGTGGAGAGGGCTGTTATCTGACTTTTATTATCTCAACTGTTCCTGGACTATTTACTTTTCCTCTGCTAGAGGAGAGGTCATTACTTCACAGACTGCTCTGAAAGACTCATTTTTAATGCTGAGTGTTGTGTAATCTGCACATATTATAGAATGATGCAATGTTAGAAAAAAACACTATATACCTGAAAATAAAAGTATGAGAATATTTTCTTTGCTGCTAATCTTCTAGTAATTATTCATAGTACACAACCAATTCACTATATCATATTTTTTTTCGCTTCAGTGTCTCTTTAATGAGGCTTGTGTTGCAAGGCCCCCATTCTGCAGACAGGCAGTTACTGTCTGTTCGGACACATCATGGAGTGATGATGATGGCCGTCCGGAACGCCTATCGATCCGCTGGTAACTGGCCATGCTGGCAGATCAGCCAGGCTCACCTCTGACCTTTCTGCAGCTGGAGAGGAAAATCGTTATCAGCCAGCCCCGGCTCTCTCGCATGTTGCTCTGAGCAGCTAATGAAACAGCAAAGGATTCTGGGAAGGAGCCTTTCATGGCTTGCTGATGGCTGCTAATCCCTGTAGCCGCATTGCAAGCACCTGCAAAGCTCTGAATGACATTAGCAGCGTTGGAATAGCCATGGGATGGTCCAGTGGGCCCTGACGGCAGGCAGAAGTCTCCCCCATAGTCACATGGAGGAAGAAATCATGATGTTTCCATTGTCTCCTGATGATTGAGACCATTAGACATGTGCAGGAGCTTCTCCTTCCCAGACACACTTTGTGATTAGAACAATATTTGTGTCCCGCCAATGTGACAAAGTGGACAGGGACACTTTGTGCGACGCTTTGGCCTTCACAGCTGGGAAGTTTTTCTACAGTTAGCTTCCGGTTTCCTTTATGTACAGAGACGGCTGGTGCAACCCTAGAACGCTTCTGAGCGCGGTTTAAAACACCAGGGCTTTCAAAAGCGCTGGGCTATGTTTTTTCTATGGGATGGATCACACCAGAGCAATGTAATTTTTCCCAAAATGCAAACGCGAATCCTGCATTACTGAGGCGATTCGGCCTCAATGTCAAGTATAGGAAAGTGGAAAATTTCTCTGAAAAGCGCTAGTTCAGGGTGATTTTCCAAGTGTTTGTGTTACATAACCAGTAGACTAGCAGCTGTACTGTACATAAAAAATTCTACAAAAATGCTACAAAAATCACTAGATATAAATAGAAAATTGCTAGGCACATGCCTAGAATCGCTTTGAAAAATCACTTCTAAATGCCGAACGTTTGCGGTTACGATAGTGCACCGGGCATAACACTTTGCAGAGCAAGTGTTGTGAAAATCTTAAAATTTAAAACACATACAAATAAGAAGTACATTTCTCACAGAGTAAAATGAGCCATAAATTACTTCTCTCCTATGTTGTTGTCACTTACAGTAGGTATTAGAAATCTGAGGTTACCGACAGGTTTTGGGCTAGTCCATCTCTCCATAGGGGATTCTCAGCATGGCCTTTATTCTTAATAAAGACATTCCCTGAAAAAGATTTACATAAAGATGCTGGCCAGACTCCCTGCTCGCTGCACACTATTTTTGCAGTTAGACGGAGCAACTGCCATTCACTAAGTGCTTTTAAATATAAAGAAAACCCTGAGAACCCCCCTAGGAGAAGATGGGCTAGTCCAAAACCTGTCGGTTATGTCAGATTTCTACTATTTAATGTAAGTGACAGCAACATAGGAGAAAAGTAATGTATGGCTCATTTTACTCTTGGAGAAATGTACTTCTTATTTGTATGTGTTTCAAATTTTAAGATTTTCGCAACAGTTCCTCTTTAAGTATAATGACGTTATTACTTTAAACTACTGTAAGTAAAAGATGAACACTGCAAGCCAGGAAATTTGCATTGTTTCAGAAGGTCGGCAAATGGCAGCTTTCTTATTTATCTTTTGACAGGTGCACTTTTAATAATTCAGTTTCCAGGCTGGCAGTATGCTAACTCAACAGATCATTAAAGCCACGACACTTTGATGCTGGATGAGGCTCCGTCTGTTGGAACGGGAGCCGAGCAGTTCTGGGTAACCCGGCCAACGCCGCGGCATCAATCACGCGGCGGTGTCATAAAAATAAATAAAACTTTATATACAATGGAATTACTTCTCTACGCACATTAACCTTCCTGCTGCAGACTTGTAGCGCCCCGAAGCAAGGGAAGAATTAATCTGACTTCAGCAATGATACAGTTGTCCATTAGATTTATTTCTTATTGGCGAGGTGGAGGGCGGAGAAGCCGTGTACGGCGCGCGGTCCCTTGTACGCGGATAAATCAAGATGGAAAATGATGCATCTTCTCCGCTGGATCCGGATGGGACACGGGGGACCCACCAGATTTTTGCATGAAATCAGCTTTGCAGTGAAAAAGTGGAAGAAAAAAAAAAACTTCCTGAAACAGTGTGGCCGATAGCTCCCTCTACTGGTGAAAAAATGCCTGCGTCAATTAGAAAACCGCCATAGCCTAAAGCCCTAAAGCTACCGATACACTGCATCGATCTCCCACCGATATACAGCAGATTCGATCACTGTGATCAAATCTGCTGTGAAATCGATAACACAAATGTTGACCAATCTATCGATTTCCATCTAAAATCGATCGATTCCGTCTAAAGATTATGCTCGATCACGGGGCGGGAGCATGTCGTTAGTGGCGATCGACTGACGCAGCATATCGGCAGTGATACATTACCTGTCCGCCGGCACGAGTCCTCGGTCCGTGCTGACACTTTCTCAGGCTGGCCTGTCTCCTTATTACTTCCTGTCTACTCCTGACAAGCTGAAGTTTAAACAGTAAAGCGCACTCTGCTGTATGTACTTCCGCTCGTCCCAGGACGGGACAGGAAGTAATCCCATCACTGTAAAAGTAAATGGGACAGCCGCGCGTTTTTGCAAAAAATGCGTGCAGCATGTGTTCCCAGACCGCACAGGTCCGGAACGCATGCAGTGTGAACATCAGACAGTGCAGTCTATGCACTGTCTGATGTTGTGCGTGTCGGCCTCCCGCACGCGTTTCCAAAACGCGTCTGGAAACGCGTGCAGTGTGAACGGGGCCTTATAGAAAGGATTTCCTATGCGGTCTAAGTAAGCTTGAGCCAGTGTGGTGCATCTGATCCTGGTAATGCCTATATCCTTTATAGACTTGTTTTTCGTTGTGAAACAATATTTTTGTATCTAACCTATCAAGCCATCATTGCTGTATGCAAAGCCAATTACTGTAGGCTACAGACTTCCTAATCATAAGTTTAGTGGGAAAGCCGTGCCTTGAGCCAGAAACGGTCCTGCATGTGTAGTTGCAAGCTCTGCCATTCGATTGCACTAAATTGCACCCGAATGGTGTTTGATACTAAGCCGATCGGCAGCTGAACCCCATGCAGGCGCACAGTTCAGTCAGTCTATGTAAAAGGAGATATTGATGGTCTTTAGGATGGGTTCAACAACCCCTAAAGAAGATGGGGGAGACTGGGAGCCCAATGGTGCAGTACCGTTAGGTAGAGGAGCGCGATGTAATGCTAGTAAGTGATACTCACAAGGTGGATTGCAATCCCTATAGGCTTACAGAAAAAAAAGTCCCCATTTGGCTATCCAGGTGGATCTGGCTGGCAGATGGCCGCTCTCCTAGAAGACTTTATAATAGACAACTGTAAAGCTATAAATACCTCCTTTGGAGGTCTAGACCTAGATTGGTTACTGTGGTGAGGGCCCGGTATGTCTATAGTAGATCTATATGACTATATACGACATACTTCAGTATATATGGTAATCACTTACCTCTCTGCAAGATATGACACTAGTGAACTGGGACAAAGATTTTTTTTGACACAAAAGATAACAACGCGTTTCACAGGCACTTGCCCGCTTCCTCAGATCAATTCAAAAAGTTGCGCCTGGAAAGCTTTCAGTCATGAGCTTGAACGCCTTTACTTGCACTTAAAGAGACACTAAAGCGAAAAAAATGATGATATTATGATTTGTATGTGTAGTACAGCTAAGAAATAAAACATTAAGATCAGATACATCAGCCTAATTGTTTCCAGTACAGGAAGAGTTGAGAAACTCCAGTTGTTATCTCTATGCAAAAAAGCTATTAAGCTCTCCGACTAAGTTAGTCGTGGAGAGGGCTGTTATCTGACTTTTATTATCTCAACTGTAATTAAACTGTTTACTTTTCCTCTGCCAGAGGAGAGTTCATTACTTCACAGACTGCTCTGAAAGACTCATTTTGAATGCTGAGTGTTGTGTAATCTGCACATATTATAGAATAATGCAATGTTAGAAAAAACACTATATACCTGAAAATAAAAGTATGAGAATATTTTCTTTGCTGCTAATCTTCTAGTAATTATTCATAGTACACAACCAATTCATTATATCATATTTTTTTTTCCGCTTCAGTGTCTCTTTAAAGTATGTATTATATAGTCATCTAGTGAATTGCGACAAAGATTTATTTGTCACAAAAGTTAATCCAACACGTTTCACGGGTACATGCACGCTTCCTCAGGTCAATTCAAAAAGTTGTGCCTGGAAAGCATTCAGCCATGAGCGTGAGCACCTTGAATTGTAATTAAAGTATGTAGTAAATAGTTAAATAGATGTACTATAGACATACTGGGTGCCTTCACTACGATGTAAACTGTATCGGAAAAGAATTCCGCGCACGTTTCCAGACAGTAATCCTGCAGCAGATGAGAAATCCTCCACCTATATTATTACAGGCCGCGCTTTGTTCTGCTGCCTCTCATGAACCGCACATCCTAACACTATCAAAATTAAATCTCCCACTGCCCACATTGCTCTCGCTATCTCCGCTTACATCTGGATTTCCATTGTCATTCCTTATTTTTATGTCATTTTCTGATTTAAAAACGTCCCCAGTATTACTTAGGATTTTTATTATTATTGTTATTATTACTACTCTACTTGAATAGCGAACAGATTTAAGGGGAACAAAAAGGCATCGATCAGTAGAATATAATACAAAGCACGAATATGACAGAGATCAGAAGCACATTTGAAATGTAGAATATGCGAGCGTTGGTTTCCACGATAGAGGGAGGGCGACTGCATGCCGCGCCTCAGTCGGCCTGCGACCCGTGACATTCGACTGCTCTTTCTATCCCCAGGTAGCCTGAGGTTGTCAGGGTAACCCACTGACAGGAGGCAGCTTTCACATGGGTGCCCCCCAGCACTGCTGTGATCACCCCCCACTCACAATGCTTCCCCATAGGCTGTCATCTGTTTGACATCTGACAACAAACAAAACAAAAAAACACAAAAATGAGGAAAACGACGATCCTAGACCCGTTATTGCTGGTAGCATTACACATCACTAATGTTCATCCAAGTACAAATTTCCAATGGATAATCAGTCTCCAGCCTGGCACCAGTTACATACTGTATCTTTCATTTTTTCTGACAAGCATTCCTTCTAACTTGGGCCATACACCTTCAACCTCTGGCCAAGTTGTACTTTCTAAAAAATATACAAAATATGAAGCTTTTAGAACTAGCCTTACCTGCCAGAAGGAAATATAGCTGTTTTTGTAGTAGTGATAGGTAGTGATGAGCACAAATTTCGCTTAAAGGATACCCGAAGTGAGATGTGACATGATGAGATAGACATGTGTATGTACAGTGCCTGGCACACAAATAACTAGGCTGTGCTCCTTTTTTTCTTTCTCTGTCTGAAAGAGTTAAATATCAGGTATATAAGTGGCTGACTCAGTCCTGGCTCAGACAGGAAGTGACCCTCACTGATAAGAAATTCCCCTTTTTATCTCTTTCTCGCTCTCAGAAGCCATTTTCTGCTAAGAAAGTGTTATAGTTGGAATTTCTCATCAGTGAGGGTCACACTTTCAGACAGAGAAAGAATAAAAGGAACACCGCATAGTTATTTGTGTGCTAGGCACTGTACATACCCATGTCTATCTCATCATTTCACATATCACTTTGGGTATCCTTTAATGGTAATTTTGCAATTTCGACATGAAATCTTAATGCAAAATGTTTTAAAAAATTGTAATTAATTTCATTTGTAAAGGTAATCAGGGACCATCATTTTGCAATTTTGTGTAATTTTCATGTCATTTTGTGCTGAATTAAGCGGTGAATAGTGGAAAGAGGACAATAAAAAATAATTTTTCAAAAAGACTTTGTAGTTTTTTGAGCAAATCAATTTTGGAAAAAGCAAAGGAAAAATGGTTTTTACACTGTCATTTTTGGAGTTTTAAAAAAACATGTTTCCTTTGCACTTTTAAAAATTGATTTTCGCAAAAACGACTAGTACTGGTAGTATTAAATATATGGTGGGTCAGGTGGCGGGGGTCCCCTCTAAGGAGCAGTGGAGATCCTTGGACCTGTGAAGAAGGGGAGACCGGGAGCCCAATGGTGCAGTATCATCAGACAGTATCGTCAGGCATGTAAAAATACTGGGAATATTGTGGGTAGCAGATGCTCACAAAGATGGGTTGTAACCACCATATGCACATGTGGAAAAAGGACCATTCCCACACGGTATCCCAGCTCCTCCTGGAACTGGGCAGTCGTTTTCCTCCTGGATCCATCTCTACTAGTGGACTAAATCGACAGGTAGTGGGAAATTGGACACGTCACAGGTGGTATGAAGGTAGTAACTGGAGTAGAGATATTGGGGGAGGTGTCCTGTAGTTTATAGGGGGTGGGGCTTATATAAATATATAATGAATTAGGTCTCTTACCTCTAAAGATGACCCACATGGTTTGGAAAAAGGAGTCTTTATTGTGCAAAAAACGGTTATACTGTAGACAATGCGTTTTACGGCCCCAGCCTGCTTCCTCAGATCAATACAAACAGACAACGTTTAATCAATAGTCCTAAAAGAGGGGCAAATAAGGAAGAAAGAGGGACAGGGGGATTTAGGTCCCAAGAAGGGACTATCCCTCCGAAAGAAGGATGGGTGGTTGCTATGGATATATAAGTTGCTGTTTGACGCCTGATGATAATTGGAAGGGCAAAATCTGGTCGATTCGGGGAGTGGGCAAGTTTATCTGCAATCTGTATTCAGCGCTTTGGTCAACATTATACCGAAACACAATTTTATTATTATGATTATGGCTTTATATAACACTGACAATTTCCATTGCGCTCGAAACAAAACCGTATACACCACCTTTAAAGGGAACCAGAGACGAAGCAAGCTCATGTATTTTAACATATATATCAGTGGGAACATTAGAGAAAACACCTACCCTGCTCTCTGTTTCATCCTTCACTGCTCAGCCTGCTTCTCATCAGCCCCGATAAAATCCCTGACAGAGCATTCAGTCTGGCTTTGCTCAGGAATCATTATAGCTGAGTCTGTCTTCTCTGATGTCTCTTCAAGTCCAAGCCTGCCCCCTTCTGGCTCTGCTATAATGACTCAGCTATAATGATTCCTGAGCAAAGCCAGACTGAATGCTCAGTTGGGGATTTTATCAGGGCTGATAACAAGCAGGCTGAGCAGTGAAGAATGAAGCAGCGAGCAGGGTAGGTGTTTTCACTAATGTTCCCACTGATATATATGGTAAAATACATGAGGGTGCTTCGTCTCTGGTTCACTTTAAAGAGGCCCTGTAGTGACATATAGTAGAATGCAGTAAATTATTCAGGATACCAATTTTTATGATCATTTTTCATGGTTTCAGCATCAGAAACACTTCCTACATCTATATATTGCTGTATATTGGTATGTTGCCCGCCTTCCTAGTGATGTTTAGCTTAAGCTGATTAGCTATGCAGAATTCTCCTCCCCCGAGCATTCTGGAAGACCAGGGCCCATATGCAATTCACGTTTTCACCTGAGTTTTCTCCTAGGAGATAATTATTTATCTTCGATTTAAAATAACTTTTCAGCACTTTTCAACTAAAAAAGTACCAACAAGTTGGAGAAAAGGACTTTCACAATTATTTTGAGTATTTTCCTCCTTTCTGGCTGCTTAAATGGCATTTTATTGATACGTTTAATAATATCACCAAGGAGAAAACTCAGGAGAAAAATTGCATATGGGCCCAGGTGTTGTTTCTACTGACTTTGATACTCTCAGCAGCCAAACATTCCGTAGAGATCACCTGGCTGGACTGAAGATATCGCCACTTGTGATATAGGGATAGGAAAGGGAAAGGGGGGAAAGATTGTACACTGGGCAAACACTAAATAATGTATTAAATAACATTTGTAAAAATAAAAAAATAAGCAATTTTCTTTATTAGGTTATTTTCCCAGCGGTTCTTGTCTAAGCATAGTGATGAGTCACACACAGTAAACTCCATGGAAGGTTCCCTTTAAGGCAGAGAGCGCTGAGGGAACGGCTTATCACAGACAATTAACTTCCAGGCTGCACATCTCCTCCAGGGTGGAGGGGCGACAGTCCCAAACGCACGGCCTGTCATTCATGCTTAATCTCCATGAATCACTCACTGACAAACCCGGGGAGACCGGGCCCAGCAAACACTCATACAGGCAGTGTCATTCCTGACAGGGGCTGCTTCTTTACTTCATTATCATTAAGAGGAACTGTCGCGAAAATCTTAAAATTTAAATCCTATACAAATAAGAAGTATGTTTCTTCCAGAGTAAAATGAGCCATAAATTAATTTTCTCCTATGCTGCTGTCACTGTCACTTACAGTAGGTAGTAGAAATCTGACATTACCAACAGGTTTTGGGCTAGTCCATCTCTCCATGGGGGATTCTCAGCAAGGCTTTTATTCTTTATAAAGACATTCCCTGAAAATGATTTATACAAAGATGCTGACCAGCCTCCCTGCTCACTGCACACTATTTTGGCAGTTGGACAGAGCAACTGCCATTCACTAAGTGCTTTTAAAAATAAAGAAAACCCTGAGAACCCCCCTATGAGAAGATGGGCTAGTCCAAAAGCTGCCGGCAATGTCAGATTTCTACTACTTACTGTAAGTGACAGCAACATAGGGGAGAAGTAATTTATGGCTCATTTTACTCTGGGAGAAATGTACTTCTTATTTGTATGTGTTTTACATTTTAAGATTTTTGTGACAGTTCCTCTTTAGAAGACGTCGCCCAAACACTTCCCATAAATAAGGATCTATACTGCTGTAAAAAGATACATAAATTAATACAAAATAAGATTAGACTTGCTAATGTGAGAAGGCCCCATACTCTCTACTCTAGTTAGGCAATGAGGTGATCTGTAAAGACAGGTGCACAGGAAGCAGGAGCGGTTGCCCACAGCAACCAATCAGGTTTCAGCTGTTGACTGAAAGGGGAATTCTGATTGGTTGCTCTGCGCAACCGCCCCAATTTTGCCCCTGGTCTCTTTGCACTTCTCTTCATAAATCAGACCAAAGAATCAAAACGTATTCTATCCAGTACCACTTCCTGTTTAAAGGATACCCGAGGTGACCTGACATGATGAGATAGACATGTGTATGCACAGTGCCTAGCACACAAATAACTATGCTGTGTTCCTTTTTTTACTTCTCTGCCTGAAAGAGTTAAATATCAGGTATGTAAGTGGCTGACTCAGTCCTGACAGGAAGTGACTACAGTGTGACCCTCACTGATAAGAACAATTACAACTATAAAACACTTTCCTAGCAGAAAATGGCTTCTGAGAGCAGAAAAGAGATAAAAAGGGTCAATAGTTGATTGATTTTAGCTCTGGCATACTTCAATGACTGTGTGATTGAGCAAAAACAATAAAACAGTTAAAACTTAAAAAGTAGATTTAAACATAAAATAAAACTGTGAAATATCTTAAAAAGTCATTTTTAGGAGAAGGAAAATAGATACAATCGTTTATTTCATTCATTTATTTTCGCCTCGGGTGTCCTTTAAAGGAACGCTGAAGTGAGAGGGATGTGGAGGCTGCCATAGGCTCTGCCTCTGACATAGGAGACCTGGGTTCAAATCTCGGCTCTTCTTGTTCAGTAAGCCAGCACTTATACAGTGGGAGACATTGGGCAAGACTCCCTAACACTGCTACTATCTATAGAGTGTGCTCTAGTGGCTGCAGCTCTGGCACTTTGAGTCCACCAGGAAAAAACACAATATAAATGTAATTTGTCTTGTCTTTTTTGTAGTTTGTCTTGTCTATTTCTTTTTAAGCGGGGAACTCACTCACCTCCTTGTTCCACCGCTCACCGTGTCATTTCCTGCAATGCCGCCCTCTGAAGTATAGAGAGCAGCATTGCAGGAAGTGACGCGGTGAGCAGTGGAACTCAAGAAAGTGAGCGAGTTCCTCGCAGGCAATGATTTTAACGAAAGTAGCTGAAGAAGGAGTGCGGAAGGGGGCACCGCTGGCCCCCTTCTTGGCTGCTACCCCCTCCAGCATGTCAGACCCCCCTCCCCCCCCCCCCCTCCAGACACATAACGTTTTGCACGGACTGGAAATGTGCTGCAAACATGCAGCACGGATCCATTTTTTGCTTGATTCCTGTGCTGACACAGCTGAGAGATCCAATTACAGTTGTGATTGGTCACAGATGAGGGGGAATTACACAGGCTAAACTCTCTAAAAACATACAGGGTAGATTAATCTGTGTGTTCCTTCTGTGCTGTGCATTAGTTCAGGTCCCCTTTAAGTATAAATACCTGATCCTAAACCAGGGCTTTACAGAAAGTGGATTTTGTTTTTATTTACTTTAAATGCATTCCCCCCCTACAGTATACAGTAAAAGCTCTGCTTTTCTGCTCTGTCTGTTATTTCCCGTATCTCAGATTGTGGAGTGATTGCAGCCTTTGCCGCCTGTCCTCATTCTATCACAAAATATTCCCGCACAGGAACAAGCAGGTTGTGTCGTTTTACAAATATCAATTCCGAGAATTCTTTTTCCACTTTTTAACAGTGCTTGAGCGGTTCTCCCCGAGGTTCAGTGTTTACTGACACATGTACAACGTTCAGAGGCAGCGGCCCGGGCCCGCCAGACAGAGCTGTCATGTGTGCGTCCCGCGCCCAGCGCTACCTGAGAAAAACACGTTACATAACTCCGCGTTTAACAGGAATATTAACCAGACAAACAGATCCCGGCGGCTTGTGGGCTGCTCAGCTACGAGGGACTTGGCATCACGGGCAAGCTTGGAAACTTGTTAAAGCGGACCTGAACTCTGAACGTCCTCTTAGCTCTAAAAGATAAGCAACAGCATAATAACCTTTACAGGAAAACTTCTCCTTGTTACAACTTATAGAACTCCTGCTGAGATTGTCCAGAATGGTTACTTCCTGGTTTGCAGGGAGCACAGAAAGGGTTAAACTCCCGTGTTTACATATTAGCTCTCAACTCAGCAGACACGACAGATAGCTGGCAGCTCAAATTACACTAGCTCATTGCTTGCTAAGAAGAGAATTAGTCAGGCTGTTCTCTGTAACCTCATACAAGGTGGATTTCTCTGTGTTCTCCTTCTCTCCTGTGCAAGAGTTCAAGTCCACTTTAAAGGACAACTGAAGTGAGAAGAACATGGAAGCTGCCATATTTGTTTCCTTTTAAACAATACCATTTGCTTGGCAGCACTTCTGATCTATTTGGCTGTAGCAGTAACTGAATCACACCAGAAACAAGCATGCAGCTAGTCTTGTCAGATCTGACAATAATGTCAGAAACACCTGATCTGCTGCATGCTTGTTCAGGGACAATGGCTAAAAGTATTAGAGGCAGAGGATCAGCAGGGCTGCCAGGCAACTGGTATTGCTTAAAAGGAAATAAATATGTCAGCCTCCATATACCTCTCACTTCAGTTGTCATTTAAAGTGACACTCTACCTGTAGTCTACAAATAATGTACAGTGTTAGGCTTTTTCAAAAACACAAATGTGGAACGATTGCCAGATCTTCCATGGCCCATAGAAAGTAATTGCAAGTGTATTGCTCGTTGTACAATATTACCAGCAAACCACCTGCGACTAGCCCTAGCCTGCATGACAATGTAAGCTTTACTGTCAGCTTTGTTAATATTATTATTTAGTATTTATATAGTGCTGATATCTTCCACAGCGCTGTACAGAGTATATTGTCTTGTCACTAACTGTCCCTCAGAGGGGCTCACAATCTAATCCCTGCCATAGTCATTGTCTATGTATGTATCATGTAGAGCATGCATCATAGTCTAGGGCCAATTTAAGGGGAAGCCAATTAACTTATCTGTATGTTTTTGGGGTGTGGGAGGAACCCAGAGTGCCCAGAGGAAACCCACACAGACACGGGAAGAACGTACAAACTCTATGCAGATGGTGCCCTGGCTGGGATGCAAACCGGGGACCCTGCTCTGCAAGGCGAAAGTGCTAACTACTACGCCACCAATATGGTTCACAATGGTGATCATGTGATGACCAGAAAAGTGACTTTATGCCTACAGAAATTCTAGGTCTTCAATCTACCCTCTTTCCCTGAAAATAAGACCTACCCTGAAAATTACCTCTAGCTGGAATTTCTAGCATGCTTGAAATATAAGCCCTACCCCGAAAATAAGCCCTAGCGGAAGTTGAAGAGGAGGAAGAGGTGGGGCAGCAAGCGGGGACACAGCTGCAGTGCCGATTGGGCACCGGTCCTGCTCTCCCAGCACACAGCAAGGTTATCAGCTGTGTGCAGGGATGACAGGGCAGGTGCCTGATCAGTGGAGTAGCTTACCTTCAAATCCAGGAACAGCACAGTACAAAGGAACAAGAAATGTTCTGCTGAGATATACTTCCTGATGGAAATATAAGACATCCCCTGAAAATAAGCCCTAGTACATCTTTTAGAGCAAACATTAATATAAGACACTGTCCTGTTTTCGGGGAAACACAGTAGCAATATGTTTATTCCGTCCTCGGAGGATGCTGAGCATTACACTGTGCATACATTGTAGCTGCTGATATAGTACAGTGGTTGCAGTAGCTTTCTTTGTTAATGTTTCCTTCCCCTCCAGCCCATCCTCACCCAGTCAGCCTTTGTCAGGGCCGCTTTGATGATGGCAATTTTCTCAGTGCATAGAGCCATATGTGTTGTCTATTGAGCCTGATTCGGCCTATTCTGTAAGAGGCGATTATTATGCAGGCTGCATGTCACGCCCGCGTCTGCCTTCACACGCGGCTGTCCGGGGTCATCCCTCTAATAGACAACTTAACATTTTTGTGTCCCTGAATGCGCAGTCACAGCAACAGCCGCCATGTGTGTGTGATGCCGCATAATCCCGGCCTCTAATGACTGTTTATCCGCTCACACTTCTTCCTAATTTGTAAATATTTGGGGATGTTTCCCGCACCAGGCGTGTTTGTTTGGCCAGAGGGCCAGGTGGTGCGGCGCGCGGAATGCCAATTACTATCTCCCAAATTATTCTGTAATGTGAGCGGATCGTGCGGGAGGGAGTTCAGATTCTGCGACTCCGAGATCTTTGTTATGCTGCGTGTCGATTCTGGTAGTTCAACTAGTAAACTGCACATAAGGGGTTTATTCACAAAGCTTTTCTCATGAATTATCTCAACGTACTTATTTTTCACCTTAAAGGACCACTATTGCGAAAAAAGATAACAGTTAATATCTGCCAGAACCGACAGGTTTTGGGGCAGTTCATCTCCTCATGGGGAATTCTCAGGGTTTTGCTTTGTTTTCAACAGCATTTCCTGAACAGCAGTTGCAAAGTCTGACGACAAAATAGTGTCTAAGGCCCGGTGCACACCAGAAACCCGCTAGCAGATCTGCAAAATGCTAGCAGATTTTGAAACGCTTTTTCTTATTTTTCTGTAGCGTTTCACCTAGCATTTTGTGGTTTTGGGAAGCGTTTTTGGTGTAGTAGATTTCATATATTGTTACAGTAAAGCTGTTACTGAATAGCTTCTGTAACAAAAACGCCTGCAAAACCGTTTTTCAGCTGCCGTTTTTCAGAGCGGTTTGCGTTTTTCCTATACTTTACATTGGAGGCAGAAACGCCTCCGCAATCCAAAAAATGCCTCACCCCGGAAGTATGCATTTCAGCAAAACACCTCCCGCTCTGGTGTGAACCACCCCATTGAGATACATTGGCCAAGCGTATCCGCAGCCGCAAGCGGCTGCAAAAACACCAAAAAACCGTCTCTGTGTGCACCAGCCCTAAAGGCATGTTTAGAGAGATTTTCTAAACATGCCTAGCGTTTTTTGGAGCATTTTTGTGTAGCAGATTTCATATATTGTTACAGTAAGGCCCGGTTCACATTGGCGGTCGCAGTCCGGAATCGCCGTGCCGGACCGCATGCGGAACGGACGGAACGGACGCACAGCATAGCAATAAAAGTCTATGCGTCTGTTCACATGCGTCCGTTCCGTCCGGAACGGAGCCGGATCGGTTCCGGACTCCGGCGTAAGACCCAACATGCGCTATTTTTTGGTCCGGCTCCTCCGGCTGACGTATCCGGAGCGGAGCCGGACTGTTGCATCCGGCCAATAGAAACCAATGAGAAACGGAGAGCGCACAACACACTGGCTATAAAAACCGGACGTTCTACCCCACTTCCTATGCGTATTGTAGCGGCGATTTTGGATGGGGACACATGGGCAAGCATTTTGCAGTGGAGCAGCAGTGACTTTAAACGTGCTGGAGATGTTGGCAGTATGTCGGAGGTGGAGGTGAGTTCTAAACAGCGGAGGGCCTGATTCCACAGGTCCACCTTCTGCTGACCTCCCAGACCCCAACATTTTTATTTTATTTCTACTATCTTTTGCCAAACGGATCCGGATCGCATCCTGATGTACACCTGATGCAACCTGACCGGATCCGGATCGGATCCGGATCAGAACCGTACGGTTCCGATCCGGATCCGGTCCGGATCCGGTCAGGTCATCCGGTCCGTTTGGCAGAGAACTGCAAGTGTGAACGGGGCCTAAAGCTGTTACTGAACAGCTTCTATAACAAAAACGCCTGGAAAACCGCTCTGATCTGGCGTTTTTCAGAGCGGTTTTCCACTTTCCTATACTTTAACATTGAGGCAGAAACGCTTTAGAAATCTAAGAAATGCTGCAGCCCCTGAGTTTGCTTTTGTGGAAAAGAACGAACCGCTCTGGTGTGCACCAGCCATTGAAATACATTACCCAAGCAGTTTTCACACAGCTAGCGTTTTTAAAAACGCTCCAGAACCGCTCTGGTGTGCACCAGCCCAAAGTGAATAGGGAGGCTGGCTGGTATCTTCTATTTTGGCAGTAAAACTGCTGTTCAGGAAATACTGTTGAAAACAAAGAAAACCCTGAGAATCCCCCATGAGGAGATGGAGTGACCCAAAACCTGTCAGTTCTGAACGTCATCCCAATCAGTAGCTGATACCCCCTTTTACATGAGAAAAATATTTTCTCGAATAGATCATTCCCCCGTCTGTGTGGCTGATACTGCTGGGAAACCCCTCCCACAGTGTGATGTCAGGACCATGGTCTGTTGCTTTGTAGGAAATGATAGCTTTTTCTAACTGCCAAGCAAGCAGTGCCACCCTCTGTGCATTGAACTCTCAGAAACGAGCATTCTGTACAGATCACCTGGCATAACTAAAGATATCACCACCAGTGATAAATTGCAGAATGTAAATCAGGGATAGGAAATATTTTACAATGTGCAAACGCTGACTAAATAATCTATACACGAATATTGTAAACAATAAGTAATTGTATTCATTATGTTATTTTTCACTGCAGTTCCTCTTTAAAGGACTACTGTAAGGGGGTAGGGGGAAAAAAGTGGAAGTTACCCGGGGCTTCTAATGGTCCCCCCGAGGAGTCCTGTGCCCGCGCAGCCGCTCACCGATGCTCCGGCCCCGCCTCCAGTTCACTTCTGAATTTACGACTTTAAGTCTGAAAACCACTGCGCCTGCACGGCCGCATCCTTGCTCCCTCCCCCATTAGCCAATAACCCCGCCCTCCCCCCGCTTGCCAATGACAGCAATTGGCTGTTATAGGCATCAGCCTATGACAGCCGATCGCTCTAGTGCCTCCCAGGGGAGCAGCCGTGTCACACAGACACAGTGTAAATAGAAGGTGGTTTTGCCGTCTAACAGTCTCCTAGCGGCGATCGCCGATCGGTAGAGGAGAAAGAGATTGAGGAGTAGACTACATGTGAGGTACCGGTGAGTATGACTTGTGTATGTTTATTGTGACACAGGTTTGCTTTATAGGCGACATGTATTGAGACTCAGCGTGTCTCAATAGAGAGCTAGGCTTTAAACCTTGAAAAACGAAGACACCCTTTTCTAGATAAAAGCGAAGCGTATGGCTGAACAGCAACGCTCAGGCCTTGAAGATTTGAACGCAGTAGAAGGATACAGAAGCTGTGCTGTAGCCAAAACAGAGCAATAAACAGATCTGCCAGTCGCAGGCAAAGCTGTGAAAAGGTGCTAGACTGAACAATGTATTTAACAAAGCCGATAGCAGATTACAGCAAACATTAATCACATTGTTACAAAATGTGCCTGCAAAGTTTATGCGACTTGCATATTACGCATGTTTGCATCTCGCGAGCACGGTATTGGCGTTGCTGCAATCTGCACGCACCGTTTCCATTTATTCATGAAATATCTGTTATCACTAGTAATACGATCATTAACGCTCTCTGCCTCTTTTCTGTAGCTAAAAACCATCTGCTTTACATATTTTTCTCTCCTGGGTTGTGGAGGGAGCTGTATAGATGTCTACAAATTCTCTGATCACTTTGCAGGTCTTAAAGGATACCCGAGGTGACATGTGACATGATGAGATAGACATGCATATGTACAGTGCCAAGCATACAAATTACTAGGCTGTGTTCCTTTTTTTTTTCTTTCTCTGACTGAAAGAGTTACATATAGTTACATAGTTATTTTGGTAAAAAAAAAAAGACATACCGTACATTCCGGCGTATAAGACGACTGGGCGTATAAGACGACCCCCCAACTTTTCCAGTTAAAATATAGAGTTTGGAATACCAAATAAAAATTAAAACAAAACATAATATACTGGTGCTATGTATGAACAGATACTGGTGCTGTACTGTATGTAGTACCCAGTATATAACAGTATATAGGTAATTGACTGGTTGGATTGGTCAACTCTCCCTCTACCTAAGTGGATTGATCAGCTCTCTTTGTCTACCTTTTTATCAGAGCTGTATGGAAGAATAGATTGCGCTGTGCCCATAAAACACGCCTCTTTCACCTGTCTGGCCCGCCCTAGTATCCTATTTACCTCCTTCTTTGCCTCTCAGATCTCGCACATGTGCGCCTGCACCTCTTCACTACAGTCCTCAGCAGCGAGATCTGAGAGTGTTGGTAATAGGACAGGGTGTATCACCCGGCGTATAAGACGACCCCCAACTTTTCCGAAGATTTTCTAGGGTTAAAAAGTAGTCTTATACGCAGGAATATACAGTACGTCCATCGAGTTCAAACAGTATAAAGTACAACACCAGCCTGCTCCCTCACATATCCCTGTTGATCCAGAGAAAGGCGAAAAAACCCTTACAAGGCATGGTCCAATTAGCCCCTAAAGGGAAAAATTCCTTCCCGACTCCAGATGGCAATCAGATAAAATCCCTGGATCAACATCATTAGGCATGAGTTAAACATCAAGTATGAAAATAACAGTTTTTGTCCAGGTCAGGACCGGGTCAGACTGGGTCAGACTGTAGCATAACCCTCACTGATAAGTAATTACAGCCATAAAACACTTTCCTGTCATTAAATGGCTTCTGAGAGCAGAAAAGAGATAAAAAGGTCCAATATTTCATAGATCTAAGTTCTGGTATATCTCAATGAAGGTGTCATTGCGCAGAGACAACGAAACAGTAAAAACTTGAAAACTAGATTTAAATATAAAATAAAACTGTGGGATATCTAAAAAAAAAGTCATTTTTAGGAGAAGGAGGATAGATACAATTGTTTTTCTCGTCAGTTTATTTTCACCTCAGATGTCCTTTAAAACCTGAGAACAGGTTACATAAAAGGTTGTATCCCCAGACAGCCTCCCTATGTGCGTTTCCCTTTCTCTGCCTCAAGCTATTCCATCATGTTTGGTTGATGCTGCGTTGGTGCCCATTTGTGCTGTGAAATGTAAGTTTTGAGCTGCTTTTGGTTTGAAGATAATCACAATTATTTATTTTTTCCCAGACAATAACAACCCCCATCCCCCGTACAACAATCTACAGACACGGATCTGGTACGGTTGGATCGCGTTGTGTTTGTGCTCATTTGTTCTGCAAAAATCATCATTCTATCTATTATAGTTTTTGGGATAATTGCGTTTTTATAAAGGTCAAACGTTCACTCAGACCCCCCCCCCCCCCCTACATAATTGCATAGGCTGAGGGAACTTTTGTGAACTTTAAACAAAAAATCAGGATGCCAAAATTTGCAAACAAACGCAAACAAAAAAGAATTGGATGCAAAAGAAAAAAAAAAAAAACACAAAAACACAGACTCGCAAATATGAAAAATGTGTAAAAACCGTATGGAAATCTCTGTGATAAGTGTGTAGGCACTTTAAATATCCCCGTTGTGATGCGTCACATTTTAGCGCATGCGCAACACGTATACCAGGGGTGCCCATTGTGTAGATCGCGATTTACCGGTGGATCGCAAAGGACATCATGGTAGATCCCGACTGCGCTACTTTTTCCATACTGTATATAAAATTGTACATAGGTAGATCATTTTGACTTGCTAATTTGTAAAGTAGTTCCCAAACCAAAAAAAAGTGTACACTGTGAAAGTAACCCAAGGCTTGGGCCGCATTTGTTAAAAAGCTTGTGCGATTTCACGCAATGAAAAATGGCGCACAATTCTTTAATAGTGAAGCAGGCCTACCTTCAGAGCTCCACAATTTTTGGCTGAGATTTGCATACGTTTTAAAAAGACTGATACTGCGCCACATTAAGATGCCATTGTGTCTCCGATTTCCATAGACTGCTAGCAGGTGCCAACAGTCTAAGGTGGCCAACATGGACGAGAAAACGAGTATAAAATCCAGAAAAGAAAAACATCAGCAGAAAAACACAGGCGGTTTCCACAGACTCAAGTGCTTTCTCTCCCTAAATGTTCCTAAGAGGAACCCCCTTTATTACAAGAAATCTATACCTTTTCTCGAGCAGATCATCGGGGGGTGGGGTCAGGGCCGGGCCGAGGCATAGGCTGGAGAGGCTCCAGCCTCAGGGCGCGGTGTAGGAGGGGGAGCACAATTCATTCAGCTGTCATTCCTAATTGTGTATGAAGCAGAAAGAAATAAGAAAAGGGGATACATAGCAGTGACTGCAGGCCAGGTAACTAGATATTAAGGTGTTGGGGAGGTTGTGGGCCCTGTGGCGCCTCTTAGTCTAATAGCAATCAGTGTGTGACGGCTGGGGTGGCAGGGATGGAGGGGCGCACTTTGGTGTCTCAGCCTTGGGTGCTGGAGGACCTTGTCCCGCCTCTGGGTGGGGTGTTGGGGGGGGGTCTGTGTGGCTGATATTATGATGAAATTCCTCCCACAGGTGATGTCATTGCCATGGCCCTGACAGTTTGCTGTCTGTGAACCTTGTTGCATTGTGGGAAATGTCGGCTTTTTTCAGCTACCAAGCAAGCAATATCTCCCTCTGTGCATAGAACTCTCAGTAACAAACATTCCGTACAGATCACCTGGCAGAGCTAAAGATGTGACCACCAGTGATACATTTAAGAATGTAAATCAGGGAGAGGAAAGATTTTAACATCAGGCAAAAACACTGACAAAATAATCTATAAATGAATATTGTAAAAAAAATAAGCGATTTTATTAATTATATTATTTTCACTGCAGTTCCTTTAAAGAGAAACTCCGACCAAGAATTGAACTTTATCCCAATCAGTAGCTGATACCCCTTTTACATGAGAAATCTTTTCCTTTTCACAAACGGATCATCAGGGGGCTCTGTATGCCTAATATTGTGGTGAAACCCCTCCCACAGGAAACTGTGAGGACCGTGGTACTCCTGGCAGTTTCCTGTCTGTGAACCTTGTTGCATTGTGGGAAATAGCTGTTTACAGCTGTTTCCAACAGCCCAAAAAAAGCAAGCAGCAGCTACATCACCTGCCAGCAGTGAAAATGTCACCATGTGATAAATGTCAGAATGTAAAAAAGGGATTTAAAAGAGTTTACAATGGGCAAACACTGACTAAATCATTTATACATAATTATTGTAAAAAAAGAAGCACTTTTTTTATTACATTTTTTTCACTGCCGTTCCTCTTTAAGTGTATCTACGAAAGCTGAGTCTGAATTTCCAGACTTCTAGTCTTTCCTTTGCTCAGTCCAGTTGTACAGTGACTCAGCCTTTAGTGGGCACAGCTTTGCTTCTCCTGCTGACCACGGGGAGTCTGGGTAATCTCCTGGTGCCTGGCAGCAGTCACTCCTCCCCATTGTTCAGGGAGAAATCATGGATTTAAACTTTAGGAGAAAGCATGTTATTTCCCTCCTGCCAGCCTGTGTTTTTCCTTTATAGACAGGGGTAATTTTTTTTTTCTTTAGCCCACTTCATAGTAATTTACGGCTTAACTTCTAAACCTGCTCTTAACCCATCTGCTGCGAAAGGGAGATTATGCGGAGAGCACCTGAGTCGGCCGTCACAGCTGAGGCCTGGCCATTGTGCTGTGCCTGTGGGTTCCGCTGCCGTGCCTTGCAGGGAGATGGGAGGATCAGTCCCGTCATTGTGTGCCGCGAGTGACGGGGGGGGGGGGGGGGGTCTCGTGCCGCCCCCCCTACCCCCCTCTGTCTGATTATTCTTTACACATCCGCGGCAGATTATAGCAGGCGACGCTCTCTGTTAAAGTCATGCCAAGTCATGTGAGCTCCTTTTAAGCACACTGAAGATTATCCGGGGCCTCCTTTGTGTGTCTAGCGGCTTATTTGCTCTCTGTGGACCTCCAATAAATTTTTAATTGCGGAGATTATTTAAATCTTGAAATAAAAAAAAACTGTAGAGTTACTGTTATTCCTACAGCACTACAAATCAAAGCCTTGCTTCCATATTGGGCACTTAGCATCACTCTTTACTTGAATGGTTAGGGTGCCTGTCAGAGACGTGGGGGTGATCCAGTCCCTCTCTGTCCCGCATCGATCAGATACCGTGATTCCCCGAAAATATATTAATTTTACCTCCAAAAGATGCGCTAGGGCTTATATTTGGGGAGGGCTTATATTTAGAGGGGTATAAAATCGCATGCTATGCTAGTGTATGGGGAGGTGTGCAGTCTCTTTCCGCACCTCCCTTGTGTCTGCGCCCCCCTCCGGTTGTCTGTAAACAGCTCCAGCATCCTACAATGGTCGGTGCCCTTTGACCTGGTTGCCGCACATGCGCTGTATGCTGGGTCGGCTCCATGACCACGCTCCACTCTCGTGATAATCAGTGTGCGCCGGGGACACATCAGAGCACATGCGCAAATTGATTATGGCCAGAGGGGAGCGCGGTCATGAAGCTGACCTGGAATACAGCGCATGTGCGGCGACTGGGTCAAAGGGCGCCGACTATGTTAGACTACAGCAGCCGTTTCCAGGTGAACAGAGGGGGACGAAGCTACAAGGGAGGTGTGGTTAGAGGCTGCACACCTCCTCATACACTAACATAGCATCTGATTTTCTACCTGTATACAGCTAAGGCTTATTTTCGGGGGAGGGCTTATTTTTGGGGGGAAAACACATACCGTCTTTCTGCCGGCTGTGTGGTAGAGAATTGTAAAATAGGATTAACCACAAATAGCTATTCATCTTTGATCATAAAATAATATTTTTATAAAAAAAAAAAAATCAAGTGACTTACTTTAATTCTCCAATTGTGGGTGAAAGATTGCACTTCTCCTGAGTCACATTGGCACATGAGAGGGTTGCTGTGGTTAGTTAATAAACAGATGTGTTTCTGTAGTCATGTGATCAGAGCAAGTCCCTCTCCTGACTGCCCCCTGGGGATTGTTGGGCTCATTGCAACTGCAGTCACCGCTGAACATACAGCAAGTATTAGAGAGGTCAGTTGTTTGTCTGCTCCTTGGTATATGTTTTACATTTAAACTGTTTAGCCTCTTGAGGACCGCAGTGTTAAACCCCCCTAAAGACCAGGCCATTTTTCATTAAATAGGCCACTGCAGCTTTAAGGCCAAGCTGCAGGGCCACACGACACAACACCCAAGTGATTCCCCCCCCTTTCTCTTCCCCACTAACAGAGCTCTCTGTTGGTGGGGTCTGATCGCCCCCCCCCCCCATGTTAGTTTGTTTTTGTTTATTTGTGTTTTTTTGTTTTTTTATAAAAATAGTGTGTTTTGTTAAAACTATTGTATACCCCCCTCCCTCCCCCGCCAGCAAATCCCTGTGATCAGCTGTCATAGTCTTCAACCTATGACAGCCGATCACCTCTGTGCCTCAGGAGGGCACGGCTGCCCCCAGTACAGGGCTGCTGCCGATCGCAGAGCTATACGTGTAATTAGATGGCGATTTCGCTGTCTAACAGTCTCCCGAGCGGCGATTGCCGCTCGGAGACTACAGGGGAAGCTCTGCTCCACCCACCAAGCAGAAGATGTGCGCGCAATCTCCTGTAAAACAGAGCCCCAGGACTTTACGCCAATCAACGTTAGGGCGTCCTGGGGCTGCCGTGACGCAGTCGGTTACAGGTTAAAGTAAGGGAAAAAAAGTGCCTCTGGAGGGTACTTACCTCAGGAGAGCGAAGCCTCTGCACCCTAATGAGGCTCCTCTTGTCCTCTTCAGCCACAGGGATCCAGCAGTGGCAGCCCCTGAACAGCATGGTTTAATATTTACCAATATGCACTCCTGCGCAGGTGCAGTCCAAGCTACCCCCGGGCACCGGCAGAATTAGCCAAACCTGATTGGGTCCGCTCTACACTGTGCAGGCTTTGAAGTAGGTCGATGTCTTCCGCACAGTACTACTGCGCAGGCCAAGTATGTTCCCGATGACGTGGGCGTGTTCGCTCATGATGTGGTTGGCTTTCTGGTAAGGACACTACACTCCTTCCTGTCTTCCCTAATCAATTTCCTAACTACCCATAAAACCTATCCTAGCTAATCCTGACTACTTCCTGGCCCACTCACTTCCCAAAGACTCAACTCCTCTCCCTCTACTTCCTTACCTATTCAAATATTCAAGCCTATTCTGTACCAGTGGAAACCCTGTTTAATGATGGTTTGATTACCTTTGTAGAAGTGTCTGGGCACTGCTCCTTGTCCTCGGGGTCCCCGTCCTGATCCCTGTATCTCCCGCACTGCTTGGAAGTTCCTATCTATCCATCTATTGCTATCTATCTATCTATCTATCTATCTATCTATCTATCTATCTATCTATTATCTATCTATCTATCTATCTGTCTATCATCTATCTATCTACACTATTGAACTATCTATCTATCTATCTATCTATCATCTATCTATAGGGTTGCCAGGTGTCCGGTTTTACACCGGACAGTCCGGTTTTTGTGCGCTGTGTCCAGTGTAAAAAAACATGCTAAACCGGACAATTAAGTTGTCCGGATTTAGAGCCCCCCCGCAGCACAGGAGGAGAACAGCGCAGCAGAGAGAGAGCTGGGAGCAGCGGTGGAGAAGGGGGGCAATCTCCCCCCCCTTCCCTCACCTTAGGGTGCTCTCTCTCCCCCGCTGTCTCCTCCAATATGATGTGCAGGGCTGGCGAGTGGCTGCAGGCGGAACTTACCTCTGTGTCGCTCCAGCGCCGGAAGTTCGGGTCCCGCAGCCGCTGAGAATCTCATTCATGAGCCGGACAACACTATCAGTCTGAATAGTGTTATCCGGCTCATGAATGATTCGGATCTTTGATCCGGATCTTTTTTGAGTCGAAACTCAGCGGCTGCGGGACCCGAACTTCCGGCGCCTGCGACACAGAGGTAAGTTCCGCCCGCAGCCACCCGCCAGCCTGCACATCAATATTGGAGGAGACAGCGGGGGAGAGAGACAGCACCCTAAGGTGAGGGAAGAAGGGGGGGGGAGATTGCCCCCCTTCCCCCCGCCCCTGGCTACCTATTCTGGGCACATATAGCCCCTGGCTACCTATTCCAGGCACATATACCCCCTGGCTACCTATTCTGGGCACATATAGCCCCTGGCTACCTATTCTGGGCACATATAGCCCCTGGCTACCTATTCTGGGCACATATAGCCCCTGGCTACCTATTCCGGGCACATATACCCCCTGGCTACCTATTCCGGGCACATATACCCCCTGGCTACCTATTCCGGGCACATATACCCCCTGGCTACCTATTCCGGGCACATATACCCCCTGGCTACCTATTCCGGGCACATATAGCCCCTGGCTACCTATTCCGGGCACATATAGCCCCTGGCTACCTATTCTGGGCACATATAGCCCCTGGCTACCTATTCTGGGCACATATAGCCCCTGGCTACCTATTCTGGGCACATATACCCCCTGGCTACCTATTCTGGGCACATATACCCCCTGGCTACATATACTGGGACATATATACCCCTGCCTACGTATACTGGGACATTTACACCCCTGCCTACATATACTGGGACATATATACCCCCTGGCTACATATACTGGGCACATATATCCCTGGCTACATATACTGGGAACACTGGCTGTTTGTCATTATGTGCATTTAGTGGTGAAAAGCTGTCTCTTTTGTGCATTTACTGGTGAAAAGCTGTCTCTTTTGTGCATTTACTGGTGAAAAGCTGTCTCTTATTATGTGCATTTACTGGTGAAAAGCTGTGTCTTATTATGTGCATTTACTGGTGAAAAGCTGTCTCTTGTGCATTTACTGGGGAAAAGCTGTCTCTTATTATGTGCATTTACTGGCGAAAAGGTGTCTCTTATAATGTGCATTTACTGGTGAAAAGCTGTCTCTTATGTGCAGTTACTGGTGAAAAACTGTCTCTTATGTGCACTGGACCAGTACTACTGGTGAGGACAGTTAGTGACATGGCTATGTACTCTGTAATGTGCTGCAGAAGATGTCAGTGCGATATAAATACTATAAAAATTTTTTTTAAAAAAGCCCATTGCTTAGCCCCACTCTACATAAAAGTGTGCTTCTGACTCCGCCCCTAACTCCACCCCTAACTCCACCCCCTGTCCTGTTTTCTCCATCAGCCGACCTGGCAACCCTATCTATCTATCGTATCTATCTATTGTTTCTATCTATCTATTTATCATCTATCTATCTATCTATTTATATCAGTTTTCTTGCCTGGCTGGCTCACTCTCTATTTATTTTTAAGGTTCAGCTCATTATGTGTCAGGCTGCTTGTTTACTGCCCTGGTTAGAAGATGACTATATACAGTCCTGGTAAGGAGATGACCTCGGCAGGTCCAGTCTCGGGGGAGCAGAACTAGAATAAACAGGGGAGATCCCCAGAGATCTTTCTGCAGTTTGAGGATAAACTGGGCAGTTATCCATCTAATGCCATGTTGTGACGCAGGCCAGCCACAGATAAACGCCACACTTCCAATGTCACTGCCATCTGTATACATTATATCTATTCTATGTGCCGTATATACATGACTTTGTTTCCAAACATTCCTATAAGCTTTTTATTTTCTAATATAAAACTGGAATGAACTACATCATAAAGGCTAGAGCAGATCCTGATATGCAGTACACAGTAGATAATGTAAGAGTGACACCTAGGGGCTGGATGTGGGAACATCACACTGTGACACAGTGGCGTAGCTGAGGAGCTGAGGGCCCCGATGCAAGTTTCACAATGGGGCCCCAAAGCACTTTATACATAACAATTGATACGGCGCACCAAAACCTGCCAATGGCAACTACAGTGTCAGAGGTGCAAGAAGGGGATGGGGAACAGCTAGTAAATGATTACCACTATTCAAAGTATCTATAGAAGTGATTATTATGAGCACAGGACCAATAGAGAGCTAATACTGCAGTTGAAGGAAGACCTCTCGGGGCCCCTCTGGCCCAAGGGCCCCGATGCGGTCGCAACCTCTGCACCCCCTATTGCTACGCCCCTGCTGTGACACCAGTACACTGCAGAGGATGTAACAGTGACACCTAGGGGCTGGATGTGGGAACACCACACTGTGACACCAGTACACTGCACTGCAGAGGATGTAACAGTGCCACCTAGGGGCTGGATGTGGGGACACCACACTGTGACACCAATACACTGCAGAGGATGTAACAGTGACACCTAGGGGCTGGATGTGGGAAGACCACACTGTGACACCAGTACACTGCAAAGGATGTAACAGTGACACCTACGGGCTGGATGTGGGAACACACTATGACAAGGTACATACTTTGCAAACCTTTGGTGCACACACTGCCCATATACTGTATATTCGATAGATTTCAACTATTGAATATTTATCAAACTGCTGCATTGCATTGCTTGAAGCAGTGCAATGCTATGGGCTGTCGATCTGCCACAGCTCCCATCCTGCCCCCATTCGACTGAGATTCTTCCATTTGGTTGGATTGATCATTTTGATCGATTTTATCTGAAAGTCAATGAAAACGATGGTCCATCTGACATGTTTAAGAGTAGATTTCTGGCAGATTTAATCACTTTTGGTCGAATATGGTGAAAATCTATAGGTGTATGGGAACCCATCAGTAGAATGGGGGGGGGGGGGAGGGGGAGGGATGTGGTTGGAAACCAGTGCAAAGCACAGGGGGGAATATACAGACTCCATGCATGTAGCATCCTGGCTAAGACTTGATCCCGAGACCTGAATGCTTACCACTTAGGCCCCTTTTACACTTTACAACATCATGTCGCTTCCAGCTAACGCACCTCATCACAATGGCCATTAAAAAGACTCAGAGATCAATGAAACTGAAGCTCTGATACTTACCCGGGGCTTCCTCCCGCCCCATAAACACATCTAAGTCCCACGCCGTCCTCCAGCGGTCTGCCTTTCAGCTGCGGTGAGCCGCAGTAGCAGGCTCAGTCGGTGCCAGTCAGACTCTACTGCGCATGCGCAGCCGCAGACCTCCCACGCATGCGCAGTAGACCTGGACTGACATCAGTCCGGCTCAGGCAGTGTATTTTTAGGATATCAAGTAGGAGTGTAACTTGGCCTTAAGTCAAAGAAGGAATGGCCTAAGGTAGAGCGGATGCTTGTCGGAAAATGTGAGTTTTTAGGGAGCGTTTTAAGGTATCAAAGGTTGGAGAGTGTCGGGTGTATAGTGCAAGGGCATTCCAGAGAAGAGGTGCAGCACGTGAGAACTCTTGTATACAGGGGCGTAGCAATAGGGGGTGCAGAGGGAGCGACCGCATCGGGGCCCTTGGGCCAGAGGGGCCCCAAAGGGTCCACCCTCTATCACAGTATTTGCTCTCTATTGGTCCTGTGCTGGTAATAATCACTTCTATGGATGCTTTGAATAATAGTATTACTTAACACACTGGTCCTCATCCCCTTCTTGCACCTCTGACACTGTTACATAGTTACATAGTTATTTTGGTTGAAAAAAGACATACGTCCATCGAGTTCAACCAGTATAAAGTACAACACCAGCCTGCTCCCTCACATATCCCTGTTGATCCAGAGGAAGGCGAAAAAACCCTACAAGGCATTATCCAATTAGCCACAAAAGGGAAAAATTCCTACCCGACTCCAGATGGCAATCAGATAAAATCCCTGGATCAACATCATTAGGCAGGTTGTGCTGCGCTGTATGAATTGTTATGTATAGAGTGCTGGGGGGGCATGTAAAACTTGGACCGGGGCCCATAGCTAAGCCACTGTTTGTATACGTGAATGTGAGGAGGTGATTCTAGAGGAGGGACAGGTGCTGCAGATCTGAGATTGCGATTGGGTTGGTGTCTGGAAACTAGTGAGGAGATCACTGGCGAACTCAGGGGGCTATTCCGGGTGTCTGGAACCTCCCCCCTGCACTGAGCTGTGTATTCAGCCAGGGAAGCCCGCATAATATAAACAGCCTCATTCTCCCTCCCTTCTTACTTCTAGTGCCTCCCTCCAGCTAATGGAATGAGAGAGGCAGCCGAGCTTCCCTCACAACCCTCACAAGAAGATGCAGCCTGCAGTGAGAGAATGTTGATTATGGAGTCCTGGACTCTCCACAGCACAGAAGTGTCAGACATGATGAAATTAGAGTGCAGGCAAGCTGGTAAATATGCACAGCATGATGCAGAGCTTGCCTGGACTCAGGGTCTGTGGGCAAACATCTGTCTGGTCTCTCCCCATTGTTATAATGACTGCATGTGTGGATAAGGTGTGGATAACAAGCTGAAAAGTTTTTGACAGTCCCTAGACTCCAGGAGGGCTTCTTTCTGACTTGTGTGAGAGACTGACAGGGACAGGAGTCCGATTACAGGCAAGTAGCCTGTCTGATGTGGGACTGCAATACAGATAAGTTCTCTGCTCCATCTCAGGCTATTCTCAATTTCTCCACTCCTCTCTCTGGGCTAGTGCAACGCCAAAATGACAATAGCAATCGCTAGCAATTTGTGAGTGTGATTTTGTGAAGTGATTTTCAGAGCGATTTTTGAATGAATTGCTCAAAAACATGCTACATGCAGTATACATGCGATTTTGAAAAAATCACAACGCTGCTGTGGGAACACCCACATAGGGTAACATTAGTCAAGCGCTTTTCAAATCACTGTTGATTTGAAAAACGCTCAGAAGCACTCTTGGTGTGCACCAGCCCTCCCTCATTCACCTTTGTTTCCCTCTTCCCCTAGAGCTGGTTGTGTGTTCTTGTCTTACAGGAAAGCTAAATAAAAGTGCAATCCTGGTGAGGCAAAATATTATTATTTAGTATTTATGTAGCGCCGACATCTTCCGCAGATGTATATATCCCTGCATCATATGGGTATCGCTTGCGCTATGTGACACTATGTGGCATATTCCACTGAATTGTCCAAACTAAGTCTATCTCCTGTTCCTCTCTTGGGGAGTTGTTCCAGCGCTGCCCCCCGTTCACATTTGCTGCTACCAGAAGCCCTCAGAAACTCCGGTGTCCTTGAGTACTTCCAAAGATAGGCAGCTCCGTAATACGCCAGCGCACTTTTGTGCATGGGCAGTATGGAGCCACCTGTATTCGGAAGCACTCGGGACATACGTGCTTCTGGACCTTTCAGGAACCCCCCCCTTAAAAATCCTGCGTTTGCCCCTGGAGATGTACACAGAAGAGAGATTGCGGAGAGCTTTGTAGGTTAGGGTTAAGAGTTTAAATTATGAAATATAAAAGAAAATAAAAAAAAACTAGCACACCCGCTCTACAAAAGCACCCACTACTAAAAACCCCTTTCACTAAATCCACAAAAATGAATTTGACTTCCCTTTTTGTCCGATCCTTTAGCGGTAAACAATTATATCTTATATATAATAGGATTAGTCCGGGCCATGCCGCAGGCTGCATTTCTCCAGCGGTGTGGTTTATAGCGGTGTCCGTAGTCAGTGCGCGCAGCAATATACACGCGGGTTAATAAAATGTGTTTTTTCGCCCTTTACTTTCTTTAATACAGTCACTGTAGGTAATTCCGGCACCTTGTTGCAGAATTCTATTAGCAGGCTGCTAAATCTTCAATGTCATATTTTTGTATTTAATGAATAGATTACAATAAATTGTTCATTGTTCACCTAGAACATAATAGTCGGCTTATCAAGCGGCAATTGAATATTATGCGCGTGTGCGGCGCGGCACCAACGCAATCCGAACATTACCATTTTTATCTTAAAAATTAATGAATACAAATGATGATTTCAGCGTTTAAGGCAATAATTTGTGTTTGTGGCAGGAACTGATTACATGCCTTACCGCTTAATAATGCTCACTGGATCTCTGTAGGTTATTTCACTTTTTTTCAGTTTCTTTGCCTATGTGGAGCTGAGATAAGCGGTTTTACGCATTGAGCGGTTTGAGCGGGGCAGGGTGTGTGTCGTTGCAGCCTGCAAGTGCAGATCGCCGACACCTAAAGGCCCGTACACGCGCTAGACGTAAATCGGTGCTTACAAAAGAGCGACGCCCACCAGACGACGAAGCCCGGCGAAATTAAGCTATGAGTCCTTTAAAGAGGAACTCCAGTAAAAATAAAGTAATAAAAAAGTGCTTCATTTTTACAACCATGTATGTATAAATGATTTAGTCAGGGTTTGCCTATTGTAAAATCTTTCCTCTCCCTGATTTACATTCTGACATTTATCACATGGTGACATTTTTACTGCTGACAACTTGCAAGTGATCTCAGTGGAAGGAGATGCTGCTTGCTTTTTGGCAGTTGGAAATAGCTGTTATTTCCCACAATGAGGTTCACAGACAGGAAACTGTCAGGACCATGGTCCTGACATCACACTGTGGGAGGGGTTTCACCACAATATTAGCCACACAGATCCCCCTGATGATCCATTTGTGAAAAGGAATAGATTTCTTATGCTAAAGGGGGTATTAGCTACTGATTGGGATGAAGTAACATTTTTGGTAATGTTTTCTCTTTAAAGAAAATCTTAAGGCAAGCTGGCACCTGAGCAAGCTGCCAAGCCCCCCAGATCTCCCCCTTCAGGTTTACTGTGTTCCTCTGGCCCCTGCACTGTTTTCGTCAGAACAGGAACTCACTCACTCACCTATCCCGGCAACCTGTTTCATCCATGCTCTGTCTTTATCCCCGCTGGCTGCCTCTTCTCTGTGACTCTGTGCTTGTTATTGCGTAATGACCGGTCATGGAGAAGAAGCAGCCAGTGGAGATGAACACAAGGAGCAGTGCGCCGGGACAGGCGAGTTACTCAGGGCTGGTTCTAGACTTCTCCTGTTTCTGCCAAGACTTCTGCCGCCTGAGGAAGTTGCCTCACTTGGCATCATGGGCGGATCGGGCTTAGTTACTATTCTGACAAATCAGTGCAGGAGCCCCAGGAGGCACAAGACAGGGGGACACCTGGGGGCCCTGAAGTACTCAGGGGCCTTGTGGCAATTGCCCCCTTTGCCTCTATGGTAGTGCCGGCCATGACCAGGGCCAGTAATATGTCATGGGGCTTTGCCTACATGATAACTACGTTTCAATGTCAGAGGTTAGCATCCTACGGTGACGTTCTCTGCCTACTGGTGCAATTGGCCCTGGGGGATATGGCTGCACTTATAAGGGGGACAAGACATTGGAAGTACTTGAAGGACATTGTAATGCTTACTCTTGGAGGACATAGTAATTGATGATGTAATTTATAATGATCGCGGTTTGATGTGGCTGTCAGGCATTACTGATAGTTAAAATATCAGTATAAACGAATTGTCCTATCCGCACATGAACTCCCCTCCTGACCCCTAACCCTCCCTATCCATGCCTAACTTTAAACCCTTCCTCTCGGTACCTACCACTAGCCTTCCTCTCCATGGCTAACACTAACTTAATCCTTGAGGCTCAGCCAGAGCAGGATCATCCACAAGGTAACCTAGACAGTTGCCTGGGGACTAATGAGTGCCAGGGGGCTCAACTACCACTCTGGCCCTTCTCCTGTCTCAAATTACCAAAGAGCACAAGCGGGGAGCAAAACTACTACTTTGCCTAGGGCCACTTCTTATCTTATTCCATCTCTAGGTACGGCTATACTATAGCCAAATCTGTTCCTATTCCCTGTTACTTAAAGCTCGTACACACGTGTACATTTTCTGCTCAACTATCGTTCCAACTTGTCTGTTGGATGTTAGGTTGGGCGTGTGTATGGGCAGCAAAGGACTAGATAACCAACTGATGATGGGCTGTTTGCACAATCTAAACGGTGAGTTAACTGAGCAACTATTGTGCAGATTGTCCACTTGTGTACAAGTCGTTTGAACTACTTTTCTTTATGCGGATATGGTGCACGCGGAGTATTCAAATGAGTTGATTGTTTAGTTGGTCATCGCGTGTACGTAATGGTCTGCGGTTCGTTATGTTGAGTGGTTAATCATGCATTAAGCTGCACGTGTGCATGTACCTTAGCTCTACGCAGAATCGAGCTTACAACTGATCGATGCCCCGCCCCTACCGCTATATAAGTTGAGTTGCAGTGTAGCTGAACTCATAACTGGGTGCTCACGCCCCAACTAAGCACCTCCAGTACACCATAGCCGCAAGATTTCATTGCGGTCTATGGTACTGCCAAATAGCACCTTAAAGGGGCACTATAGCAAAAAATTATGATTTTCCTTTATCCCCACCTCAGTTATTTAATATGAAGAGCATACATTTAACCATAGACCTTGTGTTACAAAAAAGTAGCTGATAACACTAATTCTGCCCTCCTACAGGCTGAGCTGCGTCATTATCATGCTCTTTGCCAGACGGACTGCACTAATAGCAGGCACTCCAGCTGATTTATAACGTCTTGCTCACACACACAGAGAGCTGGGCTATTTTCACAAGTAACAAGCTACATAAATAAATAAACAGGCTGCTAATTAGTTACTTACTTAGCAGCCTGTTTATGTATTTATTTAGCTTGTTACATGTGAAAACAGCACATGTATGTGAGCCAGCCATTATAAATCAGCTGGAGTGTCTGCTATTAGTGCAGTCCATCGGCAAAGAACATGGTAATGAAGCAGCTCAGCCTGTAGGAGGGCAGAATTAGTGTTATCAGCTACTTTTTTAACACAAGGTCTATGGTGAAATGTATGCTCTTCATATTAAATAACCGATGTTGGGATAATGGAAAAGCATATTTTCGCCATAGTGCCCCTGTAAGTCGCCCTCGTGCTCAATATCCAATGTTGGATGACAGCTCACTCTGGAAACTAGAAATGTTCTCACGTAAAGGTGTCAAAAATCACGGGTTTGGCTTATACGTGAGGTCAGCTTTATTCTGAGGTGATAAACGATACAGTGAGAAAATGAATGGTTTGCATTTCTGTTCACACACGCTAATCACCATGGCAGTGGTCAGACAAGGCAGCGTACCGGCTCACTCGTTCATCATGTGGTCCGTTGCCGAGTTACTGTCTTTGCGCCGCTTCAATAGATGCAGTAATTACACCACACAGAAGCTGCTTTACCCCATGCCATCATTGCCTCATAACATTTTCTTCATAAGAATCTCTCTCATTAATTTGCCTCTAGGTAATTGTGCAATTAAGTGCAATCAGGGGCTGGGGTGACTTCGGATCCTTTGTACATTGAGTGATTGAGGTCCTTGACTTAAGGACAGGTCCCTGTTGTTTTGACAACAGGCACGTTGGCAGGTCTTGTCACTGTAAATTACAAGCGTGAAAAGTCATTTTCAGAGATTCCGACTGCGGCGACGTCAAACGCGCTCTCTCTCTCTCGTTTGTCACACTGAAAGCACGTAGCTGCCGGGCCCTAAGCCGGCAACCCAATAGAGGAGATTTTATCAGAGCACTTCCTGGAAAAATAAGATCAATGTTATCTTCCCAGGCAGAATATCAATAAAGCTTTTAAAGTTTTTTTTTTTCTTCTTCTCTCTAAATTTTCTTGTGACCAAGACTTGTATGTGCGACAATGGAAAGGAGGTTTTCAAGATGAGAGTGTGACTGCAAAGAAAATGCAGCTTAAAAGTAATGTTGATAGTAGCACTTTCCAGTCACAAAAAGGAAAAATAAATATATGCATTTTATCGCATTTGCGGTTAACTGCTTAAAGGGAGACTCTGACTTTAGTTATATAACCACCCTTGAAGGACCACTATCGCGAAAAATTGTAAAATTTAAAATATATGTAATCATGTACAAATAAGAAGCATGTTTCTTTTAGATTAAAATGAGCCATAAATTACTTTTCTCCTATGTTGCTTCACTTACAGTAGGTAGTAGAAATCTGACATTACCGACAGGTTTTGGGCTAGTCCACCTCTCCATAGGGGATTCTCAGCATGGCCCTTATTCTTTATAAAGACATTCCCTGAAATAGATTTATACAAAGATGCTGACCAGCCTCCCTGCTCGCTGCACACTTTTTTGGCAGTTGGATGTAGCAATTGCCATTCTCTAAGTGCTTTAGAAAATAAAGAAAACCCCAAGAATCCCCCATGAAGAGATGGACTAGTCCAAAGCCTGTCGGTTCTGTCAGATTTGTACTACCTACTGTTAGTGACAGCAACATAGGAGAAAAGTCATTTATGGCTCATTTTACTCTGGAAGAAATGTACTTTCTTATTTGTATGTGCTTACAAGTATTTTAAATTTTGCAATTTTCTTAGCAACTTGAGGCCCCTTTTACACTAGGCCGCTATCATAGCGTTGTGTTACCCTTTCTGCATGCAGGGTAAGGCAACAGCAATGAAAGACTATGGGGCCTAGCACACTTACCCTACCGTGTAGGGGCGTAACAATAGGGCTTGCAGCCCCTACACCCGCAGGGGGGCCCGCTCAGGGCTGTTTTTGGGGGCTGGAAGGGTCGCAGCATGAGGGGAAAGCCATGGTCACACATCGGCGGGGAGGGGGGACGGTCCCCCTCCCCTCCCTCACCTCGGGGCTCTCCCCTCTGCGCTCCCCTCCAGCATCAATATCAGTCTCTGTGCAGGCGCCAGGCAGCGGCAGATACACACACCTTCCTGCGTCCCACCGCGAATGTTCCTCGCTCTCGTCAGTGTCTGACGCTACGTCCTGGAAGTACAGGAAGTAGCATTCCCACCCCCCAACGATGTGTGGCGAGGGATTTTCCCTTATGCTGCGACCCCTCCAGCCCCCCATAACAGCCCTGAGATGGCCCGGGGGGGGGGGGGGATAGTCGGGGGCACATCAGAATTGCTGCAGGGGGGCCCGGTGATTCCTAGTTATGCCGCTGCTACCTTGTCACATTGTGGCGGAATCCAGGCATTGAGAAGTCAACAGCGCATCATCGTCAGACTTCCGCGGTGATGCAGCGGAGGAAGTAATGTAAGTCAACGGGCAACACATTGATTTTAAAGATATTGGCTGCAGTGCCGCACGCATGCACGGAACAACGCAAATACAACGGGGAATACCAGTGACTTACTTCCTGTCCAGCAGGGAGTACATCACTGGGTGAGGGGTAGCGATGGGCGGGAAGGGCATGCATATGACCCTGTCGCCTCGCTCTGCTGTAGGGCCATATGAATGAGGATTTGTGTGCTGTGATGGGATGGGGGCGGAGCATTCCGATCAGACTAAAATAATAATTCCAAAATTTGGTTTGATGGAACGATTGATAGAACGATCCTTTGTTGTTGATCACCATTTATGGCATCCCATTGAACGAACAGTCGACCACTCGGTAGGTTGTACAGTTTATGGGCACATTTACAATTGCACTATGGCTACTTCATTATGTTTGTTATAGTGGCGCATAGAATAATCTCATTAACTAGAGTCCCTCCTTAAAGGATCACGCTAGAGAAAAATTTAAAAATGCATGTGTACAAAATGTATTGAGTAAAAAGCACTATAAATGTATTTTTTCCTATGATGCTGTTACTTACAGTAGGTAGTACAAATGTGACAGATCAGGTTCTGGACTAGTCCACTTCCTCATGGGGCTTTCTCCGTTTGTTTGTTTTTCAAAAGCACTTACCGAACTGCAGTTGCTCAGTTCAACTGTCCATATAGTGTGCAAGCAGGTAGGGAGGCTGGCTGGTATGCTTATATAGATCCTTTCCAGGCAGTGCTTTTGAAAGAATAAAGGAAATACTGAGAATCCCCCCTAAGTAAATGGACTTGTCAACAACCAGATTTTTACTGCCTACTGCAAGTAACAGTATCAGGAGAAAAGTAATTAATAGCGCATTTTACTCTTGGGAGAAACGTACATCTTATAAGAATGTGTACACATGTATTTTACATTTGACTACATTTTGGGATAGTGGTCCTTTAACCTCCCTGCCATTCTGATTATATGCGGCGCAAGGCCGCGGGAGGGTTTTGTTGTTTTTTTTTGCAATTTTTTTTTAGGCATGTAGTTATCCTAGCTACATGCTTCCCCCCTCCCTTTGCTATCCCGCCCACCCCTCCGATCCCTGCCGGCGAAAATACCCAACAGGAAATCCCGTTCTGAACGGGATTTCCTATATGGGCTACCCTCGTCGCCATGGCGACGATTGGACTGACGTCATCAACGTCATTGACGTCATAGGGAGTCCCGATCCACCCCATAGCACAGCCTGGCGCTGATTGGCCAGGCTGTGCAAGGGGTCTGCAGGGGGGGCCCTCTTTCGCGGCGGGTAGCGGCGGATCGGCGGCAAGCGACGGCGATCGGAACAAACACGCAGCTAGCAAAGTGCTAGCTGCATGTTTGAAGAAAAAAAATATGCAAATCGGCCCACCAGGGCCTGAGGAATCCTCCACGGCGGCTTACCCCGAGCTCAGCTCGGGATAACCGGCAAGGAGGTTAACTATACAATGAATTGTCACTTGAAAAATAAGCATATATTGTATGTATGACTGTACCAAATGAGCCATAGCGTTATACAGTATGACAAATGCAGACATCTGCTAGGGGGCCTACATCCACTACCCATAGACATTGCTTGCATCTGTTATTGACTTGCTCTTATTTTAATAGCGATGACAAACCTATTTATAGAACTATTATTAGTGCCCTTTGTCAGCATCACTGAGTCAGCGGCGTACGCTAGAATTGCCAATAGATATTGCAAATAACAAGGCCTTGGTGAAACAATATTATTTCTGTGTTCGAACCAAACAGACAGAGAATCATTTTATGTATTTATAACTTTATTAAAGGAAAGCCGAGACTTTGAAAAGGGCAGCATTTATACTTACCTGGGGCTTCCTCCAGTGTGGTACTGCGCAGGCACCGAACGCTCCCAGACACAGGAGCTCCAGCAGGGCCAGATTTAGGCCAAGACAACCTAGGTCATGGCCTAGGGCACCACAGGAACAAGGGCACCAAAGCAGCAGGCTAAACTGCAATATAGGGAGATCAGGCGAGCAACTGACGGCGGTACTCTGCTGCTAGCCACCTGTGCAGAAGCTACCTTGCTCTCTGTGCACGTTAGCATTGTGGCCGGTGACTATCGACTTGGGTAGCATTGGAGACGGAAAGGAAGAAGAAGCTTCTTCACTGGAGATGAGTGGAGAAATGAGTGACACTGATGGCTGTTGTGGTGTGAAGACGAGTTGGCTACCTATACTGAAAGGGGTGGGAAAAGGAGGGATTAAGGGAGCAACCTGGCTACCTATACTGGAGGGAAAGGGGGGAGGGGTCATCTGGCTACCTATACTAGAGGGAAAGGGGGGAGGTATCATCTGGCTACCTATACAAGAGGGAAGGGGAGGGGTCATCTGGTTACCTATACTAGAGGGAATGGGAGGGGTCATCTGGCTACCTATACAAGAGGGAAGGGGGGAGGGGTCATCTGGTTACCTATACTAGAGGGAAGGGGAGGGGTCATCTGGCTACCTATACTAGAGGGAAGGGGAGGGGTCATCTGGCTACCTATACTAGAGGGAAGCGGGTAGGGGTCATCTCGCTACCTATACTAGAGGGAAAGGGGGGAGGGATCATCTGGCTACCTATACAAGAGGGAAGGGGAGGGGTCATCTGGTTACCTATACTAGAGGGAAAGGGGGGAGGGATCATCTGGCTACCTATACAAGAGGGAAGGGGAGGGGTCATCTGGTTACCTATACTAGAGGGAAGGGGTCATCTGGCTACCTATACTAGAGGGAAGGGGAGGGGTCATCTGGTTACCTATACTAGAGGGAAGGGGAGGGGTCATCTGGCTACCTATACTAGAGGGAAGGGGAGGGGTCATCTGGCTACCTATACTAGAGGGAAGCGGGTAGGGGTCATCTCGCTACCTATACTGGAGGGAATGGGGGAGGGGTCATTTCGCTTCCTATACTGAAGGGGGGCGGCTGGTGACAGTGGCCTTGGGCGATAAAGGGTACAAATCCGGCCCTGAGCTCCAGGGGAGGGCCCCTAGATTAGTGGGAGGGTAAGAAGTTTGGACCCCTTCTCCTGTTCTGAGCCCCTCTAGAGCTGTAAGGACAGCCCTCTATTATTTACACCACCTTATATCAGGCTAATGCAGCCCATACATGGTACAATTTTCTTTATTTTTTTAGAATTAGATAATTTAGTTCGATTAGTCCGTTACATCGAAAAAAATCGTATCGTAGTTTTTGAGGTACCATACATGAATGTTCTATGTGTCAGAACATCAAGAAAAAAATGATTGAATATAAAGATTTTCCCAACATGTCCTATCGGATTTTTTATCGAAAAATAAAAACAAAATGGGATAATCGTTCGTTTTTCTTGATCGAAAAAAAAAAGATTATTTTCTGCTTTCATTCGATTTGACTGTTTTGGCCGAATAAACAGGAAAATCTCACGTTTTTACTGTACCGTATATGGGCAACATTAGTGGGGTCTGGGACTGACTAGGCAAAGAAAAATAGAGGAAGGGCTGGGCTTAAAGAGGAACTCCAGCCTAAACAAACATACTGTCATTAAGTTACATTAGTTATGTTAATTAAAATAGGTAATATAATCGCTTACCCACCCTGTTTTAAAAGAACAGGCAAATGTTTGTGATTTCATGGGGGCAGCCATCTTTTGGATTGAAAGGAGGTGACGGAGCATGAGGCACAGTTCCAACTGTCCTGTGTCCTGAGCACCTCTCTCAGTTGCTAGGCCTAGAGATGAGCGTAATGACGTAATTACGATTTCGCGAAATTTCGCGTAATTAGTGTAATTACAATTATGGCCGTAAGTACATAATCGTAATGAAGAAGGATTTTGCGAAATTTCGCGTAAGCGTAATTTTCGCGTAATTTTCGCATTACAATGGGTATTTGTTCATGCCGTAATTTCGCATTAAACACTACCGTAATTTCGCGTTAAACCGTAACGCTCCATATAATATAAAAAAGCCGCCGACTATAAGGGTTAATAGCAAAGCCCCCTTAAATCCTAAGAGCCTCAAATTTGGAGAATATATAAAGGAGATCAGAAGGAATAAGAGGACATTTTTTTTTTCAAAAAGACCTTATAGTTTTTGAGAAAATCGATGTTAAAGTTTCAAAGTAAAAATGTATACATTTAAAAACCCGCCGACTTTAACGGTTAATAGCAAAGCATGCTTAAAGTTTAGGAACACCAAATTCCTAGGGTATATTAAGGGGATCAGTGGGAATAAGGGGAACAATTTTTTTTCAAAAAGACCTTATAGTTTTTGAGAAAATCGATTTTTAAGTTTCAAGGGCAAAAATGTCTTTTAAATGCGGAAAATGTCAGGTTTTTTTGCACAGGTAACAATAGTGTATTATTTTCATAGATTCCCCCAAGTGGGAAGAGTTTTACTTACTTCGTTCTGAGTGTGGGAAATATAAAAAAAACGACGTGGGGTTCCCCCTCCCAGACCTCTTTAACCCCTTGTCCCCCATGCAGGCTGGGATAGCCAGAATGCGGAGCACCGGCCGCGTGGGGCTCCGCACCCTGACTATACCAGCCCGCATGGTCCATGGATTGGGGGGTCTCGGAAGGGGAGGGGCAGCCAAGCTTTCCCCTCCCCCTCCGAGCCCTTGTCCAATCCAAGGACAAGGGGCTCTTCTCCACCTCCGATGGGCGGTGGAGGTGGAGGCCGCGATTTCCTGGGGGGGTTCATGGTGGAATCTGGGAGTCCCCTTTAAAAAGGGTCCCCCAGATGCCCACCCCCCCTCCCAGGAGAAATGAGTATAGAGGTACTTGTACCCCTTACCCATTTCCTTTAAGAGTTAAAAGTAAATAAACACACAAACACTTAGAAAAAGTATTTTAATTGAACAAAAAACATAACCATGAAAAAAGTCCTTTAATATTCTTAATTAACCATTAATACTTACCTGTCCCTTTAAATAAATGATCCCTCGAAATAGCCTCGGAAATGTTCTATCAGTTACAATGTAACAAAGTTATTACAATGTAACAACTTTGTTACATTGTAACTACGCCGCACCCGACGTCACTCGCCGCTCAGCCGCCGCATACGCGTCTGCGCTGCACGGACCCGACAGAGCTCTGAGCTATATAGCTCAGAGCTCTGAGAAGCATCTTTGAATTTGGGCTCCAAGGAGCCCCATTGGTCCTTAGCAGACCAATGGGGTTCCTTCAAATCAGAAGGAACCCCATTGGTCTGCTAAGGACCAATGGGGCTCCTTGGAGCCCAAATTCAAAGATGCTTCTCAGAGCTCTGAGCTATATAGCTCAGAGCTCTGTCGGGTCCGTGCAGCGCAGACGCGTATGCGGCGGCTGAGCGGCGAGTGACGTCGGGTGCGGCGTAGTTACAATGTAACAAAGTTGTTACATTGTAATAACTTTGTTACATTGTAACTGATAGAACATTTCCGAGGCTATTTCGAGGGATCATTTATTTAAAGGGACAGGTAAGTATTAATGGTTAATTAAGAATATTAAAGGACTTTTTTCGTGCTTATGTTTTTTGTTCAATTAAAATACTTTTTCTAAGTGTTTGTGTGTTTATTTGCTTTTAACTCTTAAAGGAAATGGATAAGGGGTACAAGTACCTCTATACTCATTTCTCCTGGGAGGGGGGGTGGGCATCTGGGGGACCTTTTTTAAAGGGGACTCCCAGATTCCACCATGAACCCCCCCTCAGGAAATCGCGGCCTCCACCTCCACCGCCCATCGGAGGTGGAGAAGAGCCCCTTGTCCTTGGATTGGACAAGGGCTCGGAGGGGGAGGGGAAAGCTTGGCTGCCCCTTCCGAGACCCCCCAATCCATGGACCATGTGGGCTGGTATAGTCAGGGTGCGGAGCCCCACGCGGCCGGTGCTCCGCATTCTGGCTATCCCAGCCTGCATGGGGGACAAGGGGTTAAAGAGGTCTGGGAGGGGGAACCCCACGTCGTTTTTTTTTTATATTTCCCACACTCAGAACGAAGTAAGTAAAACTCTTCCCACTTGGGGGAATCTATGAAAATAATACACTATTGTTACCTGTGCAAAAAAAACTGACATTTTCCGCATTTAAAAGACATTTTTGCCCTTGAAACTTAAAAATCGATTTTCTCAAAAACTATAAGGTCTTTTTGAAAAAAAATGTTTTCCTCTTATTCCCACTGATCCCCTTAATATACCCTAGGAATTTGGTGTTCCTAAACTTTAAGCAGGCTTTGCTATTAACCGTTAAAGTCGGCGGGTTTTTAAATGTATACATTTTTACTTTGAAACTTTAACATCGATTTTCTCAAAAACTATAAGGTCTTTTTGAAAAAAAAAAATTTCCTCTTATTCCTCCTGATCTCCTTAATATATTCTCCAAATTTGAGGCTCTTGGCATTTAAGGGGGCTTTGCTATTAACCCTTAAAGTCGGCGGCTTTTTTACATTATACGGAGCGTTACGGTTTTAAAAAATTACGGAAGGAATTAAGGAAATTACGGTAGCGTTTAATTCGAAATTACGGCATGAACGAAACGCGAAATTACGCGTTGAAAATTACGCTTACGGTATTTTCAATTACGATTTTAATGGCAATTACGCTACCGTAATTTCGCATCGTAATCGCAAATTTCGCATGCGTAATTATAGTAATGCGAAATTACGAAAATTTCGGCTCAACTCTAGCTAGGCCATGTGAAAAACAACATAGGAACAACATAGGAAATCCCATCACGCTCTGCACAGCATCAGGGAATAAAAGCTCGGGCCACCTTTTTTGATGGGTGGAGCTTAGCTAAAAATGCAGCTAAAAATTATGCTTTGGTAAGAAAAACAAACTTCTCATGCTGTGAAACTGTTAAAGAAACACCAAGCCTTTTCAGTTCTGCTGAGTGGATTTTTAGTCCGGAGGTTCACTTTAAGTGAAATCGCAAAACTTATCTCCACAGCCCTAAGCTTTGCAATAATTAATGATAATAATATAAACGCAATCACTAAGCATTTTTTGTAGCGATTTTGCTTTAGCGATTTGGCAGCTCACCAATACTCTGTACTGAAGTGCAATCATGCCCAAAATGCTACAGGAGCCTTGACCATTTAGGGAAATCACAATTGTTCCTGTGGAATCACCCCAATTCCCTTTTGGAATCGCCTGCGATCAGAGATGGATTGCGATATAATGGGGCCCTAAGCACGGCAGTGGATTTGGTGCTCTTTGTTTAAGCTGGAGTGGAGAGAGGTCAGAGAAGGTGGCAAGTAGGGCCCCTGACACCCACTAAGCCCCAAGCACCTACTTAGGTTGCCTGGTGGATATTCCTGTTCTGCCTGCGATTCCAAAGCAAGGCTGAAACCAGTGGCGTAGCTAAGGAGCTGTGGGCCCCGATGCAAGTTTTACATTGGGCCCCCCTAAGCACTCTATACATAACAATTGATATGGCTGCCAAAACCTGCCAATGGCAACTACAGTGTCAGAGGTGCAAGAAGGGGATGGGGAACAGTTTGTTAATGATTACCACTATTCCAAGCATCTATAGCAGTGAATATTATAAGCACAGGACCAATAGAGTGCTAATACTGTAGTTGAAGGAGGGCCCCTCTGGCCCAAGGGCCCCAATGCGGTCGCAAACTCTGCACCCCCTATGGCTACGCCCCTGGCTGAAACAGCTCTTGTGACTGCCAGCCCTAAAAAGAGAAAGTTTACCAGCACAACCAATCACAACTCTCCACACTAAACTACAAGCTGAAATCTGGTTGGTTGCCCTCGGTAACTGTTCTACGTTTACCTCCATAGGCCTGCCTCAGTAATAAAATCAGGCCGATATTTTCAGGTTCCCATATCATCCTTTCCTCCTCAAGAGATGCTCTTTAGAAATGAGGTAATATAAAGGCAGAGGCACGAAAGTAAATTGTGAAGTCATGACAGTAGTACAGCAAACGGCTTTGACACCAACTGCAGTAACTGCGAGGGACAACCTGAGCCATCTTTCCCTTAATTCAATACACCTGAAAGGAAAGGGAGAAAAAACAGCAAAGGCTGATGGAACAGAGCAGGGAAGGCAAGCGAAGGCATAAGGACAATTCATAAAGACAATCAGGCTGGGGACACACAGCCTCTCAGTCATACACAAGTGCTGGCAGCGTAATTGTATTTGGTGTTTCTCTCCGGGAGAGAATTTCATTTGGTCCACAGGAGGATGTTAATAAGTTAGTATTAAACTGAACAGCAAAACCCATCCAGAGGCAGCAGGAGAGAAAGGGGGGGAAATCACTTAAAGTGTAGCTGAACTCTGCACAGGATGGAAGGAAAACAGAGAGAAATGCACCCTGTATGAATTTTGAGAGTTTAGCCTGACTAATTCCCCCTCATTTGTGTCTAATCACTAGTTGTAATTTGATCTCTCAGCTGTGACACATGACATCACATTCAATTCTAGGTTGGAATTTCTCTTTAAAGTAAAAAATGTAGCGCTTTTGATGATTTTTCTATGCTTATTCTTATCACTCTCATCTTTATTTTATTTTTTATACTTTCCTGAGCATTATGCGAGAGATGCAGAGGTGTAAAGACAATCACTATAGGAACAATTAGGAGGTGAATTAGCGCTCCACTCAGTGCTAATCAGGTCACAATTGTTATGCTAATAGGGAGGCTGATTTAGATATTCTGGAAATCCAGTGCTAAGTGGCATGTCATGTGCTATAAAGTCTTTCTTTCATACCTGAAGGGAGAGGGATAGGGAGGCTGACATATTTATTTCCTTTTAGACAATGTGCGATTCATTTTCCCGTCCGACTGACGGGTAATCTGACAGGAAAATGTGTGTACATCAGCGATGAGTGAAAATGCCAATATTCTTTTCGAGGTCAATTTTTGGGAAAATAATGTTAAATTCGATTTTCGTGTGAAAAATTCCATCAAAAATGTGTGGGTTTTTTTTGTAGTTTTTCGCGGTTTTTGCTTATTTTTGTCGTAAAAATTGTAGGAAATATAGTGTTTTTCTGCGTTGTCGCGCTTTTCATGTTTTGTTTTTTGTGCAGTGAAAAATATAGATTTTTCGCTGTAAAAATATTGATTTCTTTTCTTTGCAAATACAAGCCTATTTTTCACTAAATTTCTCAATATCGAAAATGGCATTTTCGGTGCGAAAATGACTTTTTGGGAAAATTCTGTTGTACATGTCCAAACTGTTGCTGATCGATAATGGGGTCAATGTTCTCATGATAACTTCATAAAATTGATCCCGTTATCGACAAGGGTGCTGCTAATATTTTTGTGGCCCCAAGCAGAACATCGTTTATGGCCCTTCCCCAGTCAGAGGCCCCTTTTCCCATAATATTAAGTAGACAAAGTTGTCCCCATATAGGTCGCCACGCCCAGTATTGGCAGCCAATGGTTTCCCCCTATATAGGACATTGGTCTCAGTACAGGTATGTAGCTTCCTGTTTTCACCCCATCCCCAATCCTCACAGAACTGCAAATAGGCAGCGGCTCGGCGAGAGGAGAGTAGCGCCTAGTAACAGTGCAGCACACAAAAGCAGGAAGTGACATCCTGCAGCATGGGAAACAAAAACAACTAAATGTAGCAGTGGCTGGATAGTGTAATGGTTAAGGGCTCTGCCTCTGACACAGGAGACCTGGGTTCAAATCTCGGCTCTGCCTGTTCAGTAAGCCAGCACCTATTTCAGTAAGGAGTTTCTTGGGCAAGTCTCCTTAACACTGCTACTGCCTACTGAGTGCGCTCTAGTGGCTGCCTCGCAAGTGCTTTGAGTCCGACAGGAGAAAGGCGCTATACAAATACTGCCATTATTATTATTACTTGTTTATCATTTAGCGATTTGCTATAGTGGATCCCTAAACCGCATCATGGGGCAGTTGTACACACACTACTAGATTATTGGCTAAGACCGCCCTGAACGATTGCCTCTCATTTATAGTTTTAAATAAATAATTCCCCTCTTAGTAATTCTTTCTTCCCTAAACCTCATTGTGCTAATTTCCATTTTTTTTTCAAAATGAATCAAGATGCTCAACTTTAAACTCTTTTTAATTCTCTGAGGTTTTAGGGATGGTCGTAGTCAGCCAAATTCCCTACGCTGGAACTACGCGCAGTTCTACACAATTACGCCTAGCCAAACTACGGTTTCGAAATCAGAAGCTTTGCTACGTTTGCATTACGTAGACTACACGTTAAAATACGGAAGCTTCACGTAGTGCGAAGCGTAGTGTATGCGGACGCTTATGCTCTTATGTGGAAAAATTTCCGCAATAATCCGCTAAATATGCGCATGTATGAGATAATATATGCGTACATTCCACCTTTCAATGCGGAATTGTATACGTATAGAAGGGCAATAATATTTCTGCGCATGCGCAATGATCCGTATAGACACAGTTACTGCACACGTAGTTGACTTCGCAATACATACGTCAACTACGCGTAGTGGGCGAAACTTCGAATATCGGTACTACGACTACACGGAAATACGTACGCGAAGTTTTTATACTTCGTCTATGAACTACGATGCGTAGTTGCGGACTACGATGCGTAGATTCGCACTGGCGTAGTTTACGAGCAACCCTGGGTACAGTACGGTAAATGAAATACATGGCCTTAGAACAGGTAGGACTTTGTACTGTCATTATGTATACTCCACAACTTTTTGAGTTAAGAAAAAGAGACACAGTGGGATTGTCAGCCATAAAGTCAAATTCCATTTAACCACTGCTCTGTGTTCATCATGGTATTCTACATCCTGACCCTGCATTGCAAGCATTCCAATATAATCCTACTAATATAATAAATGGGAAAGTTCGGATGTTTGGATGTTTGTTACTCGATCACGCAAAAACGGCTGAACGGATTTGAATGAAATTTGGCACACACATAGTACATTACCTGGAATAAAGTATAGGATACTTTTTATTCCCATAACCAAAAAGAGACAAATACAAATTTCACTGGAAAATGTAAACTGCAGCCATACACTGTTACACTGGAGGTGTGTTTAGCTTCCAAGGGTAGAATGGTTAATTTGCATATATTCAGCAGTGATGCACTGGGAGACATCTCAAGCTCACTCCAACCTGAATTATCGCAAATTCTTTCTGTTTTAAGAAAGCAAACATTTGTTTTTCTTAACATCTTTTAGTAAGGGGGCTTTTAGGACCATTGTAGCTCTCAAAGGGGGCTTTTAGGACCATTGTAGCTCTCGGTGTTACAAGCCCTACTGCATAGAGCCAAATTAATCTATGCCATGCACTGATGAGGCTCAAACAATCCAAATCAGGCAGTGCATCGCCGCTCGGCCTTTTGGCTTAGACCAAGTGTGTCTGTATTTGGTTCTGAGTCAGGAGGTTTAGTGGGGGGTCTCCTTTTGGGGGCCCCGGGAACATCAGAGGGGCGAAGGTCGTCTAGCTGGTTGCTGTGATGACGGAGCCCAGGAGAACGCCGCTGCGCAATTCTGTGCGAATTCAGGTGGATAAGGAGGCGGTGAAGGAAATCGGTCTGAAGACGGTCTGTGTCGATGTGCTGCTGGATATCCTAGACCTACAGGTAACAGAGATCTATGCCATTCAGGAGTTTGTGGAATTGGGCACTTATGATCTTTCTCTTTATACCGAGGAGAAATGTCTTGCACTATGTGAAAATTGGAAGAAGCTGGTTTTGGAGGGGACTTATCCTGTGCTGCAGAAGATCCAGATCACTCCCATGTTTGACCCTGGGGTGAAGTATTTGACTGTCCATTGTTTGAACCCGTTTATGGAAGTGCACACAGTGAGGACCTTTTTGAAGCAATATTGTGAGGATATTGGTAATGCTGAGAAACTGTATAACCCTTATAAGATGTATCGGAGTAAGATCAAGTTTAAGGTGGTTTTGAAGAAAGACTCTGATGGGTACGGTGGCACTGTGCACCCTCCGGCTGCCTTTACCGTGGCAGGTGAGAGATGCACGGTGTACTACCAGGGGCAGCCGAAGTATTGCCGATATTGTTTCCTATATGGCCATTTCAGGGACCAGTGCCCCAATAAGGCAGCCTGCCGCATTTGTAGGCTGAAGGGACACATGGCCTCTGCGTGCCCGGCCCCCCGTGTGTGTGATCTCTGCGGGTCGGCCGAGCACATGGCACGAGACTGTAAGATGACCAGGGGGAGGAACTTATTCTCCTACGCTGAGGTGGCTCGGGAGAGCCGTAATATGTTTGCTGGCTGGGGTGCTAATACCACCGGGCGCTCTGTGCTGGCTGCTGCTGCTGATGTGTTACGTGCTACTGATACTGTACCTGATACTGTACCTGATGCTGAGGAGCGGAGGGAGGCGTCCGGGCCGGTGGCAGAGGAGGGCGGAGGTTCTGCCGGCTTGGCGTCTCACGTGACTGCTGCAGAGAGTGGTGGGCGTGGTCAGGAGAGCGGGGCTGCAGCGAATGGGGAGGTGTCTGTGGAGCGTGGGGAGGTGACTGGTGTGGGCGCTGAGAGTGGTGACGTCAGTGAGGTGGTCCCGCTCTCGGCGTCTCTGGATACTGTTGCCGATGTGATTGGGGAGTTGGAGGAGTTGCTGGATGATGCGGCTGTGATGGATGTGACGCTGGGTGGTGAGGAGGCGGATGTTGGGCTGCTGGATGTGGAGAGTGAGGAGGGTGATGAGTACAGTGAGGAGGATGGCCGCCAGGAGACTGGGGTGAGTGACGAGCGTGCGGCGGAGGTGACAGCGGCTGTGATTGCGGAGGTGACTGGTGTGGGAGTGGCTGGAGTGATTGTGGGAGTGGCTGGTGAGAGTCCGTGCAGCCAGGCGGATCTGTTTGCGGAAGATGGGAATGTGACGGCTGAGGAGTCCGTGGGTGATGATTCTTGTGTTCAGGCTGTGGAGCGAATGGAGGAGGAGACTCGTGGAGAGAGAGTGAGCGGAGCTGCACCGGCAGATGGTGACGTGTCTGGGGAGGAGGAGCCGGTGGGTGACGCTACTTGTGTGCAAGCCATGCTGCGGGAGGAGGAGGCCCTGGCACGGAAAGTGGCTGTGCAGAGTGGGTCCGGTGTTGGGAAGACTGCGGAGGTGATTGCGGGGGTGAGTGAGGGGCAGGGGATCACCCAGGAGCGGGGGAGACGGCGGGAGGAGGCGGGTCAGCCAGAGAGGAGGGAGGAGTCAGTATACAAAGGTAAGGTGAGCAGTGGGATGGGCAGCGGGAAGGTGCAGAGTAGCCGAGCTGGAAGTAGTAGTTCCTCAGGAGTGGGGGGTGTGGCCAAGGTGCAGAAGAAGCAGAGTGCGGTGTTGCTGCCGAAGGTAGTAGGTTCTGGTGAGGTAAAGGAGACACGGGGGGGAGAGAAGCCCATAGATTGGGGTGCAGAGATGGATAAAAAGGAGGAGCAGGATAAGATGGAGTGGGAGAAGCAGAAGTCAAGGATGAGGCATGGAGGGAGGGGGAGGCTGAGGAAGGAGGAGGAAAGCAGAGTAGGAGGGGGTAAGAAGCTGAAGTTGGGGGTAGGGAGTGCTCCAGAGGTGCCCCTGTCACCTAATCCGTATGTTGTACTGGAAGATTCGGATGATGAGATGGAAGTTCAGGTGGAAGATGCTGGGCAGCCGGATAGCCCTGCTCCGCAGCCCAGGCGATGTGTTGCAGCGTCTGGGAGAGAAGGAGGTGATCAGACTGTGTTATTGGAACATAGTATACCGAATGTGCGGCTTGAAAGGCAGTATTATGAGCCACTTGAGAGGGACTGTGTGATACAGACTAGAAGTTGTGCTAAAGAGATTGTGAAGGTGGTAGAAGAGACGAATAAGTTGTGGAATAGTATGTCGGATAATGTTGCTTTACGCATAATGATTGCAGTGAGAGAGATACTTGGAGAAGATACTGCTATAATAGCGAGGAGGTTCGGTTTCCCATTGTGGCTTGTAAGAAGGATGCAGGTGTATCATTATAATTTGTCAGATTATCGTCAGGATGATATGACCGTGAGGTTAATGGGTTACTATGTGTCTAAACAGGAAAGAGTGTGGGGAAGATTAATTTCTGGAGAATATTGATTTTTTACGACCCAAGAAAAAGATTATAAAAATAAATGCCATATGATGATTGGACTGATTCCTCTTTTAGGGGGCATTTATGTCTCTATGGAGAGATTAAGACTAATCTGAGGTTAAAAAAAAAAAAAAAAAAATTATGGCTCTGTACAATTTTACAAGCTGACACATCATTGCATTCCAGCAGTTCTGGAGGTGTGTTTAGTTTCTAAGGGTAACAATGATTATTTTGCATATTTTCAGCAGTGATGCCCTGGGAGACATCTCAAGCTCACTCCAACCTGAATTATCGCAACTTCTTTCTGTTTTAAGAAAGCAAACTTTTGTTTTCTTACACTGTTAATGGTAGGGTTCTCAAACTTTGCACAGTTGGTCGTTGGGTGACTAGGGTTATTATTCAGAAAAGTGGTTGGAGCCTATAAAAGCCAATCAAAATTCACCTAATGATTTTCAAGGGGAATATTTACATTTCTGCCATTCTTGCACTGTTAATGGCACAAGCCTCAAACCTGGTATAGTTGATCATTGGGAGACTGGGGTTCAATTTCAGAAAGGGGGTGGAGCCACAAATAGCCAATCAGATTTGTTTAATTCCAATGCAAATTGTTGTTGCCAAAAACCGCAAAGCTCACAAACTTGGTAATTGAGTAATTGATTAATTGTGTGTTAGGGTTAGGAAAGTGGGCACAGCCAACACCAGCCAAATACATAAGCGGGCAACGCCGGGTCATAAGTGGGCGGAGACAAATACAAATTTTACTGGGAAAATGTAAACAGCAGCCATTCTTACACTGTTAATGGTAGGGTTCTCAAACTGTGCACAGTTGGTTACTGGGTGACTGGGGTTAATATTCAGAAAAGTGGGTGGAGCCTACAAAAAACAATCAAAAATTACCTATTGATTTTTCAGGGGAATATTTTGTTGCTGCCATTCTTGCACTGTTAATGGCACAAGCCTCAAACCTGGTACAGTTGATCATTGCGTGATTGGGGTTTAAATTTATATAAGGGGGTGGAGCCCCAAACAGCCAATCTAATTTGTTCCATTTTAATGCAGGTTATTGATGCCAAAGACCGCAAAGCTCACAAACTTGGTCATTAAGTAATTGAGTAATTGTGTGTTAGGGTTAGGAAAAGTGGGCGCAGCCAACACCAGCCAAATACATAATCGGTCAATGCTGGGTCATCAGTAGGCGGAGACAAATACAAATTTCACTGAGAAAATGTAAACTGCAGCAATTCTTACACTACTAATGGTAGGGTTCTCAAACTTTGCACAGTTGGTCACTGGGTGACTGAGATTAATATTCAGAAAAGTGGGTGGAGCCTACAAAAGCCAATCAAAATCCACCTATTAATCTATAAGGGGAATATTTAATTGATGCCATTCTTGCACTGTTAATGGCACAAGCCTCTTGCACTGTTAATCACCTGTACCTGGTACAGTTGGCCATTGGGTGATTGGGGTTCAAATTCAGAAAAGGGGTGGAGCCACAGCCAATCAGATTTATTTTATTTCAATGCAAATTATTGATGCCAAAGACCGCAAAGCTCACAAACTTGGTCATTAAGTAATTTTGTGTTAGGGTTAGAAAAAGTGGGCGGAGCCAGCACCAGCCAAATACATACCTGGGCAATGCCGAGTCTTCAGTGGGCGGAGACAAACACAAATTTCACTGGGAAAATGTAAACTGCAGCCATACTTACACTATTCATTGTAGGGTTCTAAAACTTTGCACAGTTGGTCACTGGGTGACTGGGATTAATATTCAGAAAAGTGGGTGGAGCCTACAAAAACCAATCACAATTCACTTATTTTCAAGGCAAATATTTAATTGCTGCCATTTTTGCACTGTTAATGGCACAAGCCTCAAACCTGGTACAGTTGATCATTGGGTGACTGGGGTTAAATATTTAGAAAAGGGGTGGGGCCACAAACAGCAAATCAGATGTGTTTCATTTCCATGAAAGTTATTCATGCCAAAGACCACAAATCTCACAAACTTGGTCATTGACTATTGACAATTGTGTGTTAGGGTTAGAAAAAGTGGCCACAGCTAACAGCAGCCAAATACATACCCGGGAAACATTAGGACATCAGTGGGTGGAGAAAAATACAAATTTCACTGCCAGAATGTAAACTGCAGCCATTCTTACACTGTCTGTGAATGGCAGGGTTCTTAAACTTTGCACAGTGGGTGACTGGGATTAATATTCAGAAAACTAGGTGGAGCCTACAAAAGCTAATCAAAATTCACCTATTGATTTTCAAAGTAGTGGAGCCACAGCCAATTATTGATGCCAAAGACCGCAAAGCTCACAAACTAGGTCATCATTGAGTAAGGCCTGGAACCCACTGAAAACAGCAAAGGCAAAACGCTACCGCTAGAGTTTTGTCTGAGCGGTTTGCAAACGGATTCATGCTCGTTTTCGGTCACGTTTTGCAACATTGTATTTTTTTGCTCAGCGGTTCTGTTTTGCGTTTTTATCCTGATTGGTCCTGTGAATTATTTTTATTTTTGTTACAGTGTGCTGAGCCGTAAAACGCTAGCAAAACTGCTCAGTTTAGGTTTTGCTGAGCGTTTCCGCTAGCGTTTCAATACTTTACATTGAAGCGCTAACGCTCCCAAAATGCTGCACGTCTTGCGTTTGCGTTTCTGGGAAACGCAAACGCTCCTGTGGAAGTTGCCCCATCCATTAACATCAGCTGAGCGTTTTGGCAAAACGCTAGCGTATCGCAGCGCTGCCAAAATGCTCAAAAAAACGCTCTTGTGGGTTCCAGCCCTAATTGTGTGTTAGGATTAGAAAAAGTGGATAGAGCTAACACTAGCCAATTACATACCCGGGCAACGCCGGGCGACCAGCTAGTCATAAATATGTCTGCTGTAATGAATCTTATCTTAGTCAACCTGGCTCTGTTCTCGTATGTTGCCAGGGAAAGAGAAGCTTGTTATCTCCCCTCCCACATTCCTGCTCCTCACTGATTGGCTGAGGGCAGTTCAGTGTGACACGAGGCTGAGAAGAGAAATACACCTCTCCCCTCTGCAGAAGCTGCTAAAATATGATTATACTAGCCGACCCGCGGCATAGCATACGCCACATAAGAGGGTAGAGGGCAGGAAGGGGGTATTGGGCACAGTGGTGGGGAGGGGGGTTGGACCCCCCCTCACCTGGGCCCCCATGTGCGTTCCCCCTCCTGCTTAAGCTCAGCAGGAAACCCCCCCCCCCCCCTCACCTGTCACTTCCTGCAATGTCGCACACTGTATTGGTGTAATTTGCCTTTTTAAAACAGTAGGAAATCTGCAATAATTCAGCTATAAGTGAACATTTGTGGTTACCCACAATGCACTGCTACTAAATATGCAAATTACCCCTTTTACCCTTGGTAAGCCAAGCAAGCATCCAGAGCCATTGGTGTATAGCAAGCATATAGCTTTAAATTTTACACAGTCATATCAAGCCCACATGTAGACAGCCTGTTTCAGACTTGTGGCCCTCATCAGTACATGACAGGGATTGATATGGCTGAATGAGATAGGGCTTGGACCAGCACAACAGAGTACCAAAGCAGCTCAGGGTGACCCAAACCACTCGGAATGTATAGGGGGATAAAAGGGACCAAAAAGACCTCCTACTAAAAAAAACAAAGCTTGGTGTAATTTGCCTTCCTAAAACAGAAGGAAATATGCAATAATTTAGCTATAAGTGAATATTTGTGGTCACCCACAATGCACTGCTACTAAATATGCAAATAATTCCTTTTCACCCTTAGCAAGCCACGCAAGCATCCAGAACCACTGGTGTATAGCAAGACTATAGCTTTACATTTTACACAGCTATATCAAACCCACATGTGACAGCCTGTTTCAGACTTTTGGTCCTCATCTGTACATGGCAAGGATTGATATGGCTGTATGAGATAGGGCTTGGACCAGTACAACAGAGTACCAAAGCAGCTCAGGGTGACCCAAACCACTCAGAATGTATAGGTGGATAAAAGGGACCAAAATGACCTTCTACTAAAAAAAGCAAAGCTTGGTGTAATTTGCCTTCTTAAAACAGAAGAAAATTTGCAATATTTCAGCTATAAGTGAACATTTGTGATTACCCACAATGCACTGCTACTAAATATGCAAATTCTTCCTTTTCACCCTTAGTAATTCAAGCAAGCCTATAGCTTTAAGTTTGACACAGTCATATCACACCCACATGTAACAGCCTATTTCAGACATTTGGTCCTCATCAGTACATAGCAGGGATTGATAAGGCTGTATGAGATAGGGCTTGGACCAGTACTAAGCAGCTCAGAGTGACCCAAACTACTAAGAATGTATAGGAGTATAAAACAGACCGAAAAGCCCTCCTACTAAAAAAAAGCAAAGCTTGGTGTAATTTTCCATCTTAAAACAGAAGCAAATCTGCATTAATTCAGCTATAAGTGAACATTTGTGGTTACCCACAATGCACTGCTACTGAATATGCAAATATGCAAATTTTCCCTCTTTGCCCTTGGTTTGATATGACACTACTTCTTCTTGCTTGGACCAGCCCCTTCTTCTTGCTTGGACCGGCCCTGGGGGCAGGGCGCTACTTCTTCTTCTTGCTTGAAGGTTGAGGCACTTACTCTATTATATAGATAGATAGATAGATAGATAGATAGATAGATAGATAGATAGATAGATAGATAGATAGATAGATAGATAGATAGATAGATAGATGCTGTGCTCACATGTGTTTACAAAGCAAGCTAGACAATGCAGTTCCTACAGAACTTAGTGGGGAAGAGGGCTAGCAGTGTATACACCATTTCAGGCAGGAGGAAAAAAAAAAAAGAGTAAGGCCTAGTGCACACCGGAGCGTTTCCACTGCGGTTTGCGATCTGCTTGCGGGTGCGGATCCGCTAGGGTAATGTATTTCAATGGGCTGGTGCACACCAGAGCGGGAGGCGTTTTGCAGAAACGCATACTCCCGGGCTGCTGCAGATTTTGGATTGCGGAGGCGTTTCTGCCTCAATGTTAAGTATAGGAAAAACGCAAACCGCTCTGAAAAACGGCAGTTCAGAGCGGTTTGCCAGGCGGTTTTTGTTACAGTAGCTGTTCAGTAACAGCTTTACTGTAACAATACATGAAATCTACTATACCAAAAACGCTTCACAAAACCGCAAAATGCTAGCTGAATCGCTACAGAAAAATAAGAAAAAACGTTTCAAAATCTGCTAGCATTTTGCGGATCTGCTAGCGGTTTTTGGTGTGCACCAGGCCTATGGGAGGAAATTACTTCAGGATTGGCTCCAGTCAGAGGCAGTAAAGATGGAAAATGCCTGGAGCAAATGTCTATTTATTTACTATATAACATTCACTTAAATCAAAATGTGGACAGTACAATACATATATTATGTAAGTAGAACAAGTATTTATCTACTTTATGTATGTGAGTTTTTTTTTCCTGGGATAGTATGGTTGTCCTTGCTGTGTTAAGATTTGCCCCTGCCACACCTCGAATAATGCCCATAAATTGGTCAATCAAAATTGGATGTGTGTACGCACCATTATGCATACTGTGCATGTTTTTATCCTAAAAGAGAAATCCCAAGATTTCTGTGCTTTTGCTGCTGACTGACTGGCATTGAGAGCCCTCCCCTTGCTTTTTCAAGGGTCCTTCTCTCTGTGTGTTTTCCCCCCCATCTCCATTTTACGGCTGGCTGATTATGAGGATGGAGGTTCTGGTACCAGAGGACATCCATGCAATTTTCTTGGCAATCAAGGTAAATACTGTTGATGTTAGTGATGAAGTCCCCCGCTGCGGATGCATCCTATACAGCTTCCTGTAAGTGGAGCCATTAATTGAATGTCAGCAGAGTCCCCCACGCACAATGCGCTCTTGTCTAATTGGCTTTCAGTTTTCTCCCTGTTTTATGCTTCTGAAATCGGAGGGTGCACTTTGCATCCTCTTTTTTTTCCTAATTAAGTCACATAATTGGTGGGAATGAGCCATTTGGGAGCTAATGTTTCTTTCGTGGTTAACAGCAAAATGACTAAATGTTGTTTATCGGAGAAAGCAGCTGTAATTTCAGCCTAAAAATACATAAAATGCCTCTGGGTCACCTTTGCTCATCGTGGGATGGGGGATCTATTTTTAAAAGTGTTTTCTTTTCTTTCAAAGGCTGCGTTTAGTGCATCCTAATTAGGGGGGAAATATGTTCACCTGAAATAAAAGCCTAAAGCTATTCAGAGGAAACGCCACAATTACACAAGGTACTGAAGGATTGTTCTCTGAAGATATTACGTTATATTAGTCTTTTATACAGAGCTTTGCTGGACCCAAAGCTGTTAAAACAGCACAGGAGATTTGGAGGCGCCACCATAGGCCGTAATAGGAATTACGCCTATAGCGCAGCTCAGTGAGTGATTTGGGCGCCGTCAAAAGACGGAGCTCAAATGACTTTTAACCACTTTACCCCCGGCGGTACGAATTTCTCGTCCCTTTTTCCATCCTTTCACCCCCAGGGACAGAGAAATCCGCCGCTGTCCGCGCTCCCGCCGCTTGTGCGCGCGCACCCGCTGCTCGTGCACGCCGCCACCCGCTCGCCCGGAGATCAATGAACGGGAAAATCCATTCCCGTTCGTTGATCTAAGCCCCCGCAATGATCCGCTGCTTCTATTAGAAACAGCGCGATCATTGTGATTCTCCCAGCCTCCTACTCCTTCCGGACGCTTACAGGTCGCATGTAAACAGACTCACTGTGGCCATCTTGTGGCCAAATAGTAAACTACACCCTAAAGCATTTTACACATACAAATATATTGGATTACACAATAAATTAACTAATTACCTCCCACACTCCCCAATTTTTTTTTTTTTTTTTTTTTTTTGTAATTTAAAAAAACAAAATAAAAATACAATAAAAAAAACATAAGTAATTACCTTAGGGACTGAACTTTTTAAATATTTATGTCAAGAGGGTATAACACTGTTACTTTATAAACTGCGGGCTTGTAATTAGGGATGGACGCAAAACTGAAAAAAATGCACCTTTATTTCCAAATAAAATATTGGCGCCAAACATTGTGATAGGGACATAATTTAAATGGTTTTATAAGCGGGACAAATGGGCAAATACATTTCATGGGTTTTAATTACAGTAGCATGCATTATGTAAAAACTATAATGGCCGTAAACTGAAAAATAATATTTTTTTCCTATTTTCCCATTAAAACACATTTAAAATAAAATAATTCTTGGCATAATGTCCCACCTAAAGAAAGCCTAATTGGTGGCGAAAAAAAAAAGATATAGTTCATTTCATTGCGATAAGTAATAATAAAGTTATAAACGAATTAATGGATGGAGCGCTGAAAGGTGAAAATTGCTCTGGTGTTCAAGGGGTAAACCCCCTCAGTGGTGAAGTGGTTAAAGCACTGTAAGCAGAACTTTTGAACAGAGGCGCCAAAGTAGAGTAAAAACATCTAAAAAAAGTTTAAAAGGGGGAAGTTGGTGGACTTACCTCCCTCAAGGGAAAAACAGACAAGGATTCGTTATTTTTATTACAAAAATAACATTTATTTAGATCACCAGTACGCAACGCGTTTCACGAGCAAGGCCACCGCTTCATCAGGCAATCCAAGGAGAACATTGATCGTCGGTGCTGCAGCCGAGCGCCGCCACCAGCGATAGCTGGAAGCCAAATTACATCTTCCGCGTGAAAATTCGCGTTTGCGCGCGCAAAACGTTACGTGCGTTATAATGCGCGCAAAACGCTGGCGCGACCGTGATAATAGTTATCATGGTTTAGTGAATCAAACCCCATGTGTGTCTGTATGTGTGAAAACGTGCATGTTTTATCACAGAAGCTTCACTGCTGTCTGTGTTTGGCCCAGCGCACACCCAAAACCTCTAGCAGATCTACAAAACACTAGAGGTTTTTGAATCAGATTTCAGAGCGATTCTAGGCATGTAGAGACGTTTTCTAAACATGCCTAGCGGTTTTCTGGAGCGTTTTTGTGAAGCAGATTACAAATATTGTTACAGTAAAGCTGTTACTGAACAGCTTCTGTAACAAAAACGCCTGGAAAACGGCTCTGATCTAGCGTTTTTCAGAGCGGTTTTCCACTTTCCTATACTTTAACATTGAGGCAGAAACGCCTCAGAAATCTCAAAAATGCTGCAGCCCCCGAGTTTTTCGTTTGTGGAAAAAACGAACTGCTCTGGTGTGCACCATCCCATTCACTTTCATTAGCCAAGCGGTTTCCCCCCTGCAAGCGTTTTAAAAACGCTTCGGAACCGCTCTGGTGTGCACCAGCCCTTTATCTGCATGGGGAACACAGATTCAATGGTGCACTAGTAGCCAATTGAATAACATTGGTTCTCAGTTTACCTGTGCAGAAAGCAGGGGAGGGGGGATTCAAAGTTTTGCCGGGGGACCCAGTGATTTCTAGTTACGCCCCTGGTGGTGAGGGACAATGCCAATATTCCTTTTGCATTGATTCTCGCAAATATAATCCTAAATGCAATTATAAATATTTAAGACTGGAAGCCACATCTAAATATGATTTCACATTTCTCATATTGCCGTCTACCTCGAAGACGCACAACAGCTACACAGCATGTGACCTTATATATTCTGGTGATTTAGTGGGAATGTAATTTGAGTTGTATTAATAACCTCCTAGGCTGGTCCCTAAATAACACGTCTATAGAATCAGCCCATCTCCCAGCAGCGCCGCGCCCTCCTCGCGATCAGAGGCGAGAGCGTCATCTGTCTATAGTTCTGCTATCAAACACGATTTTACTTGTCCACACTCTGTCCTCCGAGACGGTAATATGACATATGGTGTCAATCAGTATCTAATCACTGGAGATGGAGTTGGAGCGGTCGCTGCTGTTGAACCGGGTTTAAAAGACGCACGGATATTGATCCCGGTTCTGCCATAGGTTTTAAAGGCAATGTATTATGTTTTTGTTAGGCTGTTGATTTTATTTATATACTGTGTTTACGCTATAGACTTATAAAGCAGCAATCAGGCTGATCGCTTAGGGAATGGCAAATAGCGCTTTCAGAGCGAACCGCTCCACTGGCGTATGTAGAATTAAAGCAAACTTGAAGCGAAAAAAACTTATGATATAATGAATTGTATGTGTAGTAAGGATAATGAATAGAACATTAGTAGCAAAGGAAAGTGTCTCAAGTTTTTAATTTCAGTTATATCGTTTTTTCTATAACATTGCATTATACTGTCATAGATTTAAAACCACACTCTGTCTTTTCAGCTATAAAAAAAAGCAGAAAAAAATGACCCTTTGAACTTTCCTGCAGTAAAACCTTATCTCACACTGTCTCTCATTGTTTCTTAGCTGTTTAAGTGCTTTGGAAAACTGGACTGTATTCGAACAGCTCAGAGAAGCTCTTTTACATACTGTACATAACAACTGCAGTTTTTTTTAACTCTCTCCCTGTACTGGAAACCATACAAAAAACAAAAGTTTGCTTTCCTAAAACAGAAAGAATTTGCGATAATTCAGGTTGGAGTGAGCTTGAGAACTGGAAACAATATGAGACTCTTTTCTATGTTATTAATGCTCAATGTCTTATCTGTACTACACATTATCATTTTCGCTTGAGGTTTCCTTCAACAGCCAATCGCCAATTTTGCTACATATCACAGTCAAAATCAATGTCGCCCCTTTTTCTTGGTGATTGGCTTTTCACTGCTTCTGCCCTAAGGCACCAGTAATTGACAGTTAAACCAGTAATTGACAGTTTCACTCAGGGCTCGTCTCCACTAGTGCGGCGTGCGTCTCGCAGACGCACGCCGGCACTGAGCGGGTGGGCGGGATCACAGGCGAATCCCATGAGCCGTGCCATGCACGGTTATGGGATTCGCAGCCTCCGCCGCGAATTCTGCAGGGGGTTCCAGCCGAATCGCTCCTGCAAGCCATTCCGCCGCGGCGCCGTCATCCCCTATGGCAGAGTTTCCCCGTGCGATTCATGTGCGGGGAAACTCTGCGGAATCGCGGCGAAAACCGCGATAATGGAAACGGGCCCTGATAGGCACCGGTAAAAATAATCTATCTATCTATCTATCTATCTATCTATCTATCTATCTATCTATCTATCTATCTATCTATCTATCTATCTATCTCTCTCTCTCTCTCTCTCTCTCTATATATATATATATATATATACTGTATACTGTACCTGAAGTGAGTTTTGTTATTTTAGGTTTGCTTAAAGCAGAACTGAAAGGTCCTAAAAAAAAAAAAATAAGGGTTTCACTTACCGGGGGCTTCTTCCAGCCCCCCTGCAGCCGACCTGTGTCCTCGCCGTGACATATCGATCCTTCGTTCCCCCGCCACGGCTCACTTATCTTCTCGTAGTGGAAGCCGATTTCTAATGCTGCATACACACTTGAGATAAAAGTCTTTGGAAAATGAAAGATCACAGACCAATTTTACCCCCTTCCATGTAGTATGAAAGCCATACTCTACACAGTCTATTCTATGGAGCTGAACTCCACATCAGATAAAATCTTTGCAAGATGCTGCACACAAAGATGCTGTACACATTCAAAAGATCATTATCTGCAAAAGATCTGTTCCTGCAAAAAATCCATTCCTGCAAAATGCATTCATAGTCTATGAGATCTGCAGATCATCATACACACCTTGTTTAACCCTCTGGGCGATACAATTATATCGCCCAGGAGGGGGCGCAGCACTTTTTAATTTTTTTTTTCTTTTTTAAATCATGTAGCGAGCCCTGGGCTCGCTACATGATAGCCGCTGCACAGCGGCATCCCCCCACCCACTCCGATCGCCTTCGGCGATCAGAGTAAGCAGGATATCCCGTTCAGAACGAGAGTCACGATCCACCCCTCAGCGCTGCCTGGCACTGATTGGCCAGGCTGCGCAAGGGGTCTGGGGGGGGGGGGGGGCTGCGCGGCACGGCGGGTAGCGGCGGATTGGCGAAGTGCAAAGTGCTAGCTGCGTGTAACAAAAAAAAAATTATGCAAATCGGCCCACCAAGGCCTGAGAACTCCTCCTGCGCGACATACCCCGAGCTCAGCTCGGGATTATCGCTCAGGAGGTTAACAGGCAATCATCTGCAGATGATCTGCAGATCAGATCCACCAGGATGGATTTTCAGATCTGCAGATGATTGCGAGATATGCAGATTTAAGGTGCGTACACACATGCGACTATAGTCGTTTGTAACGATCGTTCCCCGATCTTTACCAACGACGATCGTTACAAAAAACGAACCAACGACTATTAAGGCAAACGATGAACGAGGCAAATCGCTACAAAACAAAGTTCTGTCTTGGCGGATTTTTACCACCGACGATCGTTAGCAAAAGTGGTACATCGTTGGAAACGATCGTTCGTACCAGGCTGGACATGCGTACTTCACTTTTTCTCCAAGGAACTTTACAATTTTATGCGCAGGCGCATTAAGTGCTTTTACGTGGTGTAACGTTCGTTCTAACGATGTGATCGTTACACACTTTTTACAACTAACTTTACTTCGGTCGTTCTTTCGTCAATTAAAAGTTCGTTCGTCGTCCTCAACGAATGATCGTTGTCGCATGTGTGTACGTAGCATAAGTCTGTTAAACAAGGTGTGTATGAGGATCTGCAGATCTCATAGACTATGAATGCATTTTGCAGGAATGGATCTTTTGCAGGAACTGATCTTTTGCAGATACTGATCTGTTGAATGTGTACAGCATCTGTGTGTGCAGCATCTTGCAAAGATTTTAGCTGATGGGGAGTTCAGCTCCATAGAATAGACTGTGTAGAGTATGGCTCTCATACTACATGGAATGGGGTAAAATTGGTCTGTGATCTTGCCTTTTCCAAAGACTTTTATCTCAAGTGTGTATGCAGCATTAGTCAACGTCCACTGCACCCTGGCTATGCTTAAGGTGAATGTACCTACCTCCAGCCCCTCCTCCCCCCCCCCTCCCCCGAGCCCAGTGCAATATACATTACCTGTCCACAGCCGCTGCCCTCTGTCCACACACGCACTCCACGTGGTCGCCAGCGTATACGCAGGCGCGTGTGATGTCACATGTGTGCCCATGTTACTCCGGCAACAATGTAGGGTGCGAGTATGGATGGAGGAGCCCGGAGGCAGAGGTGGACAAGCGGCAGACACAAGCAGGTAATGTATAGTGCGGGGGGGGGGGGGGGGGGGTGGTAGGCGGAAGGGGTTTACATTGACTATTAGAGAGTACAACGTTGGGCAGGTGAGGCAGCATTATAAGGCCGATTCCGGATTGATTTCAACATAAAATTGATCGAGAATTGGCTTGTGGTGTATGGGCAGGCAACAGATCTCTCTCCGATCAGATTTGATCAGGGAGTGATCTGTCTCTTGGTCGATCTGCCCATACATTGTCTGATGTATGGGCACCTATAGTCACCATACCAAATTAGCCAGGACCAATCAGAAGGGCCTCCACTACACGTGAGGCGGAGAGACTGGGGATCCAAATGAGAGATTAGTATTTCTTAAGGTGCGACTATAGTCGTTTGAAATGATCGTTCCCTGATCGTTTCAAACGACGATCATTTAAAAAAAAGCAGCAAACGACCATTAAGTCTAACGACGGACGAGCTAGATCGTTAAAAACGAACGATCTAGCTTGGCGGATTTTTCCCAACGACGATCGTTTGCAAAAGTAGTACATGGTTGGAAACGGTCGTTCGTACTAGGCTTGACATGCGCATTTCACTATTTCTCCATGGAACTTCTCATTTTTTTGCGCAAGCGCTATAGGTGCTTTTACATGATGTAACGTTCGTTCTAACGATGTGATCGTTACACACCTTTTAAAACTAACTTTACTTAGGTTGTTCTTTCGTCAATTAAAAGTTCGTTCGTCGTTCCCAACGAACAATCGTTGTCGCATGTGTGTACGTAGCTTAAGAAGGGAAAGAAGAAAACAACCTTCAGATCCCTGTATCTACAGTTATTATTTTCAAGAATTGGTTAAACTTTTTAAAAGCATTTGCGAGTTCTGTACTTTCCCTGCTGCAGAAGGCGTTCGGTGTAAATGTACTTCTATTTTCAAAAGAAATTACACGCAATAGAAACAAACGCGAGATGTTTTTCTGCTCTAACTAATCTCTGTTTTAACCGATATTGAAGCCATTTGCACTTAATCACAGATCCCTGAGCAGACAGCCGAAGCCGTACATAGTTTATTTATTGCGGCGCCAGGCTGTATATTACGGTGCACAGCTGGATTTTGATACATGGTTTCATTTTGTTTGTTTTTTTAGGTTTGTTTTTTGTTTTTTTTTTCGCTTCCAGACTTTTCTATGTATTAAATTTATCTGCAATTTCCATGCTGCTGAGTTCCGGACAGGGGCGTAGCTTGGGGTGGGCGGGGTAGGACACGTGCCCCCGGGCGCTGGGTCCCTAGGGGCGCCCAGCTGTGACCTGTGGGTATTTTTTTTTATTTATTTACCTGGTTACTACCACTGGGGACACCTATAGACCTGGTTACCTATACTGGGGGCACCTATTTTGGGGGAACTGCTGCCAGATTAACTGTATTTTTGGGGAACCGCTGCTGCCAGATTAAGTGTATATTGGGGAACAGCTGCCAGATTATATGTATGTTGGGGGAACCACTGCTGCCAGATTGTGTCTATTTTGGGGGAACCATTGCCAAATATCTGTATTTTGGAGGAACCTCTGTCAGATTACATGTATTTTGGGAGGAAACACTATGGCAGAGCTCAAACTTCCCTGCCAGACCTTTTACACCACTGCTAAGGTCATGTATATTAGGCCCCACCCATTACCATGCCCACGCCCCTTTTTTGACCTCCTTACAGGGCGCATTAATATTCTTTGTCCCCGGGCGCTGGAAGACCTAGCTACGCCTCTGGTTCCGGAATGTACTGCCTCTCAAGGTTTTTTATTGTTTTGTGAAAAAGTTATTTATTTTCAACATAACGGTTTTGCTGTTAAAAATTTGAAACGGTGTTAGGACTCGTGTATCTGAAAGCTTAGGTCCAATCTGTGCGCACTTGAAGTTCATTTCAACAGCTGTTTAATTGATGTTTGAATTGCAATTGGTCTGAGGCTGAGCCTCCTACTAAATTCAATATAGAGAAGAACTTCAAAATCAGTGCAATAGGACGGCTTGCATGTAGAAAAACAGGGTAAAAAAAAACAAAGCATATTCAGGGCTGGTGCACACCGAGCGGCTTTTTGGGCGTTTTCAGATCCGCTTGCGGCTGCGGATCTGCTTGGTCAATGTATCTCAATGGGGTGGTGCACACCAGTGCGGGAGGCGTTTTGCAGAAACGAAAAATGCCTGGGTGAGGCATTTTTTGGATTTCGGATGCGTTTCTGCCTCAATGTATAAGTATAGGAAAAACGCGAACCGCTCTGAAAAACGCCTGTTCAGAGCGGTTTTGCAGGCGTTTTTGTTACAGAAGCTGTTCAGTAACAGCTTTACTGTAACAATATATGAAATCTACTATACTGAAAACCGCAGCAGCAATCCGCAAAACGCTAGCAAAACGCCATAGAAAATTTAAAAAAAGCGTTTCAAAATCTGCTAGCGTTTTGCGGATCTGCTAGCGGTTTTTGGTGTGCACCAGCCCTCAGTGAGAATAAAATGCAAGTTTGCTCTATTAGGGATGTTTAATGAGATGCAAATAATTCTGAGTAGATTCAACTATTTTTATGCAAAAAAATAAAAAGGGTAAACCGTTCATTGATTTTAGCTCAGCAGTACTTTAATGAATGAGTCATTGAGCAGAGATAATGAAATACTAAAAACGTAAAAAGTGGATTTAAATATAGAATAAAACTATGGGTTCTCATAAAAAGTCAATTTTAGGAGAAGGAGGATAGATACAATTGTTTATCAGTTTATTTTCACCTCGGTATTTCTACAGATTTTTAAAATCGCCATCCATATCTATCTTAACCCTTTAGCAGCTAATTTATTCAGAGGCTTGCAAGTAATGCAGGCCAATTTAGTTCAGCACATTTTTTTTTTAGTTCTTATTTGTTACGTTTTCTTGCTACTAATTAGTACTGCTGTAACATGTATTTATGGCCACATGTCACTAGGGGGCAGTGTGAGGCTAGATTCACAGTGGGACGTTGCGTTTTGATGCCACGTTAAAGTCGCACCGCAAGCTTACAACGCAATGCGCCCAAAAAGTGGCAACGCAGCGTTACCGCCGCATACAGCAGATACAGTAAAAAATACAGCCAATGAAAAGTATGCTTCCGAGTCATTACTGAGCATGTGCAAACAGTCCAACGCAGCTAATAACGTGTATAACGCACTGCATGCAGTACTTTTACTTAACGTGCAGCGTTAGACACCAACGCAACGTGTGCACTGTGAACAGGGCATTGATTTTTCATTGCAGTGAGTTATTCTGCGTTAAATGCTGTTTTAACGCGCGACTTTAACGTCCCACTGTGAACTTAGCCTGAGACAATAACAGAGGACTTCTGCTTTCAGGTTCTATATAATCTGCTAGCAGAGAGACATCAAAACATTCCAAGAATTTTCAGTACAATGAGTTCTGACTGCTGAGGTCAAAAGCAATGCACTTAATGTATCTCAAATGAGATAATTCCTTTAAAGCTGCTAATGAGTTAACTACTTAAGGACTGCAGTGATTGAAATCTATGCCCTGTTTTGGTGGGCTCCTGGCTGGCAGGGCGTAGATTTCAATCACAGTCGCAGCGCGCATCCGCAGTTTCCGTCGCTCCCCGCCGATCTCGCCACTCAAACCCAACATTTCTCGCCGCAGCTCACTGTCTCTGCCTGTCTCTATGACGGCAGAGCCATGTGAGCCGGTCAGGGGCCGATTTCATTGGCTCCTGGCCGTGTCTATCAATGTAAGCCGCTCCCATTGGCTTACATTGATAGACACAGTTAGGAGCCAATGAAAGCAGCTCCTGACCGGCTCACATGACTCTGCCACAGAAAGATGTGGCGGTGACGGCGATTGCGGCGGGTATGCGCGGTGATTCGCCGGGATTCCATCGTTATTGTACCAGCGGTCTCTGGTCCTTAAGGGGGCAGAAACCGCTGGTACTTAAGTGATTAATGAAACCAACAGTTTTGTATAAGAATTCAATGAAACCGAGTGTGTCAAACAAAGCTATGGTGCCCCACCTGCAGGTGTCACCCCAGGCGGCTGCCTGGCTGCCTGTGCCTAAAAACAGCCCTGTCAGTAAATATACACAGCAGCTAAGTTAGGGAATGATTCTTTAGTTTTCTCCTCTTCTACTCTGAGTTTCTAGTTGCAGGGAATTGACTATATAAACATAAATAAGGCAGAACTCTAGCTGCTAATCTTTGCTCTCTGTTGCGCCTTGAAGGGCGTATGTAACAGCTACAGCTGGCGGCTGGCAACACGTCTTCTCCCCGTTTCCCCCGAGCTCCTCGCCGTATATTCCGGAGACAGCTCCAGCCACGCCGTTCCTCGCAGGAAGGATTGTTTGGCCAGAAAATGGCCACATATTAAAATAGTGCGGGGCCAGCGCTTTTCCATGTGACGCATTGCTTATTAAATCAAAGGCGAGTCCCTTGCTTGTTATTCCCCCAGCGCCGGAATTTACGACTCGGCTCTGATTCAGTTTTTCACACGGCTTTCAGCGCACGATAGCGGGCCGCGGGACCGGAGAGCTACAACCATGCACGACCTTTACTGCTGTCATAGTCTTCTTCATATAATTGGAAGCCCTTGTTGAGTTTTCTTGTTTGTTTATTTTTATTTTTGGAGGGGAGGGGTTGATGTATTACTGTCAAACAGAGAAAAAACGTAACCCCTTTTTTTATAGTCCACTTGTTTGACAGTAGATGTAATACTGAATGAAGCTAGCGGAGACAAGGCTAGCAGGCTAGGTTGAGGGGGCGTTAGGGACAGACAAAAACGATTTAACGATATAAACTGGAGCTGTTGAAGCAAACCTGAAGCAAAAATAAACTTATGAGAAAACGAATTGTATGTCTAGTATAGCTAAGAGATAGAACCATTAGTAGCAAAGATATGAGTCTTATATTGTTTTCCAGTACAATAAGAGTTAAGACTCTTCAGTTGTTATCTATGCAAAAGAGCTTCTCTGAGCTCTTCAAACCCACTGGGTCAAATACAGTCCTGTTTTCTGAAGCACTTAAAGAGACTCTGAAGCTTCGTAAAATGTCACTTTTTATTTAACAATTCCCTTCTACACTATTACAGCGATACAGCGATCTGCCGCGGGGATGGGGACTATCTTAGATACAGTGATCTGCCGCGAGGATCTGCCGCAGGGATGGGGACTATCTTAGATACAGTGAGCTGCCACGGGGATCTGCCACTGGGATGGGGACTATCTTAGATACAGCGATCTGCCGCGGGGATGGGGACTATCTTAGATACAGTGATCTGCCGCTGGGATCTGCCGCAGGGATGGGGACTATCTTAGATACAGTGAGCTGCCGCGGGGATGGGGACTATCTTAGATACAGTGATCTGCCGCGGGGATCTGCCGCAGGGATGGGGACTATCTTAGATACAGTGAGCTGCCACGGGGATCTGCCACTGGGATGGGGACTATCTTAGATACAGCGATCTGCCGCGGGGATGGGGACTATCTTAGATACAGTGATCTGCCACTGGGATCTGCCGCAGGGATGGGGACTATCTTAGATACAGTGAGCTGCCACGGGGATCTGCCACTGGGATGGGGACTATCTTAGATACAGCGATCTGCCGCGGGGATGGGGACTATCTTAGATACAGTGATCTGCCGCGGGGATCTGCCGCAGGGATGGGGACTATCTTAGATACAGCGATCTGTCGCGGGGATGCAGCGTTTTAGCTGGGGTGATAGTGTAGAAGGGAATCGCTAAATTCCAGCAAAGTAAAATTACAGCAAAGTGCTAGCTGCATGTTGCAAAAAAAAAAAATTATGAAAATCGGCCCAGCAGGGCCTGAGAAAGTCTCCTGCGCGGCTTGCCAGGAAGGTTAAACAGCCAAAAAACTGTGAGAGGCAGCTTGAGATAAGATTTACTGCAGGGAAGTTCAAAGGGTCATTATTTCTGCTCAGTTTTATAGTTTAAAATACAGGATGTGGTTTGTAAGCTGCAAATATGACAGTATGAGGGCCCGTTACCACTAGCGTGGAAACCGGGCCGAATTCGGAGAGCTTCCCTGCAGGCAAATCGCGCGGGGAAACTCTGCCATAGGCAACTATGGTGGCGTTTTTTTTTTTTGCTTCAAGTTTGCTTTAAGAGTGTAAGGCCTGCTAGTATTCAATACAGATGTCACTATAATATAATCAATAGAAATATATAATAAGGTTCACAGACAGCAAACTGTCAGGACCATGGTCATGAGTCATGACATCACACTGTGGGAGGGGTTTCACCACAATATCAGCCATACAGACTCCCCTGATGATCTATTTGGGAAAAGGTAAGGATTTCTCATGGGAAAGAGGATATCGGCTACTGATTGGGATCAAGTTCAAATTAAGTTAACGTTCTTCTTTAATTTCAAGATATTCTAAGTGCCTAGAGAAACACTCCTCCACCAGACATCTGAAAGCTGATTGGTTGTTCTGGGCAGCTGTTCTTACATTTTTCTTGATAAGTCGGATCCATTGTGTTGTTTTTTATACCATCCTTTACTCTGCCGAGCTCCATACATGTTGGGAAACTCCACAAGTGGTAAACATATGGCGATGGGGAAGAGCAGCAGAATTATCGCCATATGCCAATTACTCAGAGCATGATTGTTGTCTTAATTAACCTGGTAATTGTCGCATGTACAGTAGATTAAACTCTTCACTCTACTCGTGTTATAGTAAGTAGTTCGCCACCTCCCAGTAACGATGAGGTTAAGCCTTGAAGAGTCCCTGTCATTAGAGAGGAGTGGAAGTTACCATCTTGAGCTTTCACACTATTGCTGTACACAGATCAGCTGTTTCTGTGCACAGGCCGACTAGGCAAAGGCCTGCTGCACCCTCTACTGGACAGGATTCAGTTCTGTATTATTGAAATTCTGTTTCAGGCAGTCTGCAGGGCACAGCACAGTATATTTCCGCAGAGCCCCTGTGATGTTGTGGAGCTTCCTAGTGTCTTCTGCAGTGTAATCCTTGATGGATGCTACCCCACTCAATGTCTCTCATCCCCTCTCCACAGAGTATTATTATTATTAGTAGTAGTAGTAGTAGTAGTAGTAGTAGTAGTAGTAGTAGTAATACTATTATTTTTAGAATTTATATAGTGCTGACATCTACTGCAGCACTGTATAAAGTATATTGTCTTGTCACTTCGCTGTCCCTCAGAGGAGCTCACGATCTAATCCCTACCACAGTCACATGTCTATGTATGTATCGTATAATGTATGTATCATAGTCTGGGGCTAATTTTGGGGGGAAGCTAATTAATTTATCTGTATTTTTGGGGATGTGGGAGGAAATTGGAGTACCTAGAGGAAACCCACACAAACACGGGGAGAACATACAAACTCCTTGCAGATTGTGCCCTGGTCCTGGCCAGGATGTGTGTGTATATGTGGAAGGAGGGGGGGTCAGTGCCAAGACCAGTCTCTCCAGCTCTAGAGGCAAGGGTGCTGGAGCACTAGTGATGCATGATGGAGTAGTTTTGAGCTGGGCCGGCAAGGTGGAGAACAATGCACACGTCCTGCACTCAGCCGACTTATTCTGGAACTCCGGACTTCTCATGTCACATCGAGGCCACCGTACACACCTTAGATTCTCAGCAGAGACTTCCCCAACTGGCCCCCGCCTCAGCCCAGAACCCTCTAGTACAAGGCTCTCCGGAGAGATACGTAGAGGGCGCACTTTTCTTGCGCAGACTGGCTGCGACTGGCTGAAGTTACGAGACCCAGTATCGGCAATACAGACGGCTGAGGACGGCGGCAGTGGAGCGATCTGTGCTCATGGGGCTGGAGGTAGCCCCAGGTATGTATAAATATTTTAATTGATATCGTCTCTGGTACACTTAAAGGCGATAACGCCAGCAGATAATTCTAAATATTAGGGAAGTTCTCTCCCTTTCCATTGCTGGGACTGCACTGCAGAAGCATCTCTGGGAGATAATTGAAATGTATTTATTTGTTTTTGGTAATTTCAGGCTTTCAGCCCCCTGATGACGGGTATAAATCACACCCGCACATGCCGCGGACATGTTTGTACCCATTAAGAATGCTTAATAAGGAAAGGCGGGGCTTCTTTTTCTCTTTCTTAATTTTTTTAGCACTCTGCTTCTAAAGATTAAGATTGATTGAAGTGCTTTTTTTTGTCCCTTGCAAAGCACTCTTTAATTATTGTGCTATTATGCTAATACATGCAAATGCTAAAAGTGTTTCCTTGGCTGGGAGCGCAGGAGCACAAAAAAGATGAAGTGTTAGTCTAAAGTACAGATTAGTTTATTACAGTAACGTCGCTAAATAGCCTCCTAGGATGCAGGTGTCCTGTGTAGGAAATAAACAGCGCTGTTGTAGGGCATAAAACGCATCGGGCTGATGTTTTGCTGTGGCGCGTTGTACTTAAAAGAGCTGCTGAAAGCAATTAAACAGCCTTATGTAATTGTTGTTGGCAGCAATATGTTAGGAAGAGCCTGCAACTGGGATTATAAATACCTAGGCTGATAGATTCCTTACATTCGTACATTTACATTACTGACCGCCCCGGAGGCCGATCATGCACCCAGAGACCCTGGCTTATTGCACAGATAGAGTCTAACGTTGCCAGGGCTGGATCTCTGGAAAGGCTAACGAGGCCCGGGCCTTGAGCAGTAGGTGGCCAAGGGGCGGGTAGACATGGAAGAGGGATTGCTGCATATGGAAGAAGAGGCTGCAAATAAGGAGCAACACATGAAAATAGGGAGCTGTTGCCCAAGGGACCTGTATAGAACTGAAGGACAGAGGCATAGCTAGGGTTTTCAGCGCCTGGGGAAAAAATGGGTGTGGCCACACATCAGAATGTGATCATGGGTGGAGTCAAATATTATTTAGATAGCCATATGTGCCCCCTTTCCCCATTCTGATAGTCCAATGTGCCCTCCTTTTAAATAGCCAAATGTGCAATCCTTGGGATTAGCACCACCAGGAATTGCCTAGTAATAATATCTATGGATGCATATCTACATGTACGCCGCTGGTAAGTTAGGCGCAGGGTGAGCTTGTATACGACTTGTATGATCCCTGACCAGTCCGTATCTTCATTGCTGTACTCCGTTGGATTCTGCAAACGTATGTAGATACAGTCATATTGCATGAGTTCCAGTCTCGGATTACTCTCATATGTTTAGCTGGATGAAAGAATGGTGGTCTGCTGTGAAAATCTGCTTTATGGGGAATTCATCTTTTCAATGTGCTGCAGGGCCAGACCGAGGCAGAGGCCAGAGAGGTTACAGCCTCAGGCCGCAGTGTAGGAGGGGGCGCACAACTCACTCAGCTGCAGGGGGCCACGCATGTACAGTAGTCTGCCACCCCATCCCTTTAAATACGGACACATCTAAGTTAAACAGGTTTTGGGGCTACTCACACATAATCAGTGCTTAAACTGCATCTAACTAGCCACAAGGCATGTATAATTCATATGCGCCGGTATTTAAAGGGATGAGGTGGCAACCCTGTCCATGACTGGCTCAGTGGGGTTACAGTGCCAAAATGGAGCAGACCGGGAGGACAACGAAGAACCTGATAGGCATTTGAACTAAAAAGGAGTAACTCTTTAAAGCGGATCTGAGATGAAAAACTAACTATAACAAGTAACTTGTCTATATATCTTATCTAAAGTTTAGATAGTTTACACAGCAAATCTAACTGCAAACAGCTTCAACAGTTTATGATTATTTATTCCTATTATACAAGGACAGCAGCCATGTTCTGCTTGTCACATCACACACAGGCAAGCTGATCTGTATCTCCAGCCCTCAGCCTGTGAAAACCTCACTCCCCTCTCCTCCTCCCCTCTGCCTCTGAAATCTCTGGCTAGTAATCTCCTCCTCCTACACAGACTGAGCTCCCATAAGCCCTTGCTACTAATGCTCAGAGTGCCAAGGCACTCTGGAAAGGCTGTGGGCAAGGCTTGTTTAGTTTATAGGGAATTAGAGTATTAAAACAAAAACAAAAAAGTATTTGGCTTGAGGAATGCCCTATAAACTATATGAAAGGAACACAATTATGCAATGAGTAAAAGTTTATCTCGGATCCACTTTAAGGCAAGGTTGAGTTTGATGTTGAGGTGGACTGGAAACCAGTGTGAAGATCTGCAGAGAGTAGTAGAGCGTCAGCGAGGATAACCGCGGGAATCACAATGTATTGTATAAAAATCTGCTATAACCTGAAGAGGATTGTGAAGGACCATATACAAAGTCTGAAATAATCTTTAACTGATGACCCCACAGGAGCATGGGAACAGCTACAGACCTTTTATAGGACATTGCAAAAACAAGAAGAAAAAACTTCAGAGACTCAAAATAAAGAGTGGACACTTGGATACCGCAGCAGCAGAGAAAGAGCAACCCACAGGTGTCATTAACCTTTCCTCTTATCAGGCCACTGAAGCTGAAATGGCAGTACTGTCCAAAGGCCTGTCATTTTGCCCTGCAAAGCCCATAGACAAGATTGCACTCTGTGGTGATATGGAACAATTCTTCAGGAAGCTACGTCTCAAGGAACACTACTACGACAAGGAATCTTGCAACACTACTGATAATGAGCCAACACACACCAGATCCACAAAAAAACGCGGATGGACCCCGGAAGCTGGAAAAAATCCTACCCTGGACAAATACATCAACAAATTTAGATGCCAAATCTCTGACAGGGTTCTGAATAAAAGAAAAACACTGGCTCATAACATAACATTGCAAGAGCAACAAGCTATCACATCCCTTAAGGAGAATAAGGACATTATTATTAAGCCAGCGGATAAAGGGGGTGCCATAGTCATCATGAACACCGGTGACTATATCCAGGAGGCACAAAGACAGTTGTCTAACACCATGCACTATGCCAAATTACAGGAGGACCCAACAAAAAGGTACAGGATGGCACTCAATAGGATGGTAAAGAAATTGCCCGTAAACACCAGGCTTCATGTACAGACTCTTATCCCGGAAAAGCCGAGAACCGCCTGCTTTTACATGCTTCCCAAAGTCCACAAAGAGGGGAACCCAGGCAGGCCCATAATCTCAGGGAATGGAACTCTCACAGAGAATATCTCAGGGTGGTTGGAAAACATTTTGAAGCCTCTAGTCTGTAAAAGACCCAGCTACATACAGGATACTACACACCTCCTGAACCAACTGGCAGCCATTGGCCCAGTGCCTGAAGGCACCATTCTTGCCACTATGGATGTAGAGTCTCTGTACACCAACATTCCCCACAATAATGGAATTGCGGCCTGTCGCAAATATCTTCAAGGTTTGGGCACACCTATAAACTCAATTGCTGGACTAATGAGATTCGTTCTCGCACACAATTATTTCACTTTTGGGGAGGACCTCTATTTGCAGCAAATGGGAGTGGCAATGGGCTCACGGTTTGCTCCGCAGTACGCAAATCTCTTCATGGCAAAGATTGAAGAAGAATACCTGAATACTTGTCATATAAAACCCATGGCCTACTTCCGTTTTATCGACGACATCTTGATCATCTGGTCTGCAAGTGAGGAGGATCTTGTCCAATTTCACAGGAACTTCAATGCTTTCCATCCCACAATCAAACTGAAATTGAGCTACTCTCACAAGGAGATTAACTTTCTTGACACCACCATATACATCAGAGAGAACAGCTTACAAACGTCCATGTACCGCAAACCGACGGATCGTCCCACATACCTCAGGTATGACAGTTTCCACCCCAAACATATAAAGAATTCCATAATTTACAGCCAGGCAATAAGATGCAATCGGATCTGTTCTGACAAGGATGACAAAGACAAACACCTGGGTTACCTGAAGAAGAATTTCATAAAACAGGGATACAATCCTCTAATGGCTGAGACCCAAATCAGGAAAGCTAACAACATCCCTAGGACTCAGCTCCTGGAGTACAAGCAGAGCCAGGAAGAGAGCCGTGTCCCACTGGTAGTAACCTACAACCCACGCTTGGAAATCTTAAGAAAGATTGCAAAAGAACTTCATCCTGTTCTACACAAGGATCAGAGACTGAAAAAGATATTCCCTGAACCTCCCCTCCTTGCGTTCCGACAGCCACCCAATCGTAAGCAGATGATAGTGAGGAGTGCCTTAAATAGGCAAGAACAGAATGGAACATTCCCCTGCCGAGGGAAAACATGTGGGACCTGTGAATACATCCATTCCACTGACAGGATACTAATACCGGGTACACAACAGGAATACAAAGTACAAGGCACCTTTTCCTGCGACTCATCTAATGTGGTATACCTGATCATGTGTGCAAAATGCCCCAAAGGAATTTATGTGGGAGAAACAAGTCAACCACTGCTGGATCGCATGACACACCACAGATCCACTATTAACAGCTGGAAAAAGGATATTACAAATTATACTGATCTCCCAATACCAACACACTTTTGTTTACCTGGACACAGTTTAAGCGATTTTCGCGTCACTGTATTAATGGGTGGCTTCAAATCGGGAAACACAAGAAACTAAGTTTATACATTGGTTCAAAACTGTACAAGATGGTTTAAACAAGGACTCCAACTTCTTGTGCTGGTACGATGGGTTTTAAATGCCACAGTTCTTTTAATTTTAATTTTTCTATCTTTTCATTCATTTTTGTGCCATATGCTGTGTAAGATGGAATTCACTGTCACTATTCATTTTATTTACTTTCAGGTGCTGGCTTTAAATGCCACAATTCTCTTAAGCTTAGAATTAATGGTGCATGTAACCAGGCCAGTTACCATTTGAATTCGGAATTTACGATGTCTCTTCATCACCAGAGTCTGCTTTATGTCATGTTGAGGATTCTATTGATCTTATCAATTTAGATAGGATGCCTGGGAAAGCCTCCTCAGTAACAGTTAAGGCATCTAATTACATTTATGTTTGCTAAAGAATGTTTCTCCTCTGTATGTCAGTGTATATAAGCTGTGTTTTTCAGTTCAGGTCAGGAACCAGTCCGACGAAGGCTTTTTATAAGTCGAAAGCTCACTGTTTATCCATCTCTAAGTTAGCCAATAAATGGTATCATCCTGATTCAAAACTTCTTGTATTGTAGAGGTAAGAGTCTAACTGGAACACCAGGCAGGATAATACTGCGGAGAACAAAGATAATTAATGCTACACTAGGAGATCGGCTGGCCATATTTTGGAGATACTTTGCCGGCGGTGGAAGTGGCGAGACCTGGAGATCCGTTCATGAATATTTGCATTTGCAGCAAACGTTGGCTTCTTTGTATTGTCAGAATTGGGTTAATTAATGACACGAAAAACACAGGTGTGGGTAATAAAAAGTAAGTCTGTGCTCAGCATTGCCGCTGGATCACCCACCATGAATGGCTGGAATGCTGATGTGGAACTCTGGTGAGACGGTCCCAAGAGTACCAGCAGCTACCAGCCGGCACACCCGTGACTGTAGTCCTTCCAGGAGGATATTGCTGACTGCTGTGGCCTTTTGGACATGAATTCACTTTCCTCCATAGTACTCAAGATTTATATATTTTATTTTTATTTTAAGTTAATAACCGATTTCTGACATTTTTGCATATTTCTATTTATTTAAATGTTATGCACAGATGAACTTCTCTTTATCAGGTACATAACTACCAGCGGAGCACACCCTGCTACTTCAGGGGAGCCCAGGATTGTGGGTTCCCCAGTTACTCCCCTCCCCCTAATGCAGGGCCCTGCCTCCTGACCAAGTGTTGTTTTGGCTATACTTGTTATGGGTGGGGGAATTTATGGTGGCTGCACTTGTTGTTATATGATCCTCAGTAGATGGGACCCCATCCTAAACACAGGGGGAAGGTGTATGGGGTATAATGGTTTGGGGCCCCTTTTTAAAAGTTTCACTAGAAGCCCCCCTGCTTTGTGGCTATGACTTTGCTATTTAGCTTCAAATATTGGACAAGCATTTCTGCCTTCTCCAACCACAGGGGATGCTGATGCCTCACTTGGCTGGTACTACTGGTTGTGCTCTTGGTACATGGAAAAATAATACTCAGAAGCCTTACATTATGATAGTCTCTGACTCTGCCTGGTGGTCTTTATAATGCTGCGTATAAGTTCACAATGAAATATTTTCTGCATGAAACATGCTACACGTTCCTCGTAGGGAACAGTTGTACTGATAATCTATTCTCTTCTTGATTCAGGTTCACAAGTTAAGAGCTTCACTTCCTTGTGGTTCATATCCGAGCCATCAGACGTGGTCACCATGCGGGGGAGTTATGTGGTTCTAAACTGTTCGGCGGCTTCAGATCGAGGGTCTCCGGTCATCAAGTGGAAGAAGGATGGTGTCTACCTGAACCTTGCCATCGACGACCGAAGGCAACAGCTGTCCAATGGATCTCTCATTATACAGACTGTAGTACATTCGAGACATCACCGGCCGGATGAAGGCTCCTACCAGTGTGAGGCATCCTTGGATGGTGTTGGTGCAATTATTAGTCGGACGGCCAAAGTATTGGTTGCGGGTAAGTTGCTTTCAATGGCAAACCATATATCTGTTTACAGCTAACTGATGGGGTGCTGTGGCATAAGTGAGTATTCCTGCATGTGTAATTTAACCTATTTATTTAAAGCCTCAAATTCCACCAGTTTGGATCTCCATCCCTAAATTATAAGAAGAAAGGAATGAGAACACATAGCGGCACACAGAAAATTGCTTTGACTTTGACTTGAACTAGCCTCTTATTGTAGCTTACATCCCTCCCTCGCCATTCAAGAACATAAATCTTTGCTTTGGCCACTAAAGTTCCTTCATTGGACACTTCAAAAACAGGACAAAGGTATTAGATCACACATAAAGAAGTTGAGTCTGTCTTGCAATCTCTGAGATCTGAAATCCAGGGACATTTCAAGTGTCCATAATATTTTGACACTTTTTGACATCTGACAAGTCCATGCTTTGAACTCCGACTTTGTTCTGTTTAACAAAGTTAGCATTGGTCTTGGTGGTCTCTTTTTTTTTACCATTGGTATCCCAGTACTTGGTTGCTCGAGACTTTTGGAACTTACAGTATAAGGCTGCTTAAAGAGACACTGAAGCGAAAAAAAAAATGATGATATTATGATTTGTATGTGTAGCACAGCTAAGAAATAAAACATTAAGATCAGATACATCAGTGTAATTGTTTCCAGTACAGGAAGAGTTGAGAAACTCCAGTTGTTATCTCTATGCAAACAAGCCATTAAGCTCTCCAACTTAGGGCTGGTTCAGACGGACGTTTGGAGGCGTCGCGTTCATTGGCGTCACGGTGGCAATGCCTTCGGGCTTTCAGCAGCGTTCGCGTTGCGTTCGGATGCGGTCGCGTTTTTTCTTCCCCTAGGGGAACATTACCCGTCGCGGTTAACCGCCCCTGGAAGCAACATGTAGCTTCCAGGGGCTCCTTGAATGCCAGTGAAAATCGGGACCCGAACACCGCGTTCGTGTAAATGCACATGAAAGCTTGGTACAAACGCTCCCATTCACTTGAATGGGAGCGTTTAACGCCAAGCCCCGAACGCTGGCGGTAAACGCTGCACAAACGTCCGTCTGAACCAGCCCTAAGTTAGTCCTGGAGAGGGCTGTTATCTGACTTTTATTATCTCAACTGTTCCTGGACTATTTACTTTTCCTCTGCTAGAGGAGAGGTCATTACTTCACAGACTGCTCTGGAAGACTCATTTTGAATGCTGAGTGTTGTGTAATCTGCACATATTATAGAATGATGCAATGTTAGAAAAAATACTATATACCTAAAAATAAAAGTATGAGAATATTTTCTTTGCTGCTAATCTTCTAGTAATTATTCATAGTACACAACAAATTCACTATATCATATTTTTTTTTTCGCTTCAGTGTTTCTTTAATAGAAGAAAGTTGTAATTTTCACCACAAACAGCTTTCCGTTTGGGGCTTAGGAACAGAGTCTTGTCACGTGACTAATGCCGAAGCATTCATGATGTGATTTTCGCCATACATGGTTTCTGAGAAGTTAGGATTTGTGCAGAGACAACTAGTATCAGGTCTTCATGAATAGAGATTGCCCAATTGGCAAAGGCTATAGAAAAATGCATTGGCAGTAACCACATGGACAGGAGGAGCCAACATTCTCTTTGTGAATCTAAACCGTAACGTTCAACCCTTTAGCAACCAATTTATATAGACGCTTGGATGTGTTTCAGGACAATTTATTTTAGCACCTCTTTTTTATTTCTTATTTGTTGCATTTCACAGCTTCTAATTAGTACTGCTGTCATGTGTATTTATGGCCACTTGTCACTAGGGGGCAGTGGGAGACAATAACAGAGGACTTCTACTTTCAGTTTCTACATGTTCTGCTAGTAGAGAGAGATCGAAGTATTCCAAGAATTTACAGCACAACGAGTTCTGCCGACTGAGTGCAAAAGCAGTGCACTTATCTCAAATGAGATAACGCTTTTGAAGTTGCTAATGGGTTAAAGGCAATTTGTATTTCTTCTTACTGTGCAGCTGGATTGCTAAAATAAATCGGAGAAGAATTTGAGTTATGCGTCTTTGTTCATAGCCCGAAATGAAGCCCCGTGAAATGATACAGAAACGCGGTTCTCTCTCTTTTTATCTCTACACTGTTGCGGCTACAGAGCCTTAATAAATGTAACTAAAGCAACAATTTTCTAAGGCATTCCAAACAACTAAATTACTGCCTTCTGATTTAGTTTTCTTTATAATTGAATCCGACGTTATTACAGTGCAGCACTACAAAAACATCTCATTCCTTCCCATTCGCGATAATAAAAAGTGCCTGGAATATAAAGAGATTTAAATTCTTAATTACCCTGATGTACAACAATGTCGGCTAATGTCTCTGTATAGATCTGCCGGGACTGACACGAGCACAGCTGTGTTTCCGTAATTTTATCCAAAGATCTGTTCAGTAAGTATCTCCGAGTCTCTGGTGGCTTCTCCTTCGCAAAACGCAGTTCAAGGAAATGCTACGATCTTCGGGTTTGGCTGCACCAAAAATGTGTACCCTTGAAAGGTTAATGGTCATCAAAATGTTACCTTCTGCGTGTAGTGGTATTGATTAATAAACACGAAGATATAGTGCCTTCTGGCAAATGGAACCCGTCGGCACGCGTAACCTTTTACCTTTCACTTGTTGCCCTTTGGGAACTGTCATCTGAGGTCTTGCAAGTTAAAAATTCCTTCTGTTTGCTTTAAGCCATCTGTTGGAGGATCTGAGAAGAAGCCTCTGGGTTCTTTGCATACTTTGTTATCCCAGATAAAATATCTCAAGACCGTATGCTTGTGAGGCTACTCACAGTTGGCTGGGATGGGTCCCTCAGCTGGACAGACTAAGGCCTCCTTCACTTGGGAGGCTGAAGGCGGTGAATTCACCACCTGTCAGTTGATCCAGTGCACCGGTAGGCCCTTTCTAGTGCTCAGCACAGGCAGTAAAGGGCGTTGGTGAAAGCCGCTAGTAGAATATTATTAAAACTACCAGTATTCTACTATTCTAATATGACCTAACTTAACACTTTCCATAATTCTCGATGCTTAACACTAACCGATCCCCCTGGTGCTGCCTCATCCTAAAACCCTCATAGCGTTGCCTAACTTTAAAACACTCCCCCACGCCTAACATTTAAGACCCCCCCCACCCGCCAGTACCTAACCCTAGAGACACCCTCACCTATTGGACAATGTTTGCATAACGGGTAGCCCTGTCACCAAATTACCGCTAATACTGGCTAATTAACCTTGCCGCCTATGACGGTGCAGTTTTAATCTGTTTTGGGGGCCAGGCCCTTCCACTTCAATAAAGAACAGCAAGCACAACCTATAAGAATAAAGAATGTTGGAAGGTAAGTATATATTTATGTAAACATTGTTCCCCCTCACCTCCAAACCCATTGCTGCAGACCTCAATGCAGGGCCATCTCTTACCTTTTTGTCACCCCAGGCAAGAAGTCCTGTGTCAACACCCCCCATCACCCTAAAAACATGCACACATGTGCCATATAAGGTGGATGCATAATACAGGGAATCCCTGATATATAAACAACCTGCCAATCAACCCGGCACAAAGGGAGACAGAAGAAGGCACAAAGGGGGACCACAAGGAGGCACAGGTGGGCAGAGGTAGTACAAGGGGATAGAAGGAGGCATAGGGGGACAGAAGGAGGCACAGAGGGGGACAAATGGAGGGAGGGGCTTCATTTGGGGGCAGGGATTAATACAGGGGCATGACACCCCCTAGGACCAATGGCACTCCAGGCAACGGCCTGGAATGCCTTTGCTTAAAAACAACCCTGCCTCCATGTGCTATGTAAACAAAGCACAAGCAGGTTTGCTTTAGGTTAGGTCAAATTACAGACTCTCTTTAGTAAATGGATCAGAGAACTCAGCACGGCGTACCACGGATGACGTGGGGACATCTCTGATCGCTTAATAGCTCTATCCAAACTGCCAGCTCTTCCCTCCGTGCAGATTAAATGCCTTTCAGTGTTTGACTTTTAAAATCATGATGTCTTTGTTTTGTAAGTGTGTGGCATCTATTTTTTATAGGCAAGTGACAAGGTGTCCTTCAATCACCGGGTAATGTCTTCTGCCGAGTCCGTATAAATAAAAAATAAACAGCCGTGAACATCCAAAGTGCACGTTTTCTTCCAAACAGACAGAACTAATTGCCGGTTCCTTGTCTGCTTATTACTCCTGTAAAAGGGTGATTATGAACATTGCAGCCCCAGGCACAACACATGTACTTAACCAGCTGCATTTTATTTTCTAATAGATGGATTTAAAATAACGAAAAAACACAGAGCTTAGGCTCACCAAAGTAATGTTAGTGTGAAAAACTAAAGGGGCCTTTTTCTTGGTCTTCAGTACAGTTCTCAATGCAAGGAGTCAATTTATAACAATGGGGAAAATACTATTTTTTCACCAGATTTTTAGTATTATTATTTTGTATTGATATAGCAACAACATCTTCTGCAGCAAATCACAGAGTACATAGTCATGTCGCTGACTGTCCTCATAGAAGCTCACAGTCTAATCCCTACCATAGTCAGTCAGAGTCTGTCCTACCATATTATTATGATACTAGGTGACCTAAGCCCGTTTAAAAACAGGCTCTAGGTCTGTCACCGCCGCATATCAGCGCGCATGCGCCCGCCGCACACGCTCGCCCACCGCGCACCCACGTCCGACGCATGTGCACACGCCCGCCGCCTGCCATCGCGCGCACACATCCGCCCCTCCTGGCCCCATCCTCCCATGCAAGCTGCGCATCAGTGTCTCTGCATCCCTGCACATGCGCAGAGCGAAAAAACACACACACAGGGACAGTCATGTCACTGACTGTCTTCAGAGGAGCTCACAATCTACTCCCTAATATAGTTTAAGTATAATGTCCTACCATATTGTTGTTATTAAAATTATTCAAATGCAATCCCTACTATAGTCATAGTGTAATGTCCTACCATATTACTAGGCGTACATGAAAAAAGGGCCCGACTTATTAACAAATTTGGCGCCAGGTATTAACGAAATTTGCTAACAAGAACCATCGTTGTCAAGCTTTATTAACGATAATTACTGTTGCTAAAACAAACGAGAAATAATATCGAATAAGTATCAACGTTCAATGTCTTTACGTTTTTCGTCAATACTGCTTAACTCAACCTTACCCTCACACAGAAACCCCCCCCCCCCCCTGGTGGTGCCTAAACAAATCACTCCTCTAGTAACGCCTAACCCTAACCACCCCCCGGTGGTGCCTAACCCTAACCACCCCCCGGTGGTGCCTAACCCTAACTCCCCCGGTGGTGCCTAACCCTAACCACCCCCCTGGTGGTGCCTAACCCTAACCACCCCCCGGTGGTGCCTAACCCTAACTCCCCCGGTGGTGCCTAACCCTAACCACCCCCCTGGTGGTGCCTAACCCTAACCACCCCCCTGGTGTTGCCTAAAACTAATTGCTGCCTAGGTGGTGCCTAACCCTAACCACTCTTCCTGGTGGTGCCTAACCCTATCCACTCCCTCTGCAGAAACACCCTTTTACATATATTAACGATAATACCTTTGAAAACGTAAAATCTGTACTTATTAACAAAATAATATGACAAAAACTATACCGTTGTAAACTTCTAAAACGATAACTACCTCGGAAACTATAATGTTGCAATATTATTAACGAAATTTTTAGTGGCGCCCTTTTTTCTGCTTTTTTCGCCGTATTAACGATAATTGCATTAAAGTCTATGGTGGCGCCCTTTTCGTCCTCCCTCAGCCGGCGCCCGTTTTTCCTACTACCATTACTAGTATGTATTTATGTAGCAGTGACATATTCTGCAGCACTTTACAGAGTACATTGTCATGTCTTCTGAAGAACCATAGTCCTATTCAAATGCTCTACCATATTATTATGTATGTATATAGCACTGACATCTTTTGCAGCACTTAACGGAGCACATAGTCATGTCACTGGCTGTCCCTCAAGCCTCATACACACGCTCAACAAAAGTATTTTAAATGCACAATTATCAAACAACTTTTGTTGTTGAAACAACCAAAAAAAGTTGTTTGCTGTTGTTCAAACAACTGATAAGACTTGATAACTGTTGGATTGACTTGAGCTGCGTCCTATCAGTTGTTTGAACAATAGCAACCAACTTTTTTAGGTTGTTTCAACTTGTTTCAACAATAAAAGTTGTCTGATAACTGTGCATTTAAAAGACCTGTGTTGAGCATGTGTATGAGGCTTCAGAGTTGCTCACAATCTTATCATACCATATTCATACGTCCATTGTAGTCTAGAGCCCATTTAGGGTTAGCCATTTAACTTAGCTGTACTTTTTTGGAATATGGGTGGAAACCAGAATGCTCATAGGAAACCCACACAGACAAAGGAGAACATACAAACTCCGTACAGACAGTGCCCTTAAAGGCTCAAAGGGTGCCAAAAAATGTCCCCCACACAATTAAACCTCCAGCCTGAAATGTTTACAAGAGGCAGGATGGATCCATGCTTTCTTAAAGTTGTCTGAAACTCAGCAATTCTTCTGTCCTTTAAAGAGAACCTGTACTGAGTAAATATATTTAAAATAAACACATGAGGTAACTTCAAATGAACATTACATAGTTACCTTGCCATCAGTTCCTCTCAGAAGCTCACCATTTTCTTCTGACAATAATCCCTTCCAGTTCTGACAATATTTTGTCAGATCTGAAATATATCAGTTGCTGTCAGTTATAGCTGAGAGGAAAACTGATGTACCAGGTAATGTCCATGTTTCCCTATGGCTCAAGTGGGCGATGTTACAGTTTAACTGTGTGCTGACCAGAAAGCTGTTATGGGTAATGGCCATTTTCAAAATGGAGGACGGAAAATTCCCTTGATCACAGTGAACAAACAGGACGCGGGACAGGAGAAAGACACTGAGGAGTAGACTACATGGAAGGTAAGTATGACTTGTGTATGCTTATTTTGACTTTTAATTTTCAGTACAGGTTTTCTTTAAAGGCTTCCTTACAGCCTTTAACCTGATAGCACAGAAAAAAAAATGTTGCAGAACAGCATTCAAAAAGTTAAATACAGCACTTTCCTCTGCAGTGCAAAGCTCCTTCAGCTTATGATACACATTGGAAGCAGAGATAACATGATCTTTTGTTTACATTCCTCATTTGTTAAATTCTTAGCTGTGCTGAAAGCCAGCTCTCTGTGCTTCAAGCATGCACACAATTCAGACAATTTTAATATATATAAACAAGCAGCTTGAATAAAATGCAATGGCAGCTTTCAGAGCAAATAAACCGTACTTTGGGCTCTTGTAAATTATAAATGGACAATATTATTTGTGCAGAAAAGCAACTGTGGTTACAGTATGGGTAATCAAAAGTAGGAAAACACATTTTTATTGAATGTTATGTCAGCATTTCAGACCACTTTAATGTAACTGCAAAATGTATTGTTGCTTTAAAGCGGAACTGTAAATTCGATTAAAACAAACTGTTTCACTCACTTGGGGCTTCTGCCAGCCCCCAGCAGCCGTCCTGTCCCGCGCCGGTCCTGCACGATCCTCCGTTCTTCCGCACTTTTGTTACCGTCGACTTGCTAATAGCAAAACACTATTGAGGGCTGGAATGTGAAGAAAGCTTTGCGTAGCCCGGGGCGCACAGGCGCAGTTGCCGTCGACTTACAAGTCGGTGGTAACGAAACGTAGCCACGGCAGGAGAACGGAGGATTGTGCAGGACTGGTGTAGGACAGGACGGCCGCTGGGGGCGAGGGGAAGCCCCAAGTAAGTGAAACAGTTTGTTTTAATCGAATTTACAATTCTACTTTTAACTACAATTGATTCATATCTTTCTTGTATGCAAATGTATTTGGGCTGGGTCTCCTGCTGTGACCGGGCCTCTAGGTTGTGTTTCTCCCCCAGTCCAAATGGTTCCAGTCTTCCCCTGGCTGGCATAGCTACAATTAGCACCATTTTACCAGTTGGCCACTGGCACTCAAATGTCCTGTTTCGCACCACACTGCCAGGAGACATATTGAAAAATTAGGAACAGCCTAACCTAATGTTTGGTTCCTCCAGCAAGTTTTTCATCCCCAGCGGCAGTGACCTAAAATAGTAAAATTAGCACCCCATCATCTTCTGATGCCAGGTGGAAGAACCCGACTATCCTATCCATTCCTCATCCTTAGTCCAAAATACGGAGATATTCTCATTCTTGCCGTGCCGCATTGGTGTTTGCTCTCGGCGTGATGATCTCCCTGGGGTCCACATTTCTCCCCCCTGCTTCCCCAGAAGCTGATTAGACTCTTGGCATCCCAAATCATTTTTAGGCCATTTGCAGATAATCCGGCAGCCAGGCAATGAGCCGGTCCCCTCCTCCGTGGTGCCCGGGCTGATCTCGGCAGCAATTTAACCTGCGCCGCACAGCCGACCTTTTCTGTCTGAAATCCATATGTGTTGTCGAGGTTAGACTTAATAGGATGGTCAGGCTGTTTACTGCAGGAAATTGCTGACCTTTCCGAGCTGCTCGGGGAATATAAAAAGGATTTGTTGGTGGAAAGTGTAGCTTCGGGTTGGGGCAAACTTCTTCAAAGGGCCATCCGGCAATTTTCTACTTTCCCGAAGCCTTAATTAAAGGGTCGGTCAGACTTAGCCTCGTGACACCTTGAAAGGTAGAAGAACGCATTAAAGACGTAGACTGATGCATTTATGGAGAGAGGAATGGCATAATGATAACGGGGTCCAGGTAAACAGCTACTCCGGGGCAATAGGATAAATCAGTCTGCGAGATGTGAATGTCGTGCAGGAAACATTGCAAGTTAACGAGTATGCACAGTTGGCATTTAAAGAGGCACTGAAGCGGGGGGAAAAATGAAATAATGAATTGGTTGTATAGTACGGATAATTACTAGAACTTTAGTAGTACAGAACATATTCTCATATTTTTATTTTCAGTTATATAGTGTTTTTTTTTTATAACATTGCATCATTCTCTAATATTTGCAGTTTACACACTACTCAGCATTCTAAATGATTTTACAGAGCAGGCTAGTAAATGTTAGAACTGTCCTCTGGAGAGAAAAAGAAAATACAGAGCCAGACACTTGAGATAATAAGCTTCAGAAGACAGATGCTCTGGGACTTTGATAGTCAATGGAGCTCAATAGCTCTTCTGCATAGATAACAAATGGAGTGTCTTAACTCTTCCCGTACTAGAAACAATATTACATTTATGTCTCTGCTCCTAATGTTTTATTTCTTAGCTGCACTACACATACAAATCATTCTATCATAATTTTTGTTTTTTTATTTCAGTGTCTCTTTAAAGAGGCACTGTAATGACAAATAGAGGAAATGATTCAGGATACCCATTTTTAGAGTTATTTTCCAGGTTTCAGAATCAGAAAAACTTCCTGTATCTATACAATGGCGTCACTAGGTAGGTGCAGTTGGTGCAGGCCGCACCAGGTGTCACAAGTAGAGGGGGAAGCTAAGGGAGAGCATAGTAAAGCTATGTAAATATAGACCAGGCTGATGTACCTTTCCCTTCTTCTTTCCTCCTTTGTGGTTTGCCATGCTGTGCTTATAATGGAGTTCAGAGGCCACCAGGGCCTTGTGGTGATCACCTTAACATCCCCCTAGTCACCCCATAGCAAAAGTGTCCCATCTAACCACCGAATAGCAAGTGTGTTCAGCATGGCTCCACACTCACCCCCCCCCAGCAAGCATGGCCAGGCCCTACCCCCGTTCCCCAGGGTGTGGCCATCATAACAAACATTAATCCCTCCCACCCCCTATGGCAAGTATATTCCATATAAACCCTTCCAACCAACAAGAACAGCGCATGCATTATGCTTCCAATAGGCTGCCGTTAACTAGCTAATATAAGGAAACTTTTCTGATTCTGGATGGTTGGACCCCACGAACCAGGAGCGGTACCAACATACTCTGGAATAAGTAATCTCGCCCGCCACGGTCTTCAAACAATAGGTTTTCCCAAATTCAGCAGTATTTTAAAGTACTTGGCAGTCTCTGGAACTAAGCTACTAAATCTCAGGTTGTGATTCACACAAACTCAAACCCCATTCATTCTAAGCCCAACCTCTTCCATTATAAGCTCAGCCCATTTCCTTCTTAGTCCAGCCCCTTTCATCCTAAGACCAGCCTCTTTCTCCACTGTATCTTGACTGATGCAAAATGCCGTACAGCTGCTATATGGAAAGGCTATACACTGGCATGTACAGTAAAGTGGGCATGTTGACCAAGAGACCAATCTCTCTGATTAGAGATAGATAATTTCGGCTGCCCATACGCCGCAGGCTGATTCCCGATTAATGTCAGCATGAAGGAATAGGCCAAGTCCGCCGCATCCACCGCCTTGCCGCTACCCCCTAAAGTATAAATGTTTCTGTTATGTGTGCATTTGGACATTACCAGTCCTATGTTGCCCACTGGGAGGTACCCACCCGTCTTCGCATCCCCTGCTCTCCTATTACCGCTATACACTCCGCCGGCGTATAGCGCATGGAACGTGTGTGATGTCACATGCACCCCACGCCAGCAACGTGTATACCGCTAATAAAAGAGGGGGGGATTCCGAAGATAAATGAGGACCACGCAGTGGGCCCTATAGGACTGGTAATGTATAAATGTACACATGGTGAGGGCTGCACATTTATACACTAGGGGGAACAGTGCCAGGGGTTTCGTCTCATTCGTCGCTTGTCCCAATATCGTTCACCGTTACCGCTGTGCACCCGATCAACCACGAGGGCCGACATCTTGTAGCATGTCAGATCCATACATGCAACCAATTTCGGCCTTTCAGGCATGCTCCTGGTCCTGGCAGCACCGGTTTTCATCTGATTCGATAATATTAAATCAGATGGTCGATTGGCCACCAAGTCGAGAGATATATGGCTACCTTTACTCAGGTATTAACAACAGCAATGTATACAGACATTTGTATCACAAGAACAAAAAGGCTACCTTTTTCAGCAAAAAGGTCCCTCTGCAGTTTTGCGCACAGATACGCTGCGCTCTTGCTGCCTCCACCGGATAAAGAAGTCTGCTGCCTCCACCGGATAAAGAAGTCTGCTGCCTCCACCGGATAAAGAAGTCCTATAACCGCTTTGATGCTCACAAGTCATAAACCTTAGAAACTACCAAAAGTTCAATCATTTTTGGGATTAACATAATCATATCTTTTCCTATATGGGAGGAAATAAATCAGCGCAGAGACAGTGTGCGCATATTATGCATCTGTTTTGCAAATTTGAATTCTGCTGACAATGACAAGTTTTGGCTTAATGTAGATGAATATTTTCAAGGGAGGATCAGTAATCTCTTCCTTTAAGGGCGAGGATGCCTGTATTTACATAACATAAATCACCGGAGTTGTAGCCCGTCTAGCGCCATAATTCACCTTTTAATGTCATATGTTTTTCTCCATGGTGTAAACTCATTTGAAGTGATCACAATAAAATGCTTAGGGTTTGCGGCGATGGCTTATTCCAGGGAATGTGCGGCACTCAGACAAGGGCGCCGTGGGAGGGGCTTAACCATAAATCTTACGGTACAGAAGATGCTGCGGCTCTATAAATATAATTATGATAAAAAAGAAGCTGTTGCACTGGGTCAAATGGTAACAACATAGAGTAGAATGCAGTAAATTCAGTATCGGACTGGGAGGTGGTAAAACTGAGGAAATTCACCTGTTGGCCAAGCAGCAGTAACCCTGTGTTATCACTCCCAATAGAAACCTGCAGCAAGTACTCACTGTGAGCAGCAAGACCTGATAACTGCTGCTTGGCCAGCAAGTGGACTTCCTCAGTTTTTCCAGCTCCCAGTCCGACACTGAGTAAATTAGGATACCCCCTTGTACGGTAAATTCCCTGGGTTCAGCATCTTCTGGAACACTTTCTACAGTATATCTATATATTGCTGTATTTTGCTATGTAGCCTTTCCCTAAGGCCCTAAGACCCCCCTCCCCATCACCCAACCCTAACCCATCCCCTAAACCTTAAACCCCCCTTTACAGCAAGGCCGCAATATGTGGCAAAAAAAAGTTAAATTTCGGCACACGGAAGCACCGATAGAATTCTATCTTGTGCCGTGGGTTTGTAGAAATACCATGCCGCAATTTGCATTTTCACAAACCCCTGCTGCCTGCAATTCTATCGAGTGGCTGAAATTTAATGTTTTCCGGTAATCAGGTGCCTCTAGGCACCGAAATTTTTACTTCGTTTCTGCATTATAAAAGCCGCCCACAGGTGCCCGATAGCGGCCTCCAACATGCGCTCAAATCTCTGTCGTTTCCCGCTTCATGACGTTAAAATAAGTCTCTGCAATCTTTTCCCTACAAAATCCTAGATAATACAGTTTAGTTATCTCTGAGCTTATAAAAATGCTATACAGTTGTAACAGAATGAAAGCAAAGCACTCTCCTTTCCTTAGGAAATTCAATGGCAAGCCTAATGAATGAACAAGTGGAAAAATAAACATTTTATTAGCAGACAAATGTAACTGTAAATTAGGTAGTGTATATACAATGTGTTACTAATACATTATCAAAACAAAAGAACTGTTTAAATAAACAGGAGAGATAGACAAATAAAATGTATTGGTTTAATATACAATAGGACCGTTTACATTATTATCCATTTATGAAAGTGGATAAATTGTGTATTTGTTCAATCCTCCCTATTTTCATTTTAAAATGCATAGAAAATAAGGTAATTACTGAAAACAACGATAAGCCTCAAAAAGCCTAATTTGTCCTGAAAAAAACAATATATAGATCAATTAGTTGTGATACTTATTGATAAAGTTATTGCCAAAGTAATCAGAACTGAGCTGAACTGTGAAAATGACCAGGGTAGGGAAGTGGTTAAATTGCAGTCATAGTATCGGCAGCGGGCGCGCTAATGATATATTATTATTCAGCTGGATCTGATTTTGTGACTGACAGCTTTTTCTGGTCGTGTATTTGGCAGGCCTCTCCTTCCCAGCAGCAGAGAGACATTACACATCCCGGCCGTGTCTAGCACCATCGCCAGCAATGGGAGCAGGGGGAAAAAAAAACAATGTGCAGATTTAACACATCTGACAAATATGACTGACTGAGAGCCCAGGGATCGATAACGCACTTCAACAGGGAAGGCAGCCAGACACAACTGCAGATGGAGATCAAATCATGAATTTTGATCAATCCCCCCCTCCCCCCCTAGGATATTATGATGAAGCATATCTTGGCTGCCTATCTGCCAAACAAGCTGACCTTCAGACACGGGGCGCTGCAGTCTCCGCTGACATGCTGTAATACCGGAGGTTAGGCGGCCCAATCAATTTTCATCGCGGGCCACGTGACCGATTGAAGCGTCACGTTAAAAGCAATAAAGACCGTCTCCTCCACCGCAAAAATCCATCCGCGTTGTTTATCATGTCTAGCTTCTAAAATACACGTGTTATAGAATGGAATGAGTTTTATTTATTTATTTTTGTCCCTAATGAGAGAGAAATGGAAATTTTAAACAAAGTGAATCCTGCGATGAAAAAAGACAAATTTTGCTCTTTGCTTTACACCTGCTTTTGTATTTTTCCGACAGGAAGTTTTGAATCGGGATTATTATCCTGATTTAAAACTTCTTGTCTGTAAATTACAAGCTGTGGTTTATTGGCTTATTTAACCAGTTAAAGAGACTCTGTAACACAATTTTCAGCCTTATTTCTTCTATCCTGTAAGTCCCTATACCTGTTCTAATGTGGTCTGGATTACTGCAGCCTTTTCTAGTTGCACTGTCTCTGTAATATATCTAATCTTCTTTTCTTTGTCAAGCTTTGTCGACCCTGGGAGGAATGGGCTGCCTCTGTTGTAATGAATACAAATTATGCACGCCCCCTGCAGGCTCGGTGTGCTTTGTTTATTCCTCACAGACAGTTTGTCTGTGTCATGCAATTTGTGAGGCTGAGGGGGGAGGGAGCTGCCTGTCACATGCTGGGAAACTGAGAGAATACCGGACTGGAGTGCAGATAAGTCACTATGTAACAAAAATGTATAGTATACTGTAACATTATATATATATATATATATATATATATATATATATATATATATATATATATATATATATATATATATACAACCATCACTTCCTGGTTAGCGGCCATGTTTTTTGGCGATTAAAAGCCAGGATGGCTGCGGGGAACAGCAGAAACAGCAAAGAGGGATCCAGGAGATTACAGTGAATCGATTGGTATGTTTTTTATTGTACAAATCGGACAGTACAGATTCTCTTTAAGGATGAAGCTCATTAAAATTTACACCCTTTTTTTTATCCTGTTGTGGCTGCCAGGGAGTAGATTTCAGCTCACCGCCGGTGCATGTTCCCACCGCTCTCGTCGCTGCCGCCGATTGCATTGCTCTCTGCCTACCACTGCTCACTCTCTCTGCCATCTCTATGACAGCAGAGCCCTGTGAGCAGATCAGGAGCCGATTTCATTGGCTCCTGACCCTGTCTATCAATGTAAGCAACTCCCATTGGCTTACGTTGATCACATGGTCAGGAGCCAATGAAAGTGGCTCCTGACCGGCTCTCAGAGCTCTGCCGTCATAAGAGACAGCAGAGTAGGTGGCCTGAGGTTCCCCGTGGACGGCGGTTGTGTTGGGTATGTGTGACGATTCGTTGGTATTCCACCGTTTATGGTACATGCGGTCTCTGGTCCTTAAGGGGGCAGATACCGCTGGTACTTAAGTGGTTAAAAAACCGTAAGCTTTCAGCTAGTAAGCCTTCTTCAGACTCTATTCCTGTTGACTAACATTAACATTAGCAAAAACAGTGGAACTGATAGTGAACTTCAGAAGGTACGCGCCACCACCCAGCCCGGTCATCATTGATGGCACCGAAGTCTCCAAGGTACACAGCGCGCGGTTCCTAGGCACCACCATCACGGAGAACTTGAGATGGGACGTAAACACCTCTACCACCCAAAAGAAGGCCCAGCAGAGACTGTTCTTCCTGAGGCAACTAAAGAAGTTTGGCATGCCCAGGGAGCTACTGACCAGTTTTTATACGGCGACCATCGAATCTGTCCTTTGCTCCTCCATCATTGTCTGGTACGCGGGTGCAAATGCGAAGGACAGGCTCAAACTCCAGAGAGTCATCAACGTGGCTGAGAAGATCATTGGGTCGCCCCTGCCACCCCTGGACCTTCTCCACACATCCAGAATGAGGTCCAGGGCAAATAGAATCACACTCGATCCCTCCCACCCGGGCAATCACTTCTTCAGTCCCCTTCGCTCGGGACGTCGCTTCAGGTCCATCTACACCAAGACCACCAGGCGTAGGAACACATTCTTCCCTCAAGCGATCACTCTCCTAAACTCAGACTCTATCCCCAATGCCATCTCCTAATCCCCTTCTGCACCTCGGGGCACTTAGAGGACGAACGCGCGCCCATGGGCGGGCACTCATGTCCATCTCGGCTTAATACAGCGACAACTGCTTTATGTGTCTTTTGCTAAGTGAAATGTTTCTTTTTAAATTGTACTGTGTGTAATGTTATTTGCACTGTTTGCACTTGACAATATGCCTTGTGTCCACAAACAATTCCGGGTGCGGCGCCTGTCGCACTTGGCGAATAAAGTGATTCTGATTCTGATTCTGATTCTGATTCTGATTCTGATTATAACATACAATCAGAAAGAGGTAGAGATAATATTTTTGCAAGTATAAGTGTCATCCAGATACATTAATTACAAGGGATCTTGCAAGGACTGTGAGGTATTTATGGCAAATGGATAAGATCATTGGTTCATATATTGGTTCATAGATTGAGGCCAACATGGAGAGGTTTTTTTAGAGACCCTAACCTGTTCACCGTATGCTGCTGGAGCCTGGAAACAGTGAACTATATGTTACTGAGCAGGGAGGCACTAAGGGGGCACTGTGATTCCTGGGCAAGGGAGGTGCAGTGCCCCAGCGTGCCCCAGTGTAGCACCGTCCATGGTTTTAGGGTCATTGCCATTTTTAAAATTGAACAGGACACGAGAGAGGAGAAAGAGATTGATGGGTAGACTACGTGGGAGGTAAGTATGAGGTCTATGCTTATTTTGACTTTTTTTTTTTTTTTTTTGTTCAGTTTTGCTTTAACCTCCCTGCCGGTTATCCCGAGCTCAGCTCGGGGTAACCTGCCGCGGAGGATTCCTCAGGCCCTGCTGGGCCGATTTGCATAATTTTTTTTTTGTTACACACAGCTAGCGCTTTGCTAGCTGCGTGTAACTTACGATTGCCGCCGCTCCGCGCCGATTCGCCGCAACCCGCCGCATCAGAGGGTGCCCCCCCCCCCCCCCCCGAGACCCGTGCGCTGCCTGGCCAATCAGTGCCAGGCAGCGTCGAGGGGTGGTTTGGGACTCCCTCTGACGTCACGACGTCGGTGACGTCATCGCGCCCATCGCCATGGCGACGGGGGAAGCCCTCCGGGAAATCCCATTCAGAACGGGATTTCCGGATGGGTATATGCGCCGGCGGCGATCGACGCATTCGGGGGGACGCCGCAGGGAGGGGGGAAGCATGTAGCTAGCGCTAGGCTAGCTACATGCTAAAAAAAAAAAAATAATGCCAAAAAAACACCCTCCCTGCCGTGCGCAGCAATTTTTTATAACGGCAGGGAGGTTAAGAACCAAATGTCCAAAGATGCTTAAAATACACTCAAATCCCCTCCTGCCTGCCATCTCCTTACCTGACTTTAAAAGGCTGCAGGAGGAGAGCGTCTCCAGGGAGAAGATTTCCCAAAAGCCTCGGAATAATGGAAGCTATTGTGGCTGCTCACCTTCAATCTGATAGAGAAAATACAAAAAACAAAAATAGGAAAACAAAAATGGAAAAAAAAAAATCTGAAAGCAACAAAGCCCCTGTTCCTCAGTATTCTGCCCGCACAATAGCAATGAATAAATCCATCCATCTCGCCTTCAGCGGAGTTACCCAGAGGCAGCGAGCTGTGCCTATCTGTACAGATTTGCCGATAATTGTATACAGGCCATAGCTGCGGAGTTTATTCCTATGCTGCAAGTTATTGAAGGGCTAAAAATGTCTGCGTTTCAAAGCCAAAGCCAGCGGCTTCTGGAAGGCTGGTGTGCGGAATCGTACGCTGCCCGTGCATACGCTGACATTGTAATGCCAAGGCTTCTGGTGAACTGAGCAGGGCAGGAAGCGCAGGATAGATAGCAGGTCCACAATCAGAGGAGAGATCAAGAAAATAGGGCTGATCGGCATAACCACATAGGCCATGGCCTAGGGCACCAGGAAGCAAGGGGCGGGCAGCAGGCTGGCACACTCAGGCAGTTAAACTGCAAAACATGTAAACCGCAGCAGTCACAAACCAACCCAATCAGTAGCTGCTCTGCTTGCACAGGGGTGAGGCTGGAGCACTGGTCTGGTGCTCCCCCCATCCTGTGCTGTGTCAGTTCGGGTACCCTTAAAGCCCCATCTACACGATACGATTCTTTGTGCAATGCGACTACAATGTCCGATTGGGATTCGATTCGATTCAATGTCAATTGAATCGAATCTTGATTGGACATGTCGGATTTAATCGAATCGCACAAAGAATCGTATCGTGTAGATGGGGCTTTAAATTAAACCTGAATATAACCTGAATTATAAAAAAAAATCCAACTAAATATTTACTAAAAAAAACAAAAAAAAAACACCCCAGCAGTGATCAGAACCCACCAACAGAAAGCTCTGTTGGTGGGCAGAAAAGGGAGGGGGGGGGAATCACTTGTGTGCTGAGTTTTACAACCCTGCAGCGAGCCCTTAAAGCTGCAGTGGCCTATTTTGTAAAAAAAATAGCCTTGTCACTAGGGGGGGGTTTAAGATCGTGGTCCTTAAAGGCAGTAAAGGCAGTAAAAAAAAAAAAAACAAAATCCACTTACTTCGGGCTTCCTCCAGCCCCTGTCAGCCATCCCGTGCCCTCGCCGCAGCTCCGGTGGCTCCCGGTCTTCTCCGCTGCAGAAGCCGACCTTGCCAGGTTGGCTTCCTGGTCGGCTTCCTGGTCGGCTTTCTGTGCGTTCCACGGCGCGGGTCACATGGTCTGGCCGACGTCATCAGGACGGTGGATTTTTTTTTCACTGCCTGGATGTATCCTTTAAGTGGTTAAACACCCTTGAAATAGTGAGAGGCAGCTTCAGATAAGGTTTTACTGCAGGGAAGTCCAAAGGGTCAATATTTCTGCTTTGTTTTGCAGCTTAAAAGACAGGGTGTGGTATCTAAACTGTCTCTGTGACAGTATAATACAATGTTATAAAAAGTTATATAATTGAAAGTAAAAATATGAGACTTTTTTTTGCTACTAATGTTCTATTGGTTATCTGTACTACACATACAATTCATTATATATCATCATTTAGTTTTCGCTTCAGGTACCCTTTAAGAGTTTGTTAGGGGATTCCTCTCCTCGGAACAATGTTTAACTTCCCTCTAAGTTCCTCTGAGGTATACTGTACCTCAGGGCCGGGCCGAGGCATAGGCTGGAGAGGCTCTAGCCTCAGGGCGCAGTGTAGGAGGGGGTGCACAATTCATTCAGCTGTCATTCCTAATTGTGTATGAAGCAGAAAGAAATAAGAAAAGGGGATACATGGCAGTGACTGCAAGCCAGATAACTAGATATTAAGATGTTGGGGAGGTTGTGGGCCCTGTGGCCCTCTTAGTCTAATAGCAATTAGTGTGTGACAGCTGGGGTGGGAGGGATGGAGGGGCGCACTTTGGTGTCTCAGCCTTGGGTGCTGGAGGACCTTGTCCCTGCTCTGCTGTACCTGGACCACTTTGCCCCACTCATGTGCCCACATGGAGGTATGGAGGTATATAGGCTGACAGGGTTCATTACACTGTAATAACTATTTTGAGCAGATGCAGCTTCTAAAAAGAATAAGGATGACTGACAGACCGACTGTAACAATAGGGGATCAACTCTAATGGATAAATCCTGTTTTCAATTGAACAAGGAGCCTAATCCGTAAGCCGCTGTGATTTCCTGCTTTTTTCATCACTCAGCCTTTCAGGGCCGCCAGTGAATGGCCGCAAATCTATTTAGACATTCAAGATGTCACAGAGACGGGACCTTGCGCTGATAAAACCTGCAGCCCGGGCTGAAGGGGGCGACGGTTCTTCCCTGGGGGTACCGCAAGGTCTGGACGTACCATACAACCGAGATTCCATTAAAGTCACTCGCATGCTTAGTTCTGACAGCGTTGACGTCGCCCTCCTCTGCTGGCAGAGTACAGTCGCTGACGGTCTGCTGATCTTCACAAAGGTGGCATACATGTACAACTCACTGCAGATCCGTGCACACCGGAGGTCCTGTGTGTCTGCCACAAACCTTAGAGACATACTCTAGCCAAAATGGTTCTTTGTTTTATTGTATTACGGCCGTTTCACAAAGAGGCGGTGCGGTATTTTTACCAAACCCCACCGCCACCAGGAACATGACTGATCGACAATCCAATGAATTTGGGGCCAAAGTTGGCTGCATGTAATCGATCGGATATGCTGGAAAATCTCAGGCCAATATGCTTGATCGGGTGCCCAGCCGTAATGGCGTGCAGTAGTATCCGAGTCTTTTGATTGGCCTATAATTACTTCGACAATCCGATTTCCGTTTTAAAAATTCTGCGTACTGGTTGATTAGTTCAATGTGAGTGGCCTAAAATTACAGAATTTCGGTAAATCGGATTTCCGATAACGTCCTCTCCGAATTCCGTTTTTTTTTGTTTTTGTTTTTTTGATCGGAAAGCTGATTTCCGATCGAAATAATGGAAAATTCCAACCATCCCTAATGGAGGCATACCTTCAACTCACAGACCAATCAATCTCATCCTTCCATGCCCATGTGACTAAAGAGGGAGGAAGTCTTCATAACTGAAAACTCTGTGTTGACATCAAGAAACCAGTCTCAGGTTTTGTGGGTGGGGCTGCTGCTGCTGCTTGGATTGCATCATCTTGCTTTTCAGACTACAGGAGGGAAGGCACAGTCTGAGCCCCTGACCAGGCACTGTAAATCTGATTAATTTGGCATCTACTAATCAAGGAACATTAAAGTGTAACTCTACCTTCCTGGTAAAAATGTAAAATAATTTCCTACCAACATCAAAGACTTCCATGGACATTTCTGTACTATGCTAATCTCCCATCTCGTGGATTTATGATCCTCACACCTCCCTTCCAAATGCTTTTAAACAATAGGATCCATCCCCAGCTCGCGATAAGCCATTTAGGAGGACTGGCGGAGCTGCTAATTTCGATGACGTAACCTGCCTGGTGCTGGGATGTGAAAATGTCCTCCGTCAGGCTGGTGTCACGCCAGCAACCTGTGCGATTTCCTGAAAAGCAGCACAGCGACCACTCTCCGCTGAGCAGAAACACTTACATATTCACAGCTAATTTTCCTGGATTGCATCACTTTGCCGTTTCCATGGTCACTAATGCTCCTCACCATGAGCTATTAAACCTTCGCTAGCCCCTGGTGCTAAGTTTTGCTAAAGATTACTCCTACAGCAGCTCCTTTCTGTGCAAGACATGAACTGACTACATCAGGAGTAACAGGGCGAGGTAGAAGAACAGATAGGAAAAGGAGGCTGTGGCAGAATACTCCAGATCAAGTAATGACCAGTGCCGGCCCATGTGACGACAGGAGGCAGGGGCATGGCTAGCCCCAAAGATCAGTGGCACGTGCCCCGAATCTATTCTGGGGTGCACAGTACACAAAGAGCAGTCCGTGCACCGCTTCCTGAAACATATTTATTCTTCCAGTATTGAAAATCAGCAGATGGATAGGCACATATACACCAACAGCTTCATGTTCTTACACATATGTGGGTACATCTGACCTGTGCCATAGACGGGTGCGGGAGGGTGACCAGGGGAAGATAGGACTGCGCGACAGCCGTTTCGCGCCGGTGCAGCGCTTGCTCACGTGCAGTTGTCCTTGGGGAAATGGCGGCGTGTACGGGCTTCCGTGATGTTACTCGGAAGCCCCACCCACCACGCACGCCATTGGCCCCTAAGTGCTGGAACGTGATTGTGTAGAAGAGTGGGTGGGAGGAGTCTGGCCTGTGACGTCTCCTAGATCCGTGGTTGCCATGCCATTAAGGCACGCGTGTGCTATTGTGACAGATCGCCGTAACTTGGCGAATGGGGGTAACGTGCATACTTGTAACAAACTTCCTGTGATCGTGCTCATTAACCTTATCGTGACTTATGCATGTTTCAATTCATGTACAATAAAACTTTAAACTTGGTGCGTTCGTTGTGCCTTTGTTGAGCATACCACATCGCATTGAATCAAGGTAACTATCTGCGCTGTGCCTCAAATCCCACCTGCTTTTTAAATTTAAAAAACTTTATTAGACATTAATCTAAAACCACCCTCTAACCCTTCTTAAAATCACTGTGAGGTTGGGAGAGAGTGGGAGAGACAGAAGCAAGTCCCTGGGCATAAACCCTACGTGACCATCTACAATATCCCCCCCCCCCCCCCCCGGGGGGGTTATATCCCTACCATTCCTATCCCCAATTAGCTGGGCTAATCCAGTTAGTATCGTTCCATATTCTGGAGTTCTACGTTTGGGGGTGGAAGGAGGGGGAGGGGGGAAGGGAGGGAAAACAGTGGGGGGGGGGGAGAGAATGCCTCCCACTGTCTGCATTATAGGGCGTGCACACTTATGTGCTCAATTTCATTAAGGGGTCCTCTGGTATTAACCCGGGGATGGAGTCACAGAGGCCTGGAGGAGGGGAGGAGGGAACAAAAGGAGGGCTTTCGATGCACCTCTAGGGGCAGAACTCTCTTGTACCACATAGGCACAGTGGGTCGCACGGCAGTGCAACTGCGCGGTGGATCTGTCCTAGGGGGGGGGGAGGGAAACACCATAAGGGTACGCATCGCTCCCCATGGAGCACCCACCCACCCCCCAGGGCAACAGACGGGGGTGTGACCTCCCCCCCTTTTTTCCCTGGGACCAACCTGGTCCTCTTTACCACCCACAGGTCAACAGCACCTGCCTGACCCCGGTTCGCCCCCACAGGTACCCCGTTCCAGGGCACTGTACTTTCTGGACTTGGGACCTGCTGGGGGGTGGATGCCCTTGGATCATAACACATGTCCATCAGGCCTGGCTGCCCCTGGAGGGAAAAACATAAAGAGGAGAAAAAGAAGAAAGGAACAAAAAAGGGGAGGTAGCGGCCAGGCAAAAACCTCCTGTGCCTGGAATTATGACATCCGGGAAGGTGCATTGGTAGAGGTGTAAGTGTAGGGATCAGGCCGGGGAACAGGTTGTGTGGATCTCAGGAAGGGCCAAGGATGGGGGGAAAAAGGATTTCGCCCCTCATCCTACACTGATTCAGTGAGGGAAGGGGCGTCCCAGAGCTACGGATCAAGGAAACAAGATAACTCCAGTCTGTCATTGAGGCCTACAGACCCCATTGCCTCTGTGCGTAGAATCAAACGTGATTCACGTCGGGTCAATTCCTGGTCCCTGTTGCCTCCTCTTCTCGAGTTAGCAACATGCAGGAGTCCCGCAAATTTTAAACACCTGGCTTTACCTCCGTGAAACTCCCTGATGTGTTCAATCAGGCGTGGGCATCCCTTCCCTGTCTTGATGGATTTAAAATGCTCCCCCACCCTCTCTTTCAATGGCCTGGTTGTTTTGCCTATATAAAAGTAGTGGCAGGGACAGAAAATGACATATGAAACAAACTGTGTCTGACATGTGATGAAAGCTCTCACCTCCCACTGTATGCCCCCCAATCTAAGATTTGTGCCCTCCAACATCTGCGGGCAGTATTTACATCTGCCGCACCTATGGTTGCCTTTGGGGCGTTCTCCGGTCAACCAATTTGTTGGTGCAATGGAGCGATATTCGCTTCGTGTGAGGATATCCCCTAAAGTAGGGGCCCTCCTGTATACCGCACGTGGGGGATCAGGAAATGTTTTTTGTAGGGCAGGGTTATGAGTGACCAATTCTTCTTTATTACCTGTGAGAGTTTCCTGGCCATTGGGGTGTAGTCAAACGTACAGGTAACAGAGCCCCCCCTGTCAGATTTTGGTTGTCTGACTAGAAGGGTGGACCTCTCCTTTCCCCCAGCCCTCTCTCTGGCTTTCTCCAATTGGGCCTCCTGATAGTTCCTTGCCCGCAGGCGTGCGGTGAGCTCACCCGCCTGTATCTCGAACGCCTCTAAATTGGTGTTGTTGCGTCTGAGGCGCAGGTACTGGCCGTATGGCAGGGATGATTTAACATGCTCAGGGTGGTAGCTACTCCTGTGTAGCAATGAGTTCACGGCTGTGGGTTTTCTGTAGCCCTCGCATATCAACTTAGCCCCATCTGGTTTAACCAAAAGGTCCAGGAAACATACCCCACCGTCATTGATTTCAGACGTAAACCGCATGTTGATCTTATTGACATTGAGATGTTCCATGAACTCTCCAAATTCCCCGACTGTTCCCTGCCACACGACCAGCACATCGTCCACATAACGCGACCACACCTTGATCCTCCCACGAAACGGGTTTGAAGAACCCATTACGTAATCCTCTTCCCAGGCTCCCAAAAAGAGCCCGGCGTAGGTACATGCCACAGAGGTCCCCATGGCCGTCCCGGAAGTCTGGTGGTACCACCTTCCATCGAACAGAAACGCATTATGTGTCAGAACGTACCTGAGACAGTCGCACAGGTAGTCCTTGTATCCTGTGTCTTTGTTGGTCCTATCAAGGTATCGACGTACTGCCTTTATACCCTCCTCGTGGGGTATACGGCTGTACAGGCTCTCCACGTCAATTGTAGCGAGCCTGTACCCCGGTCGCCATTCCGCACTCTCAACAATGTTGATTGCATCTAGCGTGTCCGCCAAGTAACTGGGGACCCCCCCGAGGAGGGGGCGCAGCAGGTGGTCCAAGAAGCGAGAAAGTCGCTCCGTTAGGAACCCACACCCCGACACTATAGGTCTGCCCGGGGGGTTCGACATTGACTTGTGCAATTTAGGAAGGAAGGTCGCAGACGAGATGAAGGCCCTCTGTTACGATAAGGTACCAGATAATCTGAGTGGCACGGAGAGATGGGCCATAAGATGGCTCCAACAACGTCGAGACCTGGTGGTGAAACAGGTGGACGGGGGGGAAATGTTGTAATAATGTCTGGAGGGACCTACACGAGGGAGGCCTACAGGCAGTTGGAGAATGGCGACCAATACGAGCGCCTAGACCGCAACCCAACCATAAAATATCAGGCGACTCTCCGCACTTTGCTACGGCGGGGAGTCGAGTTGGGGTACATGCCACAGAGGTTGGCCACGGACCTATTACCCATGTCCCCCCGGTACCCAGTGTGGTACCACCTTACTAAATTGCACAAGTCAATGTCGAACCCCCCGGGCAGACCTATAGTGTCGGGGTGTGGGTCCCTAACGGAGCGACTTTCTCGCTTCTTGGACCACCTGCTGCGCCCCCTCCTCGGGGGGGGGGGGGGGGGGTCCCCAGTTACTTGGCGGACACGCTAGATGCAATCAACATTGTTGAGAGTGCGGAATGGCGACCGGGGTACAGGCTCGCTACAATTGACGTGGAGAGCCTGTACAGCCGTATACCCCACGAGGAGGGTATAAAGGCAGTACGTCGGTACCTTGATAGGACCAACAAAGACACAGGATACAAGACACAGGATACAAGACACAGGATTCACTTGAAATAAAAATGGCATGCAAGCTGCAATAACTAACATCTCACTGACTATCTCTGACTACTGTAGTCCTGAGTTACAGATTGCCCAGCAAGCTCATGGGGAACCAGGACTCCCAGGAGTGTGTAAGGGGGTTGAAAGAGACCAAAAAGCCCTCTTACTAAAATGCTATGCTATTCAGCTTGCCTTCCTAAAACAGAAGGTATTTTCTAATAAAATATCCCACAGTGATTAATACACTTGACTCTGTAGTCATCACTGCATCTCAGCAAATATGTATTATTGTGAAACTTTGCTTAGCTGCAGAGCTGGCCACAAAGTAGTAACCTCTTACCACCAGAGGGAGGAGGAGAGAGGGGTTGGGTAATCGATACTCACAGATAACCTGTTCCTCCCAGCCCTTCCCTGATGTATTCATCATAGGATAATGGAAGAAGCAGACAGTGACCAGAGACTTCACCTGTCCAGTAAAATTTCAAGACTGGCTGGCCAATCACTGTTCCCCCAACGTGTCCATGTGACTAAAGGGTGACTCACTTTGGGGCTGATGTATTAATGGAACACTCTTAAACCAAGTGTTCTAAAATGACAATGTACAAAAAGTGTTTAAGTAGCTGTGTAAACATTTTCCTACTTTTCATGTTAACTATCAGAGGCAATAGCTGTAATTCATTGTGTGTAGATTTTAGGTACGTTTGGAATGTCTCATTTGCATAGGTGACTCTCTGCAGTCTGCCATGCTAAGAACAGTGTAATACTGAAGCAGAGTTATATATGAAATGCTTCTGGTTACACACACACAATTACAAACGTTTATGTTGCACAAAAGATACATTTCCTCTGCTCTGTGCAGAGAGCTCAGTCAGAGACAGGTATAGCTTTCTCTCTCACACACAGAGTTAACAAATGCACTGTGAGGGAATTCCCCTTCCCCTCATGGCTCAGCCTGCCGTCAGAATTGTCTTCAGAGAAGTGTGCAAGGAATTAGATAACAGTAAACAAAGAGATATGAATTCAAATGCATACACCAGTACTTAGCAGCGTTTCTCAAACATTTCCTATCTCAATTGAAAAAAAACATGTTAATTGAAAGTATTCCTTTAAGGGTCTGTTTCCACTATTGGATTCTGAATGCAGTAAAACTGACACCAATGAATGCAAAATTGCCAAACGCAAATGTGTAGCCTGCACCCTTTTCAGACGATTTCCCGGCAATCACGTTTTAGTGCTATAGAAGCGCTAAACGTGACTGCTAAAAAATTGCCAAGTGTGAATGGTGATTTCTTTTGCGTTCAATGCAAAAAATCGCAATAGCAAAACGCTAGCAAAAGCGTTAGCATTTGCATTTAGCAAGTGTGAATGGGGCCTATGGCTTCCGCCCACAAACAGTGAGTGTTAATAATAGTTTGCAAACACTACACATGGTCCTGGCAACGTAGCGTTCGCTCTAACATCTGCCGCGCGATGTCCTTGTAGATGTCCTTGTAGTGATGTCTTCTGTCTATGCGGTACCCTTAATAAATTCAGCCCCTTTGGCTGGGAGTAATCATGAAGGAGTCCGCACACAGACTTAACGGAGCAATCCACATCAATTTATTGTCCCATCACATGTGTGTAGATACATAGTCTGACCTGCATAGGCCGACGATCGTTTCGGGGCCACTCAGGGTCCCCTTTGTCAAGGCAGATAGCAGCAAAGACATATACATTATATCAATACCAAAACCACAATAAATACCCCCAAACAGCGATTACTAATCCCACCCATAGGCGTTCCCATCAATCAATAAAACGTTACATTTTCAAAATACAACACTGTGCAATGCTATTGGGCTCACCCCATTGTCAATCAGTCTGCTCTGCTCCAGGATTCCATCAGCCGCGCTGCAAGTTCCCAAACACCGCTAATCTTCCGTGCGCATAATGGGCGTGCCCCATGGCCAACCCACATGGCCAATCGGCCACTGAGGAAATGCACCAATCCAAACGCCACAGCGTCATGCGTCATACGTCCGATCGTGCGCCTCGTCATATGGCATACTAATGTAGGCCACAACGTGCGCATAGCCCAGCCGCTCAAGGCAGTCTCAAGGGGGCGGGCAATCGTGACGTCACATATTGCCCTGCGTCGTAATCACGGGAGTTCACGCGGCCACGTTGCATCGCGTTCTACGCGCATGCGTGCGCTCCACATCGTGTTGTCATAGCAACAGGTCACAACCCACCAGGTATAGACCCGTTTACAAAGACAAGTAGGACATCACAAAATGTGATGTCCTTTCAATGGGCACCTGGACTCTAGAACCCAGCAGACTGAAAGACTAAGCTATGACATAGAAAAATTAAATCATAGCCCGTCTAGTCACCTGTTGCAAAATTACATACAAATATTAATGTTGATGGAGAAAAAGGATATACTGCAGGCGATATTAAGACAACCTTTGAAGTGCACGTGACCACCCTAAGGAAATATCAAACATATATAAACATATATAAACATTTATAAACATTCATAAAAACATTAAAAACAACCTGTTGCAACAAAACATAATAAAGACACATCATCGCTCACCTAAGAAGCATGCAAGCCCATTGTTGCTATTGAGGCCATTAGGCTTAACGGTATTTAATGTAAAAATCCAAAACGCCTCCCTTTGCAGTAGACGCTTTTTCCGATCCCCACCCCTTCTAGGGGCCGTTACTTGTTCAATGGCCATCCCCCTTAAACTATGCATACTGTGCCCTGCCTCAAGAAAATGCAATGCAACTGGTTTGGTGGCATCTGGTTTCTTACCTTTCCCCTCCGCCTCAAGTGCCATTTTGATGTCACTGGGGTGCCTCTGAAATCGTTTCTTGAATGGCCCTGTGGTCTTCCCAACATATGCAAGGCCACAGGGACACTTCAAGAGATAGACCACAAAGTCAGAGTCACAGTTAAGATATTGCTTTATATTATACTTCTGGCAAGTATGGGGATGTATGAAATACCCTCCCGTGTTGAGTGCTGTGCACACATTACATTTAAAGCACTTGAAGCACCCAGTTCTGTGAGATAACACCACTTGGATTTTCACATATTTCTCCCTTTGGCTGGGAGTGAGCAGGCAGCATAGTTCACTGAGGATCTACGAACCAGCGCCAACAGATGCATTGCACTTTCTATTTTGCCAACGTGACAACATTTCCCTTCAAAGCTTTTTATAACCCTAATTAATGCAAAATAATGTCCCATAATAACTAGCGTATAAAAAAATACAGGAGTTGAGATTTTAATGAGCAAAGAAAAACCCCAAAACATTAATTTGTGTATCGCTTGAACTTCGGATTTTGGAGATGCTAAGAACACCGCTGAGATTTAAGATAGCAATTACCTAGTCCTCCATGCTTAAAAAAAAAAAAAATCAAAGATAGAAGTTAGTGCTTTTTTTGATTTTGTTAAACATAGTTTGCCGCTATACAGTAGATTGGTTGCCATGGCGCCCCGCATCATTATATGCAAGCAAGGACGTCCCAGCAGCTCTGAAAGTGTGTTTTACTCTGGCAGTAAGGACCTGAATAAGGAGGCTGCCTGGGAGCGCTGTAATTATTAAGTTATCTCCACGCCATCGAGCAGGAGCAAGCATAGTAATCTGCAGATGATGAAATGATAGCTTGACAATGCATCACAAAAAATAAAGAAAAAACCCACCTGGGACACTGCATTAGGCCGCAGAGCAATCTATTAATTACTGGAGAATGCCATTAGCCCCGGAACCATCAGTCTGCATTTGATCTTCCGCAGGGCCGGCCCTGACAGGACCAGTTACCTGAAGGAATGAACCGATTTATTCTATTTTCTACAGAGTACTGAAAAACTGCCGACAGATGTAACCGTAACGGTTGAGCGCTAGCGCTTTGAAATCTGAACTTCAGGAAGGTGTTTTTTAGCATCCCAGTTACTTTGCTGTATATACATATCTATAAAGATAATTGCATACCTTCCAACATTTTGGGATAGGAAGGAGGGACCCTTTAAGACACGCCCATGCCACGCCTCTAACCACGCCCTACCACACCCCTCATCATACATACCACAAAGAATTCAGAAGCAAAATATGTAGTTTTATCATTTAGGCTACTTACACACTAAGACATTGCGTTTTAGGGGACGTTATGGTCGCATAACGTGCCCCTAACGCAACGCATGGTGGTGCGGGAGAGGACGGTAGAGTGAGCCGCGTTAGGTGGCTCTATCCACATAAGGTCTCCCAGAGTGGCGCTGATTGGCCAGCGGGACCACGTGACGCGGAGCGAGACACTCCGCATCACGTGGTCCTGCCGGCCAATCAGCGGCCGCCAGTGCAGTGCATATTAAGTAGCCATGTGCGCAGCTACTGTAGCGGCATCTCCCCGCCTCCTCTCCGCCCCCCACTGAGCATGTGCAAACAGTCTAACGAACGCACAGCATGCTGCACTTTCACTACAACGTGCAGCGTTACATGTAACGCAACGTGGGCAGTGTGAACAGCCCACTTGTGTTACATTGCTGTGCGTTGGGGGAGCGTTACAGGCTGCACTAATGTGCACCTGTAACGTCCCACTGTGAAAGCAGCCTTAAACCACACTGTTTTTTTCTATCATCAATACTTTATCTTCATTTTAACATTTGAAAATAAGAAATATATCAATTTTATGATGGGAATAAGGTTTGTCAGTTAAACACATTTTTCAGTAGAAAAATACACATACAGTATTTACACAGATCTGTGCATGAGTCCTGAAAGAGGGACAGATGAGTAAGAAAGAGGGACATGTCTCTCTCTCTGAAAAAGGGGACAATTGGGCCATACATTTGAAATCGGCGCCGGTAGACTTGGGCGCAGGATACAGCCGGTATATGGCTGATCCTGCTGCTGCACAAGTTCCCGGGGACGTTAATTACTATTCTCCCTCCAGGTCCACGTGGATGGTGGGGAATGAAATAATTCGGCTGCCAGCTATTGCTGGAGGCCGAATTATTGTGTATTACAAGCAACTTCTGTTCCGTCTTCTGACGGCGTTGACGTTACTCACTGAGCGCCGCTATATTATTATTATTATTTAGTATTTATATAGCGCCGACATATTACACAGCACTGTACAGTATATATATATATATCTTGTAACTAACTGTCCCTCAAAGGAGCTCACAATCTAATCCCTACCATTGCCATATGTCTATATTATGTAGTGTAAGTACTGTAGTCTAGGGCCAATTTTTTAGGGGGAGCCAATTAACTTATCCGTATGTTTTTGGAATGTGAGAGGAAACCAGAGTGCCCGGAGGAAACCCACGCAGACACGGAGAGAACATACAAACTCTTTGCAGATAGTGCCCTGGCTAGGATTTGAACCAGGGACCCAGAGCTGCAAGGCGAGAAAGCTAACCACTACGCCACCGTGCTGCCCAGCTATAGATGTAAATCGTATTACAGTCTATGGTGGCGCCGGCTGCGCCCAAATCTTCTTGCGCTGAAAAGCACTGCTCCGCATTTGGGAGCTATGGATAATTGTAATAATATACATAGAACTTATAATCATGGAACGGAGGCTGTGTAACTTTCGGTGTGGCCACACTATAATTTTGTAACCTGTTTTTACATGTTAGCTCATGTGATTGTTGTCTGGAAAGTTCTGTAGATATCTCTTATGCTTTATTCTCACTGACACCAAACTACAGTGCGCATAGCCGATAAAAGAGCAGGTCAGAATATCTCTCCGCCATCCTTTCTTTTCTAGAAATACCTAATAAAGGTGGCCATATGCAACAATAAAATTATCAGTTTTTACAGCAATCTGATAAAAACGATGGTTGCTTCAGGAAAACGGAAAGCTTTTTTTATTTGAGTGAAAATTCCGATTGTATTTTTCGGTTTTTTTTTTGTTTTACTTATTTTTCTCGATCGGGAGTGGCGGCAATGTCTGATCAATTTTTTTGTTTTTTTTGCAAGATTGTAAGGTGTGTGGTAGATTTGCATTAGAAAAAAATGGATTTTAAATCTTGAATTGAAAAGAAATGTAAAAAAATCGTGTGATGTGTGGTCACCTTTAGGTGAATAGGTGAGCCTAAGTTGTCTTTACATCTCCTCATCCACCCCCCCCCCCCCCAGCCAAAATAGGCGAGTCAGAGAGGGATCACACTGTGTCTGCTCTGCTGAATTTTGATAGAAGTGAGCAGAGGACTCAAAACAAAATGGGTGGAAGAATTTCTGTGTACTGGTTTACTAGTATGCATAGGTACATTTTCTATTTCATGTTTTCAATCTCTGGTACTGCTGCTTAGCCTAGGCTGTTTAGCTATGTGGAATTTTCCTCCCAGAGATTAGGTATATTTTGTACTGGCTTTTGAACTCTCACTAAATAAAAACATTTTGCACAGCTGCACCTGACAGGACTAAAAAGATGTTGTCACCTGCGATACATTTCAGGGAGAGGAAAGATTTTACAACAGGGCAAACACTGACTAAATCATTTATAAATTAATATTGTAAAAAATGAATAAGACATTTTTATTACTTATGTTAATTTTCACTACAGTTCCTCTTTAATGTAAACATTATTATTACGTATTTATATAGCGCCAACATCTTCCACAGCGCTGTACAGAGTATGTTGTCTTGTCACTTAAAGAGAACCTGAACTGAAAATAAAAAGTCAAAATAACCATACACAGGTCATACTTACATCCTACGTAGTCTACTCCTCAATCTCTTTCTTCTCTCCTGCGTCCCATTTGTCCACTGTGATCAATGGAATTCTCCGTCCTCCATTTTAAAAGTGGCCATTACCCCATAACCTCCTGGTCAGCACACTGTTAAACTGTAATATCACCCACCTGAGCCATAGGGAAACATGGACATTACCTTACACATTCACTTGTAACTGACAGCTGCTGATATATAACTGACAGCAACTGGTATATTTCAGTTCTGACAAAATATTGTCAGAACTGGAAGGGATCACTGTAAGAAGAAAGCAGTAGGGTAAATGTTGAGCTTCTGAGAGGAACTGACGGTGAGGTGAGCAGTGGCGGCTCCAGGAATTTTTTTAGGGGGTGCTATGCAGGTGCTGGACCAATTTCCGGGGGAGCTGACGGCCGCGGCAAAAAATGGGTGTGGCTACGACCTGCGGCACGTGAAGCGCGCCGCGGCGAAAAAATGGGTGTGGTCATGACCGGATGAGGGCGGGGCTAACTGTAATTTAAAGTGAACCCAGGGTGAGAGTGATATGGTGGCTGCCATATTTATTTCCTTTTAAACAATTCTATTTGCCTGGCAGCCCTGCTGATCTATTGGCTGCAGTAGTGAACTGAATTACACCAGAAACAAGCATGCAGCTAATCTTGTAAGTTCTGACAATATTGTCAGAAACCCCTGACCTGCTGCATGCTTGTTCAGGGTCTATGGTTGAAAGAATTAGAGGCAGAGGACCAACACGGCAGCCAGGCAGCTGGTATTACTTAAAAGGAGATAAATATGGCAGCCTCAATATTATTCTCACCTCGGGTTCCCTTTAAAAGTGCAACGCAAAGACAGAGGGCTCAAGTTTTGGTGACCCTTTCCCCAGAAAATTCACATAATTGTGCAGGTTTTCTCAAGAAAATACACGTAATGTGAGCAGATTTGAACAAAAAACACGTTCAATGACCCCAATATGCACAATCGTTATCAGATATGACCCCAATATGCACAATCGTTATCAAATATGACCCCAATATGCACAACCGTTATCAGATATGACCCCTATATGCACAACCGTTATCAGATATGACCCCAATATGCACAACCGTTATCAGATATGACCCCAATATGCACAACCGTTATCAGATATGACCCCAATATGCACAACCGTTATCAGATATGACCCCAGTATGCACAACCGTTATCAGATATGACCCCAATATGTACAATCCTCAGCAGATCTGACCCCAATATGCACAATGCTCAGCAGATCTGACCCCAATATGTACAATCCTCAGCAGATCTGACCCCAATATGCACAATGCTCAGCAGATCTGACCCCAATATGCACAATGCTCAGCAGATCTGACCCCAATATGCACAATGCTCAGCAGTTCTGACCACAATCAGCAGCACCACCTGAAAAAGAAAAGAAAAACCCATTTACTCACCTAGTCAGAAGACCTCCTGTCCCGACCTCCTCCTCTCCCGACCTCCTTGTGGCGCGCAGCTCAGCTCCCACGATCCTCTTCCTTCCTGCAGCAGCCTGCATTACCCGGCGAGCAGGGCTACGGGAAAATGGCCGCCCGAAGCCCTGCCAATGCAGACTCCAAGTCTGCAGAGCAGGGCTTCGGGCGGCCATCTTACCGTAGCCCTGCCTGCTGCTCTGGGCTGCCGCTGTGAACTGACTCGGCGTCTCTTAGACAGTCAGTTCACGCCAGGGGGTGCTTGGACAAATTTAGGGGGTGCTTGAGCACCCCCAAGCACCCCCCTGGCGCCGCCACTGGAGGTTAGTATGTAATATTCATTTGCAGCTACGTCATGTGTTTATTTTAAATAATTTTACTCGCTTCAGGTTCCCTTTAACTGTCCCTCAGAGGGGCTCACAATCTATTCCCTATCATAGCCACATGTCTGTATCACGTAGTGTATGTTTTGCATTCTAGGGCCAATTTTGGGGGAAGTTAATTAACTTATCTGTATGTTTGGGAGGGAGTGGGAGGAAACTGGAGTGTCACACAGACACGGAGAGAACATACAAACTCCATGCAGATAGTGCCCTGGCTGGAATTTGAACCGAGGGCCCAGCAGTGCAAGGTGAGAGTGTAAACCGCGCTGTCGAAATACTTCCTTGTTGTGAGAGGAAGCTTTGCTACATCCTGCAAGTGCTGTATGGTATAACATTGGTGATAGATCATACAGTACAGAGCGTTTTCTGTATACGCATCATTCAGAGCTTTTTCCTAGCTTGAATTGTCACCCGTCGTTTCCCATGGGCTCTGACCTACTGGCAAAGGGGGATATAAACTGAGAGCTACTCTGCCTCCGGCCTTACTTAAGCTGCCCTTCCCGGCCATATGCTGCAGCAAGGGGGCGACTTGCAGGCTGAACCAGTGGGCAGTGGTGACTGTATATTTTATCCGCGCTACCCGTATCTGTCAGAAACGTAAAATGCTTTCAAGTGTTATTCCCGGTTACTCAGACCTGAAGATTATCCATGAGAAAAATACCTGCAGATTGTGACAGCTACAGCAATTGTGTGAATTATTTACAAAGGAGAGCAACGCGACACGGAATAATGGTCGCGCTTTCTTTTATATTTTATCAAAGGAAAATACAGCAGTGTGTGTACAGCCAAAAAAAGCAAATAAGCAAAATAAAAAAAGATATAGACACTATTTGTATCCCTCTCTCAGTGTGTGTGCGCGAGCGTGTGCCTGTGTGTGCGCGAGCGTATGCCTGTGTGTGCGCGAGCGTGTGCCTGTGTGTGTGTGCGAGCGTGTGCCTGTGTGTGTGCGAGCGTGTGCCTGTGTGTGCGCGAGCGTGTGCCTGTGTGTGTGTGCGAGCGTGTGCCTGTGTGTGTGTGCGAGCGTGTGCCTGTGTGTGTGCGAGCGTGTGCCTGTGTGTGTGCGAGCGTATGCCTGTGTGTGCGCGAGCGTGTGCCTGTGTGTGTGTGCGAGCGTGTGCCTGTGTGTGTGCGAGCGTGTGCCTGTGTGTGTGTGCGAGCGTGTGCCTGTGTGTGTGTGCGAGCGTGTGCCTGTGTGTGTGCGAGCGTGTGCCTGTGTGTGTGCGAGCGTATGCCTGTGTGTGCGCGAGGGTGTGCCTGTGTGTGTGTGCGAGCGTGTGCCTGTGTGTGTGCGAGCGTGTGCCTGTGTGTGTGTGCGAGCGTGTGCCTGTGTGTGTGTGCGAGCGTGTGCCTGTGTGTGTGTGCGAGCGTGTGCCTGTGTGTGTGTGCGAGCGTGTGCCTGTGTGTGTGCGAGCGTGTGCCTGTGTGTGTGCGAGCGTATGCCTGTGTGTGCGCGAGCGTGTGCCTGTGTGTGTGTGCGAGCGTGTGCCTGTGTGTGTGCGAGCGTATGCCTGTGTGTGCGCGAGCGTGTGCCTGTGTGTGTGTGCGAGCGTGTGCCTGTGTGTGCGCGAGCGTGTGCCTGTGTGTGTGTGCGAGCGTGTGCCTGTGTGTGTGTGCGAGCGTGTGCCTGTGTGTGTGCGAGCGTGTGCCTGTGTGTGTGCGAGCGTATGCCTGTGTGTGTGCGAGCGTGTGCCTGTGTGTGTGCGAGCGTGTGCCTGTGTGTGTGCGAGCGTGTGCCTGTGTGTGTGTGCGAGCGTGTGCCTGTGTGTGTGCGAGCGTGTGCCTGTGTGTGTGTGTGTGCGAGCGTGTGCCTGTGTGTGTGTGCGAGCGTGTGCCTGTGTGTGTGTGCGAGCGTGTGCCTGTGTGTGTGCGAGCGTGTGCCTGTGTGTGTGCGAGCGTGTGCCTGTGTGTGTGCGAGCGTGTGCCTGTGTGTGTGTGCGAGCGTGTGCCTGTGTGTGTGTGCGAGCGTGTGCCTGTGTGTGTGTGCGAGCGTGTGCCTGTGTGTGTGCGAGCGTGTGCCTGTGTGTGTGTGCGAGCGTGTGCCTGTGTGTGTGCGAGCGTGTGCCTGTGTGTGTGTGCGAGCGTATGCCTGTGTGTGTGCGCGAGCGTGTGCCTGTGTGTTTATTTATTGATGTTTTTGTGATGGGCCCTGTTTATCCATATGGTGGAGGATCCAAAAAGCAAAATGAAATAACTTCAGCTATTCTCTAGAATATAGTTCTCATTACAGCAAACTAAAAGCAAAAATAAACTTATACGATAATAAAATTGTATGTGTAATTCAGCTAAGTAATAAAACCTTAGTAGAAAAAAAAAGTCTCCTATTGTTTTGCAGTACAGGAAGAGTTAAAACAACTTTAGTTGTTATCTATGCAAAAGAGCTTCTCTGAGCAATTTGATTGGGTTAAATGCAGTCCCATTTTCTGAAGCACTTAATCAGACAAGAAACAGTGAGAAGCAGCATGAGATAAGGTCTTACTGCAGGAAAGTTCAAAGGGTCATTACTTCTGCTTTGTTTTATAGCTTAAAATATAGAGTGTGGTTTTAACACTGCAAATGTGACAGCATGATAACAGGGATCAACGATTCACAACAGTCTAGGTAATCTTATGCAGGTACCCATTATCACTGTGCCATCTGCAGGCCAAATGTATAAACGCCACACTGATTTCGTAGAACTGAACAGGTTGTGCAGCGGTAGCGGGGCAGCATTTCACCCTAACAATCATTTGCAGTGACAGATATTGGGTGTTTATACACAGCTTAGCACTAACACCGAGAACAAATCAATCCAAATGCTGACCTGACCTAACCTTTGCCAGTGCCTGGAGCAATAAGACATCCTTTACTGGGTTTACTCCTGCCAGTAACTCTCCTCATCTTGTTGTCTCTGATGCCCCTGAGATGCGTCCATCTCATCCTCCAGCACAACCCGCAAGATAAGTCATGATCCTCTACTAAAACCAACACGCTCATAATCATACCCAACGTGCACACAGCTCTTGTCGAAATCCCTTCCATTCCGCTACAGGCTAACAAGTCCAGAGAAGCCACCTGAAGGCCTCAGAGTCCTGACCTCAGATACGTCTCATAAACATTATCAAGAAATTGAAAGTTTGACAGCAGATTTAGAGTACATAACGGTATTCCCAGGCCGCAAACCAACAGAAATCGAGAGAAAAAAAAGATTTATATTAAGCTGGAACATAGATGTGAACTATAGTGTTTGGCAATTAACCTAAATCCAAAAGAATTCACTCATTCTGAAAGAGAATAGTAAATCTGCCCAGTGTTGTCAGCTAGGAGATTGAGATATTGTATCACTTAAAGTGTACCAGAGCTGGATTAACCAAAATGTTTTATACATACCTGGAGTTCCTCCAGTCCCATTACGCTTGGATTGATACCACGCCGCCGTCCTCAGCCTTCTCGCAGCTCCGAAACCGGGTCCCCGCACTTCCTTCAGTCAGAGCCAGTCTGGCGTAAGTGAAGTGCGCAGCCGCTGGAGAGACGTAGAGCGCTCACTTCTCCTGTGTAGACTGGCCCGACTGACGGAAGTGCGGGGACCCGATATCGGAGCTGCGAGAAGGCTAAGGACGGCGATGTGCGAGCGATCCATGAGTATGGGGCTGGAGGAAGCCCCAGGTATGTATAAAACGTTTTGGTTAATCCAGCTCTGAGTCCCTTTAAATAAAAAAAGATACGTAAACAGATAATTCCTTTTTTTTGTATAGCGCTTTTCTCCTGTCGGACTCAAAGCGCTTATGAGGCAGCCACTAGAGCGCACTCAGTAGGCAGTAGCAGTGTTAGGGAGTCTCGCCCAAAGAACTCCTACTGAATAGGTGCTGGCTTACTGAACAGGCAGAGCTGAGATTCGAACCCAGGTCTCCTGTGTCAGAGGCAGAGCCCTTATCCATTACACCATCCAGCCCCCACGTATAGGTTATATGCAAAAAATGCTAAGAGCAACAATTCCGTGAAGATCTCCAACCAAGAAGAATGAAGCTGAGTATACAAGTACGACACATGTTGCCCACAGCAGTGGCGTCACTAGAGGGGGGTGGTAGGGGCGGACCGCACCAGGTGTCATCAGCAGAGGGGGGTAACAGAAAGCTCCAGGCTAAGGTAGACTGGAGCAGGTTATGTAAATACAGACCAAGCTAGTGCCTGCTGGACTTCTCCCTCCTGCTCTTCTCCCTTCTGGCTGCTCCATATTGAGCTGATAACAGAGTTCAGAGGCCACCAGGGCCACATGGTGATCATCTTAACATCCCCCCATAACAAGCAACTTTACTACCTGTTGATTTGAAAATTTTGGAGTTTCATGGGATGCCTTGAGTTTTTGTACCGTGTGACACCAACTCTAGTGACGTCTCTGCCTGGCAGGATTGGGACTTGATCTCTCGGGAGACAGTTCGGAATGAGTTCTGTACAGACTAATGACCCCTCGGCCGAGTTGATCCACCATGGCATAGGTTTGTCAGCGGCAAACCTCCATCTTAAAAACGCCCATCATGACCTCTGACCTGGAATTGAAATATGATAACAGAGGCGCCAAGCAGAATAAAATTAGTTAAAATTGTTAAAAAGGGGGAAGTGGGTGGACTCACCTCCCTTCTGAAAAAAATGGCCGGACAATGGACAGGTTACTTACAGTCTAAAGTAACATTTATTAGTAACTCCAAAAGTGCACTTTTGGAGTTACTAATAAATGTTACTTTAGACTGTAAGTAACCTGTCCATTGTCCGGCCATTTTTTTCAGAAGGGAGGTGAGTCCACCCACTTTCCCCTTTTTAACAATTTTAACTAATTTTATTCTGCTTGGCGCCTCTTTTATCATATTTCAATATCATCTAGTCCACCCTTGGTGGAGGGGTGTATCCCCATTTTCTCCTATCTACAGAGAGCGACTTTTTAACCTGAGCGGGGTCAGGTTACAATTCTCCCCGCCGGCCTTTCCAGTGGTTGCCTTTGTGGCGACCCACCCTTGTGAGTATAATCATCTCATTTATTCACAACAGACCTCTCCATATTAACATACTGCACCATATTGGGCTCTCGGTTTCTCCCCCATTTTCAAGCTCTGACCTGGAATTAGCTGGCTAATAGGGATAGAGTTAATGTGTTGAATGATAGGAGTCTTTGGGGTCCCCACCTTGATCCATTGCTTGCATGCTGTTAGAAGTCTTCCCTTCTATGTGGCTTGAGGGATCGTGTCATCTTTCTTGAAGCCAGCAACCCTTCTATGTGGCTTGAGGGATCTTGTCATCTTTCTTGAAGCTAGCAATCCTCCAGTGTCTTGTCAGCTTGCTTGCAATCTTCTATGTTGACTGGAAGGAATTCCACCAGCAGTGGCCGGCTTCTCCAAGTTCTTTCTCTCAACCAATGTAAAACCATGAGCCCTGCCTATATTTAGAAACATGGCAGGATGATGCATCAGAGTAACATGGTTGTGGTATGCCAGGGAGGCAAGAATTGAAACACTAACCTGGAGTAGCGCGGTGGGTGGGAATCTTATTGGGATTTGGGAACTCCCAGTATGCCTCCCTAGATTGTGTGTCTGGCTTGTGTTATTTTCCTGATCGTGCATTAACACCTACTACAACAATAGAGACCCAATATAGAGTGATGATTAAAGTGGGATTGTCAGCCATAAAATCAAATTCCATTTACCCACTGTTATTTGTTTATTATGCAGTATACAACCTGACCCTGCATTTGCAAGCATTTCAATATAATCATAAATGTTTCTAATAATAAATGTTTCTGCTGTAATAAATCTTATGTCAGTCAGCCTGGCTCTATTTGGCACATTGCCGGGAAGATGAAAGCTTGTTATCTCCCTGTCCCCTCCCACATTCTTGCTCCTTACTGACCAGGTGAGGGTAGTTCAGTGTTAAGCTGCTGAAATCTGATTTATGCTGTGCTCACATGTTTACAAAGCAAGCTAGATATGACAGTGCAGTTTCTAAGAGGAAAGAAGAGCAAGGGAGGAAATTACATCAAGATTGGCTTCATTCAGAGGCAGTAAAGATGGAAAATGCCTGAAACAGTTTCCTCTTTATTTGCTATATAAAATTTACACTGAAATTAAAATGCGGACAGTAAAATACAGTATATATGTTATGTAAGTAGAAAAAGTATCTATCTACTTATATACTGTATGTGTTGTTTTTTTTTTATGTTCTGGGGTAGTATGGCTGTCCATGTTGCTTTAAAATGGACCTGAACTCTTTTACAGGACAAAAGGAAAACATAGAAATGCACCCTGTATGTAGTTAGATAGTTAAGCCTGTCTAGTTCCTGCTCATCTGTGACTAAGCACTAGTTGTAATTTGATCCCACAGCTGTGACAACTGATTGCCATGGCAGAGAGTTTAATGGTAAACACAGGATGTTAACAATATGTCTGCTTCCATTAAAGCAGGATGTAGACACACTGCAGATTTACTGCAGGGTTTGTATCAGAAGTAACAAAAATGTTTTTCTTTAAAGGTTCTTATGCTTCTGCTTATATTTTAGAGCAAAGAGGAAGTTCTGAAATGGGTTTGTCTTATAGTTTCATACTGTTTTCTCCCTGCAATGATGTGAGGGTTATTTTCACTTTGTTTCGACTGAGACAGAACACATTTCATCACTATCAAATGAGCGACGCCTGTGGCTCTGCCTTCTCCTCCTTGTATTTCATCCCTGCAAAGACATTGATTTGAAATGATATAAATTAGACAGCCGAAAGTGAAGGTGAAGACCTCGCTGCATGCATCATGATTACCGCGACCCTCTGTGTCTAAACAGGAAAGTGATTGGCCTCAGCACTCTCAATGGAAAAGTGACCTTCAACCTTCCTCGCGCAATCTTTCCACTTCATCGGTGACACCTTCTATTTCATCAGCTGCTGCTGCCGCACGGCCGCCGCCGAATGCATCAGAGGAACCTTCTCCGCGACTCTGGATTTTTAATCTCTTCTTGCTTTTCAATGGCATCTTCTCCCCGAAGTACTTTACTCTTACTGAATAGCAACGATTTCTTTTAAAACTCTTAGGGCTCGACTCACTACAGCGTGATAACGCTTACCACGATTTCAAGCGAGCAAACCTTTACACGCGATAACTAATGACTTTGCGTGCAAAGGCGGGATATCACGTGATAAACATCAGCATCACGTGATATCACTGCACACAGCACAGGGGACATTGCTGCGTCGTTAAAGAGGAACTTCATCCTAAACAAACATCCTGTCATTAAGTTACATTAGTTATGTTAATTAAAATAGATGGGTAATCTAATCTCTTACCCACCCTGTTTTAAAAGAACAGGCAAATGTTTGTGATTTAATGGGGGCAGCCATCTTTTTGGTTGAAAGGAGGTGACAGGGAGCATGAGACACAGTTCCAACTGTCCTGTGTCCTGAGCACCTCTCCCAGTTGCTAGGCAATGAGAACCTCAGAAATCTCATCATGCTTTGCACAGCATCAGGGGGAAAATGCTCAGGCAGTTTTCTTTGATGGGGCGAAGCTTAGCTTCTAAGCAGCTAAAAATTAGGCTTAGGTATGAAAAACAAAGTTCTGATGCTGTGAACCTGTTAACACCAAGCCTTTTCAGTGCTGCTGAATAGATTTTTAGTCTGGAGTTTCACTTAAGGTGAGTATGGTTAGTATTCAGCTTTAACCAATACCGGCCTACGCTCCGTTTTAAAACGTCCTGTTGGTCTTTCTTAACGGTCCAACAGTCATTTTTAAACATCCTCCCCCGTCGCCGCTACCGTTCATGAGTGCTCCTCCCCCGTCACAGTGGGTACCGGTAATTAGTGACGCACGCAAAACTTTAAAAAAAAATGCACCTTTACTTCCAAATAAAATATTGTCACCATGCATTTTACAAGGGATATAATTTAAACGTTGGAATAACTGGGACAAATGGGCAAATAGAATGTGTGAGTTTTATTCACAGTAGCACGTTTTATTTTAAAACTATAATGGGCGAAAACTGAGAAATAATGATTTTTTTAAACATTTTTTTCCTATTATTCCTGTTAAAATGTGTTTAGAATAAAATAATTCTTAGCATAATGTACCACCCAAAGAAAGCTTATAATTGGTGGCGAAAGAAAAACAAGATATAGATCATTTTGTTGTGAAAATTAGTGATAAAGTTATTGGTGATTGAAAGGTAGAAGCGCTGACAGGTGAAATTTGCTCTGGTCCGCTAGGGTAAAAACCCTTGGGTATGAAGTGGTTAATGATACCTGATGCCTGAGCAAAATTGATCGCTGCCACTGTGCACACATAATTATTGTTGGCTGAAACGGTCGTTTACGTGGAGGGTTATTGCATGTGTGTGCGTAGCTTTATCCGGCCCCGTGAAGGTGCGGGGTAAGAAACAAATGATTTGCTAAGTAGAGAAGACTTATCTGGCAGGTTTAATGTGTGTTTGTGCCGACGTACAATACAGTAATGCTATTTAGCTTTGCACGGAAAACCTTTTTAATACCAGTGAAGCAGCCCTCTTTTCTGCTGATGAATCTGCAATATTTGAAAACTCATTAAGAGGTAATTGGATTCTACTTCTTGTGGGATTGAGAAAACCGAGTGAGATAAATTTAAATAAGGGGGGAACAGAGAGGTTTTCAGTGCGTTGTTATGATGGTCAGCTCCCTGTTCCCTCCCAGGGATGGAATATTCTGCTAACCAGACAATAATTCTCTCTGCCGAAGTACGTGGAGGAAATTTGTGAGCGAAACATTGTTTTATGTCTTTTATTTCTGCAATTAATTGCGATTTAGCAAGCATTTCATTTGAGTTTAAAGAGTACCTGTAGTGTAATTAGGAGGCCGGTGATGTATTAGTATTTCCTGAGAATGTTAGTGGATTAGTGATCAATCTTATCCAAATATTATTATTACTAGCCAACCCGCGTCGTAGCATACGCCACATCTATCTATCTAATAGAGTACGTGCCTCAACCTTGAAGCAAGAAGAAGTAGGCTTTCCATGAGAAAATGTATGCGTGCTCAAACACCAAGTTTAACCCTAGCAAGTCTGGCTTTGCAAATCCGGCCTAATTGGCTATTCATGAGGCAATGCTCATGCAAATATGCATTTGCTTTCGCATGCCAAACTATGCAGGGTCAAAAAACCATTACTGCAAAGTGCTCTCTCGCTGCCTGGGAACCACAGCGGCACCCCGGAGTGGGAGGCTGGGTGGCGCAGCGCCCCCCCCCACAGGCGTGGCCAGCGCTGGGGAGAGCCGTCCGCACCCACCTCCTAATATTAAAAACAGCCACTTACCTTAACGTCCATTGGGTTCTGCTACATGCGCATTAATTTTCTCATGGAAAGCATTTTGTGCAGTTTGTATCCTTTGGAGGCAGGTGGTGGATGGCTTGCTCCGGTGGTGTGAACCCTGGAGTGAGTGCGCCTGTCCTCCCCCCCCCCCCCCCCCCTCTGGAGTGCTGTATGTGAGCCAGCCCTGAGCTCTAAAGCTCGGGGTGACCCATGCTTCTCTCCTTTCTCATGTGGTGCCCCCAAATTAATGCGCATGTAGCAGAACGCAATGGACGTTAAGGTAAGTGCCTGTTTTTAATACTGGGAGGTGGGTGCAGACGGCTCTCCCCGGCGCTGGCCACACTTGGGGGGGGGGTCGTCCACGCCACCCAGCCTCCCCCTCCGGGGTGCCGCTGTGGTTTCCAGGCAGTGAGAGAGCCTGGGACCCTGCGGTCCCCCCAGTTGTATAAAAAGGGGGCATTGGGAATCCTCCCCGTGGCGCTCCTGGAGGCCTGGAGCACACCAAAAACTGCTAGCAGATCCGAAAAATGCTAGCAGATTTTGAAACACTTTTTCTTATTTTTCTGTAGCATTTCACCTAGCATTTCGCGGTTTTGTAAAGCGTTTTTGGTGTAGTAGATTTCATATATTGTTACAGTAAAGCTGTTACTGAACAGCTTCTGTAACAAAAACGCCTGCAAAACCGCTCTGAACTGCCGTTTTTCAGAGCGGTTTGCGTTTTTCCTATACTTTACATTGGAGGCAGAAACGCCTCCGCAATCCAAAAAATGCCTCACCTCGGGAGTATGCGTTTCAGCAAAACGCCTCCCGCTCTGGTGTGCACCAGCCCATTGAAATACATTACCCAAGCGTATCCGCAGCCACAAGTGGATCGCAAAACGCTGCCGAACCGCTCTGGTGTGCACTAAGCCGGATAGTGCTAATGTAGCATGTAGCAGGGTGACTGCTTTGTGGTATTGGTTTGTGCATGCATTTGCATGAGCATTACCTCATGAATAGCCAATTAGGCCAGATTTGCAATGTCAGACTTGCTAGGGTAAGGCCTCTTTTCCATGGACTGTGAATAGGCAGTGAAATGGCTCTCAAACTCTCACAACTGCTCACTGCTGCCTGGTAACTGCTCACTGCTGCCTGGTAACTGCTTGCTGCTGCCTGGTTACTGCTTGCTGCTGCCTGGTAACTGCTTGCTGCTGCCTGGTAACTGCTTGCTGCTGCCTGGTAACTGCTTGCTGCTGCCTGGTAACTGCTTGCTGCTGCCTGGTAACTGCTTGTTGCTGCCTGGTATCTGCTCACTGCTGCCTGGTAACTGCTTGCTGCTGCCTGGTAACTGCTTGTTGCTGCCTGGTATCTGCTCACTGCTGCCTGGTAACTGCTTGCTGAGCACACAGCTCAACAGTCCGTGGAAAAGAGGCCTTAAACTTGGTGTTTGAGCACGCATACATTTTCTCATGCAAAGTACTTCTTCTTCTTGTTTGAAGGTTGAGGCACTTAGTCTATTATATATATATATATTTCTATAGCGCCGACATCTTCCACAAAGCTGTACAGAGTACATACCTCCCAACTTTTTGAGATAAGAAAGAGGGACACTTAAGCCACGCCCCTGCCACACCCCTGATCACGCCCCATCACACCTCTAGTCACGCATACCATAAAGATTTCATGAGAAAAATGTTGTTTTATAATTTAAACCACACTGGTCCTTTCTATCCTGGTTCATTTTCCTTCATATTAACATTTTAAAAATAGTAATATATCAATTTAAAGGTTGGGAGTAAAGTTTACAGTCAAACACATTTTTTAGTAGAGAAATATATATATTTACATAGAAAAAGGGGCAAAGTCCTGAAAGAGGGACAAATGAGGAGGAAAGAGGGACAGGGCTCCCAAAGAGGGACTGTCCCTCCAAAAGAGGTACAGTTGGGAGCTATGAGAGTATATATTGTCCCTGTCCCTCAGAGGGGCTCACAGTCTATTCCCTACCATAGCCATATGTCTATGTATGCAGGCCTGGTCTGCCCATGATGCCAATTTAGGCAACTTCCTCAGGCGGCAGAAGTCTGGGGACGGCACCAGGCAGAAACAGGAAGTAAAGAGAGTGCCTATCCAACCTATACTGGGGGCAACTGTACCTGGCTAAACTATACTTAGGGCAACTCTACCTAGCTAGTGTGTTTTTTGAGGGTCTTACCGCAGCTATAATGTGCGGTTCAAATTGCCGGGTACTGTGCGATCATTCCAATTCAGGTGGTGGTGGTGGGGGGGGGGGGGGGGGGGGGGGGGGTGGGGCGCATCCTCACCAGTTTGTCTCAGGCAGCAAAAAGTCTAGAACTGGCCCTGTATGTATGTATAGTGTAGTGTATGTATCATAGTCTAGGGCCAATTTAGGGGGAAGCCAATTTACTCATCTGTATGTTTTTGGGATGTGGGAGGATTCCAGAGTGCCGGGAGGAAACCCACACAGACACGTGAAGAACATACAAACTCCATGCAGATAGTGCCCTGGCTGGGATCGAACTAGGGACCTAGCGCTGCAAGGCGAGAGCGCTAACCACTATGCCACTGTGCTGTCCATAACATGACATAACTATTTAATTAGTGATACACATGTTTTTATGTAAAATAGTGATATTAAAACGATTATTCTATTTTTTATCTAGCCTCTCCTGGCAGAGAACTGGTCTTCCTAAAGCTGGCCACTAACGGTCCAATTTCTAGCGAAAAATCGTTCGAGCGATCAGAAATTCTGATCGGACGAAAAATCGTTCACTACACCATCAACTAACCAATCATTGCTTCCTATCTATCACGGCCACCAAGAAAATCCAAATTTTCGTTCGACAAAAATTCATGCGGGCGACATTTTTTTCACTCATTCATAATCGATTGTGACCACCAATGGAGATTATTTACAACCAATCCGATCAGAATTTCTGATCGCTCAAACGATTTTTCGCTAGAAATTGGACCGTTAGTGGCCAGCTTAAGGGCTCGTACACATGCCCAACGCATGACACACGCTGGGGATCAGGAGCTAATCCACTTGGGCCATCACTAACCCCTGCTGTGCACACACGTGTCATCTGTGTACCTGACGACGCGCTGTGTTGCTATTCGGAGGGGCGAGGGGACATTGGAGGGATGACAAGGGGTGCATGCGTGACGTCATGTGGCGGGAGAGCCGTGCGAACAATGGGATCTTTCGCGTGGGGGAAGACACGGTGTCATCTGGCTGGCGAATTGGTAGCAGGTTGGGTGTCGGGAGCCGTCGGGTGCCATACACGTGCCTGATTGTCGTCTGATGCAGTTGTTATCGTCCACCTCACCTGACTTAAGTCTGGCGTGTGCACGTGGCTTTAACCTCCTTGGCGGTAACCCCGTGTGTGACACGGGGTAAGCCGCCGGAGGGTGCCGCTCAGGCCCTGCTGGGCCGATTTTCATAATTTTTTTTTTGCTGGACGCAGCTAGCACTTTGCTAGCTGCGCCAGCACTCTGATCGCCGCCGGCCCCTGCCCGATCGCCGCTATCTGCTGCGGCGCGGCCCCCCCCCCCCCAGACCCCAGCGCTGCCTGGCCAATCAGTGCCAGGCAGCGCCGAGGGGTGGCCCGGGACTCCCAATGACGTCCCGATGTCAGTGACGTCGGTGACGTCATCCCGCCCCGTCGCCATGGCGACGGGGGAAGCCCTCCAGGAAATCCCGTTCTATGAACGGGATTTCCTGATCGGAGATCGCCGAAGGCGATCGAAGCGGGCGGGGGGATGCCGCTCAGCAGCGGCTATCATGTAGCGAGCCCTCGGCTCGCTACATGATTAAAAAAAAAATTTTTTTTTAAAAACTGCTGCGCTCCTTCCTGGCGGTATTTTTCATACCGCCAAGGAGGTTAAGCAAAGTATTTTATGGCTGTAATTCCTTATCAGTAGTCCGACTGCAACCCGGCTGGGAAAAAAAATCTGTCAGTTGCATAGCTGAATATTAACTCTTTCAGGCAGAGAAAGAAGAAAAGCATCACAGCATAATTATTTGTGTGCTTGGCACTGAACATACACGTCTATCTCACCATTCATGTCACATGTCACTTAAAGATCCCTTTAAGGCACAATTTTTATATGACTTTAATTTGCAGACTGTAGTTACAGATTACCCAGCAAGCTCGTGGTGAACCAGAACTCCCTGGGGTGTGTAAGGAGCTAAAAGAGATCAAATAGCCTCCGAACTAAAATGCTTTGAAGAACAGAAGTTTGCGTTCTTAAAACAGAGGGTATTTGTGATCAGGGCCGAATTACCGACCAGGCAACAAAAGCAGTCGCTTGGGGCCCCATTCAGAGTCAAAGGGGCCCCATTAGCACATAAACCAGCCCTTGCCATCCTGTCAGCGGTGGCTGGATGGTATAATGGTTAAAGGGACTCTGAGCAGTGCAGTAACTATGGAAAGATGCATATCATTTTAAAGCTCTCTTTCTCCTCTTTCCAATGATATCTAAACTGCTGCTCTATGCCTTTTAGTTTTCGATATTTTCGCGATTGAAATCGCGGCCACAGGACGACTTTTCTCCAAAGTCAGCGGTGGCTGGATGGTATAATGGTTAAAGGGACTCTGAGCAGTGTTGTAGCTATGGAAAGATTCATATCATTTTAAAGCTCTCTTTCTCCTCTTTCCAATGATATATAAACAGCTGCTCTATGCTTTTTAGTTTTCGATATTTTCGCGATTGAAATCGCGGCCACAGGACGACTTTTCTCCAAAGTCAGCGGTGGCTGGATGGTATAATGGTTAAAGGGACTCTGAGCAGTGCAGTAACTATGGAAAGATTCATATCATTTTGAAGCTCTCTTTCTCCTCTTTCCAATGATATATAAACAGCTGCTCTATGCCCTTTAGTTTTCGATATTTTCGCGATCGAAATCGCGGCCACAGGACGACTTTTCTCCAAAGTCAGCGGTGGCTGGATGGTATAATGGTTAAAGGGACTCTGAGCAGTGCAGTAACTATGGAAAGATGCATATCATTTTAAAGCTCTTTTTCTCCTCTTTCCAATGATATATAAACAGCTGCTCTATGCCTTTTAATTTTTGATATTTTCACAATCGAAATCACGGCCACAGGACGACTTTTCTCCAAAGTTGGCAGCTCGATTCAGCACAATGCAATGAAATATAAGGAACCCAGGAGGATATAATTACAAACCTCATGCTGGTAGGTGTGAGGATGTAATGAATTAGTTGTGGGTATGCTTAAAGGCATATCCACAGGCACTGCTTGGAGTCCCTTTAAGGGCTCTGCCGCTGACACAGGAGACCAGGGTTCGAATCTCAGCTCTGCCTGTTCAGTAAGCCAGCACCTATTCAGTAGGAGACCGTAGGCAAGTCTCTCTAACACTGCTACTGCCTATAGGGCGCGTCCTAGTGGCTGCAGCTCTGGCGCTTTGAGTCCACCAGGAGAAAAGCGCGATATAAATGTTATTTGTCTTGTCTTGTCAAATGATGCCGTGCGCTGCTGATTGTCTTCAGAGCCAGGCTCTCCTCCTAGGTCCCCCTCCTGCTACTGTGCGCTCTGCCGCTGCCCACTCCACCCTCCCTTCCCACAGAGAACCACAGCTGCAGCAAGAATGATAGCAGCAGATGGCAAACGCTCACTCACCTATCCATGATCCAAGCAATAGAGATCCCGTCATCTGAAACCCATCTGTCTCTTCTACAGTGCAGCCGCTCGCTCTGAACTTCCTCATTCTCAGATCAGACATGAAGTAGGAAGTAGTAATAGTAGTAGTAACAGAGCGGCAGTACTCTAGAGGAGACAGATGGGCTCCGGATGACGGGACCTCTATTGCTTGGATCGCAATAGGTGAATGTGATTCATCTGGTGCTGTCATTCTCCCCCGCTGCGGCTGCCTTCTCTGCTGGACTATCGTATTCACTGGGATGGAGGCTGCATGGTGGCTGTCTAGTTTGGGAGGAAATTGGTTGTTCGGTGGTGGGAGTGGTTATGTAATTCTGTCTGGGGAACGGCTTCCGGTTTGGCGGTGTCCAGAGCTTTCTGCTATTGCCAGGCTGGAGATGCAGGGGGAAAGTGCTGCTGCTGTGATATCTGGCGCCCTCTTCACAGGGGTGCCCCAGCCCCTGAGTGCAAATGTCCCAGCCATTCATCTCTCACTCTGCATTTTGCCGCTGCTATTCCCTGCATTGTGCACCCACAGAGGAAAGCGTGCTGTTGCCCATAGCAACCAGTAGCTCGGCTGCCCGGTGTGTGCGACATATTGCTGTGCAGCTGCATCTTCTGATTCTATTACGACATGATGGGGGGGCCCAAATCAGTTACTTTGCTTAGGGCCCCATTTAGCCTTAATCCGGCTCTGTTTGTGATTATCCAGGTTGGAGTGAGCTCTGAGGTCTCCCACAATGCAACACTGCAGAATATGCAAATCACCTCTGTGTTGGGAATCAGTTGAAAAGGGCGCCTGAGCTGCCTGTATGAAAAGGGCGCCTCCATGGACATCAATGTTATTTCTGCAAATATCGGCTACAAGGTGGTGAAAACTGTGTCCGAGTTTTGATATCGGCTACAAGCGGGTGCCCCTTGGTAGCCTATATTTTATTTGGCTATGTTCAGCTACAGTAGGGCGCCCCTTTGTAGCTCATATTTTTGATTCGGCATATATGGGCTACACCAGGTGCCCTTTGTAGTCAAATTTGGCATATGGGCTACACCCAGGCGCCCTTTTTGTAGCCGAATTAGCCATATATGGGCTACACCGGGCACCCTTTTTTCTAGGCGCCCTTTTCAAATGGACGCCTTTGTTGTCCCTGATGGCTAACCCCCCCCCCCCCCCCCCCCGTATTCAGCAGTGATGCATTGTGGGCGACCTCAGAACAGAGCTCACTCCAATCTGAATAATCGCAAATACCTTCTGTTTTAAGAAGCCAAACTTCTGTTTTATAGAGATTGTAGTAAGCCATTTTTGAAGAGAAAAAAATAGTCAGGACAGCCGTAGAATCAGGAAATGAAAGGTTAGCAGGAGCGGCTTGTGGTAAACAAGATGAGAGGAAGGGATTTACCAAATGGCTCATCCCTGTATAATTTAGACAGAGAACATAGTCATCTATGTTTCTCGAGCCCGTCCAGAGCATTGCAGCCACTTACAAAGAGAGGAAAGTATAACACACGCAGAGAATTTTATTTTTGTGCTCAGTTTGTTGGAAATTATGCATTAACCTGTACCAAACTTACGGTCAGGCACTTACCACAGAGGCCTTTCAAAAATTTATGGCTTCTGCCTTGTTATTATTACCTCAGAGACGGCTTTTGGAAGTTTTTTTTACCTTTCTCTATGCTGAAAGAGAAAAAAAATGTGGGATTTCATTTTATTAGTATTAACTGAATAGATTTGTACAGGAGGAACTGAGAGCTTCATGCAGAGAATATGGCTTAAAACGGCTTGAAAGATTTTGTAATGTATGTGGAATGCGTACAGCACGTCCATCTTGAAAATATTTGTTCGCCGCTGTTAACTTGGCAGGAGGAAGAGTCTGTCAAAAGCGGGAATTATTCCAGCTAGCTGCGGCATTATACAGTAAATAGGAGCGAAGCAAGCCGCCATAGCGACAAGCTGTACAGCGCCGAGGGGACCCGGCCTTTCAGAGCTGCTCCATTCACGATGGTCTTTTGCTTGTTAGGCGGCAGTTACGATAAACGACTTTCTAAAATGCTCAACGGGAAATGTTTTAAATTGCTTTGCACCTTAGAAATTTTAAAGTGGGAAGCTAAAATGCTTAAATTGGAACGCCAAGGGCTGTTTATTGTTCAGCGACTATGTCAGTCACCAATCAGGGAAGCGGCCATTTTGTAAATGGGGTAAACACCAGCCATGGAGAGGGCCTTGTGACTTACTCAAGGAAAGAAGCCATTTTGATGACTGCCAATTGTGCAATGCAATGCCTTTGGCTGGGTTCACAGTGTTTAGTTGCATAATGCACATACTAAAATGTGTGTGAACTGCAATGGAGACTGGACATAGACTTTATTACAAAGCCTGCATGCAGTAAGTTAGAAAAACGCGATCAGTTACTGTGAACAGCCCCATAGAATTGTGTGGGCAGTGAGCTGACATTCAGAACATTCAGAATGGCAGTGATAACAAAGCAGAGCCTACTTTTCCAAATTGAGATACATTTGGTGTTAGTCCGGCTATAGACTTTCTGCTGCCTGAAACAAACTCTGGAGGTTCCCCCCTCGGGGAATCACAGCAGGTCATTGGGCTAATCACTAAACTCGATCAGATCAGTTGTCTCTACTGGTGACTGAGTGTAGTTATTGGCACAATGACGGTACTGTGGTCCTGCCCGCGAGACCATCGGCACCAGTTAGCAAAAGGAGCAGCGGGCAGCTGTGATGGGCTGGTCTGGTGCCAGCACCCTACCTGATTGGTCGCGGCAGGTGCCACCAGTCAAATGAGGATGGGGATTCGGGGATGCCTGGATGAGGAGGGTAGCGAGTGTGCCAGAAAGGCGGGTGAGAGAGCGGAGAGGTGGCAGGCGACAGGTGGCCCCAACTGCCCAAACACCGCCCCCTAGATTTTGCCGCCTGAGTAATATGATTCAGTGGCTTCATGGTAGACCCGTCCCTGAATGTGTGTGCTTTCGATTTGCTCAATTCCCATTTGTGTACGAATTGCGACTGGGAAAATGTTGCATTTGACAGACCATCTCTACTATACGTTTCTTATGTCAGCTTACACTCAATCATCGCAATTTCCAAATCCGGGAAGGGAGGGGGGCACGTCAAACTTCACGGCTGACTTATCTTCACCTATATACCGTATACAGACGTCACGGTAGAATACTGCCGCGGGATGCGTTCCTATCCACATACTGGAATTCTATGGGAATCTGAGTCCTGCAGCAAGTTCCCATTTGTATTATTTTTCTTCCGCTTGGCCGCTCGATTTCCTAGTTGGTTGTGTTACGTAAAGCGGACGTATGGAAGATTTATGTTATAGGAAAGCTCTTGATGTCTATTAGCGTAGGATGTCAGGGCAGATCATCTGCTTCCTATACGCATGTTAGATGGCGGTGTGCAGCGTCACATCACATCACTGTCCTCCGTCTCACGGCAAAGCAAAAGGGGGAAAAAGACAAAGAAACAAAGAACAAAAACATAATAGAAACTTATAGGAGAGCAAAGTAATTTGGTGTTTTATTTGATCACGGAAATTAAACACAGCGATGCTCAATTTCCGATTGGAACTCGGAAAACAAAAATCAGAATTCCACGATAATCCGATTTACCGCAACTCAGTAATTTTAGCCCAATCACAGAACTTGGAAGCAATGGACCATTCAGAGAATGCGGTAATTTTAGACCATTCAGAGGAGGCAAAAAAATTACAAAATAATCCTCGGACATCGGAAAAATGGAAATCGTGAAAATCGTAAAATTAGGAAATTGGCATTGGCGGAAATTGGATTTTCCACGTAATCGGAAATGGGCATTTCAGACTATCCCTTATTGAGGCCTGGAACCCACTACAAAACGCTATCGCTAATCGCAATCGCTATCGTTTTGTATGAGCGGTTTGTAAGCGATTTCATGAGCGTTTTCAGCAGCGATTTTTAAAAGTGTATTCAATTTGCCAGCGGTTGTTTAGCGATTAGCATTTTTAATTCTGATTGATCCTTTCAATTGATTTTCATTTTGTTACAGTGTGCAGTAATGTAAAAACGCTTGCAAAATCGCTCTGTGTAGGTTTTGATGAGCGATTATGCCAGCATTTATATACTTTACATTGCAGAAACGCTAACGCTAAACGCAAAAAATGCTGCATGTCCTGCGCTTTGCGATTTGGTAATCGCAATCTCTCCCGTGGAATTTGGCCCCTCCATTAACATCAGCTGAGCGTTTAGGGAAATCGCTAGCGATTAGCGCTCCCTAAACGCTCAGAAAATTGCTCTAGTGGGTTTGAGCCCTTAAAGAGGAACTCCAGTGAAAATAATGTAAAAAAAGCTTCATTTTTACAATAATTATGTATAAAGGATTCAGTCGGTGTTTGCCCATTGTAAAATCTTTTAAATCCCTGACTGTTGTCTAGCATAAATTTGCATACAATTACAATAAAGTTTGCATCAACTCCTAATTATTAGCAGCGAACTGCCCCTCCCTATGTGCAACATATTTTGAATGGATACCTTAGGAAGTCCCTCAAATTACATATAAGTGGCAAGATTGTACAATCAAGATTGTATCATGATCGGGCACCTCAACAAGGGTTTTAGGCCTACCACTGTTTTCTCAAAGCCAAAATAAACAATTTTGGCTGTCGTTCCACTTTAAAGAAGACCTAAACTCAGAACTTCCTCTCTGCAGCAGCATAATAACCGTTCAAATTACATTTATTTGTTACAGCAGATACATGTCCTGCAATAAATCTGCAGTGTGTCTACTTCCTGCTTTTTATGGAAGCAGACATAGGATGAACATCCTGTGTTTACAAATTAGCTGCTCTGTCGTGGCAGTCAGCTGAAACAGCTGAGAGATCAAATTACAACTTATGCTTAGTCACAGATGAGAGGGAATTAGACAGACTAAACACTCTAAATACACATGGGGCTCGATTCACAAAGCGGTGCTAACAGTTAGCACCCTGGTGAAAAGCCCTTTATCATGCCTAAACTCACTTTAGGCATGATAAGTTTAGGCATGATAAGTTTAAGCACCAAGGGCTCGATTCACAAAGCGGTGCTAACCCAGTTAGAGACTTTAGGCATGATAACCATTGCACCACTCTGGTGAAAAGCCAGTTTAGGGGCTCGATTCACAAAGCGGTGCTAACCCAGTTAGAGACTTTAGGCATGATAACCATTGCACCATGCTGGTGAAAAGCCAGTTTAGGCGTGATAAGTTTAGGCGTGATAAGTTTAGGTGTGATAAGTTTAGGCATGCTAAGTTTAGATAAGTTTAGTTCGCTTGCAAAGTCCCGCACGCAAAGCAGCGCCATTAAACTTTATGCGAAGTGCACCAGACTTTGCTAGCGCAAAACTTTTGATCAGCTGTGCACTGCGGTGCTAACCCAGTTGGTGCTTAAACTTATCGGCCTCGATTCACAAAGCGGTGATAACCCAGTTATCACGCCTAAAAGACTTTAGGCGTGATGACCTTTTCACCACTGAGTTATCACCGATTTTTCCTGCTCTTCGCGCGAAGTTACCGCGCGTAAGCGCGTTCGCGCGTACGCGCGTAAGAGCGCGCGCAAAGTCCCATAGGGCTTAATGGGAGCTTCGCGCGAAGCGGCGGGTGTTGCGCGCGCACTTACGCGCGTACGCGCGTACGCGCGTACGCGCGGCAACTTCGCGCAAGTTTCTTCTTATCATGCCTAAAGTGACTTTAGGCGTGATAAGGGCCTTTTCACCATGGTGCTAACACTTTGCACCGCTTTGTGAATCGAGCCCATCACGCCTAAACTTATCACGCCTAAACTTATCATGCCTAAACTTATCACACCTAAACTTATCACACCTAAACTTATCATGCCTAAACTGAGTTTAGGCATGATAAAGGGCTTTTCACCAGCGTGCTAACTGTTAGCACCGCTTTGTGAATCAGGCCCTAGGTGTGATAAGTTTAGGCGTGATAAGTTTAGGTGTGATAAGTTTAGGCATGCTAAGTTTAGATAAGTTTAGATCGCTTGCAAAGTCCTGCACGCAAAGCAGCGCCATTAAACTTTATACGAAGTGCACCAGTCTTTGCTAGCGTAAAACTTTTGATCAGCTGTGCACTGCGGTGCTAACGCAGTTGGCGTTAGTGTTGGGCGAACATCTAGATGTTCGGGTTCGGGCCGAACAGGCCGAACATGGCCGCGATGTTCGGGTGTTCGACCCGAACTCCGAACATAATGGAAGTCAATGGGGACCCGAACTTTTGTGGTTTGTAAAGCCTCCTTACATGCTACATACCCCAAATTTACAGGGTATGTGCACCTTGGGAGTGGGTACAAGAGGAAAAAAAAATTTAGCAAAAAGAGCTTATAGTTTTTGAGAAAATCGATTTTAAAGTTTCAAAGGGAAAACTGTCTTTTAAATGCGGGAAATGTCTGTTTTCTTTGCACAGGTAACATGCTTTTTGTCGGCATGCAGTCATAAATGTAATACATATAAGAGGTTCCAGGAAAAGGGACCGGTAATGCTAACCCAGCAGCAGCACACGTGATGGAACAGGAGGAGGGTGGCGCAGGAGGAGAAGGCCACGCTTTGAGACACAACAACCCAGGCCTTGCATGAGGACAAGAAGCGTGCGGATAGCATGCTTTGTACCACCATGCAGTCATAAATGTAATAAAGATAAGTGGTTCAATAAACAGGGACCACGCGGCAACGCTAACCCAGCAGCAGCACACGTGATGGAACAGGAGGAGGCGCAGGAGGAGAAGGCCACGCTTTGTGAGACACAACAACCCAGGCCTTGCATGAGGACAAAAAGCGTGCGGATAGCATGCTTTGTACCGCCATGTAGTCATAAATGTAATAAAGATAAGAGGTTCAATAAACAGGGACCACGCGGCAACGCTAACCCAGCAGCAGCAGCAGCAGCAGCACACGTGATGGAACAGGAGGAGGCGCAGGAGGAGAAGGCCACGCTTTGTGAGACACAACAACCCAGGCCTTGCATGAGGACAAAAAGCGTGCGGATAGCATGCTTTGTACCGCCATGTAGTCATAAATGTAATAAAGATAAGAGGTTCCATAAACAGGGACCGGCAACGGTAACCCAGCAGCAGCAGCAGCAGCAGCAGCACACGTGATGGAACAGGAGGAGGCGCAGGAGGAGAAGGCCACGCTTTGTGAGACACAACAACCCAGGCCTTGCATGAGGACAAAAAGCGTGCGGATAGCATGCTTTGTACCGCCATGTAGTCATAAATGTAATAAAGATAAGAGGTTCCATAAACAGGGACCGGCAACGGTAACCCAGCAGCAGCAGCAGCAGCAGCAGCAGCAGCACACGTGATGGAACAGGAGGAGGCGCAGGAGGAGAAGGCCACGCTTTGTGAGACACAACAACCCAGGCCTTGCATGAGGACAAAAAGCGTGCGGATATAGCAGCAATGCTTTTTGCCGCCATGCAGTCATAAATGTAATACAGATGAGAGGTTCAATAAACAGGGACCGGAAACGCTAAACCATCCCAGATGTTCATCGGTCATGTTACTTGGTTGGGGTCCAGGAGTGTTGCGTAGTCGTTTCCAATCCAGGATTGATTCATTTTAATTTGAGTCAGACGGTCTGCATTTTCTGTGGAGAGGCGGATACGCCGATCTGTGATGATGCCTCCGGCAGCACTGAAACAGCGTTCCGACATAACGCTGGCTGCCGGGCAAGCCAGCACCTCTATTGCGTACATTGCCAGTTCGTGCCAGGTGTCTAGCTTCATGCCCGGTTTCAGGTCCAGCGGTGCCAGCCACAAATCCGTCTGTTCCTTTATTCCCCTCCAAATTTCCTCCCCTGTGTGCTGCTTATCCCCAAGGCAGATCAGCTTCAGCAACGCTTGCTGACGCATGCCAACAGCTGTGCTGCACTGCTTCCACGATCCTACTGCTGCTGGTGCTGGGTTAGCATTTCCGGATGAGGTACAGCTTTGAGATGCGTTGGAGGAGAAGGAGTCAGAGAGGTAGGTGCTGCTGTTGTTATCCAGCTGTTTGCGGCGTGGGCAACACCCGCGCCGTAGCAGGTGAGGAATCGCTGCCAGGCTCCACAAGGTTCACCCAGTGCGCGGTAAGGGAGATGTATCGACCCTGGCCGAACGCACTCGTCCAGGTGTCAGTGGTGAGGTGAACCTTGCAGGCAACGGCATTCTTCAAGCTTCGGGTTATTTAGCTGACCACGTGCTCATGCAACTCAGGCACTGCAGAGCGCGCAAAGTGGTAGCAGCTGGGAACAACGTAACGTGGGATGGCCACTGACATCATGCCCTTGAAGCTGTTTGTCTCCACCACTCGATATGGCAGCATTTCGCAGGCCAGAAGCTTGGCTATGCTGGCTGGCTGTTACTGCCACGGCCCGGGGGTCATTTGCTGGCAATTTCCTCTTGTGCTCAAACATCTCAGAGACAGACAACTCAACCGTAGCGCTGCACACCGAAGGGCTGTTGGTTGTTGTGTTTGATGAACACTGGGAGACCTCAAGAGCACTAGTCCGGAAAGTGACAGTGTCAGCATCGTCTGATGTTTGTGAATGTTGTGAACCACGCAATGGCTGGGCTACTGCTGCTGCTGAGGCGGGTCTGGTGGTGAGTCTGGTGAACCCAAGGGAGGCAGTGTTGCTGGTGGTACCCTGTCCTGCCGCGTTTGCCCACAGAGTGGGATGTTTGGATAGAATGTGGCGGCTCATGCTGGTGGTGGAGAGGTTGTTAATACTTTTCCCCCTGCTCAGGCGGGTCTTGCACACCTTGCAAATCGCCATGGTAACATCCTCAGTGCAGTCTTCAAAGAAAGCCCAGACTTTAACTGGCTGAGGACTCGGACCTCGTGCGTGATGTGCTGGTGCTGCTTAACCCACTGCTGGACGCTTGAGAGGTCATCCAAGTAATTATCTGGTCCTGTTCTTTTGGATCTGTGAGGGTTGTTGTCCTGGACAACATGGGCAGTATTGAGTGGGTTTTCTTGGGTGCTCCCCTGTGGCCTGTACGTGAACCGTCAGGGGAAACACCTCTTCCCTTGCCCCTCCCTCTTTCACCGGATTTCTTCCTCATTTCACTTATCCTTAAAGTACACGCTGACTGGCAGCAGTACAGTGGCAGTACAGAAATGCTATACAGTGGTGGGTGAGCGGTGTACCACTATTGTCAGCAGTGACACAGAGCACAATGCTATACAGTGGCGGGTGAGCGGTGTACTACTGTTCCCAGCAGACACAGAGTGGAAGTAAACACAATGCTATATAGTGTGGCTGAGCCGTGTACACAGAGTGGCATTAAACACAATGCTATATAGTCTGCTATATAGTCACCCCGAACAGGGTGATGTTCTGCAGAACCCGAACAGTGGCAAACACTGTTCGCCCAACACTACTGGGAGGGAACGCAGATTTTAGTACCTAAACACACGATACAACATGTTTTCCGGGGTCGGACTCTGAGGCACATACAGATGGTCCCGATCATCATCCTCATCATACAACTCTTCTCCTGAGTCTGACCCACCCACCACCTCTGCCACCCCAACATCCCCAGACACAGACCCCTCATCGTCCTCAACATTAACTTGGGATGCTGGCCTGAGCCAGACCTCCTCCTCCACATCAGGCCCCATCATCTCCTCAATGGCAGCCCTCATTAATCGCTCTGGCGACGGACTGATGGACACAACGTTCTCCTCCGGGGAGGGCTGCTGCTGACCACTGGCTGCTGGGGTGGATGTTATAGCTTGCGTGGGGCGTTGGCTGTTGCTGTTGTTGGGAGTGCTGCTCACAGCGGAGGTCTCTGGGGAACTCATGTTGAGCTCATATAGTGGTTGACGGTGAGTGGAGTATTACTGATCCCAGCAATATACACACTGACTGGCAGAGTACGCAATGCTATATAGTGTGGCTGAGCGGTGTACACAGAGTGGCAGTAAACACAATGCTATATAGTCTGGCTGAGCGAGCGGTGTACTACTGTTCCCAGCAGAATCAGAGTGGCAGTAAACAATGGTATATAGTCTGGCTGAGCGGTGTACACAGAGTGTCAGTAAACAATGGTATATAGTCTGGCTGAGCGAGCGGTGTACTACTGTTCCCAGCAGAATCAGAGTGGCAGTAAACAATGGTATATAGTCTGGCTGAGCGGTGTACACAGAGTGTCAGTAAACAATGGTATATAGTCTGGCTGAGCGGTGTACACACAATGCTATATAGTCTGCTATATAGTGTCAGTAAACAATGGTATATAGTCTGGCTGAGCGAGCGGTGTACTACTGTTCCCAGCAGAATCAGAGTGGCAGTAAACAATGGTATATAGTCTGGCTGAGCGGTGTACACAGAGTGTCAGTAAACAATGGTATATAGTCTGGCTGAGCGAGCGGTGTACTACTGTTCCCAGCAGAATCAGAGTGGCAGTAAACAATGGTATATAGTCTGGCTGAGCGGTGTACACAGAGTGTCAGTAAACAATGGTATATAGTCTGGCTGAGCGGTGTACACACAATGCTATATAGTCTGCTATATAGTGTCAGTAAACAATGGTATATAGTCTGGCTGAGCGAGCGGTGTACTACTGTTCCCAGCAGAATCAGAGTGGCAGTAAACAATGGTATATAGTCTGGCTGAGCGGTGTACACAGAGTGTCAGTAAACAATGGTATATAGTCTGGCTGAGCGAGCGGTGTACTACTGTTCCCAGCAGAATCAGAGTGGCAGTAAACAATGGTATATAGTCTGGCTGAGCGGTGTACACAGAGTGTCAGTAAACAATGGTATATAGTCTGGCTGAGCGGTGTACACACAATGCTATATAGTCTGCTATATAGTGTCAGTAAACAATGGTATATAGTCTGGCTGAGCGAGCGGTGTACTACTGTTCCCAGCAGAATCAGAGTGGCAGTAAACAATGGTATATAGTCTGGCTGAGCGGTGTACACAGAGTTTCAGTAAACAATGGTATATAGTCTGGCTGAGCGGTGTACACAGAGTGTCAGTAAACAATGGTATATAGTCTGGCTGAGCGGTGTACACAGAGTGGCAGTAAACACAATGCTATATAGTCTGGCTGAGCGAGCGGTGTACTACTGTTCCCAGCAGAATCAGAGTGGCAGTAAACAATGGTATATAGTCTGGCTGAGCGGTGTACACAGAGTGTCAGTAAACAATGGTATATAGTCTGGCTGATCGGTGTACACAGAGTGTCAGTAAACAATGGTATATAGTCTGGCTGAGCGGTGTACACAGAGTGGCAGTAAACACAATGCTATATACTCTGGCTGAGCGAGCGGTGTACTACTGTTCCCAGCAGACACAGAACAGTGAACAGAATGCTATATAGTGTGGCTGAGCGAGCGGTGTACCACTATTCCCAGCAGACACAGAACAGTGAACAGAATGCTATATAGTGTGGCTGAGCGGGCGGTGTACCACTATTCCCAGCAGACACAGAACAGTGAACAGAATGCTATATAGTGTGGATGAGCGAGCGGTGTACCACTATTCCCAGCAGACACAGAACAGTAAACAGAATGCTATATAGTGTGGCTGAGCGAGCGGTGTACCACTATTCCCAGCAGACACAGAACAGTGAACAGAATGCTATATAGTGTGGCTGAGCGAGCGGTGTACCACTATTCCCAGCAGACACAGAACAGTGCACAGAATGCTATATAGTGTGGCTGAGCGAGCGGTGTACCACTATTCCCAGCAGACACAGAACAGTAAACAGAATGCTATATAGTGTGGCTGAGCGAGCGGTGTACCACTATTCCCAGCAGACACAGAACAGTAAACAGAATGCTATATAGTGTGGCTGAGCGAGCGGTGTACCACTATTCCAAGCAGACACAGAACAGTGAACAGAATGCTATATAGTGTGGCTGAGCGAGCGGTGTACCACTATTCCCAGCAGACACAGAGTGGCAGTAAACAGAATGCTATATAGTGTGGCTGAGCGAGGTACACAGAGTGGCAGTAAACAGAATGCTATATAGTGTGGCTGAGCAAGCGGTGTACTACTATTCCCAGCAGACACAGAGTGGCAGTAAACAGAATGCTATATAGTGTGGCTGAGCGAGGTACACAGAGTGGCAGTAAACAGAATGCTATATAGTGTGGCTGAGCAAGCGGTGTACTACTGTTCCCAGCAGTGACACAATGACAGGGGGGACCCTGGCTAGCGTGGCTGGAGCGCGAACTACCCTGCCTGCCTACCCAAAGCTAAACCCACAGACAAATGGCGGAGATATGACGTGGTTCGGGTATTTATTTACCCGAACCACGTGACCGTTCGGCCAATCAGAGCGCGTTCGGGTCCGAACCACGTGACCCGTTCGGCCAATCACAGCGCTAGCCGAACGTTCGGGGAACGTTCGGCCATGCGCTCTTAGTTCGGCCATATGGCCGAACGGTTTGGCCGAGCACCGTCAGGTGTTCGGCCGAACTCGAACATCACCCGAACAGGGTGATGTTCTGCAGAACCCGAACAGTGGCGAACACTGTTCGCCCAACACTAGTTGGCGTTCAAACTTATCACACCCAAACTTATCACACCTAAACTTATCATGCCTAAACTTATCACACCTAAACTTATCACACCTAAACTTATCATGCCTAAACTGAGTTTAGGCATGATAAAGGGCTTTTCACCAGGGTGCTAACTGTTAGCACCGCTTTGTGAATCAGGCCCCAACTGTGTTAGCACCGCAGTGCACAGCTGATCAAAAGTTTTGCGCTAGCAAAGTCTGGTGCACTTCGCATAGAGTTTAATGGCGCTGCTTTGTGTACGGGACTTTGCGTGCATTCTAAACTTATCTACACTTAGCATGCCTAAACTTATCATGCCTAAACTTATCACGCCTAAACTTATCACACCTAGGGCTCGATTCACCAAGCGGTGCAAAGTGTTAGCACCGTGGTGAAAAGGCCCTTATCACGCCTAAAGTCACTTTAGGCATGATAAGAAGAAACTCGCGCGAAGTTGCCGCGCGTACGCGCGTAAGTGCGCGCGCAACACCCGACGCTTCGCGCGAAGCTCCCATTAAGCCCTATGGGACTTTGCGCGCGCTCTCACGCGCGTACGCGCGAACGCGCTTACGCGCGGTAACTTCGCGCGAAGAGCAGGAAAAATCGGTGATAACTCAGTGGTGAAAAGGTCATCACGCCTAAAGTCTTTTAGGCGTGATAACTGGGTTATCACCGCTTTGTGAATCGAGCCCCTCTAGGGCCTGATTCACAAAGCGGTGCTAACAGTTAGCACGCTGGTGAAAAGCCCTTTATCATGCCTAAACTCAGTTTAGGCATGATAAGTTTAGGTGTGATAAGTTTAGGTGTGATAAGTTTAGGCATGATAAGTTTAGGTGTGAAAAGTTTAGGTGTGATAAGTTTAAGCACCAACTGCGTTAGCACCGCAGTGCACAGCTGATCAAAAGTTTTGCGCTAGCAAAATCTGGTGCACTTTGCATAGAGTTTAATGGCGCTGCTTTGCGTGCGGGACTTTGCGCGCGATCTAAACTTATCTAAACTTAGCATGCCTAAACTTATCACACCTAAACTTATCACACCTAGGGCTCGATTCACAAAGCGGTGCTAACCCAGTTAGCATGCCTAAAAGACTTTAGGCATGATAACCATTGCACCATGCTGGTGAAAAGCCAGTTTAGGCGTGATAAGTTTAGGTGTGATAAGTTTAGGTGTGATAAGTTTAGGCATGCTAAGTTTAGATAAGTTTACATCGCTTGCAAAGTCCCGCACGCAAAGCAGCGCCATTAAACTTTATACAAAGTGTACCAGTCTTTGCTAGAGTAAAACTTTTGATCAGCTGTGCACTGCGGTGCTAACGCAGTTGGCGCTTAAACTTAGCATGCCTAAACTTATCACACCTAAACTTATCATGCCTAAACTTATCACACCTAAACTTATCACACCTAAACTTATCATGCCTAAACTGAGTTTAGGCATGATAAAGGGCTTTTCACCAGCGTGCTAACTGTTAGCACCGCTTTGTGAATCAGGCCCCTAAACTTATCATGCCTAAATTGGCTTTTCACCAGCGTGGTGCAATGGTTATCACGCCTAAAGTCTCTAACTGGGTTAACACCGCTTTGTGAATCGAGCCCCTAAACTGGCTTTTCACCAGTGTGGTGCAATGGTTATCACGCCTAGGGCTCGATTCACAAAGCGGTGCTAACCCAGTTAGCACGCCTAAAAGACTTTAGGCATGATAACCATTGCACCATGCTGGTGAAAAGCCAGTTTAGGTGTGATAAGTTTAGGCATGCTAAGTTTAGATAAGTTTAGATCGCTTGCAAAGTCCCGCACGCAAAGCAGCGCCATTAAACTTTATACGAAGTGCACCAGACTTTGCTAGCGTAAAACTTTTGATCAGCTGTGCACTGCGGTGCTAACGCAGTTGGCGCTTAAACTTATCGTGCCTAAACTTATCACACCTAAACTTATCACACCTAAACTTATCATGCCTAAACTTATCACACCTAGGGCTCGATTCACAAAGCGGTGCTAACCCAGTTAGAGACTTTAGGCGTGATAACCATTGCACCATGCTGGTGAAAAGCCAGTTTAGGCGTGATAAGTTTAGGTGTGATAAGTTTAGGTGTGATAAGTTTAGGCATGCTAAGTTTAGATAAGTGTAGATAGCGTGCAAAGCCCCGCACGCAAAGCAGCGCCATTCAACTCTATGTGAAGTGCACCAGACTTTGCTAGCGCAAAACTTTTGATCAGCTGTGCATTGCGGTGCTAACGCAGTTGGTGCTTAAACTTATCATGCCTAAACTTATCACACCTAAACTTATCATGCCTAAACTTATCACACCAAAACTTATCACACCTAAACTTATCATGCCTAAACTGAGTTTAGGCATGATAAAGGGCTTTTCACCAGGGTGCTAACTGTTAGCACCGCTTTGTGAATCAGGCCCCTAGGGCTCGATTCACAAAGCGGTGCTAACCCAGTTAGGGCTTGATTCACAAAGCGGTGCTAACAGTTAGCACGCTGGTGAAAAGCCCTTTATCATGCCTAAACTCAGTTTAGGCATGATAAGTTTAGGTGTGATAAGTTTAGGTGTGATAAGTTTAGGCATGATAAGTTTAGGTGTGATAAGTTTAGGCATGCTAAGTTTAAGCGCCAACTGCGTTAGCACCGCAGTGCACAGCTGATCAAAAGTTTTACGCTAGCAAAGACTGGTGCACTTTGTATAAAGTTTAATGGCGCTGCTTTGCGTGCGGGACTTTGCAAGCGATCTAAACTTATCTAAACTTAGCATGCCTAAACTTATCACACCTAAACTTATCACACCTAAACTTATCACGCCTAAACTGGCTTTTCACCAGCATGGTGCAATGGTTATCATGCCTAAAGTCTTTTAGGCATGCTAACTGGGTTAGCACCGCTTTGTGAATCGAGCCCTTAGAGACTTTAGGCATGATAACCATTGCACCACGCTGGTGAAAAGCCAGTTTAGGGGCTCGATTCACAAAGCGGTGCTAACAGTTAGCACCCTGGTGAAAAGACCTTTATCATGCCTAAACTCAGTTTAGGCATGATAAGTTTAGGTGTGATAAGTTTAGGTGTGATAAGTTTAGGCATGATAAGTTTAGGTGTGATAAGTTTAGGCATGATAAGTTTAAGCGCCAACTGCGTTAGCACCGCAGTGCACAGCTGATCAAAAGTTTTACGCTAGCAAAGACTGGTGCACTTCGTATAAAGTTTAATGGCGCTGCTTTGCATGCGGGACTTTGCAAGCGATCTAAACTTATCTAAACTTAGCATGCCTAAACTTATCACACCTAAACTTATCATGCCTAAACTTATCACACCTAAACTGGCTTTTCACCAGAGTGGTGCAATGGTTATCATGCCTAAAGTCTCTAACTGGGTTAGCACCGCTTTGTGAATCGAGCCCCAGGTGTGATAAGTTTAGGCATGATAAGTTTAGGTGTGATAAGTTTAGGCATGCTAAGTTTAGATAAGTTTAGATCGCTTTCAAAGTCCTGCACGCAATGCAGCGCCATTAAACTTTATACGAAGTGCACCAGACTTTGCTAACGTAAAACTTTTGATCAGCTGTGCACTGCGGTGCTAACCCAGTTGGCGCTTAAACTTATCATGCCTAAACTTATCACACCTAAACTTATCATGCCTAAACTTATCACACCTAAACTTATCACACCTAAACTTATCATGCCTAAACTGAGTTTAGGCATGATAAAGGGCTTTTCACCAGGGTGCTAACTGTTAGCACCGCTTTGTGAATCAGGCCCCTAAACTTATCATGCCTAAACTGAGTTTAGGCATGATAAAGGGCTTTTCACCAGCGTGCTAACTGTTAGCACCGCTTTGTGAATCAAGCCCCTAAACTTATCATGCCTAAACTGAGTTTAGGCATGATAAAGGGCTTTTCACCAGGGTGCTAACTGTTAGCACCGCTTTGTGAATCAGGCCCCTAAAGTCTCTAACTGGGTTAGCACCGCTTTGTGAATCGAGCCCTTGGTGTTTCTTTATCAGTTTCACAGCATCAGAATTTTGTTTTTCTAACATGAGCCTTATTTTTAGCTTTACAAAAGCTAAGCTCCGCCCCATCAGAGAAAACTGCCCGGGCTTTTTTTCCCTGATGCCGTGCAAAGCATGATGGGATTTCCTATGTTGTTATTCACATTGCCTAGCAACTGGGAGGGGTGATCAGGACACAAGACAGTTGGAACTGTGTCTCTTGCTCCCTGTCACCTCCTTTCAACCAAAAAGATGGCTGCCCTCATTAAACCAAACATTTGCCTGTTCTTTTAAAACAGAGTGGGTAAGAGATTCTATTATCTTATCTATTTTAATTAACATAACTAATGTAACTTAATGACAGTATGTTTGTTTAGGCTGAAGTTCCTCTTTAAGCAGTTGTCCTTGCCTTCGTTTTCTTCATCAAGCTATCGGAGATATGCAAATGAGCGATGGAGAAAGCGCGATCCTCCTGGTGACGCGTATCGCCAGATCTCTGACCTTCATCAGTTTCTGTTTCCGCTAATATAATCATAAGGCCGTTGCCCCATTGATTGACGGTCACAGATCTGTTCTGTATTCATACATGCATTATCTAGCATGGACGAGATAATGGAAACACTCGAATTGCAGAGTCCATGGGCTCTAGTGATGGGTATAGTGAATGAGCGCTCCTGAATCAGCCTTCTGAGATAAGGGAGAAGAGGTTGTACTCAATGCCATCCTGTATGAATTATCTACCAGAAATCTCAGGCCTATTGAATAGCTTACATGTGTACTTAAAGGAATACTGTAGGGGGTCGGGGGAAAATGAGTTGAACTTACCCGGGGCATCTAATGGTCCCCCGCAGACATCCTGTGCCTGTGCAGCCACTCACCGATGCTCTTGCCCCGCCTCCATTTCACTTCTGGAATTTCTGGTCCAGTATGGTCTGTGTCTGCGCAGTACACTCCTGGTGACGGCAGTGGGAGCGAGGACATGGTAACGCAGGCGCAGTGGTTTTCAGACTTTAAAGTCTGAAATTCTGGAAGCGAACCGGAGGCGGGGCCAGAGCATCGGGGAGTGGCAGGATGTCTGCGGGGGACCGTTAGAAGCCCCGGGTAAGTTCAACTCATTTTCCCCCGATCCCCTACAGTATTCCTTTAAAGGACAACTGAACTGAGAGGGATATGGAGGCTGCCATATTTATTTCCTTTTAAACAACGCAGAGTGCCTGGCTGTCCTCCTGATCATCTGCCTTTAATACTTGTAGCCACACACCCTAAACAAGCATGCAGATCAGAAGTTCCTGACTGAAGTCTGACTTCATTGGACCTCCTCCATGTAGTATGCGAGCTTACCTACACAATCTGTTCATAGTATTCAAATTCAGTTGGCCCTCATACTCCATGGAGGTGGTCACTGATAGGCTCTGACTGAAGTCTGACTAGATTAGCTGCATGCTTGGTTCAGGTGTGATTCAGACACTACTGAAGCATGAAAGATCAACAGGACTGCCAGGCAACAGGTATTGTTTAAGCTAATTGCACGCTTGGTGCAGTGCAATTGTCCTGCGGCAGGCGATCCCATTGCAGTAACCGCACCGCATCATTATCTAGTTCATACATGCTGTGGCAGCTTGCGCAGACTCAGTGATGTGCTCCTTGCTGGACAGGAAGTACGTAAATGAATTTTGAACGATCGTGCTGCTCACCCTTGACTCCAATACAATTGCGTGCCGAGCGGTACCGCTCATACCACTCAGCAATGCACTGCAGAATTTGCATCACCTCTGCGTCGCTTTGCGGGTACTGTGGCCAGTCTCATTGAGATGAATAGCCACTGCAGCGAGCTGCGGCGGGGGAGAGTAACGTGGCGGAACGGACTAAGGGATTGATTCACTAAACCGTAATAACTCAGATATCACACCTTATCAAAGATATACACCTTCTCAACGTTAACATGCCTTATCAGAGTAGCATAGCAAGCGCTACGAACCAGCAGGGGCTCAGGGCAGGATGAGTGAAGCTCTCATCATTGCCAATTAGCAGGCATACGTTCGTAGTGCTCGCTATGCTACTCTGATAAGGCGTGAAAACTTTGATAAGGTGTGATATCTTTGATAAGGTGTGATATCTTTGATAAGGTGTGATAACTTTGATAAGATGTGATATCTTTGATAAGGTGTGATATCCTTAATAAGGTGTGATATCTTTGAAAAGGTGTGATAACTTTGATAAGGTGTGATAACTTTGATAAGGTGTGATATCGTTGATAAGGTGTGATATCTTTGATAAGGTGTGATCTCATTGATAAGGGGCTCGATTCACAAAGCGGTGCAAAGTGTTAGCACCATGGTGAAAAGGCCCTTATCACGCCTAAAGTCACTTTAGGCATGATAAGAAGAAACTCGCGCGAAGTTGCCGCGCGTACGCGCGTACGCGCGTACGCGCGTAAGTGCGCGCGCAACACCAGACGCTTCGCGCGAAGCTCCCATTAAGCCCTATGGGACTTTGCGCGCGCTCTTACGCGCGTACGCGCGAACGCGCTTACGCGCGGTAACTTCGCGCGAAGAGCAGGAAAAATCGGTGATAACTCAGTGGTGAAAAGGTCATCACGCCTAAAGTCTTTTAGGCGTGATAACTGGGTTATCACCGCTTTGTGAATCGAGGCCAAGGTGTGATATCTTTGATAAGGTGTCATATCGTTGATAAGGTGTGATATCATTTTTAAGGTGTGATATTGCTAATAAGATGTGATATCGGTGATAAGGTGTGATATCTGTGATAAGGTGTGATATCGTTGATAAGGTGTGATATCTTTGATAAGGTTTGATAACTTTGATAAGGTGTGATATTGTTGATAAGGTGTGATATCGTTGATAAGGTGTGATATCGTTGATAAAGTGTGATAACTTTGATAAGGTGTGATATCTTTGATAAGGTGTGATATCCTGAAAAAGGTGTGATATCCTTGATAAGGTGTGATATCCTTGATAAGGTGTGATATCTTTGATAAGGTGTGATATCTTTGATAAGGTGTGATATTGTTAATAAGGTGTGATATCTTTGATAAGGTGTGATATCTTTGATAAGATGTGATATCGTTAATAAGGTGTGATATCGTTGATAAGGTGTGATATTGTTTATAAGGTGTGATATTGTTTATAAGGTGTAATATCTTTGATAAGGTGTGATCGTTTATAAGGCGCAGATATTTTCGATAAGGTGTGATATTTTCGATAAGGTGTGATATCTTTGATAAGGTGTGATATCCTTGATAAAGTGTGATATCTTTGATAAGGTGTGATATCGTTGATAAAGTGTGATATCGTTGATAAGGGGCTTGATTCACAAAGCGGTGCTATCTGTTAGCACGCCTGTGAAAACCCCCTTAGCACGTCTAAACGAGCTTTTCGCGCGCAAAACTTTATGCGCACAAAACTTTATGCGCATAAAACTTTACGCGCACTGCACAGAGCAGTGCCTATTAAAGCCTATGGGACTTAGCGCGCGCATAGGACTTTGCACGCGTAAAACTTTACGCGCAAAACTTTGCGCGCGATCTGATTGAGAAATCTGGTGCTAACCTACTTAGCACCCTGGTTAGCATGTCTAAAGTCTTTAGACGTGCTAAGTAGGTTAGCACCACTTTGTGAATCAAGCCCAAGGTGTGAAATCCTTGATAAGGTGTGATATCTTTGATAAGGTGTGATATATATGATAAGGTGTGATATCTTTGATAAGGTGTGATATCCTTGATAAGGTGTGATATCGCTGATAAGGTGTGATATTTGTCATATCACGGTTTAGTGAATCAAGCCCCATGTGTGCCACAAAAAAAAAAAATCAATATGGCAGCCTCCGTATCCCTCCCACTTCAGGTGTCCTTTACAATAATTTTTACAGATCACTTCAGGTGAATAAATCTTGTAAGTGTAAGCCGGGCTTTAGGTTCTTCTCTGTCTGTAAATCAGCCCCCCATAGTCCTCTATCTGGACACATTCTAAAGCTGATTTGATGCTAAAAGGGAGGCGCAGATGCATATTACCTAATTCACAGGATGCACGGCTATTATGGGATTATGCATGCACTCTAAAAATATCATTTATTTAATGACATCTTGCACTAGCAGAGAAAGCAATTCCTTTATGTGCCCAAATGAGATTGAAAGACGCCAATCAACCCTCAGAGCTGCCTACTTAACCTTGGACTCTGCATATTCGGCGATGAGTCACCGCGAGACAAAAACTACCGAAGTTTCACTGAACGTCGCAGCGATGGGTGCTGGGAAACGGCGTCGGCGATAAATCTTTTTTATAAAGCGGTTTATGTGTTGTTTTATGTCACAGAGTAGCGATACAAATTTGCTATTTATCACAAGCAGCAGTCAGATGACTACCAGGTCCATGCGCTGGTCATTATTATCGAAGTGAACCTGTTTCTTGTTTTTTTTATTATTATTTAGTATTTAAATAGCGCCGACATCTTAAAGAAAACCTGTAACTAAAAAAAGTTCCCCTGGGGGGTACTCACCTCGGGTGGGGGAAGCCTCCAGATCCTATCGAGGCTTCCCCCGTCCCCCTTGTGTCCCACGGCGGTCTCGCTGTGCCCCTCTGAACAACAGCGGGGATGTAAGTATTTACCTTCCCGGCTCCAGCGCAAGCACAGTACCGGTCAAGTACAAGTCAGGCTTGTCGAGGGAGGATTGCGGGACACTTTGGGGGAGCCAGCGCTGGATTGCCTGCAGCTACAGGGGAAGGGGAAGCCTCATTGGGAACCTGAGGCTTCCCCCTCCAGAGGTGAGTACCCCCCAGGGGAACTTTTTTTTTGTTACAGAGTCTCTTTAAGCAGCACTGTACAGAGAATATAATCTTGTCACTAACTGTCCCTCAGAGGAGCTCACACTCTAATCCCTACCATAGTCATATGTCTAGTGTAGTGTATTTTTACATGGACAGAAAGAAAACAGAGAAATCCACCCTGTATGTATTTAGAGAGTTTAGCCTGTCTAATTCCCCCTCATCTGTGACTAATCACAAGTTGTAATTTGATCTGCCACGGCAGAGCAGACAATTTGCTTCCATGAAAGCAGGAAGTAGACACACTGCAGGTATTGTATCAGCTATAACAAATAAATGTTTTTCATTAAGGGTTATTATGCTGTTGCTTATCTTTTAGAGGTGAAGTTCTGAGTTCAGGCCTGCTTTAAGAAGAAGTAGTAGTAATGGAGAGTTGTAACGTTTTAGCCATCAGTAAAAGCAAGAAGTTGTGAATCAAGATAATACCATTTATTGGCTAACTTAAAGGAAACATGAGATGAAAATAAACTGATGAGGTAAACAATTGTATCTGTCCTCCTCCTAAAAATGTGTGTATATATATATATATATATATATATATATATATATATATATATATATATATATACAGTATATATTATTCCACAGTTTTATTTCATTTTTCAATCTACTTTTTAAGTTATATGAACTATGTACCCTTTTTTATCTCTTTCCTGCTCATTTTTTGCTAGGAAAGAGTTTTATGGCTGTAATTCCTTATCAGTGGGTTATGCTATAATCTGACCCGATGCCGACCCAGGCAGAAACTGTCACTTGCATACCTGATTGTTAACTCTTTCAGGCCGAGAAAGAAAAAGAGGAACCCAGTTATTTGTGTGCTTGCACACACACGTCTATCTCATCATTGCACATGTTACCTCGTGTATCCTTTAACCACTTGAGGACCACAGGCTTATACCCCCACTCCCCCCCCCCCCCCTAGTGATTAGGCAATTTTTGATAATATTGGCCACTGCAGCTTTAAGGACTCGCTGCAGGGCCGCACCACTCAGCACACAAGTGACACCACCACCCTTTATCACCACCAACAGAGATTTCTTTCCATGTCAATGTCAGCATACTACGGGGTTAGTCCCACCCTATGACCCCCTCCAGGACTTGTTAGTATAAATCTTGAGCCCTCCCCACAATCAGTGCTTTTTTTTTCTCATCCTCCTCCCGGACTACCACGTTTATGGATCATTAGACTTTGTTTTATTACTTTATTTTTTCGTTATTTTTTTACTTTTCTTTTTGCCCTACCTGCTGCCTTCCTGGTAGCCAGCCACACAGCACCTCAATGTGCAAAGCCCCGCCGATTCACCTTAAATAGGTGTAGGTGGCCGGGACCCCTTCTTTCTGCTGGTCTTTCCCGGGGAAAGGAACCACCATCCCGCGCAGTAAACCAGCGCTGTATTTGAGTGGGCAGCAACTTTGGGCACTCAGCATTCCAGCCTGGAGCGCAGACGAACTTCCGGGAGGAAGTGACGTCACCGCCCGACTTCCAGTTGGCGAGAGCCGCCGGGATTAAAAGATGCGGCGTCTTCAGCTGAGGCGGTAGACATTGGTATGCTGCAGGAGGTTCACGCTGCCACTCCGGTCCGGAAACAGGTCAAGTCAGCAAGTAAGTGAGGGTTCTCACGGACAGCCTAACAGATGATTATTTTTATTGCATGTTATTTTGTGCTCGGTTGCTCACGCTGGTACTTACTGAAGGCTTGGTTTCTCTTCTCAGTTGTGTACTGGAGCCCTGTCTGCCGTCAGCATCAGGTCCTTTTCCTGCTATGGAGGTGTGTGGCCATTTGGGGATAAGTTTTTTTTCTATACTGTAAATGCCATTATTTATTCCCACATTCATTATGTTGTATTTGTTGTAGCTTGGGGATATAAGTGAAGCATGGATTCGGCTGCTGCTGCCCACGCAATACACCAGCCAGATAATTATAGGTAGGGCACGGTCTTTTTTCTGTTATCTTGTTTTTGTGGGTTTTTTTTGCTAAAATTGAGGCTATGCATATACTAACAGAAATAAATATTTCTGTTTGTCCCTTTTACAGTTACTCCCAACTAGAGATGTGGCGAACGGTTCCCGAACCGTTCGCCGGCGAACATCTCTAAATCCATGGGCCTCTTACTACTTCCGGGTCGCAATGACCCGGAGTAGTACGCCTGCGCTGCCCGGCGGAGCGCGTCCTAGATCGCGCTCCCGTTGTCGGGCACTCTCTGCGCATGTGTCATGAGTGACGTCACGCTCATGCGCAGAAAGTGCCCGGCAACAGGAGCGCGATCTAGGACGCGCTCCGCCGGGCAGCGCAGGCGTACTACTCCGGGTCATTGCGACCCGGAAGTAGTAAGAGGCCCAGAGAGGTTCGCCAGGCGAACTGTTCGGCCCAACACTACTCCCAACATGAAGAAAATGCGTCCACCCCTAAGCATGGATCCTATTCAAGATCGAGTAAAGCTCGATCTGATAAAGGTTCTCAGAATCAAGATAATAATGCTAAAGAGACAAAGAAATGTTGGGCTTGTGGACAGAAGTGTATGCCAGGGAAATTGTCTGCTCAGACTGTTTCTACTCCATACCGGTGGAAGAGGAACCTATGGGAGATTTAAAGAATTTAGTTAAGGATATTGTACAACAGTCACTGGCGGAACATTCTCATAGATCAGCAGCTGATACCAGAGACTCAGAACTCTACGGAGAATCTGAGCTTCCTGAGGAAGAGGATGGTCTAGCAGTGGGGTTCAATTTCTCACTGGTAACCCCATTTGTGAAATCAATAAGACAGGCTTTGCAGTGGGAAGAAGAGGAGGAGCCTCCTTCTAAGATACGGCGGTACTTTCCGCATCTTAAAAGGAAACCTTTAACCTTTCCTGTCATGGAGGAAATGGAACTCATTCAGGATGAATGGTCTAAACCTGAGAGAAAAGTATCGATAACTAATCGATTCTCAAAGTTATACCCAATGGAGCAACCTTGCCGCTGGAAGATGTCGTTTCTTTTAGGAGCCTCTAGAAAGGAAGGTAGACACAGATTTAAAGAGAGCCTACGGGGCAATGGGTTTCACTGTGCAAACCTGCTATCGCACCTGTTTCTCGTGCGCTTAGAGCATGGACTGAAAACTTAGAGGGAGCTATTCAAGCAAATATAGACCGTAAGACGCTGATATTAGCACCTGAGGACTTCAAGTTAGCCTCTGACTATATAAGTGAAGCAGCTATAGACATTATTAGATGTGCAGTGCGTGGCATATTACACACAGTAACAGCGAAGAATGTGGCTCCACCCATGGTCGGCAGATACAAACTCAAAAACTGCATGGTGTAAGATTCCTTACGACGGAAAAAACTTATTTGGTCCCAAGATGGATTCGGCTATATCAAGGGTGACTGGTGGAAAATCTGGGCTTCTGCCCCAGGAGAGACGCCAGAGAAGAACAAGACCTAACGACAGAAGACAGTTTCAAAATAAGTACAGAGACTATAGAGCATCCCGAGGTACGCAGTCCTTTTCGGAAGAATTGGCAAAACACCCAGTCAAATCTTTCAAAATTTAATAAGCAAAAGGGGACCAGTTCCGGTACTCAACCTACCAAGTCCTTCTGAAGGTGTACTCGCCCACCCGGAGCCGGTAGGGGTAGGCTTCAGAAATTTCCTCATCTGTGGGCGAGAGAGATAGAAGACCCCTGGGTCATAAACACGATAAGGTGGGGGCACTCCTGGAGCTTCAAAAAGGAACCTCCCTTACCACACTTCAAATCGACGGAAAAGCTAAAGATTCTACACCAATATGTGCAAGAGTTAATAGAGAAGAAGGCAATCCCACAGGTAGACCCTGCAAAAAGATTTCTGGGACTGTACTCCCCCTTATTCTTCGTAAACAAGAAATCGGGACAGCTACGTCCAGTATTAGACCTACGCTTCCTGAACGATCATATACAGCAGGAAAGGTTCGAAATGGAATCACTACAAACAATACTTCCCACAATCCAACTAGACAATTGGATGATGGCAATAGATTTGTCAGATGCCTACGTACATGTACCGATCAAGAGCTAGTTCCAAATGTACCTCAGATTTTCTGTGGGCGAAGCACACTATCAGTTCAGAGTACTACCCTTCGGCATCTACTTATCACTTTAATCAGGAGTGGAATCTACCATCTTTTCACGGTGACACAGCTGAGAGGCCAGATAGCCTAAACATACCTCAAATATTAGGAAAATACATAGAATTGACAAAGGACTTTCATAAGACAAGAAGACTCTTTGTGGTTCCTGTAGGTTACAGGAGAGGACAGACTGCTACAAGTAAAACCATAGCGACCTGGTTGGTGAGAGCTATAAAATCGGCTTACAGAATTATGGGCAAGGTGCCACCGGAGGTAATCTCGGGACACTCTACAAGGTCGATTGCAGCATCATGGGCAGCTTTAGTAAAAGTATCCCCCGGGATGATATGTCGTGCTGCTAACTGGTCATCACTGAATACGCTCATAACACATTATAAAGTGGATCCGGGAGCACCGTCCACAGTGCAATTTGGGAAGGAGGTGTTATCTGCAGTGAAAATGACTACATACTAATTATTTCTTTTTTCTGTTTTCCCTTTTACAGAATATCTGGTTGCTATACTACTGTAGCTAATAAAGCTTTATATTCTTTTCGCACTAACCATTTCTCCCTCCCTTTATTCTTAAGTCCAGTTATATCCCGTAGTATGCTGACATTGACATGGAAAGAAAACGGAAAATTGTATACTCACCTAACGGTAATTTTCTTTTCTTTCCAGTGTCCATGTCAGCATACGGAGGGCCCACCCGTAAGTGTTGTCTATTTCGGGACTAGTAAAAAAAGCAATGATTGTGGGGAGGGCTCAAGATTTATACTAACAAGTCCTGGAGGGGTCATAAGGCGGGACTAACCCCATAGTATGCTGACATGGACACTGGAAAGAAAAGAAAATGACCGTTAGGTGAGTATACAATTTTCCGTTTTCTGTTGGTGGGGTCTGATCGCTCCCCCATGTTAATTTTTTTAGTCAATATTTTTTGTCTTTTTTCAATATTTTCTTTATTTGCTTTAAAAACTTGCCTGTTCAAGTTTGCCTTTAGCTGAGTTTTAAGTTATGAAAAGAAAGATATTTGCAATAACAATCTACCATTAAGCAGTAAAAAAGTACAGTACATACTCGCATAAAGGCTGAATTTTTGGGACAAAAAAGTGTCCAAAAAGTGGGGAGGTCGACGTATATGCGAGTCGTGTGGAGGAGTGTTCCACTTCTTCCTCCACTTGTGCAGATCTCCTTGCTAGATGTCCAGGTTTCACTTTCTTCTCATCCTGGGGAGCCACTTCCTGTTTCCTTTGCAGTTCAGTACTCAGCCACTAGATGTCAGTGGTGAGTACAAAACTGCTAAGAGACTAGAAGACACTGAAGCCTGTATGTGTAGCAAGTACAGAGCTGCAAGGTAGTTGGCCAATGAGGAGAGGTAGCTATATGTACACTTTACAGCACTCTGCATCACATACACTCTGCTGAACAAACATACATCATAACATGCATACACTCTGCTGAACAACATACATACATTGGGCAGCATGGGCATACACTCTGCAAGCATTCTTCTCTATGCATCACATTCACCACATACAGAGGAGAGGCACTCTGCCCCACAAACAGGGGGGAGACTAGGGGGGGACATTTGGGGTCGGCTTATCCATAAGTCTCACATTATTAGTTTGTTTTTGTTTTTTTTCAAGGGCAAAAGTTTGGGGAGCTGCTCTATACATAGGGCCAGTGGTGTAGCAATAGGGGTTGCAGAGGTAGCGACTGCATCGGGGCCCTTGGGTCAGAGGGGCCCCGAGGGGCCCTCCCTCAAGCACAATATTAGCTCTTTATTGGCCCTGTGTTGGTAATAATCACTTCTATAGATACTTTAAATAGTAGTAATAATTAAAAAACTGTTCTCCATCCCCTACCTGCACCTCTAACACTGGGGTTGTTCTTGGCAGGTTTTGGTGCGCGGTATCAATTGTTATGTATAGAGTTCTTGGGGGGCAGCATGTAAAGCTTGCACTGGGGCCCATAGCTCCTTAGCTACGCCACTGCATGGGGCGTCTTATACACGAGTATATACGGTAGGATTTCCTTTTCAGACCTTTTAACCTATAAAAAACTAAGCAGTGTTCTGATTTAAATACTTGCTTGAGCTTTCGGAGTTTAATTTATTTACATTTACTATTTGCCACAGGGCTATTATACAGATAAGCAGATTGTACCATCCATAATTATTCTTATTTTTTGCTCCCCACCTTCCAGTGATTGCCACCCCAGCCTTCATTAATTACCGAAATACAGCGCAAGGAGCTGATTGCTAATCGTTGCCAGAAACGCCGCCGTTTAATCAGCACTTCTCTTGCCCTCCCCCTCCAAGATATGCGCATGTAAATGCCTGTTGTATATATACATTATGTTTAAGTCAGGGCTGATTGATTTCAGTGTCAGCTGCGCGGCCGTGGCAGAAAATCGCTCAGCAAGTCACAGCGTGAATGACAATGTCAAGTCAAGTCTGTGTGCATGCAAATGAATCCGGCGGTCAAATTGCTCATGTTCGTGAGATAATGTGTCTGTGTGTCGCTTTTAAATCAATGTTTAATTATCTGCATTCTCTCTAAGAAATGGAGCTCTTCATCTACATCTCTCAGGTGCACTAATTGCAGGATGCAAGCACTCTTCTTTTTTTTTTAGTACCTATATCATTAAACCCTTTTGGTAATTGTTACATTCGCAGTTGCCAGTCATTCTACGACATACGCTCGGGAAAGAGAAAGGCGGCATTGCTGGGATCTCTGAGTGGGTAGATGGGATTTTTGTATCAGAAACTGAACCCCGCTCTTGACATGTTAGAACCCTCAATAAATGGCAAAAACCTCAAACATTTGTGAAACATATAAAGCTGTTCTCAAAAGTCCCACCCCTGAGGAACTCACAGTCCAGTGCCCCTCCCACAGCTATATAGACAGGGTCAGCTTCAACACAAGTTGATTTGGTGCTGCATGTGATGGTGTTGCCAAACCTGGGGACCTTTCAATTTCCCCATCGTTAGATGAGTGTTAATGATTTATTAAAGCCCAAACCTAAGTAATTGTTTGGTCAGTTTTAGCAATTTTAGTTGGAAGTGAAAAGGGGTTAGAACCACTGCCAGATGTTATTACTATCTTTGTACCAAATAAAAATATTTTTCTGCTTTTCCTGTCCTTTATGATACACACAACATGAGGAAAATTTTGTCAACGGGGCCACAGACTTCATTAAAAAAAATAATAACTTTTCCTTCTGTCCTGTGCAAGTACATTGTAATCTAGATTACATTTTAGGGGGAAGCCAATTAACTTTAAAGTATGCTTTTGAGAAAAAATCAGAGTGTCCAGAGGAAACCCACTCATATACAGGGAGAGCCTACAAACTCTGTGCAGATAGTGTCCTGGTTGGGATTAAAACAAGGGACCCAGCACTGCAAGGCGATAGTGCTATCCACTACGCCACCGTGCTGCACAAAATTAATGGTTAGTTCTGGTTATCTCAAAGCTGGAGATAGTGTCAAGCTTGGTATACCCATTAAATTTGAATAGGCTAATGACTGACCAATGTTGCCAACTCCATGTAATTCCATAGATAGTTGGAGTGAAAAACGACACACCCATCGAGTTCAACCAGCAAATATGGTACAACAGTAGCCTGCACCCTTACAGGTATCAGATGATCCAGAGCAGGCGTGTCAAACTCAAATAAAAAGTGGGCTGAAATTGAACACTGGGACCAAGTCACTGGCCAACTTCAATGTTTACTGGCCAGTTGGCCACCTTTCTCCCTTATAAAGTTCCCTGGTGTCTATTTTCTCCCCTCCAACCCCTATACAGTTCACCGGTGTCTAGTGGTCTTCCCCCTCCCCTATACATTTCCCTGGTGTCTATTTAGTTCCCCTTCAACCCCTATACAGTTTCCCAGTGTCTAGTGGTCCTCCCCCTTCCCTATACAGTTCCCTGTTGTCTATTGGTTCCCCTCCAACCCCTATACAGTTTCCCAGTGTCTAGTGGTCCTCCCCCTCTTCTATACAGTTCCCTGTTGTCTATTGGTTCCCCTCCAACCCCTATACAGTTTCCCAGTGTCTAGTGGTCCTCCCCCTCCCCTATACAGTTCCCTGTTGTCTATTGGTTCCCCTCCAACCCCTGTACAGTTTCCCAGTGTCTAGTGGTCCCCCCCCCTCCCCTATACAGTTCCCTGTTGTCTATTGGTTCCCCTCCAACCCCTGTACAGTTTCCCAGTGTCTAGTGGTCCTCCCAACTCCCCTATACAGTTCCCTCGAGGAAGATTTTTTTTATAATTGCATTTCTGGGAAGTACAATTATAAAAAAAAAAGAACACGAAAGAAGACTTAAAGTGAGTGCCTACTTGTTACCAATTTATATCTTTATTATTTTTTGATATATATATTGTTTGCCAAATAAATTAAATACAATCTAGAGCCTTGACATCGTTACTTACTGTTAAACTACAATAAAAAAGAATTACCTGTAAAATATCCCTTGACAATAGCTTGGAAAATAGGTACTCTCTCCGGCACGGAGCTTTCTCATCTCAGACTTTTCTGGAAACAATTTTGACAGCCAATTTAGATTTAAAAGAATCCTGCTAAAAGATATGACATTGCAGCTCACCCTTTTGGGCGTATTAAATAGAAGTTTTCAGATTTTGATCTTTCTTGGCTTTCTTCGTACTTATTCTTCCAGATAAAGTGAGAAAATTGAGACTGGTATTATCTAGTGGGAGACAGGCTAATCCCAAAGCCAGGGATCATTACATGAATACTGGTAGATGCGAAATGTGTCGGTTGGGGCTGCAGAGCACGCTCCAAATGTCCACTTCCTGTTGGCGGTAACGATGTCCGAAATACGGATGTAATGAGGAGGAAACTCTAGCTTTGGACTTATCAAAGAGAATTTTCAACTCTTGGCAAGCTGAAAACCTCTATAGTGAAATATAACAACTTGTATTTAATTTATTTTTTTTGCGGTCAAGATACGGTAGTTTTTGGCATGTTTTATGCCCCAGGCCAAAGTTCTCCAACATTATTATGCTATGTTTACCACCCTCAGGCATGGGTACCTTAAGTGCCCCTAATAGCAGAACATTCCATGTATTTGTGTTTTGTAAAGCTTCACTAATGGTTTGGATTGGAGACCAATTACAGAGAAAAACAAACTAGTTTGGCATGGAACAACTTTCGGATATGTATGGTCAGTTTGCGCCCCCATCTCTGAAAATTTCCATCACTTCCTGTCCAAAGAGTGGTTGGGGAAACCTCTCCAGGATTAAAAGAGGGAGCAACAAAGTAAATATTTTTGTAGCATGGAATCTCATTTGGAGAGATCTCCTCTTCTTTCCTTTTTGCCAAATTCTCATTATTCATTATTGTATTTATCATAGCTCCCAACTGTCCCTCTTTCGGAGGGACAGTCCCTCTTTGGGAGCCCTGTCCCTCTGTCCCCCTTTCCTCCTCATTTGTCCCTCTTTCAGGACTTTGTCCCTTTTTCTATGTAAATATATACATTTCTCTACTAAAAAATGTGTTTGATTGACTCTAAACTTTATTCCCATCCTTTAAATTGATATTTTACTAATTTTAAAATGTTAATATGAAGAAAAATGAACCAGGATAGAAAGGACCAGTGTGGTTTGAATTATAAAACAACATATTTTTCTGATGAAATGTTTATGGTATGCATCTCTATGGCAGGGCCGGAGCTACCATAGGAAAAAATGGGCAATTGCCGCAGGTCCCCAGAGCCTGTAGGGGCCCCCAAGTTGTCCCTCCCCATCTTAACTGTTGCTCCCTAGGGACTCTGCAGAGGCTGTTAAGCTGGGAGATGATTGGGGGAGGGTCAGCAGCCAGCTCAGGGGCCCAGGAGGGAAATTTAGCTGCAACAAAGGGCCTATATTGACGCTTTTCGGTCAGGGGGTGTCTGTTGGGGGCCCCCAGGCTAATTTTGCCCTAGGGCCCAATTGTTACTTGAACCGGCCCTGCTCTAGGGGTGTGATGGGGGCGGGATCAGGGGTGTGGCATGGGCGTTGCATAAGTGTCCCTCTTTCTCATCTCAAAAAGTGCTGGACAATAAATAGGGATTCCTGCTTGTCCAAACAATGGACATCGGAAAATTAAGATAATACCTACACTCAGTGGTGTAACTACAAATCATGCTCCCCCCCCCCCAGCAAGACTTTGATGGGGCCCCCGACATTTACACCCCTTCCTTTGCCTACCCTTCTTGACTTTCACAGCCCAGGGGCCCATCTCACAAGGGTCATAAAACAGGCGTGGCCATCAGGATCTTCACACCCATAACAAGTGTAGCTACAAAACACCTGATCTTAAGTATGAACCCCTTTATTGAAGGAAATGGGCTAGAGAAATCGATGCGCCCAGACGGCTAGATTTCTTTTGCACTGTTTACAGAGGTGAGCTTCGGTAATGTAAGCCCACAAGGCAGGACTGGATTTAAAGACTATTGTAGCTGAGGGCATCAGTGACAAAGGCCAGACGATCCATCTTTGTAGGTCTCCATTTGAGTCAACCTAACCTACACTAACTCTGAGATCTCCTGGGAGGACAGGAAACCACCGGTATCAGACTATACGTTGGTGTTTTAGCGGTGCAGTTCTAGGTCCGCACCGCCAGAAACAGCCTTTCGGGGATTACCACGTAAATACACGGTAATCCCCTTCTGGCCGACATCCAAACAGCAAGTGATGCTCACTTGTGCTCACTTCCTGTTTCAGAAATACTGAAGTACGTGGAAGAGTATTGTAAAAATATGCTTCCGCCCATGTGTGCTGCGCCGCCGTCTTTTTTAACAACCTGCGTGGCGCCATAGACTTAACGGTCTGCCGCGCGTCACCGCGCAACCTCGTAGTAATGTTGGTTTGTCTGAGCGTCTGGTATGTGGTGATTAAGTCACTTCGGTAAGATAGCGCAGCACCGCCTCACTATGAAAGTCCCCATAGACTTTCGTTGACCTCCGGTGTGGCAAAATTACCGCACCGGCCCAGTGTGAAACCACCCTGAAGACCTGAGCTTGTAGTATATCAGTCCCTGAGCTTTCTCAGCCTTTCTGTGTTCCCTTCAAAGACCCCCATCGTGCAGCACCTTTCCTGCACATCGCTGTATGCCTGCCTGGCTTGTAGAGAGAATACCGTATATACTCGCATACAAGCCGAATTTTTGACCCCCAAAAAGGGGGCCAAAAGTTGGGGGGTCGGCTTGTATGCGAGTCATGTTGGTCTGCGGGTCCCCCCCTCCACTGGTCCGTGGGTCCCCCACTCCCCCCAAGGCCGCCGCCGCTGCTATTACCTTTCCGCATCTTTTTATTCCCCTCTCCGTGCTTGTAAATATTCACAGCAGCGCGCCCGGCGCTGCTACTGTGACGAGGCAGGAAAGAGCGCGGCTTTCTGTTACTATGGGAACCGCTCTTTCCTGGCTCGCCGCTCGTCACAGAAGCAGTGCCGGGCGCGCTGCTGTGAATGTTTACAAGCACGGAGAGGGGAATAGAAGATGCGGAAAGGTAATAGCAGCGGCGGCGGCGGCCGTGGGGGGAGCGGGGGACTGGCGGACCAGCTATACTGAGCACTATACTAGCTAAACTGGGGCACATTACTAGCTAGACTGAGCACTATACTAGCTATATTGAGCATTATACTAGCTAAACTGGGGCACATTACTAGCTATACTGAGCACTATACTAGCTAAACTGGGGCACATTACTAGCTATACTGAGCACTATACTAGCTAAACTGGGGCACATTACTAGCTATACTGAGCTCTATACTAGCTAAACTGGGGCACATTACTAGCTATACTGAGCACTATACTAGCTAAACTGGGGCACATTACTAGCTAGACTGAGCACTATACTAGCTAAACTGGGGCACATTACTAGCTAGACTGAGCACTATACTAGCTATACTGTGCACTATACTAGCTATACTGGGGCACTATACTAGCTAAACTGAGCACTATAATAGCTATACTGGGCACTATACTAGCTATACTGGGGCACACTAGGGGAATAAGGCGGCCAGCATTTCCTACCCCCGGCTTATATGGGGGTCAATCATTTTTTCCTGGTTTTTCAGGTAAAAGTTGGGGTGTCGGCTTATATGCGGGTCGGCTTATATGCGAGTATATACGGTAGATCAAATATCATCCTCCAGGAAATGAAACCCACAATACTCTGTACTCCTTCGCACTCTTTGTTCCAGCCTGCTCCATAGACCGAGGCAAATAGGACTGTCCATTTCATACTGCTCGCCAGCACATTAGCACCATCAGCAAGTGATAATATTCATTCCAGCACTGATCACACTCCTCTGGTCAGTATTAAGTGGCTGTAACATTATTGTCAAGAAAGCTAATTGTGTGAAAACTAACGAGATCCTGAAAAGGCTGTATTAGGCTGTTTGCTGTTATGTCGTGTTAATTCAAAAGCAGTAAGTCATTGACCACCCGCTAATTTGAAATGTGCATTACCATCAGTCTCTCAGGGTAAATGTATGTGTGTGTGTCTCTGTACACGTGTGTGTGTCTGTCTGTGTGTGTGTGTGTGTGTGTGTGTGTGTGTGTGTGTGTCTTTATGTGTCTGTGTGTGTCTGTACATGTATGTGTGTGTGTTTGTATGTGTATTTGTGTGTGTGTCTGTATGGTGTATATGTGTCTGTGTGATGAGTAGGTCTATAAGTGTGTCTGCATGGTGTGTGTCTGTATGTGTGTCTGCATGGTGTTTGGGAGTGTCTTATGTGTGTCTGCATGGTGTGTCTGTATGTTTTTCTGCATGGAGTGTGTGTGTCTGTATGTGTTTCTGCATAGTGTGTGTGTCTTTTGTGTGTCTGTATGGTGTGTGTGTGTCTGTATGTGTGTCTGCATGGTGTGTGTGTGTGTGTGTGTGTGTGTGTGTGTGTGTGTTTCTGCATGGTTTGTGTGTCTTGTGTGTGTCTGCGTGTGTTTGTGTGTGTGTCTTATGTGTATCTGCCTGGTGTGTGTGTGTCTGTATGTGTGTCTGCATGGTCTGTGTGTTGTCGTGTGTCTGAATGGTGTGTCTGTGTGTGTGTGTGTGTCTGTAAGTGTGTCTGCATGGTGTGTGTATGTCTCTATGTGTTTCTGTATGGTGTGTGTGTCTTGTGTGTGTCTGCATGGTGTGTGTGTCTTATGTGTGTCTGCATGGTGTGTTTATGTCTGTATGTGTTTCCGCATGGTGTGTGTGTCTTGTGTGTGTCTTGTATGTGTGTGTGTGTGTGTCTTATGTTTGTCTACATGGTGTGTGTGTGTGTGTGTGTGTATGTGTGTCTGCATAGTGTGTCTGGATGTGTGTCTAAATGGTGTGTGTGTGTGTGTGTGTGTCTGTGTGTCTGTGTGTGTGTGTGTCTGCATGGTGTGTGTGTCTGTGTGGTGTGTCTGTGTGTGTGTCTGCATGGTGTGTGTATGTGTGTCTGCATGGTGTGTGTGTGTGTGTGTGTGTATGTGTTTCTGCATGGTTTGTGTGTCTTGTTTGTGTCTGCGTGTGTTTGTGTGTGTCTTATGTGTATCTGCCTGGTGTGTGTGCATCTGTATGTGTTTCTGCATGGTGTGTGTGTCTGTATGTGTGTCTGCATGGTCTGTGTGTTGTCGTGTGTCTGAATGGTGTGTGTGTGTGTCTGTAAGTGTGTCTGCATGGTGTGTGTATGTCTCTATGGGCCTGATTCACAAAGCGGTGCTAACAGTTAGCACGCTGGTGAAAAGCCCTTTATCATGCCTAAACTCAGTTTAGGCATGATAAGTTTAGGAGTGATAAGTTTAGGTGTGATAAGTTTAGGCATGATAAGTTTAGGTGTGATAAGTTTAGGCATGCTAAGTTTAAGCGCCAACTGCGTTAGCACCGCAGTGCACAGCTGATCAAAAGTTTTACGCTAGCAAAGACTGGTGCACTTTGTATAAAGTTTAATGGCGCTGCTTTGCGTGCGGGACTTTGCAAGCGATCTAAACTTATCTAAACTTAGCATGCCTAAACTTATCACACCTAAACTTATCACACCTAAACTTATCACGCCTGAACTGGCTTTTCACCAGAGTGGTGCAATGGTTATCATGCCTAAAGTCTTTTAGGCATGCTAACTGGGTTAGCACCGCTTTGTGAATCGAGCCCTATGTGTTTCTGTATGGTGTGTGTGTCTTGTGTGTGTCTGCATGGTGTGTGTGTGTGTGTCTTATGTGTGTCTGCATGGTGTGTGCATGTCTGTATGTGTTTCCGCATGGTGTGTGTGTCTTGTGTGTGTCTTGTATGTGTGTGTGTGTGTGTGTGTGTGTGTGTGTGTGTGTGTGTGTGTGTGTGTGTGTGTGTGTGTCTGTGTGGTGTGTGTGTGGGTTTGTGTGAGTGTATGAACTGAATGTTGATGTTACTCGGTCCCGATATTAATCTAATATCTCCAGTGATGTGGCCAGCTGCAAGAAGAGCCTCTTTGGCATCATTTCTCGTGCAGCTGATTGAGAACAGCTCTGAATTGCCACGCTCCCGCCTGCTCTGTGTACTCAATCTTTATAGAGTTCAAGAATACTTGAAATGATTAAACTCTGATGAAATATCCAATGATGCAAAGCAGGGGCAGAAGAAAAACAGTCATCACATAGACACCATGTTAATAGTTATTATCTGGGATAATAGCAATAGCAGTAAAGATAGCCATACATCTAGCGATGATGGGCAGATCGACCAAGAGACAGATCTCTTTCTGATCGAATCTGATTGGACAGAGATCTGTCAGCTGCCCATACACCACAGGCCGATTCCTAATCAATTTAAGCATGAAATATTTCAGGAATCGGCTGATTCCACAGCATCTGCCGCATCCGCCATCTCGCTGCTGCCCCCTTGGGGCTTGATTCACAAAGCGGTGCTAACTGTTAGCACGCCTGTGAAAACCCCCTTAGCACGTCTAAACGAGCTTTTCGAGCGCAAAAGTTTATGCGCGTAAAACTTTATGCGCACAAAACTTTACGCGCGCACTGCACAGAGCGCACCGCGCGAAGTGCCCATTAAAGCCTTTGGAACTTAGCGCGCATAAGACTTTACGCGTGCAAAGTTAGTGCGCGATCTGATTGAGAAATCCGGTGCTAACCTACTTAGCACCCTGGTTAGCACGTCTACAGACTTTGTCTCCATTTATGCATTACCTATCCTGTGTCGCAGTGCCTATCCGTCTATCCGTCTTCCGAATCCCCCACTCTTCCATTAGCTGTATACACGCATGACGCGCGTGACATCACACACGTGCCGTGTGCGGCGTGTATAACGATAATGGAAGAGTGGAGGATTCGGAAGATGGATAGGCACTGCGACACAGGACAGGTAATGTATGAATGCATCCTTGTATATGTACATTTATACACTGGAGGAACAGCGCCGTAAGTTTCGTCGCCCGTCCCAATATCGATCACCGTTACCACCGGGCACCCGATTGACTGCGACGGCCTGCCATCTTGCAGCATGTCTAATCGACATGCTCACATCGTCAAGCGAGCATGCACTTGGCGACACCGATTTTCTTCTGATTCAATAATAATTATTGAACTGAATGGTTGATCTGCCGCAAAGTGGCTAGATGTTTGGCCACTAGTTAAAGTTCTCCTGCCCCGGCCTTGGCTCCGATATTTTGAATATCATTTTGTTACTGGTGCTGTGCGACTAGCTCACAGCACCATCCTCCCATCACCTTCTGCATTCTCAGATTTGTCCAATGCTTCCAAGTTCTGTGATTGGGCTAAAATGATAAAATGGTAAATCAGATTTCCACGGAATTCCGATTTCCATTTTCCATTTCAGAGTTACAATTGGAAAAGGCGATTTACGGAAATGTCAACCCTGTAAAATCCAAAAGAGCATCCCTAGAAGGGAGAACCCACCGTTGGGTTTCAGACCCCCTAACCCCCCCCCCCCCCCCCAAAAAAAATATTGTTTTTTCTTTTTTAAATGTGTGTGTGTGTATATATATATATATATATATATATATATATATATATATATATATATATATATATATATATATACAATTGTCTTTGTCCCCGGGGGCTGAAAACCATAGCTACGCCCCTGGAAAGGTCAGTAGGTTCAGGGGTTGCGCTGTGCTAGGAAATCTAAAACTAAAACATGGACTTGGTTGTTCAAGTAGAGATTGATACTTATTTTTTTGCCTCATCCAGAAAGTCCAGTGAAAAGTCAATTTCAGTTCATTGTTTGACTTATCATTTAAGCATCAGCCAGTTTGTAAATCTTGTGAACTCTGTAAAGTTCATTCCATTATCTGATCCGTGGCAACAAGCATATCAGCTCCTTCCTGCTGAGGTTACTGCCATCAAAGCTCATAATTCCCACATCAAAGCAGGGCATCATCATCGTGAAAGTTTTAATCGCGACAAAAGTTGTTCTTATCACCAAAGGCCCCCCGGGGTTTTCAATTATTTCAATAATTACAGAATTAAGTTTTTTTTTATTCCCCACTCTTCTGATTATCTCCACAATTTGCCATACAAAGCACTCATCAATGACGGGACATTACAGTATAATGAAGTTTGTGTCATTAGCCGAGGATGACTCTTTGAAGGCCTGGTAATATCTGGAGCGATGGACTCTTACTTTGCCGCCTGATGCAAATTTTCGAGGCAAACAGGGGCTGCGGCGTAGCAGAAAATAGCTTGTTATTCGGCTTGTGAGGCTAATGCTCGATAATCACTCATCGCCCAGCGCGAACGTTTCATCTTCGTGGCGGCTCTCACCGAAGATCTGTTAGAGCGTAATTATCCCGTATATCAAAGAAATGTCGAGTTGTGAAGACTCAGACTGTGTACAGCTCCAATAGTCTGACTATCACCAAGCATTAAGCAACAGGACTCTTCCTCATATCTTCCCTAATCTTCTCTAAGAGCAGCATTTTATGGGCATGTTTGGGTGCAAAATATAAGCAAATACGGGAAGACTGAACATTGCCCCCCCCCCCCCCCCAAACATGTGCACTTGGATGCTCGGAAAAACAAATGGAGGTTTGTCCACTGTGAAATCACAATTGTTTTCAGGGATGGTCGTAGTCAGCCAACTTTGCTACGCTGGAAATATGCATACATTTACACAATTACGCTTCGCCAAACTACGGCTTCGAAATCAAATATTTGTTTTGCATGCATTTCATAGACTACGCGTTAAAATACGCAATTGTGCATAGTGCGAAGCGTAGTGTATGCGGATGCTTATGCCCGTATGCAGAAAATTTTACGCATTAATTCTTCATTAATTCTAACACCGGTAACTCTTCTATGCGTACATTCCCCTTTCCAATGCGTAAATTTGTAAGCATGCAATCGCACGCGGAAAATTAGACGTGAGTACAGCATTCGTAGTTCACTACGCCATACTAGTGTTAGGCGAACAATGTTCGCCACTGTTCGGGTTCTGCAGAACATCACCCTGTTCGGGTGATGTTCGAGTTCGGCCGAACACCTGATAATGCTCGGCCAAACTGTTCGGGTTCGCCCGAACTACTAAATGCCCGGCCGAACAGGGCCCTGTTCGGCCGAATACCGCCCCCCTATGGGGTCGCAGGCATAAGGGGGGAGCATGCCCCGATCGCGGGGGGGTCGGAAATTCCCCCCACCCCCTCCGCTAGCGCTCCCCCCTCTGCCCGCTTCCCCATAAAAAAGTTGGCGTAAAGTTAAATATTACCGGTGGTGGCTGCTGCAGTGGCTGGCTGGCAATGGTGTGAATGAGGAGGAGGAGTCCGAGTATGACGCGTTGAGGCCAGGCAGCGGGCGGTTCAGCGGTAGTACCCTTGTGGTACTTCCGCCCTTTCTCTGACCTCACGTCCTCTACGTGATGACGCATACGATGGTACGCACGCGTACCATCGTATGCGTCATCACGTAGAGGACGTGAGGTCAGAGAAAGGGCGGAAGTACCACAAGGGTACTACCGCTGAACCGCCCGCTGCCCGGCCTCAATGCGTCATACTCGGACTCCTCCTCCTAGTCCTCACTCACACCACTGCCAGCCAGCCACTGCAGCAGCCACCACCGGTAATATTTAACTTTACGCCAACTTTTTTATGGGGAAGCGGGCAGAGGGGGGAGCGCTAGCGGAGGGGGTGGAGGGGAATTTCCGACCCCCCCTCGCGATCGGGGCATGCTCCCCCCTTATGCCTGCGACCCCATAGGGGGGCCGTATTGCAGCATGTTCGGGTCCCCATTGACTTGCATTGAGTTCGGGGTTCGGGCCGAACATCTGGCCCATGTTTGGCCTGTTCGGCCCGAACCCGAACATCCAGGTGTTCGCCCATCACTACGCCATACACATGTTAACTACGCATAGTGGGCGTAAGCTACGCGTAGCTGTACTTCGCTACGCGTAAATTCGTAAGCGTAGTTTTGAAACTTCACCTACGAACTATGATACGTAAATTCGCACTGGCGTAGTTCCTGCTCATCCCTGCTTGCATTTGTGTTTGCTAGTGGAAAAGAGCCCTTTCTGTATCTTTGGGGGGTTTTCTGTCATTTTCTGATGCAAAAAATGTCAAGTAAAATACTTCTTGAAAATCGGAAATTGTCATTGGCGGATATCTGGTCAGTGTAGAGAAAAGAAAAAAAGAAAAAACCCGCAGGGTACCAGGAGCCCTTATGGTGTATTATCCTCAGATAAGGAAATTAAAATTAAGAGTAATTATACTCACAAGTGTAGGTTGCTTTAAGGCAACCACTTGTATAGGCGTGTAGGGAAGTCCCGTCCCCACTCGGTCTTTAAGATCGTTGGTCGCTGCTCCTTAGAAAAAGGCTTCGCTTCTCGTGGGTCGCGAAGAACCCCACGGGTGGGGTAATAGAAGATCGTTTTCCGAAGGGGGTAGGAGGCGCCCGTGTAGTGTATTAGGTATTCTCTTTATACAAAGAGACTCCACTTGATAAACGGTTAAGAAGGTTTATTTAAGCACAATAGACAACGCGTTTCGCGGTCCAAGCCGCTTCCTCAGGTCAATAACAGGTGCTGGAGAGCCGGAGCGCCAACTGCTCTCCAGACTCCTGCTGAAGCACCTGTTATTGACCTGAGGAAGCGGCTTGGACCGCGAAACGCGTTGTCTATTGTGCTTAAATAAACCTTCTTAACCGTTTATCAAGTGGAGTCTCTTTGTATAAAGAGAATACCTAATACACTACACGGGCGCCTCCTACCCCCTTCGGAAAACGATTGGCGGATATCGGAATTTCCGCGAAATCGGAGATGGCCATTTCCGACCATCCTTACTCCCTTCACCATCACAATCTGACTCTATGGTAAAGCAGTGGGAAAAGCAGCGTACAGAGTGCTTGGACAGCAGTTACATAGTTACACATTTATTTGGGTTGAAAAAAGACATACGTCCATCGAGTTCAACCAGTACAAAGTACAGCACCAGCCTGCTCCCTCACATATCCCTGTTGAACCAGAGGTGTCGTTCCCCGTACTGTACTTGGGCGCATGCCGCGCCGGGGGGACATCGCAGTAAATTAATGTAGCGCCGCACGCGGGTCTCGGACATCTCAGGATTACATTAGCTTTCTGGAATTTAAATTTGATTTTCTGACGCTGAACTTCCTGCTTTGCATTTCATTGTCCTGTAGGGCAACCACCAGCAGAACTGATTAGCTTTTTACTCTGCTTATCTTAATCTAAATACATTAAATGCAAAGTGTTTTATTTTCCTTTCGGTGGAATGATAAATTAGCTTATTTGCTATTTAACCCCCCCTTCCCTTGCACGGTGTTCAGGCATGTTTTATTGATCCACTTCATCTCATTAACTTGGATAAATACACATTCCGCCCAAGGAAGGGTTTTCAGGGTTCAAAATTCACAGTGTGGCGAAGCTAAATTACATTTGGGTTTTGCATTAATAGGAAGGCTTTTAATAACGCTCGCGAATATTTATGCATACTTTTCGCCGCCGCTGCAGATTGGCAGATACAAGAGATCATTCGTTTAAAAGGGTGCGGGGAGCTTCCTGATTCATTTGACACTGCCCAATCATCCTCCGACCTGCCCTGACACTAGCCCCACAGCTGGGCCGGCTTTAGGTAAAGGCACATAAGACAGATGCTTAGGGCACTTCCTGCTAGGATCATATCCCATATGTAGAACAGGATAATCCACAAGCAGGGCTGGATTTCTGGGAAGGCCGTAAAGGCCCGGGCCTTGGGCGGCTGCAGCCCAGGGAGGCACCTGAACCTGAAAGAGGTTGCTACATGTGAACGAGGAGGCTTAGAATGGGGAGCAACATATGAAAAAGGGAAACTAATGCCCAAGAGAGCAGTTCATAAAAGAGAGGGGCTGCTGTACATGGATGATAGGTGGAAGAGGGGGGTGAACATGGAATGGGAGGGGCGCTGCAGCACAAGGAAGGGGTTCACAATATATGTGGCCAAGGCCTACAAAAAGTATAAATCCGGCCTTGGTCACAAGGCAACCTAGCCAGGTGCCTGGGGCCCAGTGCATGTCAAGGAGCCCAACTGCTACATTCTCTGCCTGCCCTATCTCTTACTTCAGACTGCCAAAAAGACCATCAGGATGAGCAAAAGCTACTACCTTGTCTAGGACCCCGTTTTATCTTAATCCTTTCATTGACTGTATGGAATTCTTACACAAAAAACAAGTATCATGAAGCATAAGATGATTCATGGGATAAGATGGCAAGTTCTAACGCTTAAGCCTTGTACACATGCTAGATGGTTCTCGGTCCAGGCGGAGGAGAGGCTTATAGGGATCCAATTGCAAAATTCGCACTGGGACTTACGGTGGTAAACAGGTCATTTTATAAATGGGAAACTGTTAGCAGTGTGGTCCCGCAAGGGTCAGTACTAGCTCCAGTCCTTTTCAATTTAACTATTAATGATCTAGCAGATGGAATACAGAGTAATGTTGCCATCTTTGCAGATGATGCAAAATGGTGTACCTAATTAAAATGATTACCTATTAGGCTTATACTTGAGTCTAACAATTTTTTCGCAATAAAGGTCCTTTCATTTATTATTTTATTTATTGTTTTCTCCTGGTTAGCCTGGATGGATGGCTGTATTTTTTCAACCAAACTAACTATGTAACTGTGTGATCGAGCTTCACCAACAGGCATGGCAGTTAAAATTTTTTACTTTTTTTTACAAAAAATAAATAAATAATTCAGCCTCTTGAGTCAGCTTAGACCACGTTGTCACTTTGATGCACTACTATGGCAACCCGAAGCGGTTTGTCTGAGAAATATTATTATCAGTTAATAGCAAGTGAGATGATGTCTGTCAGTCTCTAGTCTTCAGTGTCAATTATTCTCTTTTGTAAAACATTATTCTCGCTGCGCGCCCCCCTTGCGAAGACACAACAGCGGCCCGCTCGCGAGTCCAGCGCCCGCACGTTGTTAAGCCTCACAAGATAATTACTTTTGCTTCAAACACATGGAGATGAGGCGGCTCCTCTCAGGTCATGAGCCAGCCGTACTACTGAATTGCCGCGGTTTCTTCCGCTTCACAAACCTTTACGGCGTAAGACCCTGTTTAATTCTAATAACGCCAGGCTCGGGGAGGCGGTGGCAGATGAGAGGCCGAAAGAACCACGCGTTGCTGTCGCAGGATTGACTTCTACCATCTGAATACATTCTTCTTCTTTTTTTTTCTCTTCCTGTCGGGAAAGACGGCATCAACCTCGAGGGGAAACATCCAGATTATATCAACAGTCATTTAAATTGAACAATGTGCAAAAACAAAGATAGCGAAGAGAGGTAATGGGATGGGAATATATTAAAACAGATGGAGATTGAAATTGGTGAGAAAATACATATATATATGCTAACGTGGGGAAAAGAAAGAAATGACAAAAAAAAAAAAGAGAAATTAAAAACAATAGGAGATAAATGTATAAACTTAGCAGGAACCTCAGAATGAAAAAGTTGCAAAACAAAAACTAAAAATGTATAGACTATACATAGTCTATACTATATATACATAGTCTATACTATATATACTATGTTGACAAAAACATCAGTTAGCTTTCATTTACACTAGTTATGCAAATGTCCTTGTAGGAAGTGCCTCCAAAACTTTAGACACTTGCTCGATTTTGCTCTTTCTTTCATTAAGTGACCAGTCCTAGGACCCCAGGGTTCAATGAAGGCTATTTAAAGGACCACTATTGTGAAAATTGTAAAAATATACATATAAACACAGACATGCAACTACAAAATAAATTTCTCCTAGCATAAAATGAGCTATCAGCTACTTTTCTACTATGTTGCTGTCACTTTCAGTAGGTGGTAGAAATCTCACAGCACTGACAGGTTTTGGACTAGCCCATCTCCTTATAGGGGATTCTCAGTGTTTTCTTTATTTCAAAGTACCTAGTGAATGGTAGTTGCTCAGTCCAGCTGCCAGAATAGTATGCAAACAGGTAGGAGAGGGGGCCGGCATCTTGTATAGATTCCTTCCAGAGATTGCTTTTGTAAAAAATAAACAAAATACTAAAAATCCCCTATAAGGAGATGGACTAGTCCAAAACATGACAGTTCTGTCAGATTCCTACTACCTACTGTAGGTGAACGCAACATAGTGGAAAAATAAGTTATGGCTCATTTTACTCTGGAAGAAGCGTACTTCTTATTTGTTTTTACATGTATTTTAGTTTTTTTGTGATAGTGGTCCTTTAAGGTTTGGGAGGTCACATGAGAAGTTTTTTTTCTGCAATATATGAACTACAAGAGGTTTCTTCTCTGCCAGCAGTGTTTGAGACTCCAAGCCATAGATGGGCCAACAAGGCCAAGACTTACTGGAACTGTCTACGGCACGTAGGTCAGTTGGTGATGTTAGGGAGACACTAGCCATAGAAGGCCACCAAGGCCAAGATTTACTGGAACTGTCTACGGCTCGTAAGTCAGTTGGTGATGTTAGGGAGACACTAGCCATGGAGGGCCACCAAGGCCAAGACTTACTGGAACTGTCTACGGCACGTAGGTCAGTTGGTGATGTTAGAGAGACACTAACCATAGAGGGCCACCAAGGCCAAGACTTACTGGAACTGTCTACGGCACGTAGGTCAGTTGGTGATGTTAGGGAGACACTAGCCATAGAGGGCCACCAAGGCCAAGACTTACTGGAACTGTCTACGGTTCGTAAGTCAGTTGGTGATGTTAGGGAGACACTAGCCATAGAGGGTCACCAAGGCCAAGACTTACTGGAACTGTCTACGGCACGTAGTGGTGATGTTAGGGAGACACTAGCCATAGAGGGCCACCATGGCCAAGACTTACTGGAACTGTCTACGGCACGTAGTGGTGATGTTAGGGAGACACTAGCCATAGAGAGCCACCAAGGCCAAGACTTACAGGAACTGTCTACGGCACTTAGGTCAGTTGGTGATGTTAGGGAGATACTAGCCATAGAGGGCCACCAAGGCCAAGACTTACTGGCACTGTCTACGGCACGTAGGTCAGTTGGTGATGCTAGGGAGACACTAGCCACCCATTACTGTTTGTAGATGACTACTCCAAAGAGCTTCAGAGCTTGCATCTGATGGCCCATTGTCAGGCCCTCCTGCTGAATTTTCCTGGAACAGCTAAACTGGGAACCTGTCAACCAGTCCACTTCTTCTCTTATGCTGGGTACACACCATACGTTTTTCCACTCGATTTTTCCGCTTGATTCTGCACTCGATTCTGTTATCTTTCTCTTATCTTCTGCTCGTTTTTCATATCTTTTTCCATTCACTTCTATGAGAAATTAAGCTAAAAAAACGATCGGAAGGAATATCGGACATGTCGGAAATTATCTATCGAACCCATATATCGGGGGTAAAAAAACGTATGGTGTATTCCCATCATTAGATGCTTTCTGACTACTAACATTACAACTTAGTCCTTACCATCTCCACTAGGTGCTACAGATCAAGTCGAAGGGTTTATGAGTACACAAGAGTCAACCTATTGAAAATGTTAAGCTACATACACACTTCAGATTTTCTTCAGCTCAAATGATTGCACCTGAGTGTTTCATACAAAAGTCTGAAGCGCACACAGGTGTCCCTCAATGTCACTGTAACGACCCCACAGGACACGTTGCTCTGTTTCTTGTTTTGGCTGGAACTTCTAAGGAGTTTATGACTGTTCATCATCTGCAGCTTGGCCGGAAGCCAGACAACATGTCTATACAAGGCTCCTCAGCAAACTGCCACCCAGGGCTGTGTCTGGACATTTGGGCACACCGGGCAAGGCTCCTTTTGTCTCCTTTCCCCAATCTCGTGAACAGGAATATCATAACCAGCATCAATTAATTTTGTAGGCACCAATAAGAAATTGAGAGTTTACAAAAAGATAATGTTGTTTCTCAAAATAAATTTGTAAAGGACAAGCCAATTACAAGGCCCCATACATCTCACTGGCCCAAACTCACCAAATCCATATAACAAACCTTTACAAAAAACAGCTTAGAGGGGTGTATATTCACTTTATAAGCATTAGAGCCTGGGTCTTTACAGGTTAGAATATTGTCCTAGAAATCCAATCACAGCAGTGGCCATATTTAAAGAGAACCTGTACTCTAAAATTCTTACAATAAAAAGCATACCATTCTATTCATTATGTTCTCCTGGGCCCCTCTGTGCTGTTTCTGCCACTCCCTGCTGAGATCCTGGCTTGTAATTGCCAGTTGTAGGCAGTGTTTACAAACAAAAGACATGGCTGCTAACCAGAGTGTGATAGGCTGAGAGGAGAGTTTGGAGAGGGTGTGTAAAGCTTCTGCCTAGCACAAGCAGTGCTGCACATTCCACACATTCCAGCCTGAGCCGGACAGAGCCGACAGAGGAAAGAAGATAAGATTTATTACAGAGACAGTGCAACTAGAAAAGGCTGCAGTAAGACAGACCACATTAGAACAGGTATAGGAACTTATAGGATAGAAGAAATAAGGCTCAAAATTTTGTTACAGAGTGCTAAAATGACCACCCATCTCTTTCTTAATGGAACTAGCAGTTGGCTATAAGAATTCCATAAAGCATAGTGTGTTATGCTGAAATGATCAAGCAGGAGATCAGACATGTCGGAAATTATCTATCGAGCCATCTAAATGGTTTAAAAACAAACCGTGTATTCCCAGCATATGACTAGCTCTATGGTGCTCCTCCTACAATTGTCACCCCCCCCCCCCCCTTCCCCGCAGCATCTACCTGCTTTGCTTATGCCTAAAATCAGCCCTGTTGCCTCCCAAAACCAAAACAAACCCTAACAATCATTTAAGGCAGATATTTCAAATGTGCAGCAAGCTTTAGTTCCTTTGTGCTACTGTGGATTGTCGTGAGATCATCATATAGAGGTCCATCAGTAGAACCAGGGACGGATTTGTACGCCCAAGGTCCACTGTCGCCAACCCCAGCGCGCAACCGCCCTGTTCCTATGCATCGTCCTTTGCTGTTCTCACCCATCCTGTAATGTCTTTCACTGCCGCGGACCGGGTCTGTGACCACTGCCATTTACATGTTTGGCAAATGAACTGCCTGAGTGTGCCAGTGACTGCCCGCCCCTTGCTTGCTACTGCCCTGGGCCATGGCCTTTGTTTCCTTGTCTCAAATCCAGCCATGAGTAGAACAGTAGTACAGTAGAACCGCCTGGGGTGAACTAAGGTCCTTCACAATAAAAAAAAGCATGGCCACAGAGGAGCAAAGTTTATGTTGACTGATCATCGCATGCTGAAGATAGTTGGGCTTCACTTCCTGTAATCATTTCTGCAGTAACATATCTCCTCACGTTCTCGACAACCAACCGGTGACCAATTATTTTCTCATCTCGTTATTGCAAGGCTGGGGTCAGGCACCCTTCTCTGCTCATCCAAGTCAAGAACTCACCATCGCTGACAGAGTCGGGTTTGTTTTCTCTTCTTTCATGTAGCCGGCGTCAGTGTAGTTGAGTCACAACGAGAACACAAGAGATGGGTTACATGTGTATATAAATATGTATAATTATATACAATATAAATATACATCCTGTGAGAGTTTAGGCGCAAACATGGAAGCTATTCTTATGGTGCCCCTACATGGTACAATTTTTTCATTTTTTTTCGATTAGATAATTTTGTACGATTATTTCGTTAGATCGAATATAAAGATTTTTCCAACACTTCCGATCAGATTTTTATTGAAAAACAGGATAATTTGTTAGTTTTCCTCGATTGAAAAAAAAAAAGATTTTTGACTTTTATTCGATTTGATCGTTTTGGTCGAATAAACGGGAAAATCATACGTTGTTTTTGTACCAAGTATGGGCACCCTTAGGGATGGTCAGAAATGGCAATTTCCAATTGCACGGAAATTCCGATTTTCGTTTTTACGATTTTCTAGGAGTATTTTATCAGTCATTTTTTTGCATCAGAGAAATAAAAAAAAAATGAAAGAAAAAAAAAATCAGAAAAATGCAAATCAGAAAAACGCAAATCTGAAAAACTGAAATTTTTGTGATTGGTCTAAAATGACCTAGATGATTTGATTTTTGCTGAAAATTCCACATTCTCTGATTGGTCCAATGCTTCCGAGTTCTGTAATTAGGCTAAAATTACCGAGTTGCGGTAAATCGGATTTCTGCGTAATTCCAATTTACATTTTCCGATTTACGAATTTCGATATGCATCTGAAATGCAGAAATGTAAATCCATGGATTACAAAAGCTCTATACTTCCTATCAAGCCATAGTCGTTCTTTTATGTTGCCTAGGCATGCTCTCTGTGCAGCAAAACAGAGCAAGACACCCCCCCCCCCCCCCTCCGGGAGTTCAGCCATTCGCCATTCCAACGCTGAATATTTAATAGCTGCGCCGGTTGGAACCCCAAGGTCTGCCTGTGTAATGATAAGCATTTATATTAAGTGAACTTTAATTACTTAATAATTATGCCTCCTGCATGGGGGGCGGGGGAGAGATGGGGGATCCCGATAGGCCAGCATCACTCCCTGGGCCAGATTGGAGCGCCGTGCGCTGTCTGCAGATTAGAATTGATTTCCAGGTACGCAATAATACTTCGCCGCAACGCCTGCAAGGCGAGCCTCCCTCAGGAACCGGGCACGCCAGCAAATTGAAAACGATTTCATTAGTGAGGCCGAGTCCCTTTTTATGTTGTATAAAGAGGAATTAGATTTTATACAAGGTTGTTGTTTAAAATATAAAGAAAAGTGCCAAAAGCTTACTTTGGAATTCATACACTAGGAAGTAATGGCTGAAAGGTGATGTAAGATCCATTTACAAAGAGAAACCGTAACAACATACCTTGTCTCATACCTCATCCCTCCCAGTGCCTCATGCCTCACTATACCTTATCCTTGTCTCATGCCTCATCACACCTCATCCCTCTCAGTGCCTCATGCCTCACTATACCTTATCCTTGTCTCATACCTCATCCCTCCCAGTGCCTCATGCCTCACTATACCTTATCCTTGTCTCATGCCTCATCACACCTCATCCCTCCCAGTGCCTCATGCCTCACTATACCTTATCCTTGTCTCATGCCTCATCATACCTCATGCCTCCCAGTGCCTCATGCCTCACTATACCTTATCCTTGTCTCATACCTCATCCCTCCCAGTGCCTCATGCCTCACTATACCTTATCCTTGTCTCATACCTCATCACACCTCATCCCTCTCAGTGCCTCATGCCTCACTATACCTTATCCCTGTCTCATACCTCATCATACCTCATCCCTCCCAGTGCCTCATGCCTCACTATACCTTATCCTTGTCTCATGCCTCATCCCTCTCAGTGCCTCATGCCTCACTATACCTTATCCTTGTCTCATACCTCATCCCTCCCAGTGCCTCATGCCTCACTATACCTTATCCTTGTCTCATACCTCATCCCTCCCAGTGCCTCATGCCTCACTATACCTTATCCTTGTCTCATACCTCATCACACCTCATCCCTCTCAGTGCCTCATGCCTCACTATACCTTATCCCTGTCTCATGCCTCATCACACCTCATCCCTCTCAGTGCCTCATGCCTCACTATACCTTATCCTTGTCTCATGCCTCATCCCTCTCAGTGCCTCATGCCTCGCTATACCTTATCCTTGTCTCATACCTCATCCCTCCCAGTGCCTCATGCCTCACTATACCTTATCCTTGTCTCATACCTCATCACACCTCATCCCTCTCAGTGCCTCATGCCTCACTATACCTTATCCCTGTCTCATGCCTCATCATACCTCATCCCTCCCAGTGCCTCATGCCTCACTATACCTTATCCTTGTCTCATGCCTCGTCATACCTCATCCCTCTCAGTGCCTCATGCCTCACTATACCTTATCCTTGTCTCATACCTCATCCCTCTCAGTGCCTCATGCCTCACTATACCTTATCCTTGTCTCATGCCTCATCATACCTCCTGCCTCCCAGTGCCTCATGCCTCACTATACCTTATCCCTGTCTCATGCCTCATCATACCTCATCCCTCCCAGTGCCTCATGCCTCACTATACCTTATCCTTGTCTCATGACTCATCCCTCTCAGTGCCTCATGCCTCACTATACCTTATCCTTGTCTCATACCTCATCCCTCCCAGTGCCTCATGCCTCACTATACCTTATCCTTGTCTCATACCTCATCCCTCCCAGTGCCTCATGCCTCACTATACCTTATCCTTGTCTCATACCTCATCACACCTCATCCCTCTCAGTGCCTCATGCCTCACTATACCTTATCCCTGTCTCATGCCTCATCACACCTCATCCCTCTCAGTGCCTCATGCCTCACTATACCTTATCCTTGTCTCATGCCTCATCCCTCTCAGTGCCTCATGCCTCACTATACCTTATCCTTGTCTCATACCTCATCCCTCCCAGTGCCTCATGCCTCACTATACCTTATCCTTGTCTCATACCTCATCACACCTCATTCCTCTCAGTGCCTCATGCCTCACTATACCTTATCCCTGTCTCATGCCTCATCATACCTCATCCCTCCCAGTGCCTCATGCCTCACTATACCTTATCCTTGTCTCATGCCTCATCATACCTCATCCCTCTCAGTGCCTCATGCCTCACTATACCTTATCCTTGTCTCATACCTCATCCCTCTCAGTGCCTCATGCCTCACTATACCTTATCCTTGTCTCATGCCTCATCATACCTCATGCCTCCCAGTGCCTCATGCCTCACTATACCTTATCCTTGTCTCATACCTCATCCCTCCCAGTGCCTCATGCCTCACTATACCTTATCCTTGTCTCATGCCTCACCACACCTCATCCCTCTCAGTGCCTCATGCCTCACTGTACCTTATCCTTGTCTCATGCCTCATCCCTCTCAGTGCCTCATGCCTCACTATACCTTATCCTTGTCTCATACCTCATCCCTCTCAGTGCCTCATGCCTCACTATACCTTATCCTTGTCTCATGCCTCATCATACCTCCTGCCTCCCAGTGCCTCATGCCTCACTATACCTTATCCCTGTCTCATGCCTCATCATACCTCATCCCTCCCAGTGCCTCATGCCTCACTATACCTTATCCTTGTCTCATGACTCATCCCTCTCAGTGCCTCATGCCTCACTATACCTTATCCTTGTCTCATACCTCATCCCTCCCAGTGCCTCATGCCTCACTATACCTTATCCTTGTCTCATACCTCATCCCTCCCAGTGCCTCATGCCTCACTATACCTTATCCTTGTCTCATACCTCATCACATAGTTACATAGTTACATAGTTATTTTGGTTGAAAAAAGACATACGTCCATCGAGTTCAACCAGTACAAAGTACAACTCCAGCCCGTCCCCCACATACCCCTGTTGATCCAGAGGAAGGCGAAAAAACCCCCACCAGGCATGGTCCAATTAGCCCCAAATGGGAAAAATTCCTTCCTGACTCCAGATGGCAATCAGATAAAATCCCTGGATCAACATCATTAGGCATAACCTAGTAATTGTAGCCATGGATGTCTTTCAACGCAAGGAAAGCATCTAAGCCCCCTTTAAATGCAGGTATAGAGTTTGCCATAACGACTTCCTGTGGCAATGCATTCCACATCTTAACCACTCTTACTGTAAAGAACCCTTTCCTAAATAAATGACTAAAAAGTTTTTCCTCCATGCGCAGCTCATGTCCTCTAGTCCTTTGAGAAGGCCTAGGGACAAAAAGCTCATCCGCCAAGCTATTATATTGCCCTCTAATGTATTTATACATGTTAATTAGATCTCCTCTAAGGCGTCTTTTCTCTAGACTAAATAAACCCAGTTTATCTAACCTTTCTTGGTAAGCGAGACCTTCCATCCCACGTATCAATTTTGTAGCTCGTCTCTGCACCTGCTCTAAAACTGCAATATCTTTTTTGTAATGTGGTGCCCAGAACTGAATTCCATATTCCAGATGTGGCCTTACTAGAGAGTTAAACAGGGGCAATATTATGCTAGCATCTCGAGTTTTTATTTCCCTTTTAATGCATCCCAAAATTTTGTTCGCTTTAGCTGCAGCGGCTTGGCATTGAGTACGATTATTTAACTTGTTGTCGATGAGTACTCCTAAGTCCTTCTCCAAGTTTGATGTTCCCAACTGTATCCCATTTATTTTGTATGGTGCTAGACCATTGGTACGACCAAAATGCATGACTTTACATTTGTCAACATTGAATTTCATCTGCCATGTATGTGCCCATATAGCCATCCTATCCAGATCCTGTTGCAATATGACACTATCTTCCTGAGAGTTGATGATTCTGCACAATTTTGTATCATCTGCAAAAATAGCAACATTGCTCACTACTGCATCTACTAGGTCATTAATAAATAAATTGAAGAGCACTGGACCCAGTACAGACCCCTGTGGGACCCCACTGCTAACAGTCTCCCATTTTGAGTACGATCCATTGACCACAACTCTTTGTTTTCTGTCCATTAGCCAGTTCCCTATCCATGCACACAAACTCTTCCCCAGTCCTTGCATCCTCAACTTTTGCACCAGACTTCTGTGGGGAACAGTGTCGAAGGCCTTTGCAAAGTCCAAGTATATCACATCTACAGCATTCCCAATATCCATATTAGCATTCACTACCTCATAAAAGCTGAGCATGTTAGTCAAACAGGACCTGTCTTTAGTAAACCCATGTTGATGCTGAGAAATAAGATTATTTTCTACTATGAAGTCATGTATAGTATCTCTTAGTAACCCCTCAAATAGTTTGCATACAACTGATGTTAAGCTTACAGGTCTATAATTTCCTGGATCAGATTTTTTGCCCTTCTTAAATAATGGGAAAACGTGGGCTGTACGCCAATCCACTGGGACTCTGCTAGTTGCAAGAGAGTCACAAAAGATAAGATAAAGGGGCTTAGCTATAACTGAACTTAATTCTCTTAGGACCCGAGGATGCATGCCATCCGGGCCAGGTGCCTTGTCTATTTTTAATTTATTTAGTCTTGCCTTTACTTCTTCCTGCGTTAAGTATTTAATATTACAGTTAGAAGATTGAGACTCTTCTGCCTCTGTAATTTGCAACAGTGCTGTTTCCTTTGTGAAGACAGAAGCAAAGAAAGCATTTAATAACTCTGCCTTACCTTGGTCATCCACCATTGAGTTCCCACCCTCATCCTTTAGGATTCCTATACAGTCAACCTTTCTTTTTTTAGAGTTGATGTACTTGTAAAACTTTTTTGGGTTAGATTTGATATCCCTAGCGATTTGATTTTCAGCTTCGATCTTTGCCAGCCTAATTTCTTTTTTACAATTTTTATTGCACTCCTTATAATTGCTTAGTGCAGCCTCAGTCCCCTCCTGTTTTAGGACCTTATAGGCATTCTTTTTCCTCTTCATTTTATCCCTAACCTTTCTATTCATCCATAGAGGCCTTTTTTTATTCCTAGACATTTTGTTTCCATATGGGATATACATACTACAATATTGATTGAGAATACGTTTAAAAGCTTGCCATTTCCCTTCAGTGTCGTCCCCTTGTAGTACATTATCCCAGTTCACCAAACTTAGTGCCTGCCTAATTTGATTGAACTTTGCTTTTCTAAAATTCATAGTTTTAGTGGTCCCGCTGCCCCGTGGCCTATCAGTCACCAGATCAAACGTTATCATGTTGTGATCACTATTTCCCAAATGTTCTTGAACCTGCACATTTGATACATTATCTGGTCTATTAGAAATGATCAGATCCAGTAACGCATTCCCCCTAGTTGGTTCCGTTACCATTTGAGTCAAGTAATTGTCCTGTAGTGCTGCCAGAAATCTGCTGCTTTTACCAGAATGGGTAGCATCAATACCCCAGTCAATGTCTGGAAAGTTGAAGTCGCCCATAATTATGACCTCGTTTTTACTTGCAGCTTTTTCAATCTGCTGTAGTAATCGCAGTTCTGCAGCTTCATTAATAAGAGGTGGTCTGTAGCATACCCCAATAAGCAATTGGCAACTTTTATTTCCACCATGAATATTTACCCAAACGGACTCCACATCTTCGCAATCTTCCTCCATCTCATCGTTGAGGACAGCTGTAAAAGAATTCTTAACAAAGAGACAAACCCCTCCACCTTTTTTCCCTGTTCTATCCCTCCTAAACACATTGTATCCTTTTAAATTAGCTATCCAGTCATGGCTTTCATCCATCCATGTCTCGGTTATTCCCACAATGTCATAGCCTTTGTCATTCAGAATGAGCTCTAGTTCGTCTATTTTATTTGCAAGGCTCCGAGCATTGGTTACCATGCACTTTATATTTTTACCAACACATTTACCAATTTTGTTTACACGAAATGGGCTACTTGAAGTTTTACCAACCTCCTTAATCTTTACACTGTCCCCACCCCCCTCTCCACTCCCCATAATGTTAGGCTCCCACTGTCTTTTTACCTTATCTTGTCTACATATTGAGACTTTATCCTCCCGCCTCATCCACACCTCATCCCTCTCAGTGCCTCATGCCTCACTATACCTTATCCCTGTCTCATGCCTCATCACACCTCATCCCTCTCAGTGCCTCATGCCTCACTATACCTTATCCTTGTCTCATGCCTCATCCCTCTCAGTGCCTCATGCCTCACTATACCTTATCCTTGTCTCATACCTCATCCCTCCCAGTGCCTCATGCCTCACTATACCTTATCCTTGTCTCATACCTCATCACACCTCATTCCTCTCAGTGCCTCATGCCTCACTATACCTTATCCTTGTCTCATGCCTCATCATACCTCATCCCTCCCAGTGCCTCATGCCTCACTATACCTTATCCTTGTCTCATGCCTCATCATACCTCATCCCTCTCAGTGCCTCATGCCTCACTATACCTTATCCTTGTCTCATACCTCATCCCTCTCAGTGCCTCATGCCTCACTATACCTTATCCTTGTCTCATGCCTCATCATACCTCATGCCTCCCAGTGCCTCATGCCTCACTATACCTTATCCTTGTCTCATACCTCATCCCTCCCAGTGCCTCATGCCTCACTATACCTTATCCTTGTCTCATGCCTCACCACACCTCATCCCTCTCAGTGCCTCATGCCTCACTGTACCTTATCCTTGTCTCATGCCTCATCCCTCTCAGTGCCTCATGCCTCACTATACCTTATCCTTGTCTCATCCCTCCCAGTGCCTCATGCCTCACTATACCTTATCCTTGTCTCATACCTCATCACACCTCATCCCTCTCAGTGCCTCATGCCTCACTATACCTTATCCCTGTCTCATGCCTCATCATACCTCATCCCTCCCAGTGCCTCATGCCTCACTATACCTTATCCCTGTCTCATGCCTCATCATACCTCATCCCTCCCAGTGCCTCATGCCTCTCTATACCTTATCCTTGTCTCATGCCTCATCATACCTCATCCCTCCCAGTGCCTCATGCCTCTCTATACCTTATCCTTGTTTCATACCTCCTCCCTCCCAGTGCCTCATGCCTCACTATACCTTATCCTTGTCTCATACCTCATCCCTCTCAGTGTCTCATGCCTCACTATACCTTATCTTTGTCTCATACCTCATCACATCTCACCCCTCTCAGTGCCTCATGCCTCACTATACCTTATCCTTGTCTCATACCTCATCCCTCTCAGTGCCTCATGCTTCACTATAACTTATCCTTGTCTCATACCTCATCCCCCTCAGTGCCTCATGCCTCACTATACCTTATCCTTCTCTCATACCTCATCACACCTCATCCCTCTCAGTGCCTCATGCCTCACTATACCTTATCCTTGTCTCATACCTCATCACACCTCATTCCCCTCAGTGCCTCATGCCTCACTATACCTTATCCTTGTCTCATACCTCATCACACATCATCCCTCTGTGCCTCATGCCTCATACTATACCTTATCCTTGTCTCATACCTCATCACACCTCATCCTCCCCAGTGCCTTATGCCTCACTATACCTTATCCTTGTCTCATACCTCATCACACCTCATCCTTCTCAGTGCCTCATGCCTCACTATACCTTATCCTTGTCTCATACCTCATCACACCTCATCCCTCTCTGTGCCTCACTATACCTTATCCTTGTCTCATACCTCATCACACCTCATCCTCCTCAGTGCCTCATGCCTCACTATAGCTTATCCTTGTCTAATACCTCATCACACCTTATACGTCATCCCCTTTAGTGCCTCATGCCTTACAATTCCTCTAGCTGTGGACATTAGAGTGTAAGCTCCATCGGCGAGGAGACTGCCGGGACAGGTGGATTCCTGCCACCACTACATGGAATGTTGAAATGATGGCTGTATATTATGCAGTTTCGTTGGCAGCAATTTACAGAAATCCAGGCCCGAGGTTGCCCTGTTAATAACACGGGGCAGATTTGACTCCCTAATTGTCCACATTCATTTCACAGTTATTATCCAGGCCCAGAGAGGTGACAGTATTATGAGAAATGTGTGATAGATTACAAGCACAGCAGCGAACGCTGACACTTCCCCTGTATCTCTGCAGCACTGGCCAATCAGCAGGCGGCAGCCGCTCCAGCTTCATATTATTTGGTGGGGGAGGACATGATGGCTGGCTGGAAGGGCCTATTTGGGTGATCAAAATCAATGTTTGTATGGTGGGCCTTAGATATGTTTAAGTTAGGTGGTAAAATTAAGGCTAACTAGTTCAGTGATAGGAACCAAATGTAAACATCACAGAACTCAGAGGCCTCTGAGCAAAGCAGATGGTCCAAATGATGGCGCTATTAAAGGATACCTGAGGTGACATGTTGAGGTAGACATGGGTATGTACAGTGCCTAGCACACAAATTACTAGGCTGTGTCTCTTTTTTTCTTTCTCTGCCTGAAAGAGTTATTTATCGGGTATGTAAGTGGCTGACTCAGTCCTGACTCAGACAGGAAGTGACTACAGTGTGACCCTCACTGATCAGAAATTCCCACTATAAAACACTTTCCTAGCAGAAAATGGCTTCTGAGAACGGTCAATAGTTCATACATTTTAGCTCTGGCATACTTCAATGAATGTGTTATTGAGGAAAAACTATAAAATAGTTAAAACTTAGAAAGTGAGACATTTCAGAATGTAAATCAGGGAGATGAAAGATTTTACAATGGGCAAACACTGACTAAATAATCTATAAAATATTGTAAAAACCAAGCAATTGTAATCGTTATGTCACTTTCACTGCAGGTCCTCTTCAGTCCTCTTTAAGTTAGATTTAGTCCTCTTTAAAGAGAAACCGTAACCTAGAATTGAACTTCATCCCAATCAGTAGCTGATACCCCCTTTCCCATGAGAAATCTTTTTCTTTTCTCAAACGGGCTCTGTATGGCTGATATTGTGGTGAAACCCCTCCCACAGTGTGATGCCAGGACCAGTGTGATGTCAGGAACACACAAACCCTCAATGACCAAGTTTGTGAGCTTTGGCATCAATAATTTGTAACTTCCTATAGAAAATAAATAAATCAGATTCACGGTGTGTGACTCCGCCCCTCTCCAGAATTTGAACCCCAGTCACCCAATGACCATCTGTAGCAGGTTTGAGGCATCTACTATTAACAGTGTAAAAATGGCAGCAATTTAAATATTCCCTTTAAAAATCAATAGGTGAATTTTGATTGGCTATTATAGGCTCCACCCACTTCACTGAATCTTAATCTCTGTCACCCAGTGACCATCTGGGCAAAGTTTGAGAATCCTGCCATTTACAGTGTAAAAAGACCTGCAGTTTGTATTTTCCCAGTGAAATTTGTTTTTGCCTTTTGTAACCTGGATAAACAGTCACTCAATGACCAAGTTTGTGAGCTTTCAGGTCCTTGGCATCAATAAAAACAAATCTGATTGGCTGTTTGTGGCTCTGCCCCCTTTTCAGTGACCCAATGACCAACTGTACCAGGTTTGAGGCTCGTGCCATTAACAGTGCAAGAATAGTAGCAATTTTAATATTCCCCTTGAAAATCAACAGGTGAATATTGATTGGCTTTTTTAGGCTCCACCCAGTTTTCTGAATATTAATCCCAGTCACCAACTGTGCAAAGTTTGAGAACCCTGCCATTAACAGTGAAGAAGGGCTGCAATTTACATTTTCCCAGGGAAATCTGTATTTGACTCCACCCAGTTTTTGTAACCTTGACACACAGTCACTCAATGACCAAGTTTGTGAGCTTTTGAGTTCCTGGCATCAAAATTGTGTGAATGGAAGCAGTTTATCCAGCAAAGAAATCTGATTGGCTGTTTGTGGCTCCGCCTCTCTAGTGAATTTGAACCCCAGTCACCCAATGACCGACTGTAGCAAGCGTGAAGCCTCTGCCATAAACAGTGTAAGGATAGGAGCAGTTTACATTTTTCCAATTAAAATGAATGACTGAAATTTGGCTGTTTTATGCCCCACCCAGTTTTCCTGGATTTTTAACCTTGGTCACCAAGTGACGAACTGTGCCAAGTGTAGGGACTCTGGCTTGATTACTGTGAGAATGGCAGCCTTTTACATTTTTTTCCATTGACATGAATGGGTGAAATCTGATTGGGTGTTTGTAGCTCCGCCCAGGTGTGCAGGGGGGACGCGAGACCCCCAGAACCTATCATCCCAGGTAGTAAGGGATCTGCATACCAAGTTTCATTCAAATCGGTCAAGCCGTACACACACACACACACACACACACATATATACGTCTGATTTTATATATATAGACTAGCTGCTTGCCCGGCGTTGGGTATGTATTTGGCTGGTGTTGGCTCCACCCACTTTTCTAACCCTAACACACAATTGGCCCACATGCAATTCTCTTTTTCATCTGAGTTTTCTCCTAGGTGATATTTTTTAAAATTGTCAAAATGCCTGCTAAGCCACCAGCAAGCAAGAAAATACTAAAAATAATTTTGATAATACTTTTGTACTTACTTCTCAGTACTTTTTCAGTTGAAAAGTGCTGGAAAGCTATTTTAAAAAGAAGATGAAAAATTATCACCTAGGAGAAAACTCAGGAGAAAAAGTGAATTGCATATTCGCCAATGACTCAATGACCCAGTTTGTGAGTTTTGCATTGTTTTGGCATCAATAATTTGCATTGAAATGAAACAAATCTGATTGGCTGTGGCTCCACCCTCTTTTCTGAATTTGAACCCCAGTCACCCAATGGCCAACTGTACCAGGTTTTAAGCTTGTGTCCTTAACAGTGCAAGAATGGCAGTAATTGAATATTCCCCTTCAAAAGCAATAAATTAATTTAGATTTGCTTCTGTAGACTCCATTGTCTTTTATGAATATTAATCCCAGTCACCCAGTCACCAACTGTGCAAAGTTTGAGAACCCTACCATTAACAGTGTAAGAATGGCTGCAGTTCACATTTTCCCAGTGAAATTTGTATTTGTCTCCGCCCACTGATGACCCAGCATTGCCTGGGTATGTTTTTGGCTGGTGTTGGCTATGCCCAGTTTTTTGTAACAGTAACAGACAATTACTTAATTACTCAATGACCAAATTTGTGAGCTTTGCAGTCTTTGGCATCAATAATTTGCATTGAAATGAAACAAATCTGATGGGCTGTTTGTGTCTCTACCCCTTTCCTGAATTTGAACCCGAGTCACCCAATAAATAACTGTAACCCAGTTTGGGGCTTGTGCCATTAACAGTGCAAGAATGGCAGTAATTAAATATTTCCCTTGAAAATCAATAGATGAATTTTGAATGGCTTTTGTAGGCTCCATCCACTTTCATGAATAATAGCTGATGAATCGGCGTTGCCCGGGTATGTATTTGGCTGGTGTTAGCTCCGGCCACTTTTTCTAACCCTAACACACAAATGCTCAATGGCTAAGTTTGTGAGCTTTGGGGTGTTTGTCATCAATAATTTGTATATTCCCACAGAAATTAAGCAAATCAGATTGGCTGTTTGTGGCTCTGCCCCTCTCCGGCATTTGAACCCCAGTCACCCAATGACCAACTGTAGCAGGTTTGAGGCATCTGTTATTAACAGAGCAAAGATGGAAGCAATTTAAATATTCCCCTTGAAAATCAACAGGTAATTTTGATTGGCTATTATAGGCTCCACCCACTTCCCACAATATTGATCTCAGTCACCCAGTGACCATCTGGGCAAAGTTTGAGAACCCTTCCCAATAACCGTGTAAGAATGGCTGCAGTTTATATTTCCCTAGTGAAATTTGTTTTTGGCTCTGCCCACTTTTTGTAACCTTGACACACAGTCACTCAATGACCAAATGTGTGAGCTCTGGGGTCCTTGGCATCAATAATTTGTAATTTACCAGTGAGATGAAACAAATCTGATTGGCTATTTGTGTCTCCACCCCTTTTCTGAATTTGAACCCCAGTCACCCAATGACCAACTGTACCAGGTTTGAGGCCTGTGCCATTAACAGTGCAAGAATGGCAGCAATTTAAATATTCCCCTTGAAAATCAACAGGTGAATTTTGATTTTCTTTTTAGGCTCCACCCACTTTTCTGAATATTAATCCCAGTCACCCAGTGACCAAGTTTTAAGCTTTTGGGTTTCTGCCATCAAAATTGTGTGAATGGAAGCAGTTTATCCAGTAAAGTAATCTGATTGGCTGTTTGTGGCTCCACCCCTTTAAAGGATTTGAACCCCATCCACTTCATGACCGACTGTACCTGGTTTGAGGCTTCTGCCATTATTAGTGTAAGAATGGCAGCAGTTTCAATATTTCTGTGAGAAAACGCAGAAAAGCCGCCGCGAGTACTCAGAGTAAGGCGGCTAATTCCGCGTCCAACATGGCATCCACTAGCCTGACGGAGCGCAGAGAAACCGCCGCATGCCCAGTGAACAGGGCGGCGGATTCTGCGTCCGACGCGGCGGTTTGCATGCATGGGCCTACCACTAGCAGTGTGGCTGAACGCGGGGAAACCGCCGCATGCTCTGACAGCGGTGCGGCTGGCCCCGCGTTCAAACCAGCAGATAAATTACAACACATGTCTGGTGTGGCTGGGACTGATAGTCCACACAGGTTCCGAAGGACGCGCTCGCGCGCTGAGGCAGAGCCTTTATGACAGTCAGAAGGGTGTCAGCTGATCCAGCCGATCAGCTGACAATTCTATCAGGTTTCATTGGTCCAGCACTTAGGGGAGGCGCCGGTGAGCGCTTGTGTATATATACTGGGTGCTGGTCATTTCTCTGGTGTCTGGCGTTACAATCACTACGTGGTAGCACTCAGACCTTGTCAGAATCTGTGATATTTTCTGTGTTATACTTCAGACTAGTTCCAGGGTGTTGATGATCAAGGAACTCACACCCAAGATTAGGGAACTGTATTACCGTTCTGTTATACTTCAGACTAGTTCCAGAGTGTTGATGATCAAGGAACTCACACCCAAGACTAGGGGACTGTATTATCACTCTGTTATATATCAGACTAGTTCCAGGGTGTTGATGATCACAGAGCTCACACCTAAGACTAGGCATTGTTATTATCTGTTATGACTTTCTGCTTTCCTGACCACTCTCTTGATCTCTGATTTGGTACTTTGCTATATCTGATACTCTGTTGCTGAACCCTGCTTGTCTTAAGATTCCGAATCTGTCTCCTGTCTCTGTATCTGATCTGTCTGTCTGTTGCCGACCTGGCCTGTCCGACCTCAAGAACTATCTTCCCTGTTTGGAGATAGTTCACAGACCTGTCAGTGACACTTCACCATTGGTGTCACTCACTCTCTGGTCCTTCCCACTCTCAGCCAGGCTCCGCCCCTTGGGGAGCATCAGACCATTGGAAGGAACCTGTTCTCTGAGCAGTATCTCTTACTGCCTTGCACCCTCTATACGGGTGCTCTCCTCAAGGTATTACTGTTGCACCAAACACTCATATTACTCAGGTGTCCAGAGGTTAGAAATATAGCTGATTATCGGTGATACTGCAGATCATCGATAATCGGGTATATATCTGTATTTTCGGTGATACTGCAGATCACCGATGATCAGATCCTCTCTGTGTTACAGCGATCGTTACAATTTCCCTGAAAAAGCAATAGGTGAATTTTGATTGGCTGTTGTAGGTTCCACCCACTTTTCTGAATATTAATCCCAGTTATCCATTGACCAACTGTGTCACGTTTGAGAACCCTGCCAATAACAGAATGGCTGGAATCAATCTAACAAATTTGATTAGCTGTTTGTGGCTCCGCCCCCTTTAGAGAATTTGGACCCCAGTCACCTATCAGGTAAGAGGCCTCTGCCATTAACAGTGTAAGAATGGTAGCTGTGTAAATATTCCCCTTGAAAATCAATAGGTGAAATTTGATTGGCTGTTATTGGCTCCACCCACATTTCTGAATATTATTTCCAGTCACCCAGTGGCACACTGTGTGAAGTTTGGGAACCCCGCCATTAAAAGTGTAAGAATGGCTGCAGTTTATATTTTCCCCTGGAATAAAATGTAGTTGTTGGCTCCGCCCACTTTTTCTAACCTTGACATACAGTCACTCAATGACCAAGTTTATGAGCTTTGGGCTTTTGGTATCAATAATTTGTATATTCTCATTGAAATTAAACAAATCTGATTGGCTGTTTGTGTCTCCGCCCCCTTTCCGAATTTGAACCCCAGTCACCCAGTGACTAACAGTACCAGGTTTGAAGCATCTGCTATTAACAGTGTAAGAATGGCAGCAATGTAAATATTCCCTTTGAAAATCAACAGGTGAATTTTAATTGACTGTTGTAGGCTCCACCCACTCTCTTGAATATTCATCCCATTCACCCAGTGACCAACTGTGCAAAGTTTGAGAACCCTGCCAGAAACAGTGTAAGAATGGCTGCAGTTTATATTTTTCTAGTGAACTTTATTTTTTGATCCGCCCACTTTTTGTAACCTTGACACACAGTTGCTCAATGACCAAGTTTGTGAGCTTTCAGGTTCCTGGCATCAAAAATGTGTGAATTGAAGCAGTTTATACACCAAGAAAGACTGATTGGCTGTTTGTGGCCCCGCCGCCTTTAGTGAATTTGGACCCCAGTCACCCAATGACCGACTGTAGCAAGTTTGAAGCCTCTGCCATTAACAGTGTAAGAATGGCAGCAGTTTTAATATTCCCCTTGAAAATTAATAGGTGACTTTTGATTGGCTGTTGTAGGCTCCACCTACTTTCCTGAATATTAATCTCATTCGCCCAGTGACCACGTGTGCGAAGTTTGAAAATCCTGCGATTAACAGTGTAAGAATGGCTGCAGTTTACATTTTTCCATTTAAAATGAATGTCTGAAATTTCATTGGCTGTTTTATGCTCCACCCACTTTTTATGGATTTGTAACCTCGGTCACCAAGTGACCAACTGTGCCAACTGCCAAGTGTGGGGACTCTGGCTCCATTACTGTGAGAATTGCAGCCTTTTCAATTTTTTCCATTCACTTGAATGGGTGGAATCTGATTGGCTGTTTGTAGCTCCGCCCAGGTGTGCAGGGGGGACGCGAGACCCCCAGAACATATCATCCCAGGTAGTAAGGGATCTGTATACCAAGTTTTGTTCAAATCGGTCAAGGGGTTTTCGCGTGATCACGACACACTCACACACTTTTATATATATAGATTATTTTCACTGGAGTTCCTTTTTATGCTGGCACTAATGACAGGTTAGCTTTGAGCTGTAGGTTCTCTGCAGCTACGCAGCCTGACGACTCGCAGTGTAAAACATGCTTTATAAATCCTGTAAATGTCAAACAATAATAGAAATTGCTTTTTGTGTGTGTTTGTGGAGCCGATGAAAGCATGAACAGCGCACACAACATAATGCAGAGGAGGTGAAAAAAATTCAGGAGCTGTAAAAGGGCGAGCCCCGGGCAGAACACACACTTTGTTTGTTTTAGCAGAGTAATGGAGTGAGAATAAGTTGAATGACTGATTTGGTAATACGTAAATGGTAGCCTGACAGGGGGATTTACACTCTGCTGCTTGGGGAGAAGGCAGCATCTCTGCGCACTATGAATATATAGTCAGGGCTCCCATCCAACAGCCGCCATGAAATGTGCAGCTTACACTTGCTGAGCTGGTGGTCTGCAGGTGAAGTCCGTACTCCCCTCCCCCGGCACAGATCTATATATACCACCTGACAGCTTAGTAAGCAGAGAGCCCAAACTCTATGTGAGGCTTCTGCAATGCATTCATACAAAAAAGCCGCAAGTTGAAAAGGACGCATGCGGAATTTGCTGATAATAGTGATTTAAAGGGAACGTGAAGATCAGGGGCGTAACAAAAGGAGCTGCAGCCTCTGCACCCACGGGGGAAGGGGGGGCGTGGTCCCCCTGGCCTGGGGCCCGCTCAGGGCCGTTTTGGGGGGCAGGAGGGGTCGCAGCATGAGGAGAGAGACCTCCCTTCAGGCTCTTCCCTCAGTGTGCTCCCCTCCAGCAATTATAATTGGCAGTGGGTGGCGGCAGGAACTGTACAGTTTACTGCACAGTGCTTCCAAGCACCGGGAAACGTGATCGCGCTAGGAATCGCTGCACACAGCGCTGTAGTGATAGTAAAGTGCTGCATCGATTCCTAGTGAGTTCCAGTCCTGAAGCGGACCTGAACTCAGAACTTTCTCTTTGCTCTAAAAGATATGCAACAGCGTTGTAACCTTTTAGGCCTCTTTCACACTAAGACGTTGCGTTTGATGCGACGTTAAAGTCGCACAACGTGCCCCTAACGCAGCGCATGTAGGTTATAAAATTGGACGTTATTTTGCACTGCGTTATGTGTCTCTTGGTGCTCTCGTTTCGTTGCATACACATGGAACGAAAACGGTGCATGCATTACATTAAAAAAAAAAAAAAACCTTACTGAGCATGTGCAACACACATAACGCAGCAAATGTATTGCTAAACGCACAGCATGCAGCACTTCCTAAATATTGCTACATGTTACACACAACGCAATGTGTGCACTGTGAATGTCGCACAGACTTTGCAGTGCTGTGCGTTAGTCTGCGTTGGAACATTTTCTAATGTGCGACTTTAACGTCGCACTGTGAAAGAGGCCTTAAAGAAAAATAATGTCTTTTTTACTGCTAATACAAAACCTGCAATAAATTTGCACTCTTCCTACTTCCTGCTTTCATGGAAGCAGACATATTATTAACATCTTGTGCTTTCAAATGAGCTTATCTGCCGTGGCAGTCAGGTGACACAGGGAAGAGATCAAATTACCACTTGTGATTAGACACAAATGAGGGGGAATTAGACAGGTTAAACTCTCTAAATACATACAGGGTGGATTTCTCTCTGTTTTTCTTCTGTCCTGTGCAAGAGTTCAGGTCTACTATAAAAGTAAAAAAAACAACAACAAAGTATTCTTTTCTCTTCAATCTTGTTTTGTCAATTGTAGACCCGGAATAGCCACAGATAAGAAAATAGCTAATTGATTTTCTCTGTCCCATCTGAGCCTCTATAGATTCCCAATACAGGAATTAATCTTGGTGATTGCTAATTACATCTTTTCTGGAAAAGCTTGCGTTTCCGCCCCATGCACAGAGAGCGAGCGATTCGCCGCCGCCGTCTCATCGCGTCTCTGCTATCTCACGGTGGAATTATTTGTCTACATTGCATGAAAGCGCCCCCCTGCGCATTCCATCGCCGCACACAAACACAATTATCGGCAAACAGCAATGTTTTACATGATAAGTGCTTTGTAATTGCAAACATGCCTGAGTGTCCGTCAGCCTGAATCTACCACCAATTAAAGTGTATTTTTACAGAACATCAATGGGCCTCTCTGCAGCTTTCAGCGCAAGTTCGGAGAGCGGATGAAATCATACTTAATGGAAATACTTTGGTAATTTAGAACTTGTTCTATTTTTTCATTTTTTTTTAATCTAAAGTGGACATAGAACCCTTATTATACAAGCGGAAGAATGTCAACTATTGCTGTGAAAGATCTGGGTGTTTGTCCCTTGAGGAAATTCCAGGACTTTGCCTGAACAGCCTTTGCCCTGAAACAGCCTTGGCAAGAGTTACAAGGCCGTTTCTGGGCATAAGCTGTTCAGGCAAAGAACTTGAATTCCCTCTAGTGCAAGAGCTCTGGGGCTGTTTCTGGGCATAGGCTGTTCAGGCAAAGAACTTGAATTCCCTCTAGTGCAAGAGCTCTGGGGCTGTTTCTGGGCATAGGCTGTTCAGGCAAAGGACTGGAATTCCCTTCTAGTGCAAGAGCTCTGGGGCCGTTTCTGGGCATAAGCTGTTCAGGCAAAGGACTGGAATTCCCTCTAGTGCAAGAGCTCTGGGGCTGTTTCTGGGCATAATCTGTTCAGGCAAAGGACTGGAATTCCCTCTAGTGCAAGAGCTCTGGGGCCGTTTCTGGGCATAAGCTGTTCAGGCAAAGAACTTGAATTCCCTCTAGTGCAAGAGCTCTAGGGGCCGTTTCTGGGCATAGGCTGTTCAGGCAAAGGACTGGAATTCCCTCTAGTGCAAGAGCTCTGGGGCTGTTTCTGGGCATAGGCTGTTCAGGCAAAGAACTTGAATTCCCTCTAGTGCAAGAGCTCTGGGGCCGTTTCTGGGCATAAGCTGTTCAGGCAAAGAACTTGAATTCCCTCTAGTGCAAGAGCTCTGGGGCTGTTTCTGGGCATAGGCTGTTCAGGCAAAGAACTTGAATTCCCTCTAGTGCAAGAGCTCTGGGGCCGTTTCTGGGCATAGGCTGTTCAGGCAAAGGACTGGAATTCCCTCTAGTGCAAGAGCTCTGGGGCTGTTTCTGGGCATAGGCTGTTCAGGCAAAGGACTGGAATTCCTTCTAGTGCAAGAGCTCTGGGGCTGTTTCTGGGCATAGGCTGTTCAGGCAAAGAACTTGAATTCCCTCTAGTGCAAGAGCTCTGAGGCCGTTTCTGGGCATAGGCTGTTTAGGCAAAGGACTGGAATTCCCTCTAGTGCAATACTGCACCCTGGATAGTAATGAAATTGTCTCTAAGTTTAATGTTTTGCAGTTTTCTGGTGTTCCCTATGATGTAATCTTTGGCTGATGCTATCTTCTCTCCTAATGTCTCCACAGAATGTGAATATGTATGTGTAGTGGGAGGAGTCACAGATTGTTTGCCTGGGGCATCAAGCAGGACAAAAATGGCCCTGGTTCAAATTCCTATTTTGTTTAAAACCCCAAGTGAAAAAAGCCCAATGACTGAGATGACCTATTGTTTCCACAGAAAAAACAAGTTCATAAATCAGACTGCTGTGACTGATTTGATGGATTTTGGGCTAGTTTTATCTTTAAAAGCACTTACTGAACTGCATTTACTCCAATCGGTCCCATTGCCAAAATAGTGTATAAATGAGTAGTGAGGCTGGTTAGCTTCTTTATATTGATCCTTTCCAGGGATGCTGTTTTTATTTTTTTAGAGCAGAGAGAAAATTCAGAATTCAGGTACGCTTTAAACAGCCAGTAGAATCAATTACTCTAAATAAAACAACTCAAGTCTGTTGTTTCCTAATACCCCAACATGTACAGGGCTTGGCCGAGGCAGAGGCGAGAGAGGCGCCTCCAGCCTCAGGGCGCAGTGTAGGAGGTTGTGCACAACTCACTCAGCTATCATTCCCCTATTGTTTTTGAAGCAGAGAGAAACACGAAAAGGGGATACATGGCAGTGAGTGCAAGCCAGATAACTAGAGATTAAAGTGTTGGGGGCCCTGGGGCACCTCTTAGTCTAATAGCAATCAGTGTGTGATGGCTGGGGTGGGAGGGATGGAGAGGCACACTCTAGTGTCTCAGCCTGTGGTGCTGGAGGACCTTGTCCCGGCTCTGAACATGTGCCTTTACTATTGATATTACTATGTCTTTATTGTATGCATATATATATTTATATATTCATGTCCACAAGGATTTGCCCTTGAGATCTGGTCTTCACCACTGTTGTATGATGGTTTCAGGTCCGTTGAGGTTCCTGTCTCAGACGGAGTCGGTGACGTCATTCTTGGGTGACACCGCGGTCCTGAAGTGTGAGATAGTCGGGGAGCCCATGCCCACGGTACATTGGCAGAAGAACCAAGAAGACCTGGTCCTAATCCCCGGTGACACCCGGGTGCTGTTGCTGCCCTCAGGGACGTTACAGATAACCCGACTCCAAGCTGGAGACGCCGGACTCTACCGATGCCTCGCCAAGAACCCAGGCAGCTCCAGGACGGGAAACGAGGCCGAGATCCGCATCTTGTCTGGTGAGGAGCTTCTCAAACTTCTCTCTAAGTTCTCTCGGTTGTAAACAGATTTTAGTTGATGCTGGAAACATTGAGGATGGAGATCATTAGAGGTAGAAATATCTGTAAAGCTTCTCATTAGTGAAGGTCATTGAGAGACGAATACTTCAGCCTTGCTTGCTATTGTAATGTAAAGTGTATGCAACTTGGAATTGTGCCAATCTTGATTGGTCCAGAGATTCAAGAATGTCATTGGAATTTATAGTTCTGATCTTGCCAGATCGTGTTTTCGGGTAACAAGCCGCGTACATCAAAAAAGGGCGTCGGGAAAAAAGGGCGTGTGGTGTACCGGTAAACGATAAGCAGTTTTATCGTTTATAAAAATATTGTGTAGAATTTCGTTTACAAATAGTGTTTTAAGAATTTATAAATCATTAAATAATGTGTATGAAATCGGCAATTCTTAAAACGTTAATCTTCCCTGTTTCTAAACTGAAACTTATAATTATGTTTGTTAAAAACCCTCCCTGTACCTATCCCTAACCCCTAGACCCCCTGGTGGTACCTAAACCTAAGACCCCCCTGTTGGTGCCTAAACCTAAGACCCCCCTGGTGGTGCCTAAACCTAAGACCCCCCTGGTGGTGCCTAAACCTAAGACCCCCCTGTTGGTGCCTAAACCTAAGACCCCCCTATGGATAATAATGTTTTACAAACATTAATAAATAAAAAATTTAAATAAAAAAATGTAAATTTTTTTGGGTGGATAATAATGTTTTATTAATGTTTTACAAATAGTGATTTAGTATCTTTATAAACGTTATTCGTCACGGGCTCATTTTGTAAAGTTAAATCATCACAAGCACAGTTATAAAACCTTAAAAATCTCCGGACGCCGTTTGTAAAACGTTAATAATCTCCGGCGCCTTTTTTTCCCTGTTCGGCGCCCATTAAATGATATTTATAATGGGAGTGAATGGGGCGCCCTTTTTGTCCACTTGTCTCATGCGCCCAAATCTCCTGCTTCCAACAAGCTACCTTTTTAGAATGTTCCTTCACTCTAAGGGCTCGCTCACACTAGGGGGCGTTTTTGCCCTTTTTTCACTTACCCAACTCACAGTCTAGTCCATTGGCACTCATCATGTAGTAGTGCACATACATACGCAGTGCGCTCCTGGCTACAAGAGCACAATCTATGACGCACCACGCTGGGCCTAGCACTTACGCACTGCTGCCGACCTGGCTGACCCAAAAGCAGTTTCTGCTGGCTTTTAGGAGAGAACAGAGGGGGGCAGCAGTGAACGAGGGGAGGGTTGGGCATAAGGACTGCCCCCCGTACATGCCTGCTCCTCCCATTCTTACAATTTTATTTGTCTTGAATATCCTTTGAAGAGGAACTCCAGTGAAAATAATGTAATAAAAAAAGTGCTTCATTTTTACAATAATTATGTATAAATGATTTAGTCAGTGTTTGCCCATTGTAAAATATTTTAAATCCCTGATTTATATTCTGACATTTATCATATGGTGACATTTTTACTGCTGGCAAGTGATGTAGCTGCTGCTTGCTGTTTTGGAAGTTGGAAACAGTTGTAAACAGCTATTTCCCACAATGCAACAGGGTTCACAGACAGTAAACTGCCAGGAGTACGTGCTCAGAATTTCTTTGTGGGAGTAGTTTCACCACAATATCAGCCATACAGCTCCCCCTGATGGTCTGTTTGTGAAAAGGAATAGATTTCTCATGTAAAAGGGGATATCAGCTACTGATTGGGATAAAGTTCAATTCTTGGTCGGAGTTTCTCTTTAAGGTAAGAATGATAAAATAACATTGTATGTTGAAGAAGTGAAGAAAATATAGAATTTCTACCTCTAGTTTTCATCCTACAGTATTTTTCTGTCTTCTTATCAGCCGCTCAGAGCAAACTCCGATATAACTGCCAAAACCCAACCTCTGGGGGCAGCGCGAGCACAGGGGTGAATAGTTTACTGGAGTGCACAGAAACAAGACGCTGGCATGGAAGTCCAAGCAAAAACAACACTACATTAAGTTATGGAGAGGACTGGATAACCTTGGCTGAGCTTTTATTATTTAGTGGGATGTGAATTTCTCTGTGCTCTTTCCCTGAAAATCTGGTGCCTTAACTTAGCAGGTTCATGAGTGAGTACGTATTGTAGCAGCGCTGCTCGAGTTGGGTGCCGGGTGGTGCCGCTGGTAGTAAAATATTGGTAATTTTGTTTACCAATATTTCATTATTTACTACTCGGCACCCATTCTCGCTTAATGTCAAACCCCCACTTAAAGGGGTTCTCTGGGGGGGTGTTAAAAGTAAAAACAGACACTTACCTGGGGCTTCTATCAGCCCACTGTAGCTGTAATGTCCCACGCCGTCCTCCAACGATCCGCCGTTCCCCGCCGCCGGCCCCAGTCTAGCGCGGCATCCCATCCAACTGCGGCTGTGCGGCCGTGGCTGCGAGCGTGCTCGCTCCCGTGCATCATCGGATGCTTACTGCACAGGTGCAGTACAAGAAAGCTTCGTACTACGCCTGTGCAGTAAGCTTAGGATGACGGGAGCGCGCATTATTTGTCTTGTTAGACAAATAATTGCCTGGTGCCGGCGGCGGGGAACGGATGATCGGAAGAGGACGGCGCGGGACATTACAGCTACAGGGGGCTGATAGAAGCCCCAGGTAAGTGTCAGATTTTATTTTCAAACCCCCCCCCCCAGAGAACCTGAGAGAAAGTGCTGAAACCAAAACCCCTCCTACTGCCCTAGCCCTAACGCCCGCCACTAAGTGCTTATATTACTGACCTGACCCACCTACTGTCTAACCCTAAGCCAATCATATATTGAGCATTTATTCCTATGTAGTAATCGATCTGCTACTACCCACATCGAACGACCAACTCACCACTTGTTTCCGATAAAAAGGTGTCTATTAGATGCCTGCTGATCCCAGGGCTCAAATGCTCAGATCCGCCAGCAGTAGCCCAGGGAAAACATGACCATAAAAAACACGTCCCCTATTCTATGCAGATCTAAAGTGTAAATTCCAAAGTGGAAAAGAGCCAGAATGACACTTACTATGACTGTTCCACTTTTTTTTTTTTTACCCATTGGAGCATTGGGATTTATGTATTAAAGGGTACCTGAGATGGATGAAAGGAAAAGTTTGATACATACCTGGGGCTTCCTCCAGCCCCCTGCAGGCTGATTGATCCCTCACTGTCCTTCCCCGCCGCCTGGATCTTCCGCTGTGGCTGCCAGTAACCGGCCAGTCAGGGAGCATTGTAGAAGCGTGAGCACAGTAGCACTGCGCAGAACGCAGCAGGACACATGCGGCCAGGTCGCAAATGTGCGCTACGCCCCAACTGGCTCAATTACCGGCAGAGCCAGATCATCCACAAGGCGATTCTAGGCAGTTGCCTAGGGACTGGGGAGTGACTAGGGGCCTGCTGGATGCTAGCCCTCACCAAATCTTACTAAAAAAAGCCAGGTCACCATCAGTGCTGGGCAAAAATTGTTGTCTTGCCAAGGGCCAAGTTTCCTCTTAGTCCGTTTCTGATTACCGCGACCCCTAGCGGAAGATCCAGGCAGTGCAGGAGGACGGCAAGTGACAGATTAGCCTGAAAGGGGCTGGAAGAAGCCCCAGGTATGTGTAAAAGGTTTCCTTTTGTTCACCTCAGGCTTACTTTAAGCAGGAGAGAAGCATGGCAGCAGCTCTGGTACTCGCCATGGTGCATCTGTCATTGTGATTGGCTGTATACTCCTTTTCTCCTCACTCCTCCTTCCTTGGATTGACTGGCTCATCGGCACGTGATACTTCCTGCTCTTCTATGGCACAATCTCTTAGAAACCTATGCAAGGGCAGAAAACTGCCATGGCATTTTTTCAGGAATGGGCGTGGCTAAACAAAAAAAACCTGTATTTTCTGGCATAGATCCTAATGAGGCTTCCCTCGTCTTACTCAGCCAGCCCGATCCAGCGCTGGGACCCCGAAACTTTTATTAAAAATAATAACATTGGCCTGCCTGCGCAGGTGCACTTGCTGCTTACCACTTGGGCTCTGGTGGAAATAGCCGAGCCTGATCAGGTTCATTCTACTGCGCAGGCAGCTTGTACTTGCACAGTAGAGCGAACCTGATCAGGCTCGGCTTTTCCCACCAAAGCCCAAGTGGTAAGCAGCTCGTGCACCTGTACGCAGTGGCAACACGAGCAGACTGGCTGACTTTCGGAGGTCCCACACCTGGATCGCCACTGCTGAGGAGGATGGAAGAAGCCTCTTTAGGATCTAGAGGCTAGGCCTCCCCCCCCCCCCCCCCACCTTAGGTGTATACCCCCTACGAGCACTTTTTTCCCTTCACATTCACTTAAAGAGCCATTTTAACCCTTCAGTGTGAGTACACCAACACTTTAAAGTGTTAGAACTGAAAATTTCTCTGCCGTTGAGAGGAAATTCCTCACCTGCAGCAGAGACGTCGTAATCCTAAACGATTGGAGTAGTAAATCTGGCGTCATAACTCGACTTATAGCGGTTATGCGAGGTTTGTTTCTCAGACAATGAGAGCTCATATTAAAACTTCTCATTTAACTGCCACAATTTGGAAAGCAATAAACAGTCTACAGTCGCTGGAAGTTGATATTTAGCTCTAGACTAATCTTGTCATTTCCTACCTTCCACCACCCACTGATGCAAAACTCCCGCTCATATCATCGCAACACACTGCTGTGATGTCCCCACGGATAGAATGGGGGTTGGGGTGGGGAGTGTTAGCATAGGTAAAGGTGGGGGGGGGGGGGGGTTAGTAGTGTTAGGCATACAGTAGGTAGGGGGATAGTTAGGTGTAGGATAGTGTAGGTAAGGGGGGGGGGGGCTAGTGTTAGGCATAGTTGGGTGTGGATTAGTGTTAGGTGTACGTAGGGGTAGTGTTAGGTGTAGGTAGGGGGGCTAGTGTTAGGTGTAGCTAGGGGGTTAGTGTTAAGTGTAGGTAAGGGGGGCTAGTGTTAGGTGTAGCTAGGGGGTTAGTGTTAAGTGTAGGTAAGGGGGGTTAGTGTTAGGTGTAGATAAGGTGAGGTTTGTTTTAGGCATAGGTAGGGCTGGGTTAGTGTTAGGCTGGTGAAGGTTAGAGGGGGGGTTAGTGTTAGGCATAGAGTAGGCAACAGGGCTAGTGTTAGGCATAGGTGGGTGGGGCTAGTGTTAGGTGTAGGTAAAGGAGAGGAGGAGGTGGGTGTGAGCAAATAGTAGAATATCAGTAACATTCCCAATATTTTAGCTATTTTCCAGCTGGCACCAGATGTAACACCCGTTTAGCCCCAGCATCCTGCACCCAGTGAAATGGCATCAGGAGGTCGGCGTCAAGATGAATCGAAAGTCAAATGATTTGGCAAATACTATGCTACGTGTGAAACAAGAGAGATATAGAGCTCGTGCTGGAACCGGCTAATCTTTCACAAGAAATCATGTTCAGTATAATTTTACCGGATTGGCATTTTTCCCAGTTCACACCCCCCCCCCCCTTTTTTTAAACTTGGAGCGAATCCCTAATGCAGAGCTGACATGATGTAGTGGCGGCGTGCAGCACCAGTATCAGCATGTCACACAGCGCCAGCAATGAATGGCTTGTAATTTACGGCGAGATAGATAAATAGCGGTGTTGGAAAAGGGACATATTTTAGCGCTTTTACCTGAAAGACAAGAAGCAATGGAGTCGTGTGTTGCTTCTGCTTCTGTATTGAATACCTTCCCTCTAAGGGCTCTTTCAAACTAGAGCGTTTTCATTGCGTTGCATTACCCGTTTTTACCGCTGAGTAAAGCTAAAGCAATGAAAGTCTACGGGGCATTTTATACATGACGCTGTGTGATGTGATGCGCCTGAAGTATTGCATCTGAGGCGAACGCATTAGCGCATTATGAGTCAACATCCACAATGTCATGCGTCAACTGGAAGTCATGTAAGTTAATGGGGCCGCGGATATTTTGAACTATTTTGCATTCGCATTGCGGTGTGCATGCGCTGAACAGTATTTTTTCAATACACTTTTGTGCAATTCGTATTTCGGCAACAGGAAGTGGACTGAGCTGACCTGTCTGGCCAGAGATTTTGCTCCGCTGCTCCTGAGAATACACTGCAGGGGCCACTGCATAGCGAGTAGAGATGGCTCAAACCTCAGATTGTGGGTTCGCGGACCGCGGACGCGAACTTCCGCAAAAGTCCGCGAACCGCAATAGACAAAAAAAAAAACACATCAGAAGAATATTAGCTCTCAAAAGAGCTTTTGTGGGGTGCTTTTAGCAACAAAATTCAGCGAGAAGCAAGCTGACAACAGGACCGCTTTCCCTATCTCTGCAGAAACCTCCCTTCCTCTTACTATAGCAAGATCAGCAGAGTGAGAACATGGCCGACGCTGCTGTGTTTTTATTTGGGGGGGTCCAGGAGGGAGTGCAGCCTGCTTGGCTGCCATTTGTCTCCTGACTGTGATGTAGAGGGTTAAAGTTTAGCCCAATGACGAGATATAGGAGGCGGGTTGAACGCGCTATGTGTCAGCTGCCCGACGCAGGTAGCTGATATCCGCACTAACCGTTCGGGCCATCTCTAATAAGGAGCCCCATACTATAGGCTGCCCTATGCAGCTGCACAGGTGGCACATATCAAAAGCCTCTCAATCACGTCTGACAATCTTAGGCCAGAAACCCACTAGGAGCGATTTCTAATCGCTAGTGATTTGAAAAAGCTCTTGCTAATGCAATGCTATGGGGGATTTTTATAAAATCACATCGCTCAAGTGGGATCACACCCATAGCATTACATTTGCAAGAGTTTTCAAATCGCAAAGCGCTCAGAAAATCGCTCCTAGTAGGTTTCTGGCCTTACTGTTGGCCATTTGTAGCAGAAGGACTTTTGTAAATTCGGTTCAGGCTTTTAGGATCACAGATGACCTCTGGTGATCCCCAGCTTGGTAGGACCTGGCCTCGATATTTATGAAACAGAACACGATGTCATCAGCACTGCGGCACATGCGGCAATGTTCAGCTGCGGCAGTCCCACCGCCGTAGCATCATCAATCACTCCATTATCCCAGCCTCATCTGTGCCAGTCATGTGACAACGCTTAACCCCGTAAACAGTTTTCTTGCTGCAGAGGCATTGTGGGTCTCCCTACAGACCCAGCTCACCTTCTCGAAAAGTAAGTCCACCCGGCTCACTTCTATACCAATTACGGCCGATGCACTTGACCTGACTGACACCATTTAAAGTAAATGCAGCGGTTCGCTGCCTCTCCCATCCTGCCATTTTATCATAACCCGAGAGGTCAAACACTATACTTCCATTATACTATACATGCCTGCTTGTTTCATTTCTATACCTCTGGGTCGTCTGTGATGGTTTTTTTTTTTTTTTTGTCCCTTTTATTTTTTTTAAAATGGACCTAAACTCTTTCACAGGACAGAAGGAAAACCTGGAGAAATACACCCTGTATGTATTTAGAGAGTTTAGCCTGGCTGCCTCAGCAGAGCAGTTAGTTTCTAAACACAAGATGTTAAGGCCCGGTTCACATTGCGTTTTTGAGCCAAACGGATCCGGTAAGCGGATCCGGTCTCTGCTTAACCGATGGCTCTGTGCACACTGAAAAACAGATCTGATCACTGATTGATCCATTCTAATCAGTTTTCATTCCATTTGCCATTAAATACATACCGGTACCTTAAAAAGAACCTGAACTGAAAATAAAAAGTCAAAATAACCATACACAGGTCATACTTACCTCTTGTGTAGTCTAATTCTCAATCTTTTTTTCCTATCCTGCATCCTGTTTGTCTGCTGTAATCAATGGAATTCTCCGTCCTCATTTTAAAAGTGGCCATTACCCCATAACAGCTTCCTGGTCAGCACACTGTTAAACTGTAATATCGCCCACTTGAGCCATAGGGTAACATGAACATTACCTTGCACATTCAGTTGTAAATGACAGCTGCTGATATTTAATTGACAGCAACTGGTATATTTCAGTTCTGACAAAATATTGTCAGAACTGGAAGGGATCACTGTAAGAAGAAAATGGTGAGCTTCTGAGAGGAACTGACGGTGAGGTAAGTATGTAATATTCATTTGCAGCTACGTCATGTGATTATTTTATATAATTTTACTTGCTTTAGGTTCCCTTTAAGGTCTACTGAAGCTGGCGGTAGAGGCTTCCTCTTCTTCCGCTGTGACTACACAGCGTGTCATGTGATTAGTCACATGACGCATCATGTAGTCACATGACGCGGAAGAAGACTGAAGCCTCTACCGCCAGCTTCAACAGACCTTTTAGGTATGTATTTCACCCATCCGCCCAGCTTCTGCATCCTCCCTCACCTTCCCGCCGCTCAGGTTCACGTCGCCACATGCCCCCATCTCCCTTGGAAAGGTCAGTTTCTTCACTAGTGTGAAGAAACGTTCCGTTCCCCATTGCCCCCAATGCACGGCATTTTTTTTTCTGTCGCGTTCCGCTGGGCAGAATGGTCCGGAAAATTAGGGCCTGCAGCATTTTTTCGGTCCGTGGAGCGTAACATATACAACGGATGCGTACCAACGGACGCATGTGAACGGTCAATAAGTTAACAATGGATCCTTTTCCATCCATTTCGGTTGTACAGTATACGTTCTGCTTCAGGTCTGCAAAAAAACGCTAATGTGAACCGTGCCTAACCCTATGTCTGCTTCCATGAAAGCAGGAAACAGACACACTGCACTGCCTTGGCACTGTAGCAAGGGCTTATGGGAGCTCAGTCTGGGCAGGAGGAAGAGGCTACTAGCCAGAGATTTCAGAGGCAGAGGGGAGGAGGAGAGGGGACTGAATTTGCCACATTACACACAGGCAAGCTGATAGCATCTCCAGCCATCAGCTTGTGACAAACAGAACATGGCTGCCCTCATTGTATCACAGGGATAAAGAATCATAAACTATTAAAGCTGTTTGTAGCTAAATTTGCTGTGTAAACGATCTAAACTTTAGATAAGATATATAGGCAAGTTACTTGTTATAGTTGGTTTTTCATCTCGGATCCGCTTTAAGGAGCTTGTGTATATTGCTGGTTGGAGGAGGTGCAGGGCACATGCTGCATATCCAGTATTGGAGGGGGACACTGGAGGAACTGCGGAATGTGGGATGATGGCAAGGGACCACGAAGACTTCTGGGGGTTCGAAAAAGCCCCAGGTAAGTAAACGGGCAATTTTTTGGTTTCAATTTAGGTCTCCTTTGAAGTGTACTCGAGGCAATATGTGACATGAGGAGATAAACATGTTTATGTACAGTGCAAAACGTATTAATAACCAGGCTGAATTACTTATTTTATTTTGCTGCCTGAAAGAGTTAATTCCTAGGCAGGGAAGTGACAGCTTCTGTCTTGTTGGGAATATAGTAAACATCACTGATAAGAAAATTACAGCCATAAACGTTTTCCTGGCAGAATACAACTTGAGGGTAGGGAGTTATAAAATACATGAACTATTGACCTTTTTCTAACTCTGGGACACTTAATAGGCTGCCACTGATTAGAGACAGTAAAACATTTAACCTACTTTGTAAATGTTTATATATAAAAGGTGTAGGAGGATAAATATAATGGTTTATCTCAGCCGTTTATTTTCACCTAGAGTTCACTTTAAGCAATGAATGCTACAGATGTCCTTTAACCACCCTGGCGTTCTATTAAGATCGCCAGGGCGGCTGCAGGAGGGTTTTTTTTAAATAAAAAAAAAACTATTTCATGCAGCCAACTGAAAGTTGGCTGCATGAAAGCCCACTAGAGGGCACTCCGGAGGCGTTCTTCCGATCGCCTCCGGCGCCCAGAATAAACAAGGAAGGCCGCAATGAGCGGCCTTCCTTGTTTTGCTTACATCGTCGCCATAGCGACGAGCGGAGTGACGTCCTGGACGTCAGCCGACGTCCTGACGTCAGCCGCCTCCGATCCAGCCCTTAGCGCTGGCCGGAACTTTTTGTTCCGGCTACACTGGGCTCGGGCGGCTGGGGTGCCCCTTTTTCGCCGCTGCTCGTGGCGGATCGCCGCAGAGCGGCGGCGATCAGGCAGCACACGCGGCTGGCAAAGTGCCGGCTGCGTGTGCTGCTCTTTATTTGATGAAAATCGGCCCAGCAGGGCCTGAGCGGCAGCCTCCGGCGGTGATGGACGAGCTGAGCTCGTCCATACCGCCCGGCTGGTTAAAGTCGTGCAGACGCCCGTGTGAACTGGCCCTTATAAGCGCCCATTTTGCATGAAGTGCTTAATCTCCCAGGCATAGTACATTTGGAAGCTATGCAAGTAGTGAGCATCAGCAGGGGCGTAACAATAGACCCTGCAAGGGATGCAACCGCAGGGGGCCCAGAAGCCACAGGGGGGCCCGTCCTGAAAGACTGACAACTAAGGGCAAGGAGAGAAAAAACTTTCTGCTCTCTGCACAATTGTTCTAATGACTGCATCTGCTCATTCACTGATAAGGAATCATACAAAGTTTTGTAGACAAAGATTTGTAGACAGTCCCTATGTAGTGTGCAGGTGGAGGATGGGGACCCATCCAAAGTTTTGCAGGGGGGCTCAGTGGTTTCTAGTTACGCCCCTGAGCGTCAGAGACCATAACTTGGGGCTTGTGTACAGCAGTTTTCAGAAAATATCTGCAGGGTCCAATGATAACTGTTACATTTCATAAGAGGTCATTTGCTTTTAGCTTAGCCTCACTGCAAGCGGTACGGGCCTTTCCCTGTAATTGGAGACTCGCTTTGAATTAGATACAGAAACTTTTGTCTTTGTGTCTTGTTTTTGTCAGTGGTGATCGGGCAGAACAGAGAAGTCCTGTTGTACTGTTCAGCTTTGACCTGTTTTGTTTTCTTGCTTACTGCGGTGTGTAAACCCTCCGTTCTCAGAAGCCATCAGGCTGCGTGACAGCGCTCAGTACACGGCGTTCCGTTTTCCTCATTTTGGGCTCATCTGCTGCGCTTTCTTCTTTGTTCCGATAAACCTCTCTGCGTCGTGTCCTGCATGCGGCTTATTATACGCCATTAGCTTTCTTTGCGGCTCGGACTGTTTGGCTGACCTGTTGTTTAAACTCTGGGTTTTTGCGATTTAATAATGTCTCTGGATCACTGGCCAATTATAGGATGTGGCTGCGGATAATGGGGCCGGCATTTATAGAGCTAAGCATCGCACGCTAACCCGGGGGCTGGAGAGACACAAGCCTAAACAACAAACAAAGAAACAGAAAAAGAAGCCTGGAAGCAAATATAAGCAGCTTTTTAGGGGACTTATATGTGGCCTCTGGAGAACATTTGTTTTTGGGAGGTAGTCTAGTTGAGGGGACCCAGTGGGAAACCTCATAGACCAACGACCGCTCCCTGCCCTAGGGAATTAGGGGACTGAGTTGTAAGAAATAGGGAACCTAGCGGGAAACTGACAGCATTCACTGTGGGCTGACGCCTGCAGAAAGCGCAAACACATTTCTCTGGAAAACTAAAGCCTGTACACACTTAAAGAGACAGTGAAGCGAAAAAAAATAATATGATACAATGATTTGTATGTGTAGTACAGCTAAGAAATAAAACATTAGGATCAGAGACATGAGTCTAATTGTTTCCAGTACAGGAAGAGTTAAGAAACTCCAGTTGTTATCTTTATGCAAAAAAGCCATTAAGCTCTACGACTTTCAAAGTGGTGGAGAGGTCTGTCTTCTGAAGTTTATTATCTCAGCTGTCAGTGAAGAATTTTCTTTTTCTCTGCCAGAGGACAGGTCAATAGTTCACAAGACTGCTCTGAAAAAAATCATTTAGAATACTGAGTAGTGTGTAAACTGCAGATATTAAAGAATGATGCAATGTTATAAAACACACTTTATAACTGAAAATAAAAATATGAGAATATTTTCTTTGCTGCTAATCTTCTAGTAATTATCCGTACTACACAACCAATTCATTATATCATATATCATTTCAGGCAGAGAAAGAAAAAAAGGCACACAGCATAGTTATTTGTGTGCTAGGCACTGTACATGCACGTCTATCTCATCATGTCACACGTCACTTCAGGTATCCTTAAGGATAGATTGTGTAGGTAAAGCCTCATACTACATGACAGTGGTAAAATTGGTCAGTGATTGGCCAATTGTAATTGAAGGTGTGTAACAATACTAAGGCGACTCAGGTGTGATCCCGTAAAAATGTGTGTGAAATTAACCAGCATGTTCAGTTGGCTTGATTAATGATGGTTAATGAGATGCAAATAATTCCAAGTTGATGCATCCAATGTAGGATTTTGTACATTTTTTAAGCTGCATATATTTGCATACCAAATTTGCATAATTCTGCATCAACTTGGAATTATTTGCATGTCATTCATCATTCCAAAGGTGCGTACACACATGCGACTATAGTCGTTTGTAACGATCGTTCCCCGATCTTTACCAACGACGATCATTACAAAAAACGAACCAATGACTATTAAGGCAAACGACGAACGAGGCAAATCGCTACAAAACAAAGTTCTGTCTTGGCGGATTTTTACCACCGACGATCGTTAGCAAAAGTGGTACATCGTTGGAAACGATCGTTCGTACCAGACTGGACATGCGTATTTCACTTTTTCTCCAAGGAACTTCACAATTTTATGCGCAGGCGCATTAAGTGCTTTTACGTGGTGTAACGTTCGTTCTAACGATGTGATCGTTACACACTTTTTACAACTAACTTTACTTCGGTCGTTCTTTCGTCAATTAAAAGTTCGTTCGTCGTCCTCAACGAACGATCGTTGTCGCATGTGTGTACGTAGCACAAGTCTCTATCTACTTAAACTACATGTCCAGTGTAGTTGTGGAGGGTGCACCATCAGTTTGTTACTAAATGAGGCACATGTGATATCATTTTGTACAATACATTTTATATGTTTTAAATCTTTGACCCACATAACATAAAAAATAGGTAGGGACAAACTCAATCGAATATAAAAAGTAAATTTCAAAATTATGACCAAACTTAGGAAAGTATTAGTGAAACTGCACAAGATATATGTGGTAACATTATAACTGTAATAAGTAGTAGAATAGATTTTAGGGTGTTTTAGGGTGAAGGGCTATGTCTTGTGTATTTTTTTAGTGACAAATTGAATCAAAAGCAATAAAATGTTCATATATTCTGTACCAAAATAAAATATTTGTAAAATAAAAACAAAGGGACAGAATATAAAAGAATATATATATTGTTACCTTAGGAACTTGGCTTTTTAAATATGTATGCCATGAGGGTACAGTTATTTTTGCAAATATGGTCTTGTAATCATCAATAGTGTACAATGAGAAAGCAAAAAACACTTTTATTTCTAAATTAAATAGTGTCACCATACATTGTGCTAGGAACATAATCTAAACTTTGTGATAACCAGGATGGATAAGAAAATACAATTTGTAGGTTTAACTTATAGTTAGCACTGTTTATTGTACAGCTATAATGGATGTAAATGGGTTTTTTTTTCAATTCTTTTCCCTTATTTTCCCCTTAAAATGCATGGAAAAGAAGGTAATTACTAAACACAAATATCACTCCCTAAAAGCCTAATTTGTCCTGAAAAAAACAATAACAATACATAGATCAGTTGGGTGTGATAAGTAGTAAGAAAGTTATTGGCAAATGAATGGGAGCAGTGCTGATATGTGAAAATTGGTGGCAGGCTGTAGTGGTTAAATGTGTAAGTATTTGTTGTAAATAAAGTTTCAGTGAAAAAAAAATGTAAGCTATGACATCATATGTGTGCGACTGTGAAACTAAAATGGCAGCCAGGAACATTTGTGCAATGTGATTGGCTGGCATAAGAGCCCAGGCTTGGAAATGATTGGTTAATAGTCAGCAGACTGCAGAGGCGCCTAGCACTTCGTTAGTCCAACAGCGACACTAGTACAAAAGAAACTACTCTTCATATCAATAAAAAGAGCTGTTTAAAAAATGATTGCAAATGAATTAATTATACGCTTGTAATTATGCTGATTGGGAAGACAAATGATGTTTTTTTTTTGCAGTTTTACATTCCCAGCGCATCCAGTCTTTCTTATATGAATATGTGAATTATTCAGATATTACAAGTTAATAAACTGACCATGATCTCCCTTTCAGAATCCGGGTTACATCGGCAACAAATCTTCCTCCAGAGGCCATCCAACATTGCCGCGGTCGAAGGGCAGGATGCGGTTCTGGAGTGCGCAGTTTCTGGGTACCCGACGCCGACCATCCTCTGGATGCGGGGAGAAGACCTCATCCCCAATAGGCAAGTCTTCACCCAATTGGTCTGATTACTGCGAAATAAAGGGTAGCAGCAAAAAAGGGCGCCGTCTGAGGGTGGACAAAAAGGGTGCGCCATAGACGATAATGCAATTATCGTTAATACGGCAAAAAGAAAGCAGAAAAAAGGGCGCCCAATAAATATCGTTAACAGCATTAGAACATTACAGTTTTTGAAATATGTTATCATTTTAGAAGCTTGCAATGTTATAGTTGTTGTCATTATTTCGTTTGTATGTACAGATTTTACGTTATCAAAGAAATTATCGTTTCTGTGTGTAAAAGGGTGTTTCTGCAGAGGGAGTGGTTAGGGTTAGGCACCACCAGGGGGAGTGGTTAGGGTAAGGCACCACTTTGGGGGATTAGGGTTAGTAGCGAGTAGTTAGCATCTCGCTACTAAGGTTATTTAACGTTTTATGAATGTGTTAAATTACCTTAGCACTAAGATGTGATTACCGCCATCTGTGATACATTACCTGGTCCTGGCAATCCCGTCTCCTCTCCACTTCCTGTTTAGTTTAAAAGAGTCCTGCAGCCAACCAATCACCATGTGGGGACTGAAGATGCATGGTGATTTGCTGGCCCCCGGGCTCATTCAAACTAACAAGTAGAGAGGATCGTCCAGGAGCATGACATGTATCATCCCTGCCGCCTGTCACACTGAACTTTCTGGCGTAGTACGGCTGCACTAGGCCGGTGGTGCCCGTCTTTGATCGCACGCCTGTTGCCGGGCACTCTCTGCGCATGAGCGTGACGTCACTCATATGCGCAGAAAGTGCCATGCAACAGGTGCGCGATCAAGGACCCGCACCGCTGGCCCAGCGCAGCCGTACTACTACAGGTCATAGTGACCCGGAAGTAGTACAGGGTGAGAGGTTCGCCGGCGAACGGTTCGGGAACCGTTCGCCGACATCCCTACTTATCCTAGTCTCTGCCCCCATCAGCCGTGTTTAGCTAACCTTTGCCGTAAACACGAGCAGGTTTTGTTTAGGATTTATTCCTCCTGTCATCTGTCGAATTCCTCAGTATTATTTTTCAATCAATATGAATCCAGCAAGAGAATGCAGCCTGAAGGTGTAATGACAGCGCAGAGTCTTGTGCACTGGAGAACGTGCTGCACCTGCATCTCGAGATGTCATTAATTCTGATTGCTCTGTATTGTTCCACCCCAGCCAAGCATCTCCCTTCTCCAGAAACATCATACACCTCGCTGGCTGTGGAGGGGGAAATTATAGGACAGGGGAAGAACAGAGGGTTTCGCAGACCTGAAATGAACAATCGTATAAATGCAATCATAAGGAATGAATCTGACCGTTGTTTAAACATATGAAATAACCAGGTCGCGTGAAACCTCCACCAACTCACGGTTTTCTTCTCTACCTCTCTCATACAATTACAATCAGCAGCCATCTCCAGTGTCTGCCAGGAGCAATAGTCTAGTTTAGCTATGAGTTTAATGGTGTCGATATGTTGTGACTTGTTGTGTGATGTTATGTTTTGTTTAGGGCTCTTTCACATTAGGGCAGATTTTCTGCGTTCCAATGCAAAGGGTAAAGTTTGCGTTACCCAAGGTGAAATGAAAGTCCATAGACTTTCATTTTAGCTTTCACATATAACGCAGCCTTTTTGTGCGTTGCGTTCCACTGCACCCAGGCGCAGTTTTTTGGCCAACGCTAGCTTTATGCGTTACAATGTTAGTCAATGTAAAACGCACACTATGCGCGTTTTTAATCCGTTAACGCAGGCAATCAGTCCCAGAATGCAACAGAGGAACAATGTAGAAAGTTGACAACTAAAAGAAAAAAAAATTACCTGCGTTTTTCTATGTGCAGTAACGCATTGAAAACGGATTAAAAACGCACACTCACTGCAGTGCAACGCATATCAAAACGCAGTAAAAGGCATACAACAAAACGTATGCTTTGAGCGTTCTCCAACGCAAGCTCTGATGTGAAAGAGCCCTGAGGTTGTATTTTTGTTCTGATGTGTTGTGTGTTTTATTTTATAGTTTTGTAATGGTGTGTTGTGTTATTATCGGATTAGATGTTACACTATTTTGTGTTTTCTTCAATGTACGAGGATTCTATGTTGTATCGAAGCAGGAAAAAAAGGTGCAGCCATAGGCGGCAATGTAAAAATGTCGGATGTGTGGCAATACAGGGAAATTTGGGATCCTAGAGGCGCTTGATAAAATAGCGGGCACCGGAGCTGCCCGCTATACAGATTGTGATGCCCAAATTTCCCTGTGTTGCCGTTAATCCCGGCTTTGTGGCAAGGGTTATTAGTGGTAGGAGTTGAGCACGGCAAGGGGGGGGGGGTTGCTTAGGGGTTAGGGTTAGGCACTGTGGGTGGGAAGATCGTGATGGCCACATGTTTTATATCCCTTGTGAGATGGGCCCCCAAGGCCATGAAGGGCACCAAGGGGAGGCAAGGGGAGGGGTCCCTTCAAAGTTTTGCTGGGGGGGGGGGGGGCATGAATTGTAGTTACGCCACTTCAACTGTCCAAAAAATTCAAATATAATAGATCCTTTTCCGAATAGACTTTAGTTGCTTGGTTGTTCTATTTGACAGTTGTTGACCTCAAATTGACCGGGATCTTCTGCGGCTGTGCGAACCTGGAAGGTTCTGCGCAGGCGCTCGCGCAGCGATGGTTGGCGTCTCCAATGGAGGGGATGCCAGGACACAGTAGCTGTGGGAAGGACAGATCGGCTGCCAGGGCTGGAGGACCAGTGACCGTGTTGAGACAATTGATGTCAGATGACTTTTTTTGCACACATATACTGTAGGTACAGACATTTACAGTAACGTTTTTCAGAATCAGTGCTGTACACACACATGATTGGGTTACAGTCAGGGACGGATTTAGGCCAAGGCCACTTAGACCATGGCCTAGGGCACCACAGGAGCAAAGGCACCAAAGCAGCAAAACTAAACTGGTGCAGCATTTGCAAGCAATTCAGGGAGATCAGGCAAGTGCCTGACCGCAGTACTTTGCTGCTAGCCACCTGTGCAGCAGCTACCTTGCTCTCTGTGCACACTTGCATTGTGGCCGGCGGCTATGGACTTGGGCAGCATTGGAGACGGAAAGGAAGAGGAAGCTTCTGCACTGGAGACGAGCTGAGAAATGAGTGACACTGATGGCTGATGTGGTGTGAAGACGAGCTGGCTGCCTATACTGAAAGGGGGGGGGGGGCGGGAGAAGGAGGGATTAAGGGAGCCACCTGGCTACCTATACTGGAGAGAAACGGAGAGAAAAGGGGGACGGGTCATCTGGCTACCTATACTGGAGAGAAGGGCAACGGGTCATCTTGCTACCTATACTGAAGGGGGGGGGGGGGGGGGCTGGTGACATTGGCCTTGGGCGGTAAAGAGCACAAATCCGGCCCTGGTTACAGTTCAACAGCCTGGGGAGGGTGAAGAATGTACAAAAGATAAGTGACCACCATGCCTGAGGCACCAAATGACAGCACTTGTTCACTATTGTTTGTTTAGTGATCCAGCTGGTACTTGCTAGAAACAGAGGAACCCAGTGTCAAGGCCTAGATTAAGTAAAGCTTTGTTGAAAAAATATTGTTTCCTCCTTTGAACTCTAGAGGGGGCAGCCTGGTGGACAGCTTTTCGGTCATCCTGAATGAGAATGCGACTGTCTTTGTGGCTTAGTGATTAGCGTTCTCGCCTTGCAATGCTGGGCCCCTGGTTTGACTCCCAGCCAGGTCTACATTTGCAAGTAGTTTGTATGTATGGTTTCCTCCTACATCCCCCAAACACAGATAAGTTAATTGGCTTCCCCCTAAAATTGACGCTAGACTTTGATACATACACTACATGATACATACGCGCACACACAGCCCAGGGGAGGCAGAGGAATCAGCGTGCTTCTGAGCCGAACGCTATGCGCCGGCCAGAAGCAAAGTGGGGATGACATACTGCGCGCACAGGGCGCAGTATGTCCAGGTTATAGGTCAACAAAGTCGCAGGACACTGGGAGGGTAATTAGAGGAACGGCAACAGATGGAGGGGGGCAGGAGGAGCTAAAGGTATTTACTTATACTCCCCCACAGGGCCGGCCTTAGGTTTCACAGCGCCCTGAGCAAAACCTGATTTTGGTGCCCCCCCCCCTTCAGCCTCTTTGCACGCGCGCAACTTTTTTTAGGCACCACCATAGGTGCCCATATAAATAGAGGCTACAGGTTGAAATCTGGCCACCCACAATGCAAAATAAAGTTGCAAACAGTAGGAACTTATTTCCACCCATATAGCTGCTATTTATATGAGCCCATGACTGTTTCCCCCTGGCCCGCATCGCAATTATCAAATGGAACAAAGAAATTTGGGCACCCAGTAATGGATTAAACTATCTCTCACACAGAAATCCCCCGACGCCTAATGCTGGGAATACATGGTTTGTTTTTGAGCCATTTAGATGGCTCGATAGACAATTTCCGACATGTCCGATCTCCCGCTCGATCGTTTCGCCACTCGATTTGCGATAGCAGTGAATGGAAAAGATAAGAAAAACGAGCGGAAGATAAGAGAATCGACTGCAGAATCAAGCGGCGAAACGATCGAGCGGCAAAAACGAGCCGTGTAAGTCAAGCATAATGCAGGCACCCCCAGCCACAAAATAGAAATCAGACAGCAGATCCATGCACGTATGCACATACACTCACACACACACTTACACTATACACACGCACGCAGTCTATATACGCAGCCACACACTACACACGCACGCAGTCTATATACGCAGCCACACACTACACACGCACGCACGCAGACTATATACGCAGCCACACACTACGCACGCAGTCTATATACGCAGCCACACACTACGCACGCACGCAGTCTATATAAGCAGCCACAAACTACGCACGCAGTCTATATACGCAGCCACACACTACGCACGCACGCAGTCTATATACGCAGCCACACACTACGCACGCACGCAGTCTATATACGCAGCCACACACTACGCACGCACGCAGTCTATATACGCAGCCACACACTACGCACTCACACAGTCTACACACACACACACACACACACACGCAGTCCACACACACACACACAGTCCACACACACGCAGTCCACACACACACACACACACACACACACACACACACACGCAGTCCACACACACACGCAGTCCACACACACACGCAACACACACACACGCAATACACACACACACACACACACACACACACACACACACACACACACACACACACACACACACACACACACTGTGCACACTGCTGAGACACACACACACACACACACACACACACACACACACACCCACACACCCTAACTTAGCTACAGCAGACAGGACATTTGCTACCATTCATCACTGTAATCACCACTACGCCAGAAGAAGGCAACACAGAAGTCTGCAGCAGCCCACAAGGGGATTACCTCGCCACCTCGGACTACTCTATCCTTCCTGCGTGCTTGAGGGGGCGGGGAGGACGGCTGATAAGGACGCATCCGTCCGAGCAGGAGGTTGGAGAAGTGTGCCTCCAGGTCCTAGTGCCTGCCGCTGCACCAGACAACAGCCTGCTCCTTGCAAACAGTTTGTGCCCTACTCGTCCAGGCGGGTGGTGGACGGCAGGAGCGCCCCCTGGAAGCCGGCGCCCTGAGCGATCGCTCTGGTCGCTCAGGTCAAAGGCCGGCCCTGCTCCCCCACACACTACCGCAATCTTATTTACAGTTGCGGTATCCTTTAAGCTTGCAAAACAAGCCATTCAGCTCCACGACTTCCAAAGTCGCAGAGAGCTCTGTTATCTGAAGCTTATTATCCCAGCTGTCAGGCTTTTTCTTCTGCAGAGAACAGTTCAGGACAGGTCAAAAGTTCACAGTCTGCTCTGTAAAAATCATTTAGAATGCTGAGTAGTGGGGAAACTGCAAATATTAGTGAATGATGCAATGTTATCAAAAGCACTATATAACTGAAAATTAAGTTGTGAGAATATTTTCTTTGCTTCTCATATTCTAGTAATTATACATTATGCACAACCAATTCATTATATGATAAAAAAAAATTTCGCTTCAGTGTCTCTTTAACTTAACTTGTTATTTACTAGTGATGTTCATGTCTAGGAGAACTCATGGTGAAGCATGTGATTTATTAGATCAGCTGATAGATTTGTAAAGCTCTGATTTGCTGTGATCACATCCTGCTTTAGCACATGATCATGACTAGCAAATCAGAGACTTACATATCTAAACTACCAAACTGATCACTTGTTTCTCCATGAGTTCTCCTAGATAGGGATAGCAATGCTCAGGAGAACTTCTGGAGAAGCATGTGACCAGTTTGATCAGCTGATAGATTTGTAAGTTTCTGATTTGCTGGTCATTTTCATGGGTTAAAACAGGAAGTCATCACAGCAAATCAGAACTATACAAATCTATCAGCTGATGAAACTGATTGCATGCCTCCCCATGAGTTCTAGACATAACCCTCATCACTCTTGTTTACCCCCTAATTTTTTTTCAACCAGCACAGAATATTTCGACTTATTCTAAGTGCTAAACTGATTTATTTTGCTTTTTCTCCTATTTAAGGACCAGGAAATACTTGATACTGGGAGGCAGCAATCTGCTGATTTCTAACGTGACGGAGGAGGACGCAGGCGCGTACACTTGCGTCGTCTCCTACAAGAACGAAAACAGCACCGCCGCGGCCGATCTCACCGTTCTGGGTAAGAACTTCAGAATGGTTTCAATTTTGCAATGCCTTAATTATTATTTAAAAGGTATTTAATGTGTATATGGGACTGGCCGGCGTTCCGTTTGGTACGCAGCGAGCGGAGGTAATATCCATGAATCTTCTGCTGTCTCGCTGCTCATGCTCTGTCTCAGCACAAAATCTAATGTTTAATTGCAGGAGCAGTGCTATTAATGCAGCTGTGCTTGGCTCGTGATGAAGTTTTCTAGGTGACATCTGCCATGGGCCTGTGTGGAGTCCCTGGTGGTCAGGAGAGGACCAGTAATGGTGTCTTGCAGAGGATTTTTCTCAGTCTACTATTGAGGCAGATTACAGAGCTTAGGTTCCCCGCCTGAGCACCTCCCAAATTTGGTGCAGTGCTATTAATGCAGCTGTGCTTGGCTTGTGATGAAGATTTCATGGTGGCCATTGCTCCCAACCGTCCCTCATTCGGAGGGACAGTCCCTCTTTGGGAGCCCTGCCCCCTCTGTCCCTCTTTCCTCCTCATTTGTCCCTTTTTCAGGACTTTGTTTCTCTATGTAAATATATATATATTTCTCAACTAAAAAATGTGTTTGATTGACTCTAATCTTTATTCCCATCCTTTAAATTGATATATTACTCATTTTAAAATGTTACTATGAAGGAAAATGAACCAGGATAGAAAGGACCAGTGTGGTTTGAATTATAAAACATATTTTTCTTATGAAATCTTTATGGTATGTGCGACTAGGGGTGTGACAGGGGTGTGATCAGGGGCGTGGCTTAAGTGCCCCTCTTTCTCATCTTAAGTTGGCAGGTATGTTGGTGGCACTTGTAATAGGCCTGTGTGGGGTCTCTGGTGGTCAGGGGAGGACCAGTAATGGTGACCTGCAGAGGATTTATCATGGCTGAAACTAACCTCAGCTATTGCTGTGTACCGCTTCTCAAGCTGGGAGATTTTTTTCTCCGTTTACTATTAAAGCAGACTTCAGAGCTTACTTAAGGTTCGCTGCCTGGGCACCTCACAAATTTGGTGGCAGTGGATCAGTGGACATGCAAAATGGACCCTGTGATTTCCTATGGGAAGGAATGGAACCCTACCCACATGTCTCTGTCCACTGTGACGTACTTTGCACACGCAGTATGGAGTGGCCGGGCTCCCGAAGATTGCCGAAGAGTCCCTCACCGACGGAAGTGACGGAGAAGAGCAGTCTCAGTCCGATCGGTCAGAGACTGCTAATGAGGGATGCAGCGCTGGAGAGCGGGCACCATGAGGAGAACAGGAAGGCTCTATAGGATCCAGAGCCTTCCCTCTCCTTAGGTGAGTATCTGTTTTTTGTTTTTTATTTTCCCTTCAGACTTGCTTTAAACAATGCCTGGCAGCCCTGCTGATCTATTTGGCGGCAGAAGTGTCTGAATCACACCAGAAATAAGCATGCAGATAATCTTGTAAATTCTGGAAATACTGTCAGAAACACCTGATCTGCTGTATGCTTGTTCAGGGTCTATGGCTGAAAGTATTAGAGGCAGATGATCAGCAGGACAGCCAGGCAACTGGTATTGCTTAAAAGGAATTAAATATGGCAGCCTCCAGGGGTGTAACTAGAAATCACAGGGCCCCCCTGCAAAACTTTGGATCAGTAAAAGCAAGAAGTTTTGAATCAGGATGATGCTATTTATTAGCTAACTTAGAGGAAAACAAAAAGTAAGCTTCCGGCTGATAAGCCTTCTTCAGACTTTGTTCCTGGATGTTAACAAGATGTTAAAACACACAGCTCATATACACTGGACATTTGGAGGAGAAAATTCTTTTGCAGTCATAAATGTCATTGGATGGCCTAAAGAATGTTCTCCTCCAAATGTCCAGTGTATATGAGCTGTGTGTTTAACATTTTGTTAATATTCAGGAACAAAGTCTGAAGAAGGCTTATCAGCCGAAAGCTTAACTTTTGTTTTCCTCTAAGTTAGCCAATAAATGGTATCATCCTGATTCAAAACGTCTTGGTACCCACTGGGATTTACACTGGCTATCCACTCATGCCAGAAATACACAGTGACGAGCTGTCGGAGCCAAAATGACCAGGGCTGAGTTTCTATGGATGCATGCACCACAATATTCTGAATATATCATTAGTGAGGGGTCACTAATAAACTTAGCAAACACGCTGCAGAATATTCATGTCCGCCAGGCAATCGCAGCACACACAGACCTATCGTGACAGCTACACCTTGATGCCTTTTCCCCACCGGTTATGTAAGATGTCTAATTTCACACCGTTCTGTCAAATTATCCTCACATACAAAGGGGAAAAAGAGAGAGTTATTTTCCTGGAATAAGAATCCCATTGTCGCCGAGATGCAGCCATACACCAATTATAACAGCACAAAAGCCTCTAAATCAAAAGAAACCGATCTCATGTCTCCTCTGTAAACAAATAAATTGACTTAAAAGGAGAATATCCTCTCTCCTATTCTTTGTTGCTGATCTCCATTTCAGATCGGTAAAGAATATTATTCAGTCTCTCTTTTCACTTTTACCATTCTGCAACATTCTTATTCTCTATTATTCTTAGCTTATTTCTTTTTTTTTTTTTTTTCTCAAGAAAACCAGTATAAAGCCTATAAGAGAGTATTGTTCTTTTTTAATTGAAACTCGCTATGCCAAGAAACCCTGAATATGCTCCCCCTCCTCTCCCCCCCCTGTAGCGGCGTGACTAATGACGACTAGAAGCGGAACAGAATGTATATTCGCAGTTCTTCTGTAAAGTATTCATTCAGATCTTCATATCCTTTACTTACTTCTTACAACCAAAAAACCTACCAAAACAAAAATTCCTGCACATGATTTGTGGAGTCACTCACAGAAGCAAAACTCACAGAGAATCATGTGATCAGTTTGATCAGGTGGTAGATTTGTAAGGCTCTGATTAGCTGTGATCAGAGGAAACAGAAGTGTCACATGGCTGTGATGAAAACAAATCACCTGATCAAACTGCATAGCTCCCAACTGTCCCTCTTTTAAAAGGACAGTCCCTATTTGGGAACCCAATACCTCTGCCCCCCTTTCTCTCTCATATGTCCCTTTTTCAGGACTCATATTCAAATCTAAGTAAAAATATGTATTTTCCTACTGGCAAATATGTTTAATTGTCTCTAAACTTTATTCACATCGTTTAAATGGATATATTTTTTATTTATTTTTTTTGTAACTCTAGTTTTTATTGAAAAAAAAAAAAAATATAGGCATGGGTACAATAAACTTTGCAGAACACAACATTGGAAATATCAATCAGATCACATAGGAATATCAAAAAGCAGAGACTTTTTCAGTCAGACCAGGATCTCAGTTTCTAACAAGCTTTTGTGCAGAGATAAATCTATGTATGAGTAAGTCTCTTAGCTTAATTGGAGAAATGAAGGAAGAGTCTTTGCTTTTAGTTTCAGAGGTGAGAATATAGATGGTTTATGTAAGAGGTGTCCGGAGGTTCTGCTATGATGAGCACAGATGTAGTGCCATGATCGTAGGAGCAAGTCCTTGGTTTAAGTCCTATAATGTGACTAGAGAGAGTAAAGCCAGTAGAAGCGGGAGGGTGTAGTATGGGTGTGCTTAAGGGAGAAGAGAAGAGAGAGGGAAGGGTAGGGTCGGGAAGGGGAGTGGGTGGGAAGGGATTGGCAGGAAGGGGGGTTTCAACAGGGCACAGTGTTTGGCAACCTCATCCCAACGTGTAGAAAGCTAGGAAAGGTATTCCTGAAAAACGCAAGGGGTCTAAGGTTCCGGTGTAGGGGAAGAGCTAATCATCAGAAACTGATGTGAGTTCAAGGAGGCATATAATCTGGTGAGTATAGGGTCCATGGGCCCCATATTTTATGATACTGAGGTTCAGTGTCCCTCAGGGTGGCTGTCATCTGTTCCATTGTCATAATCCAGTTAATTTTTAGTTTAACTTCTGAGATATTAGGAGGAGCTATGTTTTTCCAAGCTGAGGCTATGGAAAGTCTCGTTGCAGTTAGGATGTGAGTGATCAGACGCATAAGAGGTTTGGGAGCTCCAGGGATAGGTTTGCCTAGGAGTAAGATCGTCGGGTCTAATGGGATTGGAATGCCTGTGACCGAGAGTATCAGATGGCTGACCTCTTCCCATAAAGGAATGATTACTGGGCAGGACCAGAAGATGTGTTCAAGAGATCCTTTGTGAGAGCAGCCCCTCCAGCAGGTGTCAGGTGTGTGAGGGTAGATATTTGCGAGGACTTCAGGGGTCAGATACCACCTGAATAGGATTTTGTATATATTTTCTTTGATTTGAGTGCAGATAGATGAGTGTTTGGCATTTTCCCAGATATCTTCCCAGTCCGAATTACTTATATCAATTGATAAAGCATTTTCCCATTTCTTCATGTAGAGGTGGGAAGCCTTTAAGGTTCCTGAGTTTGATTGTAGAAGAGAGTATATCTGGGAAATTAAGCCTTTTTGATGTCCCTTCTGAAGGCAGATTCTTTCAAAGGTGGTAGGGGAGGGTATTGGGGGGGCCCCCCTGACATGACTGTTAAGGAAGTGGGAGATTTGGTTCGCTTCCATGAGTCTTGATGGGGGGAGGTGCATTTTTTCTCTTAACAAGGAGAGTGTGATAAGTTTGCCAGAGGTAGGGTCTGTCCAGTTATTTAAATTATAGTATCCTGAGAGGTACCATCTGGCTATAAAGGAGGGGACAGTGCCTGGGGGAAACAAGGGGTTCCCTAAGATAGGATATAGTGGGGATGGGTGTGAGATCAGGCCGGCTTTCCGTGCAGTATTTTTCCATATACTGAGGGTAAATTGTATAGTGGGGAGGAAGTTCTTATGGGGCAGTTTGGGGGGGTTTAAGGTCCATATGTAGGAGGCTAGAGAAAGTGGGGAGACCTCCATGGCCTCTATTATAGCCCATTTAGAAAAGACTCTTAGGTCAGACCATTCCTTCAGCTGTCTCAAGTGCGCAGCTTGATAGTAGTGTTTTAAATGTGGGAGACCTAGTCCTCCCTGTTCTCTAGGAGAGAGAAGAACAGACTTGGAAACTCTTGGACGTTTATGATTCCAAACAAACTTTAAGAATGCTGATTGTAGTTTAGCCAGCTGAATGGAAGGGACCCGGACCGGTAGAGTCTCAAATAGATACAGTATGCGGGGCAGTATATTCATTTTTAGTGAATATATTCTCCCTATCCAGGAGATTTTATACGCCGTCCATTTGTGGAGATCCTGGAGAATTTTCTGAATAAGGGAGGGAAAGTTTTGCTTATAGATGGTTGAGTATGAGGTGGTGAGGTTGATCCCCAGGTATTTTAGGGTTTGAGATCTCCAGTTATAGGTGAAGTGAGATTTTAGGACCGAAAGCATATTTGAAGGGATTTTGATTGGTAAGGCTTCAGTTTTATCTTTATTTAGTTTAAATCCTGAAATGGCTTCATAAGAGGAGATTGTTGAGTGGAGGGCAGGGAGGGATGTTAAGGGGCTAATGAGAGTGAGTAAGATGTCATCAGCAAAGAGTGAGATTTTGTGTTCATGACCTCCATGTTTTATACCTAGGATATCTTTGTTGAGTCTTATTGCACTAGCAAGGGGCTCTATACTGATGGCGAAAAGCAGGGGAGACAATGGGCAGCCTTGTCTAGTTCCGTTATTTATGTTAAATGGGCGAATAGGAGCTGAGGGAAGTTTAACTGTGGAGGTAGGAGAGGAATAGAGAAATTCGAGGAGAGTAATGAATGGACCAGTGAAGCCCTGGTGTCGAAGCACCTTGAAGAGAAAGGACCAAGATAGGCGGTCGAAAGCCTTTTCGGCATCTAGGCTTAAAAGGAGGGAGGGTTTATTGTCTCTATTCATAAGTGAAATGAGGTCTATCGCCTTCCTGGTATTGTCACCAGCTTGACGCCCCAATATGAAGCCTACTTGATCATTATTAATTAGGGATGTAAGTATAGGGTTTAAGCGGTTGGCGAGGGCTTTAGTTATTATTTTTAGGTCGGAATTTAAGAGGGAGATTGGCCTGTAGCTTTGAGGTAGTTGGGGGTCTTTTCCCTCCTTAGGAATTACTGTAAGGAGAGAGGTTAGCATGGTATGAGGGGGGGGTGTGTCCATCCATTATTTTAGAAGCAAGGGTCGCTAAATGGGGAAGTAAGATGTGTTGGAACTTTTTATAATAGGAGTAGGGCAACCCGTCCGGTCCCGGAGATTTTGAGGAAGGAAATGATTTTAATACCTCAGCCAGTTCTAGAGTAGTTATAGGGGAGTTGAGTGTGTCCCGTTGGGGATCCGTTAGTTGAGGGAGATTTAATGGTGCTAAGAATGAGTCGACTGCAGAGAGAAAGGTAGGATCTTTGTCATGGTCCGGTAAATTATAGAGTTGTTCGTAATAGTTTGTGAAGATTTGAGCGATCTTTTGGGGGTTGTAATGTGTATGTCCGTCTGAGTCTTTCATAGCGTATATGAATTGTTGAGAATTTTTAGGGTTTAGTTTTCTAGCCAGGATTGTGTGGGGTTTATTTCCTCGTTCATAGAAAAGCTGTTTAGTCCAGCGCAGACTTTTCTCAATTTGGGTGGTTTGTAATGAGCGGATATTTTGTTTTAACTGTTGAAGTTGAGTGTAGTGGTGTTGTGTTGGGTCTAGTTTGTATAGATTTTGGGCCTTAGCTAGGGCAGTATGAAGGGATAGTAGTTTTTGAGAGGATAATTTTTTCCTTCTAGACCCTTTTGCTATAAAGAGGCCCCTAACAAAGGCCTTGTGTGACTCCCATAGGATGCCGTAAGAGGAGACTGAGTCAGAGTTTGTATGGAAAAATGATTGTAACTCTTTAGTAAGTTCAGATACCAGATTTTTATCTTGGAGTAGCGTCTCATTCAGTCTCCAGTAGAGGGGTTTATGGGTTTTATGGAGCCAGTCTAATTCAAGAGTTACGCTGTGATGGTCAGACCAGGCCACCGGATGGGTACTAGAGTCTTTAATTGAGGGTATTAGAGCGGCGTTGGAGAAAAAGTAGTCCAGTCTTGAGTGGGAGGCGTGAGGGGGGGAGTAGAACGTATATTCTGTTGAGGTAGGGTTATTGATCCTCCAAAGATCTACCAGCTTATATTTTCTCATTAAGATTCTGAATTGTCGGGAGTTGCGATCGTGTGTGGATGCTGAGGATGGTGACGTAGGGGGGCTACGATCCATGGAGGAGGAGAAGGCCAAGTTAAAATCACCTCCTAAGAGGAGGGTGCCCGTGGAGATTTTATGAAGTTTTGTTAGGAAGGTAGAGAGAAAAGAGATCTGCTGGGAGTTGGGGGCATATACATTGGCTAGAGTAATAGGTTTGCCTGCTAGCATTCCTGTCAAAATTAGGTAACGCCCTTTGGGGTCCTGTATAGTCTTGTGTACTTGCAAAGGGAGGGTTTTTTTATGTAAGATTGCGACACCTGCCCGGGTAGACGGTCCAGAGGCTACATATACCCCAGAGTAGAGTCTGTCCCCTAGTCGCACTGAGTCATGCATGCATAAGCGAGTCTCTTGAAGCATAGCAATATCTATATGCATTCTCTTGAGATCTCGGAGAAGTGAGGCTCTCTTCTGAGGGATATTTAGACCCTTCACGTTTAATGTCAGGAGTTTAACCATAATCTACGTGGTTGGAATAGTTACATAGTAGGAGAGGAGCCAAACACTGTACCCTGGAGAGGGGGAGGGGAGGGGGGGCATGGGGAGAAAACAACACATACAATACAACAAAGTATAACTCGAACCATAACAGTAACAATTGTTCAGTGAAATCAGAAAAATAAAAGCCTTTGTGAAAAATGAGGCCACAAACGGTGACAACTAAAAGCAGTTGTCGGATTGAGGTCGCCCCTGAGGGGTCCGAGCCTTTAGAAGGCCAGGGCAACCCAGGGGTGAGTCTCCGGAGGCGAATGCTGGTGCGCCAAAAATGGACGCTCGGGAGCCCACGTCCAGCTTAGTGGTTAAAGGACGCCCGGGATCCAAACATATATATATGTATATAAAAAAAAACAAAAACAAAAAGGGAGGAAAAGATGGAAAACGTATAACCAATATGGGTATATAGTGATATATATGGTAGCAGTCTACATCATTTCGAGAGATGTGGTGAAGTATGATTCTTTCAAACCTGATGTATATGAGAGCATCAGAGTGGTAGATGGCATTGGTTATGATGACCATTTATGTGGACATATCAAAATTATTAAGTCTCAGATCACGGTATGAGGTGTTAAGAGCATTCAGGTAGGGAGAGCTTCCATGTCTTCCGATCCTTGTGGATATGTGAGGCTTCTGATTGGTGCTTTGGACCATTCTGCGATATGACGCACTTTCCTCGGCGGAGAGGAGGCGGTGGGTGAGCGGAGGTTTGGGTTAAGTGAGGGTGGGGGCATCTTAAGGCCCATTTGCCTGAGGAAGAGAGGTGCGTTATCAATGTCTGAGAGGGAGAAAGTCATTCCATTCCTGATCACAATGAGGCGGAAAGGGAATCCCCATTTGTATGGGATGTGGGAGTCTCTGAGAAGTTGCGTGACGGGTTTGAGAGCTCTTCTCTTTGCCAGTGTTATTAGAGATAAATCGTTAAAAACATGTAGCTCATCTCCTTTAAAGGTGACTGAGGGGGCTTTTCGGAGAGCTTGCAGGACGGCCTCTTTGGCTTCATAGTAGTGAAGCCTGGTAATGATGTCTTTTGGTCTCTGGGCAGAAGATGAGCGTTCGCCTAAGGATCTATGGGCCCTGTCTAGTCTCCATAGCTCGTCAGGGATGTCTGGAGCCACTGATTTGAAGAATTCTGTGAGGTGTGAGACAATTTGATCAGGTTTAACTGACATTGAGACCCCCTTAATTCTTAGGTTTTGTCGCCTCTCTCTGTTTTCCGTGTCCTCTTGGGCTGAGCGGAGTGAACTGAGGTCTGAAAGCATTATCTGTTGTTCCTCCTCAAGCTCAGCCTGTTTCTGCACTATACTGTCCACCTTCCCCTCTAGGGTGCTCGTGCGATTGCCTAGCCCTGTGAGCTCTGCCTTAAGGTCCTGCAGCGCTGATATCATAAGCTGCTGCAGAGACTCGTGCATGGAACGATAGTGTCTTTCCAGTGTCGTTTCCAGCACTGAGGCTGTGATCGGTGTGCTGTCAGCGGGCATACTGGCCTGTGAAGGAGGAGGAGTGGAGTCAGCGCGGCCTAAGCTGTCGGCGCCATCTTGGGAGGTAGCGTGCTGGACATACCGGTCCATCGTTCCTCTCTGTGCGGTGGTTTTGGGTGGCGCTTTGGGTGGCATCAGCTGCAGGGAGAGCCTGGTGAGCGGACCCGTTAGGAGCCGCGTGTCCGGAGCGGAGAGAATGCGTATGGCGGCTCGGGTTGCGGTGGTGCGGGCAGGAGCTCCTCTCTCAAGCGGCCATCTCGGTCGCGCCGCGCATGCGCCTTCTATATTTTTTATTTTTAAATGTTAATATGAAGGAAAATGAATCAGGATAGAAAGGACCAGTGTGGATTGAATTGTAAAAACACATATTGTTCTTATGATATCATTATATTATGCATGGCTAGGGGTGTGGTGGGGCTGTGACTAGGGGTGTGGCTTACCCGCCCCTTTTTCTGATCTCAAAAAGTTGGTAAGTATGAAACTGGTCACATGCTTCCCCATGATTTGCATCATGCAAGAGCAGCTCTGATTGTACCTTCTACCTCTTCCTTCTCTCAAATCTTCACTCCTCCCTCTCCAATTCTCTCACTGCTCCTCTCTTCACTCATACCTCTCCATTTTTTTCCTCTCTTCTACCCTTTTCTTTCTCTCCATGGCCCCTATCTCCACTCCTCTCTTCTCCTCCTTCTCCCCTCTGTCCTTCTTCCCCAGTTCTCTCATTTAATCTACACCAGGGGTCTCAAACTCGCGGCCCGTGGGCCATTTGCGGCCCTCGATATAATATTTTGTGGCCCTCGCCTGCAAACGCTTCCTTATAGTTCGCTTCAGTGCTCCCAAGTGATCCGCCGCATCCCCGCCGCTAAACGAGGGCTGCAGAGCCCCCAAATCACCCGGGGGGGGGGGGGGCAATCCGCCGGCATTTCCTGGAAGGGGCAGAGCTTTCAGCTTCAGCTCTACCCCTCCTGACGTCAATCGCCGCACGGATCGCCGCCTCTCCCCGCCCCTCTCTGTGCAGGAAGAGTGAGAGGGGCGGGCAGAGGCGGCGATGCGCCACGATTGTGAAATTCCTTATGCGGCCCCGCCTCATCCTGACTTTGCCTCCTGCGGCCCCCCAGGTAAATTGAGTTTGAGACCCCTGGTCTACACCCTCTTTCCTCTGGTGTTCCTTTTTCATACCTTTCTAGTCCAGTCTTCTCTCCACCCCCACCTCCTGCAAAAACACACTTCTTCAGTCCTTTCTTCATTCCTTCCTCTCCAGTTCTCTTCCTTCTAGCCCCCCCCCCCCCCTCCTGTAATCCTTTCCCCTCTCTCATATTTCCCCAATATCTTTCCTTTCTCGATTCTTGTCCACACTGTTCCTAACCCTCTCCCATCTCCACTTCTTTTTCCACTCAATCCTCACTTCCCCTCTCCGACCTCTCCTCTCTGCTGCTCTCTTTACCTCCTCCTCTGTCCTTTTCCTAACACCTATTCTCTCCTCACTTCCTTCTTTTTTTTTCTAGTAATGCCCCTCCACTTCCCTTCTTTCTGCTTCTGTGTTTCCTCTCTCCTGACCTCTCCGCTCCTTATCCCCCCCCCCCCCCCATTAATGTATTATTTGCCCATCCCATTCTTTCCTCTCTACTCGTGCTTCTCTTCTCCATTCTTCTTCTCCCTTGCTTCTTTCTTCCCTCCCCTCCCACCACTGCAATGTACCTCTCTTCTGCACTGTTTCATCGTGGTCCTCTCGGAATGTATCTCCTGTCCTGTGCCTTGCAGAGCCCATACAGGGGAGGCACAGTACAGTCATTGTATACATTGCTCATTAGAGGCAGAGGAGATATGTCTCCATCATATGAGCTGGACTCCTCAGAGGCACAAGGGGAGGAATAAGGCTGTTCTTCTATCTCACAGGCCAACATTATCATTCATAATGGTGAATGTGGTGGGAAGGCCAGCCTGGCCTAGGCGTGTTGAATAATGCAGGTATCGGTCAGAGCAGCTCTGTGGTTTCCTCCTCCTGGCAGCTGTTGGGGAAGGTGATGCATGACTTAGCAGCCCCTCTGTGAGTGATGAGAAGGTATCAGCGTGCCTGGGAAGAGGAGGGGACCTGTGAGCGCTGGAGGTCAGATCAATGAGCGTCTGCTGATACAGCAAGGTGAAATCACACTCTGGGGAGCCCCGGACATAAATTGGGCACTTTCCTGGAAGGATTGTTGATGTATTTTTAAGGACACCCAGAGAAATGCAGATATTTCTGCCGGAGCGCAGAGACCAAGGAGCCGCTTTCCTGACATAAACGGCAAACCGAATGACAAAATGCCGTTTGGGCAATGGGCTGACGTTGGGCCACAAACCGAGCTTGTAAATTCCACTGGGGCCGATCCCGGAATCATATGACAACAGAACGCTAATGGAAGGTGTAAGTTGATAGGCTGCTCTGACTTGCTGTACTTCATAAATAGAATAGAATAGAATAAGCTTTATTCACCCAAATGCGGCGGGTACCGCACCCGGAATTATTTGTGGTAACAAACGGCATTCGGCATAGTGCAACAACAACAGTAGTGTGAACACACAGGAGCGACAAACAGCAAAAAACAAAACAAAAAATATATAACAGCAGCAACAACAACGTAGAGCAAAGACAACACGCGATAGTGCAAATTGTAAACATGTAATGCTAGCGGCAAGTCCTGGGATGTGGTTCGATCCCACGGCTAGAGTTCAAAACATGCGGACATGTATTCCTTGTGAGGCTGGTGGAGACTGCATGATGTCATTGGAGAGAGTTAGTTGAGGAGGAGGACTGCCTGGGGGGAAAAGGTGTTTCTGTGTCTGGTGGTTTTTGTGTGAATGGCCCTGTAGCGGCGTCCTGAGGGAAGGAGGTTAAAGAAACGGCAACCAGGGTGGGAGGGGTCCTGTGTGATCCTGTTGGCCCTGGACCTCATTCTGGATGAGTGGAGGAGGTCCAGGGGGGGCAAGGGTGACCCGATGATTCTCTCAGCGGCTTTTATCACTCGTTGGAGTTTGTGCTTGTCTTTTTCGCTCGCCCCTGAGTGCCAAACAGTGATGGAGGAGCTGAGGACAGACTCAATAGTAGCCCTATAGAACGTGCTCAGTAGATCACGTGGCATTCTAAACTTCCTCAATTGTCTGAGGAAGAACAGCCTCTTCTGGGCCTTCTTTTGTATTATGGTGGTGTTCACATCCCACTTCAGCCTGTCAGTGATGGTAGTGCCCAGGAACCGAGTACTTTGCACCCTGGAGACCTCGGTTCCTTCAATGGAAATCGGGCCGGGGGTAGGTGCATTCTTTCTGAAGTCCACGATCAGCTCCACAGTTTTTGCCGTGTTTAGAACGAGTTTATTTACCTTGCACCAATTGTAGATCCACTCGATCTCATTCCGATATTCTTGTTCCCCGTTTTTGCCAATGAGGCCAAGGACGGTGGTATCATCTGCAAACTTGATGACCTTAACCGTGTCGGCCGAGGAGGTGCAGTTGTTTGTGTATAGGGAAAAGAGAATCGGGGATAGTACGCATCCTTGCGGAGTGCCTGTGTTGGTGATTCTAACACTGGAGGAACAGCTGCCAATTCTGACTAGTTGTGTCCTGTTGGTGAGGAAGTGTTTGATCCAGGAGCAAAGAGTAGGGCTGATACCGAGTTGTAGGAGGTTGACGTGCAGGATGTTTGGGCAGATGGTGTTGAAAGCGGAGATGAAGTCTAGGAGGAGAATCCTGGCATAGGTGTTAGGTCTGTCCAGTTGAGCTGTGATGTGCAAAATTACAGTCCCTTAAAAAGCTATGACATTTGTCAGTGCAACACAAACCGCATTTTAAAGTCTCCCAAAAGTAAAATTGCAGGAACTACTTTTTATATACTTAAAATAACATTTGAAAACATTCCCAAGCATTCCCTAAGAGTGAACATTTTTACTTTTACTGCAGAAAGCAGTACAGGCTTGCTTATCTCTGGCTAATTGGCAAGCCAAGAATCTATCTGCCTGTCTCTTCACTCCGTCTCCTACTCCCTCTTTTCTGCGGAAGTGACTCAGCTGTTGCCAGGGCGATGTGTCTATTTAGCAGAGGGAGGAATGAGCAGAATCAAAACACAGGTAGAGACTAGAGTATCTCCTGGATGGAAATTATTACATTTGCCAATTAGCCAGAGACAAGCAAGCCTGTACTGCTCTTTGCAATAGAAGAAAACATTTTTACATATTGGGAATGCTTTAAAAAAATGTTTTATATATCTAAGTTTAGTTACTGAAATTTTACCTTTGGGAATAAAATAAACCTGAGCCTACTATGATAAAATAAGTGCGAAATCAGAAGATAACTACAGTGAGAAGTACTTGATAGAATGACTTTTTGCTGTAGGGCTATGCCTAGAAGAAATGTTGCTGGACGTATCTGAAGAAAGTTCCCATGTGTCTGGTGGAAGTCCCTCAGTCTTGACCTTTGAAGGTTCCCTATTAGCTCTTTAACGTCATGGGTGGCTTTCTGTCCAAAAGGGAGTCTCGGGAGCTCAGTCGTCTGTACTCTCACTTTCACTTACATCTACTCCAATTGCTAATGATGCAAGTGTAATTACAATGTTGATTGGTCAAAAGGTTCTGTAGTAAATGAGGGAAATACCTATAGTGAAGTAAGGGCTTCCAGTTGGGTTTACCGTATTTAATGCTTGGTATTGTTCTTGCATATTTTGGGCTGTTGGATGGATTTAGTGCACCACCATTTCAAGCTTAAAGAGACACTGAAGCGAAAAAAAAATGATGATATTATGATTTGTATGTGTAGCACAGCTAAGAAATAAAACATTAAGATCAGATACATCAGTGTAATTGTTTCCAGTACAGGAAGAGTTGAGAAACTCCAGTTGTTATCTTTATGCAAAAAAGCTATTAAGCTCTCCGACTAAGTTAGTCGTGGAGAGGGCTGTTATCTGACTTTTATTATCTCAACTGTTCCTGGACTATTTACTTTTCCTCTGCTAGAGGAGATGTCATTACTTCACAGACTGCTCTGAAAGACTCATTTTGAATGCTGAGTGTTGTGTAATCTGCACATATTATAGAATGATGCAATGTTAGAAAAAAACACTATATACCTGAAAATAAAAGTATGAGAATATTTTCTTTGCTGCTAATCTTCTAGTAATTATTCATAGTACACAACCAATTCACTATATCATATTTTTTTTTTCCGCTTCAGTGTCTCTTTAAAGTGGACCCAAACCAAACATTTTTTTAATTCAAAATATTTAGTTGCACCACTCTGACACATACAAAGATAAATACTCCTTCAAGCCTATGAGCATTTCAGTGCATGCTTTTCACCCTTCTCTTTTCATAACTAGGGTTATACAGGTGGCCGCCATTACTTCTGAGCTTAGTAGGAGGTTTAAAGCTGAGTACACACGTACGATAACGATCGTTCGAAAACGAACGATAACGACAATCGGACCGATAATCGTGCGTTCCAAATTTTCCAACGATCGTTTTTTTGGACGATAACGACCGTTATCGTTCAATCCGACCGATCCAACCCGGCGGATTTTTTCGAAAGATAATCGTTCAATCGTTGCAGTGTGTACAAAGATCGTCCGATAATGATTATCTATGGAGTAGTACGCATGTTCTTATTGCCTGTCATAACGTCACTTCCGTTTGCGCACGCATTTTTTTATCGTTCGTCGTTCAGTACTTTATACTTATATCGTTCATGTGTGTACACAATCGTTCATTAAGAACGATCTTTTCGGTCTAATTTGAATATCGTGTAAACGTCACGAATCGTTCGTAACGAACGATCTTTATCGGACGTGTATACGAACCTTTAGATCATGGGTATGTTAGTCATCAGCTATCCTCCCTCACAGGGGCGTCGTCTAGGTGAAATCTCACACAAGCTGAGATCACCTCCCCTGTGACATCATCAGTAGCAGCCTGTGTTTTGTTTTTGTTTTTTATCTCTTCCACCAGTTTGCCGGAAAAATCCCGGCAATATGAAAGGAAGAGAGGGGTTCCTCCAATAAATGTAAAATATTTTATATTTGTCGTCATGCAGCTGAAAAAAGGCTGCTATTTATTATTATAATTTAGAAAATAGATTTTATTTCTGAAATATTGTATTTTTAATTTGGGTCCACTTTAAAGGGAATCAAAGTATCCCTTTCAGTTCCCAAGTGTTTCAGTCATTCTGAAAAAAATGATTAGTGCATGCAGGTGTCTCTCTAGAATGCCCATCTTAGGGTCCTTTTACACTTAATCAGTTGCTCTCAGTTAAAACGGAAAGAAAACTGATTTTCAAAGTAAGTCCCATGTTTTCCTATGGCACCTTTCACACTTAACGCGTTTTAACTGAAATCTTCTTACCAATGCACTGCTATGGAAAAAACGCGAACCAACGCGCACTAACGCGTACTAACGCATACTAACGGATTAAGTGTAAAAGGGCCTAGGGTTACGGTGGATCTCCAGGAAAAAAAAATCCTTCTGCAGACAGTACTCCTGCATATAAAGTAAAGTATACATGAGTTAGAGTTTGTAGCACTACAGCAAAAGAGCTACATACAGTTTTTCTCTGTTTTTCCTGCCTGCCTTATCCCTTTAATATCAACACCTAATGCACATTCCATTTTGTGATGTGCATACACAGTTGATATTGCCATTCAAGATAAGTCATTGTTTGCATTTTACACTTCTCACAGCTCCTTCAGTGACGTGAAATGGGAGCTATTAAAGTGGACCTGAACTCTTGCACAGGACAGAAGGAAAGCATAGAGAAATGCACCCTGAATGCATTTAGAGAGTTTAGCCTTTTTAATTCCCCTCAATTGTGTCTAATCACAAGTTGTAATTTGATCTCCCCCTGTGTCACATGACTGCCATGGCAGATAAGCAGATAAGCCCATTTGAAAGCACAGGCTGTAAACAATATGTCTGCTTCCATGAATCAGGAAGTAGAAACTGTGCAGATTTATTTCAGGATTTGTATCAGCTGCAACAAATGCATGTTTTTTGCTTAAAGAGACACTGAACCGAGAAAACAATTATGATGTAATGAATTGGTTGTGTAGTACGGATTATTACTAGAACCAGAGCTGGGACGAGGTCCTCCAGTACCCAAGGCTGAGACACCAAAGTGCGCCCCTCTATCCCTCCCATCCCTGCCATAACACACTGATTGCTATTAGACAAAGAGGCACCCCAGGGCCCACAACCCTCCAACACCTTAATCTCTAGTTATCTGGCTTGCAGTCACTGCCATGTATCCCTTTTTCCTTTTTCTCTTTGCTTCAAACACAATAGGGAAATGATAGCTGAGTGAGTTGTGCGCCCCCTCCTACACTGTGCCCTGAGGCTGGAGCCTCTCTCGCCTCTGCCTCGGCCTGGCCCTGACTAGAACATTAGTAGCAAAGAAAATATTCTCATATTTTTATTTTCAGTTATATAGTGTTTTTTATAACATTGCATCATTCTTTAATATTTGCAGTTTACACACTACTCAACATTCTAAATGATTTTTCAGAGAAGCCCAGTAAACTCTTGACCTGTTCTCTTCTTTTTCTCTGGAGAGAAAAAGAAAATACAGTGACTGACAGTTGAGATAACAAGCTTCAGAAGACAGAGCTCTCTGCAACTTTGAAAGTCGTGGAGCTCAATGGCTCTTTTGCATAGATAACAAGTGGAGATTCTTAACTCTTCCTGTACTGGAAACAATATTAGACTTATGTCTCTGCTCCTAATGTTTTATTTCTTAGCTGTACTACACATACCAATCATTTTTTTCTCTTCAGTGTCACTTTAAAGGTTATTATGATGTTTTGTATCTTTTAGAGCAGAGAGGAGTTCTGAGTTCAGGTCCACTTTAACATGAGTCACTTGCTTCAGACTTTGAGATAAGATAGGCAGGAAACATGCAGGAAAAGCTCTTCAGTTGCTGGATTGCAAATAATTAACACATGTATATTTTACTTTAGATACACCAATACTGCCTACAGAAGGATTTTAGTATTCCACCAACATTTTGCTGGTTTGAAAATCTAAATGAACATTGCCATAGATGGTAGAATTGTCGTCTGAGTTCCCGTCTACTTGATTTTGGAATATTCAGTTCTGGCCATTAGAAATAAAAAGTAGTAAAGTTAAAGCCAGTTTTTCTGTTCAGTCATCCATCATTTTTTAGCTCTTATTTTGTACTCAGTTTATATATCCCAGTTTTCCTGTAGGGTACCATTAAGCCCTTGAATTACATCCCTGCAGCACTCTGACTGACGCAGTAAAAAGTTTTCAGGTTAAACTTTCAGCCTTTAGTCTCTACAAAGCGGATGAACTTTCTGTAACAGTAAATGTCGTAACAGATGTTTCGCCTGTTCTACCCCCAGGTAGTGAATCAGTTTAACTTCCTTCTAAATTGTTAATGTCCCGGCTCAGGTCCCCACAGAGCAAAGTCTGTTTATACATCATTTAATCCGAAAACAACAACAGGCTGCATCAGATGTGTTCGCAGACTCCGCTTCCTCGGCTCTCGCGGCTTATGTGGTGCCGATGTACAGTTTCCGTCTTGTAGGCTTATTTGAAAGGCTAATAGGAAAACGCCATTAATTCATGGAGAGGCATTACATGCATTTTTTTTTGTTTAGAGCTGGAGTTGCATCTCAGGAGCTTCTGGGCACAAAACAGCCTCTGCCTCAAACCTGCCCACCAGCATACATTGGATTCAAGGAATGAAGGAGGCACTCAAAAGGCGATTTTAAACTTTTGTTTATATAAACGGTAGCAGAACACAACATGTTTCGGGGTTACCCCCTTCATCAGGGGTACATCCCCTTACTCAGGTGTACACCCCCTTCCTCAGGTGCACATCCCCTTACTCTGGTGTACACCCCCTTCCTCAGGTGTACACCCTCTTCCTCAGGTGCACATCCCCTTACTCAGGTGTACACCCCCTTCCTCAGGTGTACACCCCCTTCCTCAGGTGTACACCCTCTTACTCAGGTGCACACCCCCTTCCTCAGGTGTACACCCCCTTACTCTGGTGCACACCCCCTTCCTCAGGTGCACACCCCCTTCCTCAGGTGCACACCCCCTTCCTCAAGTGCACACCCCCTTCCTCAAGTGCACACCCCCTTACTCTAGTGCACACCCCCTTACTCAAGTGCACAACCCTTAGGTGCACACCCCCATACTCAGGTGTACACCCCAATACTCAGGTGCACATTCCCTTCCTCAGGTGTACACCCCTTTCCTCAGGGGTACACCCCCTTACTCAGGTGCACACCCCCTTACTCAGGTGTGCACCCCCTTCCTCAGGTGTACACCCCCTTCCCCCCTTCCTCAGGTGCACACCCCCTTCCTCATATTATATAAACGGTAGCAGAACACAACATGTTTCGGGGTTACCCCCTTCATCAGGGGTACATCCCCTTACTCAGGTGTACACCCCCTTCCTCAGGTGTACACCCCCTTATGCTAGTGCACACCCCCTTACTCAGGTGCACAACCCTTCCTCAGGTGCACACCCCCATACTCAGGTGCACACCCCCATACTCAGGTGTACACCCCCATACTCAGGTGTACACCCCCATACTCAGGTGTACACCCCCATACTCAGGTGCACACCCCCTTCCTCAAGTGTACACCCCTTTCCTCAGGTGTACACCCCCTTCCTCAGGTGTACTCCCTCTTCCTCAGGTGTACTCCCTCTTCCTCAGGAGTACACCCCCTTACTCAGGTGTACACCCCCTTACTGAGGTGTACACCCCCTTACTGAGGTGTACACCCCCTTACTCAGGTGTACACCCCCTTCCTCAGGTGTACACCCCCTTCCTCAGGGGTACACCTGAAGGAGGTAACCCCGAAACATGTTTTTTTCTTCTATCGTTTAGAGAAACGCAAGTTTAAAATTGTCTTTTGAGTGCCTCCTTCATTCCTTGAGTTGCTTACTCTATTATGTATTAGTGGTGACCCACAGAGGGAATGTGCACCGGCGGACCAGGTGTGTAAACCCTGGGTGAGTGAGTACCCCAGCACACCCAACTATTGCTTTGCACCAGTATACATTCATCAGCCAAAACATTACATCCAACTGCTTAACATAGTTTAGGTTCCCCCTTTGCCGCCAAATCAGCTCTGACCTGGACTCCATAGGACCTCTGAGGGGGACATGTGGTATATCTGACACCAAGACCTTTGCAGCAAACAGATCCTTTAAAGGGTGCCTCAGCTCGGTCAAAATTTGTACAGTGGCCATACCCAGGGCTTTTTAAAGAGGAACTGTAATCAAGGGTTGAATTTAATTTCAATCAGTAGCTGATACCCCCTTTCCCATAAGAGATCTTTATCTTTTCTCAAATAGATCATCATGGCGGTCTGTATGGCTGATATTGTGGTGAAACCCCTCCCACGGTGTGATGTCATGACCATGGTCCTGACAGTTTCCTGTCTGTGAGCCTTGTTGCCTTGTGGGAAATAACGGCTGTTTCCAACTGCCAAGCAACCAGCATTTCTCTCTGTGCATATTATAATCCCTTCCCTAGTCAAATGTCTATGTATGTATCGTGTAGTGAATGTATCGTAGTCTAGAGACAATTTAGGGGGAAGCCAATTAACGTATCTGTATGTTTTTGGGGTGTGGGAAGAAACCTGTGTGTCCGGAGGAAACCCGCACAGACATGGTGTTCCCCCATATGGCCGCTGCTCTTTTATAGCGAGTCATCTCCAGTTGGATCATTTGTCTCCCAATGTATCTTGTTCCCTGCTAGAACTTCAAAGGAAATTCCTGCAGCAAGGTCCTGCTTATGCACCCCCCACCACTACCTTTAGAGCAGTTCATACTGATCACCCGGGATCTGAACAGCTTGCCTGTACAGAGGTCATTCCTAAGTTCTGGTGATAGATCATTAAAATCTGTATTAGAAATGGTCAATGAGCTGCTACTAATTTCAGCTTGCATGCAAATTGAATGCAGATTATACTCAGCTTGGAATGAGGCCAATCAGAATTGACAGGAAGTGCTTTGGATTGGCTCAATCCCAAGCTACCATTTGCATAAAGCTTGCATGCAAGCTGTTATGAATAGCTGTCATTGAACATCTGTGGCGTGTCTGCAGCTTCACAATTTCCGACTGACTCAGGCATTAGTATTACCCTCTAAAATAAAATACGATTTGTGTAAATCAGCGGCGGCTCTGGATGGATCCTCAGGCGAGATTTAATTATAAATGGAATAGATGGTGAGTTGGAACACTTGCTGTGCTCACAATACACATAAAAGGGAATCATATCAGCACTTGCCACATTCTCAAGTGTGACTCTGTCAAAAACATTTACGCACCGCAGAGGCGAAAGTGAGGAGAACACGGCTGAGATTTTCTGTCATTTTGGTTCCGTCTTCTCCTGAGTGACAGACAGAATGTTGGGGAGCGATTTATCAAGATCTGTACTAGGGGCACTCCGTTGGCTACCTATACAGGGGGGCTACAACTGACTACCTATAGTAGGGGGAGCACCTTTGGCTACCTATACAAGGGGGCTACCACTGATTATACTAGGGGAAGCATCTTTAGCTATCTATACAGGGACTCTACCACTCACTGGCTACCTATACTGGGGGACACAACTTTGGCTACTTATACTTGGTAGCTACCACTGGCTTCCTATACTGGGGGACACATCTTTGGCTTCTTATACAAGGGGCTACCACTGGCTACCTATACTGGAGGACACACCTTTGGCTACCTATACAAGGTAGCTACCACTGGCTACCTATACTGGGGGACACATCTTTGGCTTCTTATACAAGGGGGCTACCTATACTCGGGGACACACCTAAACTGGGGGAATACCTCTGGCTACCTATACAAGGGAGCTACCACTGGTTACCTATACTGGGGGAGGACCTTTGGCTACCTATACGAGGGGGCTACAACATACTACCTATACTGAGGGAGCCATCTTTGGCTGCTTATACAAGGGGGACACTATAGACTACCTATACTGGGGGTCACATCTTTGGCAATCTATATGAAGGGGCTACTGCAGTTTTCCTAAAGTAGGAAAAAGCCATTAGACAAGCAACTAAGTGTTCACTGCAAACTTTTTGTCGAAGTTTAGAACAGTGGAATTATCTCCTATCCACACATTCTATGTAATACACTTTCTGTTAATCAGGGCCTGCATTAATCAGAGTTGTGCTGTGAGGCTACTTGTCTATGGACAGCTTAGTCTGTGATCTCATGTCACACTTCATCAGCAGGATAGGGCCAGTGAGAGGCCACCAGCCAACGCAGAGACCAGACATTCGTGTTTTACATGACAGATGATCCACAGTCGTTTGGTCTGCTCTGGCTGTAAATTAGATAGAGGCTCCCGGGAGGAGAACGGGCACCTCGCCTGGTAGCATCAAAGGGCAGGTGACACCGTTGGCCATACAGCATTTATGGGGCAATCTCCGAACCACTAGGCATGCTTTCCTCTGCCAGTCTTAGTTCTACAGGTAACTTATGTTGGCTCATGAAGCTATTTACAAACGCTGGACTAACGCCTGGCCCAGAAGGGCTTAACTTTCCTCCTATATATCTCATTAGGAAACAGCCAACAATAGTTGAATTCCAAGCCTGCATCCATATCTAGAAGAGTACAGCAGTGGTTCTCAAACTTTTTGGGGTGAGGGCGCCTTGATGGCTTTGAAAGTTTTAAAGGCACCCCTAGGCAAAAACAACTGTTATGACCTATATTAGGCAGCCTCCCCCCCCCCCTCCAAGTATCTGGCAACACTTATTAGGCAGTACCCCCCCCCTCCAAGTAGTCAGTGAAACCCCTGGACCCCAACTAGGTAACAGAGCTGCACATGGAGGGGGAAAGGAGGCTTCTGCTGTGCATGGAGGAAGGTGTTGTTGAACCTGCAGGGCTGCACATAGCGGCGGGTGCTTCTGATGTACCTGAAGGAAGGGGCAGGCCCGGATTTACATCACATGATGAGCATATAGGCACAGATGTCCTGGCACCTTAGACTTCCAGGAACCTAAACCCTCCCGCTGAACTGCACCGCAATTGTGTTGTCTGGCTCAGCTGTCACTTCTCCCTTACTTCTCCAGCCTGTCATAGGTAGTTACAGGTGCCCCTTAGAATTAGGTAGCCAGAGGTACCATTAGTATTAAGTAGCTAGAGGTGCCCCCAAGTATAAGTTAGCTAGAGGAACCACAGTATTAAGTAGCTAGAGGTGCCCTTGACTGAAGGGAGATCATGTCAGTGGAATGCAGAGAGCAGGTTGAGTAACCACTCATTTACACTCTGATCAGGACTCTGCATAGGGAGGGAGGCACATGAGAAGGGGAGTGATCCGCCTTTCCATCATCAGGCACCTGTAGGCATATGCCCACAGTGCCTTATGGTAAATCCCGCCCAGGGAAGGGGTTATTGTATCTGCAGGGCTGCACATGGAGGGAGAAGGGGAGCTTCTGCTGTACACGGAGGAAGGCATTGATGATACCTGCAGGGCTGCACTTGGGGGGGGGGGGGGGGGGGCTTCAACTGTGCATGGAGGAAGGGGTTGCTATGCCTGCCGGGCTGCACATGAAAGAGGGAGGCATCTGCTGTACATGGAGGAGGAGGTTGTTGTACCTATCTGGCAGCAAATGGAAAGGGGGATGGGCTTCTGCTGTATATAAAGGAATGGGTTGTACCACAGGGTAGCTGGCCCAGGGGACCCAGTAGTGATCATTTTGGCCAGATAAGGACTTGACCAGACTGCATAAAGTCCTCTACCAGTCAGCAATAGACTTTGCAATTAGTCAGAAACTGCTTGCACAGCTTGAAAAGGCTCTTTTTCTCTTTTCCCCGTCCCGACCGTTCTTCCTCTTTAAGCACTTTAAGAGAAGCACCATTTATCAACCAGTGATTCAGAAACGGTCGGAACAATGTGCCGTCTTCAGCGCTCTTCTTTTGAAGAGAGCATTGATTCTGTTACTCAGCAAAGACCAATCTTCTCTCCACGCCGTCATTAGCATTTTGTATCGAGTGAATATGACATTTAATGGAATGGCGACATTGTATTTTGTTCCGACTATTGATACAAACAGAGCCGCAGTGATGAATTATATCCCTATTATCTCATGGTGTCACTGCGCGCGCGGAACAGGGTGGGTGCGCTAGAGAACCGGTCTGAGTCCTGAGTGATGGATTAATTGTTAGCAGTGTTAAGTGGGTAACGGAATTTAATAAGTGCCTTCTCTGACAGGTGCAGCCTTTCAGCTTTTGTTCCGTAAACAAGAAAATCGCTCCATGATTAAATGGGAAAATGTTCCTTGGTGCTGAATATTTTTGTGTTTTAAAGTGACACGAAGTGAAATTGACAGAAAATCACTTACATAGATCGCCTCTGTTCCCACACCATGAACACCAGTTTCCACACCCTGAACACCCCTCTTCGCACACTCTGAACATTCTTACTGCCACACTCTGAACACCCCTGTTCCCACACCCTGAACATTCTTAATCCCACACCCTGAACACCCCTCTTCCCACACTCTGAACATTCTTACTGCCACATCCTGAACACCCTGTTCCCACACCCTGAACATTATTATATTCCTATTCTCACACCCTCGACACATTTGTTCCCTTACCCAGAATATGCCTCCTCCCACACCCTGATCTTACCTACTCCCACGCCCTGAACATCTTTATTCCCACACTCTGAACATTTCTACTCTCATAACCTGATCATTCTTATTCCCACACCCTCAACAACCTTGTTCCCACAACCTTAACATTCCTCCTCCCACACCAAGATCACCCCTACGCCTTCCTACTACTGTTTTCTAAATATCTCTAAACCCACACCCTGAACATCCCTGCTTCCACACCTTGATCACCCCTACTCACATGCTCTTTAATATCACTGCAGCCTCCCACATTCTAATGATCTCTGCATCCACAACTGAAACATCAACATTTCCACACCCTGAAAATCTTTACTCCCACACCCTTAAAATCTCTGCTCCTAAACCCTGATCTCTATTCCCAGACTGTGAACATTCATACTCCTACCTGACCATTCCTACCTTCACATCCTGATCATCGCTACCCCCACACCCTGATAATTTCTGTTCCCACAACCTGAACATTCCTACTCCCATACCCTGAACATCCCTATTCCCACACCCTGATTATCCCTATTATCCCTGTTCCCACACCCTGATTATCCCTATTATCCCTATTCCCACACCCTGAGCATTCCTATTCCACACCCTGAACATTCCTTCTCCCACACTGTGAATATTCCTACTCCAACACCCTGAACATCTCTATTCCCGCACCCTGAACATCTCTATTCACACACCCTAAACATCTCTATTCACACACCCTAAACATCTCTATTCACACACCCTGAACATCGCTATTCCCACACCCTGAACATCTCTATTCCCACACCCTGAACATCTCTATTCCCTCACCCTGAACATCTCTATTCCCACACCCTGAACATCTCTATTCCCACACCCTGAACGTCTCTATTCACACACCCTAAACATCTCTATTCCCACACCCTGAACATCTCTATTCCCACACCCTGAACATCTCTATTCCCACACCCTGAACATCTCTATTCCCACACCGTGAACATCTCTATTCCCACACCGTGAACATCTCTATTCCCACACCCTGAACATCTCTATTCCCACACCCTGAACATTTATATTCCCACATCCTGAACATTTATATTCCCACATCCTGAACATCTCTATTCCCACACCCTGAACATCTCTATTCCCACACCCTGAACATCTCTATTTCCACACCCTGAACATCTCTATTTCCACACCCTGAACATCTCTATTCCCACACCCTGAATATCTCTATTCCCACACCCTGAACATCTCTATTCCCACACCCTGAACATCTCTATTCCCACACCCTAAACATCTCTATGCCCACACCCTAAACATCTCTATTCCCGCACCCTAAACATCTCTATTCACACACCCTAAACATCTCTATGCCCACACCCTAAACATCTCTATTCACACACCCTAAACATCTCTATTCCCGCACCCTGAACATCTCTATTCCCACACCCTGAACATCTCTATTCCCACACCCTGAACATCTCTATTCCCACACCCTGAACATGTCTATTCATACACCCCGAACATCTCTATTCCCACACCCTGAACATCTCTATTCCCACACCCTGAACATTTATATTCCCACATCCTGAACATCTCTATTCCCACACCCTGAACATCTCTATTTCCACACCCTGAACATCTCTATTCCCACACCCTGAACATCTCTATTCCCACACCCTGAACATCTCTATTCCCACACCCTGAACATCTCTATTCCCACACCCTGAACATCTCTATTCCCACACCCAGAACATTTATATTCCCACATCCTGAACATCTCTATTCCCACACCCTGAATATCTCTATTCCCACACCCTGAACATCTCTATTCACACACCCTAAACATCTCTATTCACACACCCTAAACATCTCTATTCCCACACCCTGAACATCTCTATGCCCACATCCTGAACATCTCTATGCCCACACCCTGAACATCTCTATTCCCACACCCTAATCATCTCTATTCCCACACCCTGAACATCTCTTTTCCCACACCCTGAACATGTCTATTCATACACCCCGAACATCTCTATTCCCACACCCTGAACATCTCTATTCCCACACCCTGCATATCTCTATTCCCACACCCTGAGCATCTTTTTTCTTACACTTTTCTCACACATTCTTGCTACCACATCCTTTTTAGCAACAGAGGCCATCATTTGGGCACTCTGATTACTAAGCTGTTTTATAGTATTTTAGGTGGGTTTTCTAAAGCATTATAGTAAAATGGCAGCCTCCAAATCTCTCTCACTTCAGTTTCTCTTGAAAATGTTTGAAAACCGTAGCGTGGGCAAAACTGGGGGAATCTTCAAAGGAAGATTATTTTGTGCTGATCTTGGTTTCCTAAATATCAGAACGTTTCTTTTTGCTTTCTTGCTGGGCTGTATTGTTGCGAACGACCCTTCGGTTTCATCTCCATACAAAAGAATAGAAAGCACAGAAGTGCGTTGAAGACAGCGATCTAATAAGAGAGGTTCATTTTACGCCAACTCTTCTGACTATTGTAGCTCCTGCTACACCATGGCTGCTATGGCAGACTTCAAAAACTGCAGTTCAAGCTCCGTAGATGCTTGACAGCGGTGCGCGGCGGCGGCGCGGCCCACACACTCATTATACAGCGAATCTGAGACAAGACAAGCGAATTACCGCGTGACACCGCTCATGCCTCACCCGTCATTCTCAAAACAACTCCCGGCAACAAATTCCTTTCCTGCAGAGAGAAAAAAGGTCCATTTATGGAACCGGCGGAGGCGAAACAATTATAAAACAGGTAGGAACCGTGGGAGAATATCACCGCCATCATTTCCGTAATTGGCTTTGTTATTGTAAATACAAACTTTCCGCAGCGACAAGTGATGTGCGGCGCTTGGCACAGCTACTCACGCAGGTGATAATGGGGGCTTAAAGCTGAAATATCATTTTATTCCTGGTGGGTTAAATGCTTGCGGCGACCGTCGAAAGTGCCAAGTTCTAATAGGCCGACTCCTGGAATGTGACGCTGGTTGTGGAATAATAAGCAGACAGTCTATGAGTTCTAGGAAGCTAGGCGGCATTTTTTTGGTTCTTAAACTGAACTCTGAATACGAGTAACATGCAGGTGTGTCATTATCCTCAGCCTTCTGATCGCTACTGACTGCTGCCAAAAAATAAGAGAAAATATACTGGCGAATGCTTGGCCTTTGATGCACTAGGAAATTATCATTTGCACCCTCAATATAGTTTCTTGCTTAAAAAGCAGGATTGTCAGCCACAAAATCAAATTCTATTTACTCACTGCTCTATGTTTAATATGCAGCCTGCAGCCTTACCCTGTATTGCAAGCACAATTTATTCAGCAATGTTTCTGCTGTAATGAATCTTATCTCAGTCAGCCTCGCTCTATTCTTGCCATTGCCAACGAGAAGGAAGCGTGTCATCACCCCTCCCACATTTCTGCTCCTCACTGATTGGCCTGAAAGTGGACATGAACTCTTGCACAGGACTGAGGAAATACATGGAGAAATGCACCCTGTATGTATTTCGAGAGTTTAGCCTGTTTAATTCCCCATCATTTGTGTCTAATCACAAGTTGTAATCTGATCTCTCCCCTGTGTCACATGACTGTCTATGGCAGAGATGGCAGATAAGGCCATTTGAAAGCACAGGAGGTTAGATACTTACCTCAGGAAAGGGAAACCTCTGGAAACACAGTTTGCCTGGTTTGCCTATGCCTAAAAACAGCCCTGGGCTGTTTGCCCTTTAATAAACAGGCCGACTGGAACAGGCAAGTAGGTTATGAGCAGATTGTTACAGAGCTATACGGTATAAACCTATGTGCCTATTGCTTGTCAGTGAGGTGTAAATTAAATATGACAGGCCTTTATATTTTAAGTCTGATAATATTTGTTACATGAACTCAACAGCTCAAATGTCGGCTCCGGCTGTCACTGTGTTTGTATTTACCTTTATTGTGTAACACGCTAAACCAATTTGCATAAGACACCTGCTGTTCGCGCAGAACCATCAACAAATGTCACAGCTCAATTAAGCTTCGCGGAACTGATTTCCTCCGCCCACCCGCGGTATATCAACAGCGTTGTCATTATTCAGGAGTTCCGTGATTCGATTCTAAAGGTCACAGGCAGCTTTCCAACCCACTTATCAAGAATACAGTCAGATAAATAGTTTATAGCTTGTCATCTTCGTCTCCACTCAAATATGACAAACGGAGGGCGGAACAAAAGGCTGCGCTACGCATCTGATTTTCTTTTGTCTCCTCGACGCACTAGACAGAATTAGAGACGACTTTGAAAATTTGACTCTAAGAAAGTGAAACAATATACCGCAGCTGAAACAAAAGACGGATACATACATTAAATAAAGTTGGAAACAGATCTGATTTTCTTAGTTTAGTAAAAAAGTACAAGAAAAAGGAAAAAAAAATACGAAATTGACTAAAGTCAGAGTGGGGAAGCGTATGTTTAGTTTGACCAGAGAAGAATTAAAGTGAACCAGAGATGAAAATAAACAAATGAGATAAACAATTGGATCTGTCCTTCTACTCTAAAAATGACTCTTTTAGATATCTCAAGGTTTTATTTTATGTATAAACATTTACAAAGCAGATTTAGGCTACTTTCCCACCAAGACATTGCGTTTTAGGGGACGTTATGGTCGCATAACGTGCCCCTAACGCAACGCATGGTGGTGTTGAAGTTGGACGTCAGATTGAGCCGCGTTATGCAGCCGCTCCAGGTTAATGATAGGAAGTCCGGATCTTTTTAAGGATTCGGATCATTTGAATCGGATCATTGAAAAGATCCGGATCTTTGAACCAAATCATTTGAATCATTTTACTAGGGAAGCAGACTGGGTGAAATGACTAGCAGGACAGGACTTTCCCTGCACTGTACATTCTGTATGTTCCTGTTTCTTCCAGACAGACATCCACTGTGAACCGAATCGTTCATTGTGGTGATCCGGATGATTCGACTCACAAAAAAAGATCCGGATCAAATGAACGATTCTTTTATGATCCGGACAACACTACAGTCCTACCATGAGTCTCTGCAGTGCAGTGAATATTAATTAGCCATGTGGCTGGCTGTGGAGGAGGAGGAGGGGAGACCTCCTCCTCCAACATTACTGAGCATGTGCAAACAGTCTAACGCTGCTTAGCCCAGTATAGCGTACAGCTTGCAGCACTTTGTTTAAACGTGCTGCGTTACTATGTAACGCAACGTGTGCACTGTGAAAAGCACATTGATTTTACAGTGCTGTGAGTTAGGCTGCGTTACTGGCTGCTGTAACGTGGGACTTTAACGTCCCACTGTGAAACCAGCCTTAATGTTTCATAGTCTCTGCTCAATTGCAGTGTCTAAAGAGTCTCAGAGTGAAAATACATGAACTATTGACCTTTTTATCTTTTCCCCTCACAGTTAAAAACGCCCAGGTATCTGCTTAGGAAAGGGATTTATAGCTGTAATTTATCAGTGAGCCAACTGGGTCCTGACTGAAGAAAATCTATCAGTTCCATAGCTAATTATAAACTTTTCAGGCAGGGAAAAAGGGAAAGGAGCACAGCATAAGTGTCTGTATGCTTGCCCCTGTATATGCACATGTCTATGTCATCATGTCACATGTCATCTCTGGTACACTTTAATAGTCAGATTTCTGGAAAGGCAACAAAGGCCGGGCCTTGGGCAGCTGCTCCCTAAGGTGTGGCTGAACATGGAAGAGTGGTAGCTACATATGGAAAAGGAGGCTGCAAATGGAAAGATGAGGCTGTAAAAAAAAGTGAAGCTGACCAAGGGAGCTGTGCATTAAAGAGAGTCTGAAACCAAACAAATACCTGTTTTTACTGGCCACTTATGTTAAGCAATAAGATTCTAGCTGAAACGTTGCATTCTCGTGGCAGAACAATGTATCTATAACCCCCCCAAATCCCGGGGCAAAATTTGGGGCTTGTTCCTGGTAGAGGCAGAGCTTTGCGCAGTAGCTCTACTTCTAATCGCGTCAATTCCCGCCTCTTTCTTTCACTGAGAGGGGCGGGGGGAGACGGAGACCAGCGGAGATTGATGAGACTGGAGGCAGAGCTACAGCACAAAGCTCTCCCTCCCCCGGGCAGCAAAATCCACGATCTGGAAAGTCATGGAATTTTGCCTCGGGATATGGGGGGTATAAATATCTCGTTCTGCCGCGGGAATGCAGCGTTTCAGCTAGGATCTTATTGCTGACCATAACTGGTCAATAAAAACAGGTATTTTTATTGGCTTCAGACTCTCTTTAAAGTGGACCTGAACTCTTGCACAGGACAGAAAGAAACCAGAGAGAAATGCACCCTATGTGTACTTAGAGAGTGTAGCCTGTCTAATCCCCTCCCCCATCTGTGACTAATCACAAGTTGGAATTTGATTTCTCAGCTGCATCAGCTGGCTTTCTGGCAGGGCAGCTAATTTGTAAACACAGAATGTGTTCCATGAAAGCAGAAAGTAAAGGAAAGCGAGATTTATTTCAGGATTTGTACCAGCTGTAACAAAGAAATGCTTTTCTTTAAAGGTTATTATGCTGTTGCTTATCTTTTAGAGGAGAGAGGAAGTTCTGAATTCAGGTTCATTTAAAGCAGATTTTACTTGATATGTTATCTGTTGTATGGAAATCTGAAGCAGTCCCCAATGAGAAATACTGTGAACTCCGCGTGAAATATTTTGAGAACTCCGCCATTCAAGAAAATATTCTGACGACCTATCTGACAGCTGGTGTGTCCAAACCCACTCCGATTCCTCCTGTACACCTGAGATCCACTCAGTAAATTGATCAGAGGGTGATCCAGTGGCGTAGCTAAGGAGCTGTGGGCCCCGGTGCAAGTTTTACAATGGGGCCCCAAAGCACTCTATACATAACAATTGATACAGCGCACCAAACCTGCCAATGGCAACTACAGTGTCAGAGGTGCAAGAAGGGGACGGGGAGCAGTGTGTTAATGATTACCTCTATTCAAAGCATCTATAGAAGTGATTATTACCAGCACAGGACCAATAGAGAGCTAACACTGTGGTTGAGGGAGGGCCCTTTGGAGCCCCTCTGGCCCAAGGACCCCGGTGCGGTCGCTTCCTCTGCACCCCCTATTGCTACACCACTGGGGTGATCTATAAGGTTTCAGAGCAGGACTAACCACCAGGCAACCTAGGCAGATGGTTGGGGCCTCGTGGGTGGCAAGGGGGCTCACCTAAGGCTTTCTTTGACCTCTCTCCACTTCAGCTTACCAAAAGCACCACAGAGGGGTCACAAATATACTACCTTGCCTAGGGCTTCTTTACATCTTAATTCATCTCTGTAAGGTTTCATAAATGCAGTTTCACTACTTTTTTCCTTGTTAATGAGTTTAGTTACTCCTTTAGAGTAGAGACATTTGGCTCATTATAGTTTGGAGGAAAAAGAGGACCCCTTAAAGAGAAACCGTAACCAAGAATTGAACTTCATCCCAATCAGTAGCTGATACCCCCTTTCCCACGAGAAATCTTTTCCTTTTCACAAACGGATCATCAGGGGGCTATAAATGGCTTATGTCAGGACTGTGGTCCTGGCAGTTTCCTGTCTGTGAACCTTGTTGCATTGTGGGAAATAGCTGTTTACAGCTGCTTCCAACTGCCCAAAAAAGCAAGCAGCATCTCCTTCCACTGACATCACCTGCCAGCAGTAAAAATGTCACCATGTGATAAATGCCAGAATGTAAATCAGGGAGAGAAATATTTTACAGTGAGCAAACACTGACTAATTCATTTATACATAATTATTGTAAAAATGAAGCACTTTTTTATTACATGATTTTCAGTAGAGTTCCTCTTTAAGTTTAAAACCATATCAATACATGCTAAAGAATAATAAGAGATATTGAGACGTTTCCCAAAGGTCACCCTGCTGGCTTCAACTCATTATGTGTGAGCTCACCCCTAAGCCTGCAAACACTTCATCAATAATGCTAGGCATGGAGAGGCTTACATAAGAACTTATACAATGAGGTCTATAAGGTAATGACCATATAAACAACTGAAGAGGCTTCCTGTAATTACAATAAGACATCTCAACATAATACTTATTGTGGCTATACAATGGCTTGAATATAAGAGAACCTGACCTGCACAAGCATATAAACAGAGTTTTCACTTAAAGGGACATTTAAAGAGACACTGAAGCAAAAAAAAATATATGATATAATGAATTGGTTGTGTACTATGAATAATTACTAGAAGATTAGCAGCAAGAAAATATTCTGATATTTTTATTTTCGGGTATATAGTGTTTTTTCTAACATTGCATCATTCTCTAATATGTGCAGATTACACAACACTCAGCATTCAAAATGATTCTTTCAGAGCAGTCTGTGAACTAATGACCTCTCCTCTGGCAGAGGAAAAGTAAAAAATTAACTAACAGTTGAGATAGTAAAAGTCAGAAAACAGCCCTCTCCACGACTTTGAAAGTCGTAGAGCTTAATGGCTTTTTTGTATAGAGATAACAACTGGAGTTTCTTAAATCTTCCTGTACTGGAAACAATTAGACTGATGTATCTGATCTTAATGTTTTATTTCTTAGCTGTACTACACACACAAATCATAATATCATAATTTTTTTTTCGCTTCAGTGTCTCTTTAAGCCAGGAATACAAAAATCATTTTTACTTGCCTGGGGCTTCTACCCTCCAGCCATCCAATGCCCTCGCAGTCTCTCACGGAGACTCTGGTCTCCCGCTGCCAGCTAGATTGGTTTTCGCTGACAGGAAGTTGCAAGGCTTTCTGCTCCCGCCCAGGCCTGGCTACGCTCTGCATGGTGGAAGAGAGGCACTCCCCGTGAGCCACCTTTCCTTCATCAGGTGCATGTAGGCACGTGCCTACTGTGCCTAAATCCAGCCCTGGGTATAACCATTTTGTGAAGGCCGACTGTCCCAACAATCATAGAAATATGACCAGAGAGGAAGATATTCTGTACTCTGAATATCTGACCTTCAGTATTCTTTCCTCCTTTGATCTTCCTGGTATCCGACTCTTCTTGTATTTTTTGCTTTTTTTCGCTTTCTTTCTTCGTTCCTTCATTTTTTTTTGTTTTCTTTTATTTATGCCTTTTATGTATTTATTCTTTTTCAAAGTTACATGTGTGTTGGTGCTTTTAGAGAAGTTCAGCACACTGGTTACCAAGGATACCTTGCGGGTGCTTTTCTTGTATCCTTTTATGTCCTTTACTAGTCTTGGCACTACAATTGGAATTGTGTGATGGTGGCTCACAGCATTTGTCATCCTCTGCTACTTCTTACTTTTGTTGTACTGCTCTGCTGCTCTGATCACTGCTACAGTATACAGGTAGTCCCTCACTTAAGAACATCCCACCCTTACCAATGGCACAAGTCAAAAGCATTTTTTTTCAAATAGACCTTTATAGTTTTTGAGAAAATTAATTTTTAAAAAATTACTTTTTTAAAAAAAACTCTAAAAAAATGACATTTTGCTGCGGTACACTATACCACTGTGTATGTATAGAGTTCCAAGTTCTGCATAAACGGTTTACACATTTTAAAGCAAACCTTAGATCCAGCCCCTGATAAAGGGACACAGAAGAAGACACAAAGCGGGATAGGGATCAGAGATGGTAGGGAGGGACACAGTGGAAGCACAGATGGAGACACTGAAGGAACGGGAACAGAGGTAACACAGAGAGAGACATTGGCAGCACAGGGGGGGCACAGATGAGGGACAGGGGACAGAGATGGCACACTGTTCCAGCTTTTATTTTCAGTTATATAGTTTTTTTTATAACTTTGCATCATTCTCTAATATTTGCAGTTTGCACACTACTCAGCATTCTAAATGATTTTACAGAGCAGGTCAGTGAACTATTGACCTGTCCTCTGCAGAGAAAAAACACAGCGTTTTCAGCAGCCCACGAGAAGAGATCTAACGCCATTCCATTCAATTGAATAGAAGCGTTTTTTAAAGGGAATGTGAAGTGAAAATAAACTTAAGAAACAATGATTTGTGTGCTGGAAAGTTAATTTTAATAGAAAATGAAAAAAAATAATTATCTCCTAGGAGAAAATGCAGGTGAAAAAGTGAATTGCATATGGGCCAGAGTGTGGTTTGCAAGTGCCAATATTACAGAATGATGCAATGTTATATAAAAAAAGCTATATAACTGAAAATAAAAATGAGACTCTTTTCTTTGGTACTAATGTTCTAGTAATTATCCGTACTACACATACAATTCATTATATCATTTTTTATTTTTTTTTGCTTCAGTATTTAATTAGCAAAAATTCTTAAAAAAAACACCTAGGCGAAAACTTGAAAACCAAATTGTCTTTCCTTTCAATGTTTCCTTCAGATTCTCTATCGATGGGGGTTGATCAATAGCTTTTGTGTTTGAGGATTTTGTAGTCTGTGATGCCGGCGTTCCTCCCTATGTGTGTAAAGAATAAGGTCCTCCTCGGGCTGCCTTTTACCAGCTTGCCTGTGCCGCTCAGCGGTTGGCACGCTGCTCAAGCATTCACTGTCAGGCAGCAGGTGGTACTGCGGATTTAAGTGATAAAACCACATCCAGTTCAATATTACCCATCCAGCTCTGCAAATCAATTTGCCCTTATCGTCCAAACCACTCTGCTGGAAAAGGCAGGGATGGGGAGAGAGCGGGAGCCGGCCAAAACCGAATCTATTAAGGACCTGAAAATGTGCCGCGTATCAGACATCCAGCTGCAGACAGGAAGGCCAAATCTCAGCATGCTGGGAGTTGTAGTCCCCTAACACTTGTTGCCCTTTTCTTTAGGCTTTACAGGAAACGCAACACTCACTGCAAACGTAGCCTTATAATGATCAACGAGGGAAAAATCTTTTGCTAAAAATCAATGGATTTTAAAAGCCATTACAAGCCTGTCTGACGTCATTGTTGTGTGCACCTTGATTTTCATTGCCTTCAGATGGCCCCAAAGATAAAAATCTAAGGGGGTCAGATCAGGAGACCTTGGGGGCCATTTAACTGGCCCATGACGACCAATCCACTTTCCAGGAAACTGTTCATCTAGGAATGCTCGAACCTGACACCCATAATGTGGTGGTGCACCATCTTGCTGTCTATGCTGTGAAGATACGAGATGTGCAGCACCTGAAACTGCGGATACTGGAAGCCTGTGCTAGCATTTCTCCTGCGGTGTTGCTATCAGTGTGTGAAGAGTGGGAGAAGAAGGTCGCATTGACAATCCAACACAATGGGCAGCACATTGAATACATTTTATAAGTGGTCAGAAACATGTAAATAACTCATGAAAGAATAAAGTTATGTTAAAACCAAGCACACCATTGTTTTTCTTGTGAAATTACCAATAAGTTTGATGTGTCTAATGACCCTCTTTCTATTGAAAAAACAAAAGTTGGATTAAAAATGGCCGATTTCAAAATGGCCGCCATGGTCACCACCCATCTTGAAAAGTTTCCCCCCTCACATATACTAATGTGCCACAAACAGGAAGTTAATATCACCAACCTTCCCCATTTTTTTAAGGTGTATCCATATAAATGGCCGAGCCTGTATAATATTTTTGCTCGTTGGAAGCTTAAAATGTAACATAGATGAGGTGAAAACAGGTGAAAAAGCTCTGTGAATCATGTCCCTATGTCTACATTCCGAGGCATTCTGGGAAAGAGAGATGGACACCAGACTGGAGAGGACTGCAGGGTACGCAGCTAATAATGCACATCAGGAATACCACATTTTCATTGGTCCCCAGTTCAGCTTTTGTAAATAAAGGAATAACTCAGAATCCCCCGTGAGGAGATGGCCTAGTCCAAAACTTGTCAGATTTTCACTGTAAGTGACAGCAACATAGGGGGAAAAAGTAATTTATAGCGCATTTTACTCTGGGAGAAATGTGCATTTTACATGCATGTACAGTGGCTTGCAAAAGTATTCGGCCCCTCTTGAAGTTTTCCACATTTTGTCACATTACTGCCACAAACATGCATCAATTTTATTGGAATTCCACGTGAAAGACCAATACAAAGTGGTGTACACGTGAGAAGTGGAACGAAAATCATACATATTCCAAACATTTTTTTACAAATAAATAACTGCAAAGTGGGGTGTGCGTAATTTTTCAGCACCCTTTGGTCTGAGTGCAGTCAGTGGCCCATAGACATTGCCTGATGAGTGCTAATGACTAAATAGAGTGCACCTGTGTGTAATCTAATGTCATACAAATACAGCTGCTCTGTGACGGCCTCAGAGGTTGTCTAAGAGAATATTGGAAGCAACAACACCATGAAGTCCAAAGAACACGCCAGACAGGTCAGGGTCAGGGATAAAGTTATTGAGAAATTTAAAGCAGGCTTAGGCTACAAAAAGATTTCCAAAGCCTTGAACATCCCACGGAGCACTGTTCAAGCGATCATTCAGAAATGGAAGGAGTATGGCACAACTGTAAACTTACCAAGACAAGGCCGTCCACCTAAACTCACAGGCCGAACAAGGAGAGCACTGATCAGAAATGCAGTCAAGAGGCCCATGGGGACTCTGGACGAGCTGCAGAGATCTACAGCTCAGGTGTGGGAATCTGTCCATAGGACAACTGGTAGTTGTGCACTGCACAAAGTTGGCCTTTATGGAAGAATGGCAAGAAGAAAGCCATTGGTAACAGAAAAGCATAAGAAGTCCTGTTTGCAGTTTGCCACAAGCCATGTGGGGGACACAGCAAACATGTGGAAGAAGGTGCTCTGATCAGATGAGACCAAAATGGAACTTTTTGGCCAAAACGCTATGTGTGGTGGAAAACTAACACTGCACATCACTCTGAACACACCATCCCCACTGTCAAATATGGTGGGGGCAGCATCATGCTCTGGGGGTGCATCTCTTCAGCAGGGACAGGGAAGCTGGTCAGAGTTGATCCTCTTGGAGTCTGCAAAAGACTTGAGACTGGGGCAGAGGTTCACCTTCCAGCAGGACGACCCTAAACATAAAGCCAGGGCAACAATGGAATTGTTTAAAACAAAACATATCCATGTGTTAGAATGGCCCAGTCAAAGTCCAGATCTAAATCCTATCGAGAATCTGTGGCAAGATCTGAAAACTGCTGTTCACAGATACTGTCCATCTAATCTGACTGAGCTGGAGCTGTTTTGCAGAGAAGAATGGGCAATGATTTCAGTCTCTAGATGTGCAAAGCTGGTAGAGACATACCCTAAAAGACTGGCAGCTGTAATTGCAGCAAAAGGTGGTTCTACAAAGTATTGACTCAGGGGGCCGAATAATTACGTACACCCCACTTTGCAGTTATTTATTTGTAAAAAATGTTTGGAATCATGTATGATTTTCATTCCACTTCTCACGTGTACAGCACTTTGTGTTGGTCTTTTACGTGGAATTCCAATAAAATTGTTTCATGTTTGTGGCAGGAATGTGACAAAATGTGGAAAACTTCAAAGGGGCCGAATACTTTTGCAAGCCACTGTATTTTAAATTGTTACATATTTTACAATATTTGTCCTTTAAGACCACTATCACATAGGTAAGAATCAGCTTAGCCTTATGTATTGTGTTAGGCCCCATTCACAGTGACTAGAGCATTTTGCCGCGATTTCGGCAAAACGCTCAAACGCTATCGCTTTTAAAAGTGCTAGCGTAATGAAACCCTATGGGCCCGCTCTTACTTGGATGATTTGGGCTAATCGCCGCAAATCGTCCCAAAACGGGCAAAAACGCGAAACGCAAACGTGTCGCCTGCACCATTTTCAGGAGATTTCCCGGCGATCGCGTTTCAGTGCTATAGAAAGCACTAAACACGATCGCGGTAAAATCGCCTCAGTGTTCAGTGATTTTTCCGCGTGAAATCACGGAAAAATCACTCCTGCAAAACACTGGCAAAAATCGCCGGCGTTTTGCGTTTTCTAAGTGTGAATGGGGCCTTATAGAGATAAATATAAAAAGCCTGTGTTGCTCCAAGGCCCGTAGATTTTCCCATTAGCTGAGAATGGCATGCTAATGTTATGGAAGGCTTAGGCTAAATGACACTAGCACAACCAGTAAAAGTTCTGGTGGAGGGACTTGGAACAGACAAGGTGAACTGTATGACCTGCAGCCATCAGAATATGGGATGGATCAGGCTGCCTGCTCTAATAGTGTGTTTGTCACTGTGATAGTTTGTTAGTTAATGATGGCTATTACTATATTCTGCTGGTTTAGCTAGATGGAAAGAAGTGGTAACAGTGCTGAACCGGTAACAGCCGCAATATATGCTTCTAAAAACACTGCAAGGGACGACCATTGCATTGGGCAACCTGTGCAGATGCACTGGGCACCACGTATACAGTTAGGGCCGATTCACACTCAGGGCTTGGAGCGCCACTTGCCCGTGACAGCGTTCGGCTCCGCCATTGTGATTTGCGGTCGAAATTTCGCGATTCAGCGTGATTTGTGCTTGTGATTCACGCTCAATAGAACGAGAATCACATCGCAATTGCCCCAAAAACGCTGCATGCATCTCGTTTGCGATTGAACTCTCAAACGCTGCTGTGTGAATGTATCCATAGGGATACATTAGTAGCAGCGCTTTGGTGATCACCAGCAGGCAGGCACCACCGGGAGGGGGGGATCTTAGGGTCAAGCACCACCATAGGTGTGGGGGGTCTTAGGGTTAGGCCCCACCAGGGGGGTGGGGGTTCTTAGGGTTAGGCACCACCAGTGGGTTCTTAGGGTTAGGCTCCGCTAAGGGGAGGTCTTAGGGTTAGGCACCACCGGGGGGTTTCTTAGGGTCAAGCACCACCATAGGGGTGGGGGTTCTTAGGGCTAGGCACCACCAGGGGGGTCTTAGGGTTAGGCACCACCAGGGGGGTGGGGGGTCTTGGGTTAGGCACCACTAGAGAGGGTTAGGCATAGGTAGTGGAGGGTTCTGTGTGTGAGTAGGGATAGTGTTAGCTATAGTAAAATATTGGTAAAATTACCGATAGTTTACTAACAAAAAATTTACACTTTTAATAGAGTATCTGTAAATTTACCGATACTCTACTATCGGCACTTTCCCTAAGCCCAGTCATATAGCTTTCCTGATAATACTGCTTTGGTGCCGAGCAAAGGCGTCACTAGGGTTGTTGTCACCCGGTGCGGAACCTCATGGTGTCACCCCCTCTTACCCCATGAACCTCCAACCTCACCAGGTAGTGACGTTGTTTGTTATGGGAAAATGTTAAGGTGATCACTATGTGGTCCTGGTAACCTCTGAACTCCATTATCATCACATTGTAGAGCAGCCAGAAGGGAGAAGAGCAGGAGGGAGAAGTACATTAGGCACCAGCCTGGCCAGTATTTACATAGCCTTACTACACTTTCTCTTCTCCTGGAACTTGTTGTCACCCCCTCTGCTGGTGACACCTGGTGCGGTCTGCACCCCCCTAGTGACGCTACTGGTGCCGAGGCTTGTGTGGCTGAAAGTGTCCTCTTGAGGATGATCTCCCGAAGCCTTTGTTTCTCCGAGCCTGGATTCTTTGCCGCTGTAAGAAGGGTATATAGGGAGCCATTACAGCCAAGCACAATGGAAGAGTTCCAGAAAGAGAGATCATCCAATTTATCCCCAGCCCTAGGAACCACAGGCTTGTATCTCATTCTCTTCCAAGAATAGCGCGGAGGCCTCGTTCGGCAAACAGGATTGTAATCCTATTTTTAAGGGCAGATAATGTTTGACAAAGTGGCCGGGTGTCTGGCAGCGACGGCTCTGAAGCCAGCAACAGTTCTGTAGTTAATGTATTAATTCGGTGCAGAGCTGAGCAGATGCCACCCTTCGTTCAGTGTCAGGAAGTATTACCTTTTTCCGTCTGCCAGATTGGCATCTTCCCTGGCCTTTTCATGCCTGGCTTCCCAGCTGGCAGGATGCGCGCAGCCACGGCCGTTTGATCCACTTGACTGCCCGACGCCGCGGAGAGGCACGACAAGCGAAAGGCCAGCAGGAGAAAAAGTATTCCGTGTTTCATCTGCATGTAAACAGGACCATAAATAAGACACATTCTTCCAGCACTGAAAAAGCTGCAGAATTTGGGTTGTTTTTTGTTTTACGCTATGACGGTGGTTTAGGCTTTATTGTTGGCGGTGTGTAGCATGAGGCGCTGGTTCTTTTTTCTTTTACTATCTCAGTCTAATGAAGCACCGACATGCTCAGCATGCTAAATCTGCAGTGAATCCTTTTTCTTTGTTGTTATGGTTTAATCTGAGAGAGAGAGAGAGAGAGAGAATATCTTATACCACTCATTAAAGTAAACCTGAGATGAAACACATCTCAGGTTCTATACTTACCTGGGGCTTCCTGAAGCCCCCTTGAGGCCGCTCAGTCCCTCGCCATCTCCCTGGGTGTCTCTCCATTGCGCATGTTGCGCTCCTGTCGCCGGGAGCATTCTACACCTGTGCGGGGAGGGGAGCAGAGCCACCCTGGGAGACGGTGAGGGACTGAGCAGCCACAAGGGGGCTTAAGGAAGCCTCAGGTAAGTATGGTACTTAGATGTATTTCATCTCAGGTACACTTAAAGGCGAGTTTTACTTATTTTTTGTGTTGCGGTGGGGATGTAATGCTCAGAGGTGGGCAAGGGGGGACACATGTCCCTAGGCGCAGCACTGTAATGGGGCACAGAGCATGGCCACCGTACCCCAAGTGAGTGACAGGCAGCTCGCTGGCTGCCCGAAGTGCCCCTCTACAGAGGAGTGCAAATGTGTTAACAGCAGCAGAACAAGGGGGGCACATGATCTGGCTAACTATATGAGGTACATCTGGCTATCTAAATGAGGGGAAGGGAGACACATCTGGTTATCTAAAGGGGGGCGCAGTTGGCTATCTAAACGGGGGGAACGGGGGCAGATCTGGGCAGCATTTGTACATTTGGCTCCACACATGACCATACCCACATTCTGATGCGTGGCCATGCACAATTTGTCCAGAGGTGGGTGCAACAACTGTCTTTGTCCCCGGGCGTTGAAAAGCCTAGCTACACCTCTAGCAATGCTCCTACCGCAATGCCAAAAATGAAAAACACATGACCCTGCAGCAGAGTGCGCCGACAGGATCATATGCACAGCTCCGCCCTCCACTCAGTGACGTACTCCCTGCTGGGCAGGAAGTTCATCACTGGGATTCCCATTCGTCTGCGCATGCGCACTGCAACCCATCCAGCATGCTTAAAAGTGGGTATCTTGAACACAGTGATTTACTGCATTACACTTTATGTCACTACAGTGCCTCCGAAACTCTGACATAACATTCAATAAAAATGTGTTTTCCTACTTTACTACTGTATTACTCATACAGTTATCATATTTGCTTTTGTGCATAAGTAATATTGTCTGTTTACAAATTACAAGTTTCCAAAGTGTAGTTTATCTTGCCCTGAAAGCTGCCATTGCATTTTATTCAAACTGCTTTTTATTATATATTAACATCTTCTAAATAGCTGTTCTTAGCTGTTTGTATGCCTGAAGCACAGAGAGCTTCACAGAGAGCTCCTTTTCACTTGTTACACTGTGTTTACACCCATGTATCAACAGTGGAATACAAACAAAGATACTGTTATCTCCAGTTTGGATGCGGATTTGATGCTGAATAGCAGGACAAAGTGTTTTGTTTAATCATTTAAGTGATGTTCTGCTAAAACAAAATTCTGGGATAGTAGCTTTCAAGCGGTGAGGAATCTTTTAGAGCAAAGTAGAAATGCTGACTTTCAGACCACTTTAAGACCAGCTTGCTCAGTGATCTCGTAATATTTTAAAATGTCACTGATTCACCTCCCCGAATAAATACGGCAAGGTGCCAGTCTCTATAAAAGTCTACGGGCTTGTAGCTCACAACTCAGGAGGCGGGCAATTACTAGGCGTTTTAAAAAGTACATTCCCTCTGAAACACCATTAAGATTAACATTAAACAATATTACTAATTTAAGCGGCGATCATGAAGCAGAGCCTATCTTCTTGTTCGGAATGAAAGCGACATCGCGGCCTGCCATGTTATAATGAGCTTACTTTATGATATGTTTACCAACCTCATTTCCTTAATGGCATTGTGGGCAGGCTGAGAAATGAAGCGCCGTCCGTGCCAGCGCATGAGGAACTTTCGCGCTGTAGCCTGGAGTTTACCCGACGTGCTCTTCCGCGGGAAAACGAGCGCCGCGTCGCAGAAGCTTAATTATTAAACATCTCTATACGGAGCAGCACAGCATGTAATTGCTACAGAGAGAGGAGGAAATTCTCAGCGTTTGAAGCACAAATGAGCTCGTTCTGAAGGCCTGTTTGTAAGAAAAACTCCCCGTTACCCGTATTAGCTGGCAGAAAAAACAAAACCATAAAGTGTAACGGCAGCCACAGAAATGTGACCACTGCAAATCCAACCTATCAGCATAGGCATACGCAGGGGAGAATTACAGCTGCCCCAAATCACCCCTTACACCAGGGCTGGTGCAGTGTCTGGGGACAGGCACAAGTTGAGACACCAAAATATCTGCAGGCATCCTGCAGCTCACAGCACTGCTACAGTTGACTTTGGATGGAGCAGCTGTGTGTGCACAGAGCATAGAGCAGCAGCGTGTGTACAGAGCATAGAGCAGCAGCGTGTGTACAGAGCATGGAGCAGCAGTGTGTGTAAAGAGCATGGAGCAGCTTTGGGCAACAAGGTTTTCGGCTACAGTAGGGCACCCCTTTGTAGTCCATATTTTTTTGGGCTATAAGGTTTTCGGCTACAAGGTTTTTGATTCTGCTTCAAAAGGGCGCCCCTTTGTAGCCCATATTTTTTATTCGGCTACAGGGTTTTCGGCTACAAGGTTTTTGATTCTGCTACACAAGGGCACCCTTTTATAGCCGAGATTTTTGATTCGGGGGTGCAAGGGGGGTTGGGATTAGGCATCACAAGCGGGGGGGGGGTGGGGGGGGGGTCTAAGGGTTAGGCACCACCAGTGGGTTTAGGGTTAGGCACCACCTGGGGGGTCTTAAGGTTAGGCACCACCTGGGGGGTCTTAGGGTTAGGCACCACCTGGTGGGTCTTAAGGTTAGGCACCACCTGGGGGGTCTTAGGGTTAGGCACCACCTGGGAGGTCTTAGGGTTAGGCACCACCTGGGGGGTCTTAGGGTTAGGCACCACCAGGGGGGATTAGGGTTAGGGGAGGGTTCTTTGTGAGAGTAGGGAGAAATTAGGTCATAGTAATCACCAGGGGCTGTCTTAGGGTTAGCCACCATCTGGGGAGGGTTCTGTGTGAGAGTAGGGAGAAGTTAGGTCATAGTAATCACTTTTCTCAGCTATATCTAGAGCCCTTTTATAGCCTAACAAATTTTGCCTATGACAGCATCCTTTTGATAAACTAAAACTATATGGCATATATGGGCTACAACAGGCGCCCTTTGTAGCCGAATTTGGCATATATGGGCTGCACAAGGCACCCTGTGTAGCCTAATTTGGCATATATGGGCTACACCAGGCACCCTTTGTAGCCGAATTTGAAATATATGGGCTACACCGGACGCCCTTTGTAGCCGAATTTGGAATATATGTGCTACACCAGGCGCCCCTTGTAGCCGAAGTTGGTATATGAGCTACACCAGGCACCCTTTGTAGCCGAATTTGGCATATACAGTATGGGCTACACCAGGCGCCCTTTTTTCCAGGTGCCCTTTTCAAATAGACGCTGTAGACTACATACTGTAATAAACGCACAGGTAAATGGAATTTGTTTTTATGGCGGATAATCCCACTTTAGGGAGTTGCCAAAGAACATGAAGATGTTTTTCAAACTTTCTTGGACTTAAAAAATACACCTGCCCATTGTCTCACCCCACACACCCGCACTAACCCGCCGCACTCACTCACATACCCCGCCCATCGTCTCACCCCACACACTCGCACTCACCCCACACACCAGCACTCACCCCACTCACCCGCACTCACACACCCGCACTCACCCCACTCACCCGCACTCACACACCCGCACTCACCCCACACACCCGCACTCACCCCAAACACCCGCCCATCGTCTCACCCCACACACCCGCCCACCGTCTCACCCCACACACCCGCACTCACCCCACACACCCGCACTCACCCCACACACCGGCACTCACCCCACACACCTCTCCTATCTGCTCCTCGACAATTCCATCTAATTGCTTCACAACTTATTTGTGCATCAGTGGTTTTGATAATGAAGCAGCAAAGCCATTTGATGACAATAACACAATGCCTTCAATCAACCGGAATTCAGAGCGCTAAAACCGATTCAGCCTGGAGATCTGCGTATTTTCCAATTGATAAAACTATTGTATTAACTTTCTTAAAATACTTCCGCCCTACGTAGATAGGCTGCCGACAGAAAATTTACATTTTAATTATAGCAGATGACAGAACATGACACAGCGGTACCCCGACTTGAAGCGACGACGAAAAAAAGAGGGATTAGGTTTTTCCACTAGAAGAAAATAATGGATGCATTGTGTGCCTCCGCTATATCGAGGGACACAAAAAAATGTCCTTTCTTTTTCCTTGGCTTCTTTTATGTTTAAAAATATTTAGCTGGTTTCCCTTTGATAAACCATTGACTGGTGTATCGATAATGAACCATTGTTTTTGTAGCCGACTGGCTGCTATCTGAGGCATGCATTCTTTTCTCGTAGACGATACATGGTGGCTTTTTCTGTAGAAGAAAATTGGCTTCAATTCATCAGTTTCTTTGAAGTTTAGTTCCCACTTTCCCAAAATTGTTATTCGCTCCTGATCTGCTTTACTGAATTCAGTAAAAGCAACAGATTTCTATGTGTGTGCCTGTGGGGGGATGGAGCGGCGTACGTAGGTACGTGTTACCGGTGAGTTGGGCAACGGGAAAAATGAATGATGGCTCAGGGGTGTAACTAGAAATCACTGGGCCCCCATGTGAATCTTTGGATCGGGCCCACCCAGCTGCTGTTGCTGGAGGCGGGAGCGCTGAGGGTAGCCCAAGATGAGGGAAGGGGGGAGTCGGACCCCCTCCCCACTGCTGTTTGTGCATGTTGCTCCCGCCTCCTGCACTGCACCCTCTCCTTCCCTAAAGAGGTCCCCAGAGCCAGGGCCCCCTCAGGCTTCTCTCACTAAGGCCCCCCTGCAGCTGCATCCCTTACAGGGGCTATTGTTACGCCCCTGGCTCTCACTGCTACCACAAAACTCCCCGGCGGCGTATAATACTATTCCCCCTCCCGAGTTGTCACAACTTAAAGGATATAAAAAAGTGACACTGAGAGCCCAATATAGTGTAGTATGTAAATGGATGATGTAAAAGAGTACAGTTATATATACTCACAAACAGAGGCGTCTGGTGCATCCCAGAGCTTTTACTGTTGTGTGCTCCCCTATTTTTATTGCCCAAGGAAGCAGGACTATGCCTGTGAAACGCATTGCAACACTTTGTGGAGAATACCTGAAAATATTATGTCTATTTAAATTGACAGTTTTTGTGTCTGCTTATAGGAGGTAAGTCCACCACTGCCTTTCAAGCATTTGTAAACTATTTAACTTATTTTATACTTCTGGCGCCTCTGTTTACAACGCAACTCAGAGAGAGATATAATTACCTTTATGCCAGGGTCGGATTTAAGCCAAGGCCACATAGGCTATGGCCTAGGGCACCACAGGATAAAGGGCAGGTTGACAGCAGGTTATGCTAGGGGCAAGGGAAGGGCCATTTTGTGATTAATTCCAAACCTACAGCCTTTCCAGCAGTCCTTTTGCTATGTTAAAGTGTAACTATCGGGCATAAAATCAAAAATCAATTATTTATTTTTATCTGGTAAACAAGTAATGGGGATGCTTGCTAACCAGGCAATCCAAAAGTTAAAACCTCTATTACTTTTCTTGATGATAAATTATCATTCCCCAGTTTACCTGACTCTTATTTGGTACACACAAAATTTGGTACACAAAAAGGAAGTTGCAGGGCATGCTGGGTTGTCCTTTTTTGCTTCTCTACTTCCCCTCAGACTTAACTAATGCAGTCTGATTGGCTGAAGCCTCTGTTCCCTCCTGTTTTCCCCTGCCACACCTCTGTTCCTTTCTGATTGGCCAATATTTCTCATGCTGAGACAATGCACTTTCTATAGTGAAGGGCGGGCAAATCAGGTAGAGGAGAGTAAGAGAGGAAATTACATCAGGATTGGCTTCGAGATAGCCAAAGTTAAAATGGGAAATGCTAAGAAGGATTTTCTCTTTTTTTACTGTAGAAAAATCACTAGTATCAAAACATGGACAGTGCAATACATATGTTATGTAAATAGAGCAAGTATTTATCTACTTACATATGTGTTTTTTTTTCTGAGATAGTATGGCTGACAGCTCCTCTTTAACAGATCTGCTGCCTGCTATCAAAATGGCCGTCTTGCAGATAACAGAAGCACTTGAAGGAAATGGCCGTGGCTCTCTATAGCCGAGCGTGTCATTCTGGAGTGGCGCTATCAATCCCATAATCGAAAGCAAGCTGACCGACACCCCCCTCCCCCTCCGCTTCCTATTACAACAGGCCAATTAATGTGCTTGTTTCCATGCACAAAGTTGCAATTGAGGCCTTCATCCTGAGGGACAGACCACATCTCCATATTCAGTCATCCCTAACAATGTCAAGGCCATCACACCTTCTGTACGCCACATTTATGAGTCTGTTCCAGATCATGTGCTTACATTTGCTGCCTTTTAAAATTAATAATCCATTTCCAGGGGGAAATTAAATATGTGAATATTGATTTAGCGGGGATTACTCTGTGACTCATATCTCTTTAGTCACCTCCACCTCCTCTGCGAGAGCAGCGGAGTAACCTTTTGTTTTATGGCAAATGTCACCAGTGGTAACAATGCAACTTAGCATTAAGGAGATGAAAATGTGTGTAAATATAGATATATATTTTCAGGAATGTTGTAATGAGGATATTCCAAGGATGACCAGTGTTGCTGGCGAATTTTCGTTAAATTCATATTTGCAATAACAACATTGCTCTTTTCAATTTTGAGAAAATGTTCGAAAAACAAGCTTGTATTTTTGCATTTTCGCAAAAAAAAAAATCTATATTTTTACTACAAAAACATGGAAAAACTATATATAAAACCCTGACATAATATTCAATAAAAACATGTTTTCCTACTTTTTATAAGCCATACGGTTATCATATTTGCTTTTGTGCATAAGTATTATTATTCATTTAGAAATTGCAAGTTCCCAAAGTACATTTATTTTTGCTCTGAGAGCTGACTTTGCTTTTTATTCATAACTGTTTTTTTTTTTTTTCACCTTGAAATAGAAGCAGAAATACTTTCTGACTGTCTGGCCTAGTGCACACCAGAGCGGTTCTGCTGCGGTTTGCGATCTGCTTGCGGGTGCGGATCCGCTAGGGTAATTTCAATGGGCTGGTGCACACCAGAGCGGGAGGCGTTTTGCAGAAACGCATACTCCCGGGCTGCTGCAGATTTTGGATTGCGGATGCGTTTCTGCCTCAGTGTTAAGTATAGGAAAAACGCAAACCGCTCTGAAAAACGGCACTTCAGAGCGGTTTGCCAGGCGTTTTTTGTTACAGTAGCTGTTCAGTAACAGCTTTACTGTAACAATACATGAAATCTACTACACCAAAAATGCTTCCCAAAACCGCGGATCTGCTAGCGGTTTTTGGTGTGCACCTGGCCGACGTCTTTGTTCAGGAGAGTCTGCAGTGTCAGAGAAGTGTTTGTTTACATTCCTCACTCGATACAATTAAACACAAGATAACATTATCTCTAGTTCGGATGCGTCCAGCTTTCCCGGCATTGAGCTTTTCTGTCCTGTGTTTAACCCTTTGAATGCTGTTCTAGTAAAAAAAAAAAAGATGCTGGTAGTATATAATGTGCTGTAAATAATGTTTTAGAGCAAATAAGAATTGCTCGGTTTCAATCCGCTTTAACGTGAAGATGTTTACAGCAACAACAAAAAAATCTATATTTTTACCGTGAAAATTTGCAAAAAGTGTGAAAACCGTAAAAAAATAACAAAACTTATTTTCAATGGCATTTTCTCCTGAAAATCATATTGAACATTATTTTCGCGAAAATGAATGCAAAAAGAATATTGGCATTTTCGCTCATCATCACTAAGGATGACCATGACTCAGGCGAGCCTGAAATATCTTACTTGCTCTTGCTGTTAAAACAAATCTGAAGGGAAAATAAACGTATGAGATAATGAATTGTATGCGTAGTACGGATAATCGTAACTAGAACATTAGTAGCATAGAAAGGAGTCTCATATAGTTTTTCAAGTACAGGAAAAGGTAAAAAAAAACTTGAGTTGTTATCTAGGCAAAATAGCTTCTCTGAGCTAGTCAACCAACTTGGTCAAACTCAGTCGTGCTTTCTGAAGAGCTTATACAGCTGAGAAACAGGAGAGACAGTTGAGATAAGGTTTTACTACAGGAAAGTTCTGGTGAAAAAAAAAATCTGGTATAGTTTAACGAAAACCTGTATTGAGAAAAACCTCCATGGGGGGTACTCACCTCGGGTGGGGGAAGCCTCCGGATCCTATTGAGGCTTCCCCCATCCTCCTCGGTCCCACGGCGGCGGAGATAAAGCTCCCCGAACAGCGGGGATGTAAATATTTACCTTCCTGCGCAGGGGCAGTATCGGCTCTCCGCCTCGGACATCACTGTAGGGCTGCTCTACTGCGCAGGCGCAAATCTTTTGCACTTGCGCAGTAGAGCGGACCCGACGGAGATCGGCTATTTTCGCCTATCTACTTGCGGAAAGCCGCAACAGCACCCCCGCTGGAGCCAGGAAAGGTAAATAAATCAGAGCTTGTCAGCGCTTGTCAAGGGAGGATTCTGGGACACTCCGGGGGAGCCAACGCTGGACTGACTGCAGCTACAGGGGAGGGGGAAGCCTCATTGGGACCCTGAGGCTTCCCCCTCCCGAGATGAGTACTTTTTTTTGATACAGGTTATCTTTAAAAAGGAAGCTTTCCTTTAAAACAGTTTAAATGATAAGTATAGCATACCTCAATGATGGACGAACGGCAACAATAAGGAAAATAATACAAATTTTTTTTAATCATTAGACAACACATTTCTTGAGGTAAATAGAAAATGCCAAGGCGCTCCTCATGATTTGAGAGGGATTGGGGGGTTCATGTTAGTGCTGCAGAACAAACCATTACCGACGTTCTGCAGTCATAGGATAAGCCATGCAAGAAGAGAAGTAGCTAAACTGGCAGATGCAAGTTACATTACACACACAAGATACCATGATGTGGGACAGATACAAGCAAACGGCTGTTACATTCAGGATGACCCCGGTGTATGTATATATGCGAGTGTCCTGGAAGCAATCACTTCACATATTTTTATTTCTTTTTCTTGAACGTAGAGTTACACTTTAATCAGTCAATTCATAGACCCACATTTTGTAGATTGGGCAGTGAAACAATAAATTGTGTTCGCAGTTTGGAGGCGTTGATGTATAGCTGTTTAACCGCAGATAAAATAAAAATCGATTCTTTGTTGCCGAGGTGAAGTTTGTGCGGCTTGCAGCATTATCATAACAGAATGCAGAATATACATTAATGTATTCATTTTCAGCAACCTGCCCCCCCCCCCTCCTTCTCTTTACTGATTCAATCCCTTTTCCATTAAACTTGGCTTTAGCGAATGTGATCGCGTTTAAATCCCCAGGCCCCGCTGTAAGACAACGGATAAGGATTGGCGTGGAAGGGAATAATATACTGCAACATAATACAGAATATATTTACAAGTAAATAAGTCGGCTTCTTTTGCTCGTGGACATGAAAGTAATGTAAAGCTTTACTGGATCAAGGGCAGGCGACACAGAGAGGAGGACTCCATTTTGGGACGGACCCAGGGCCCTTCCTGGCGGTTTCTAATCTTGTGAATTGGAAAATTGTAGCCTACGTTAATTCTTATTGCCGACAAATTAATAGCTATTATACAGAAATGTTGTTATTTCTCAAATAAATGATGTGTAAATAGTTATCAGGCCAGATATACCTCAGTAAGCCAAATTTACGGAACCAACATAACAAACCCTTCCCATAATTACTGTATATACTCACGTATAAGCCTAATTTTTCAGCACTAAAAATGTGCTGAAAAGTTACCCCCTCGGCTTACATGCGAGTCAGTTGAGCAGAATGGATGGTGGAGCAGGTTTTGTTACGGACAAAGGAGCGTAAGGATGCACTAGTAATTCTGCTCTTGCCAGCTGGCTCCTTGCTGAGCCCATGCCCCCCATCTCCTGCAAAATGGCATGCAGAGTGCACTGCTCAAGACTACCTGTGTTCCCTGGCTTGTGGAGCAGGGCAAGCCACGTGTCAGCGGTGCAGTGATCAGGGATTTTTCCTGTGTGGCATATCTATGACCCCATCTAGCGGCATCTTGAGACACAACTATCATCCTTGTGGCACATCTGGCTAAGGGGAGGGGTGCTGACTTGTACTGGATGCACATCTGGCTATTGTAGAGTAGGCTATACTGGGGAGGGGCTTATATGCGAGTCAATCACGTTTTCCTGGTTTCTGAGGGAAAAGTGGGTACCTCGGCTTATATGTGAGTATATACGGTATTATAAGGAGTGCACAGCCACTTTATGAAAACATTATACTTTGCATTGTGTTAAACATTGAACAGAGGTGCCAAAATAAAGGAGGATGGATTAAAAGTACTTTAAAAAGGGAGGAGGTAATGGACTTACCTTACCAGATGGACAAAAAAGGTCAATTTTCAATAGAAAATTTCAGGAATCGAAAATTCCACACAATGCAATGTGTTTCACAGGTACTCGTCCCTCTTCATCAGGCAAAAAAAGGGTGCTGTCTTAGCCAACAGAGCTCCCCACCTGCTGATACAGTGATTGCTTAAGTGGTAACCCACCTTTGTGAGTATATTTTCTCTGCTTCATTATTGACCAGAATTGTGCTAACAAAATACACCATTAGGGACTCTTGATTGTTATTTTGTCTTTCAAGCATTATACGTTTTATGTACAGCCTGGGTTTTTACAAGTTGAAACATTATACAATAAAAAGAGGAGCTGCCACAATTGAGGCAGACCAAATGTAAAACTGTTATAGATTAATTTTGGCATTTCCATTGATGTACATTACATGCAAATCCCACTCAGAAAAAATCATCACCATAGCGTGGTTTACAAATGCAAAATAAGCCCCAAAAAGACAAAAATAAGAAAAACAGGGGTCAAATGAGATGACCTTGAAATGCGTTAGATGTTCGAAGAACGCAAAATCACAATTCTGTACAACAAAAGCGGATTTTGATAAGTGTAGACAACAAAGGCAGGGGTGAGCAAACCTTTTTTTTTTTTAATCGGGCCACATTCCTCTTGAATGCGGCCTACTGCATTAGTCCGTCCCTCCATTATTTCTTCTGTCCCTCCCTCCGGACTTCTGCAGCCAGGAATGATTGGGTGTAACTCACACAATCGCTCGTTCCAGTGGCGATCTCCATGGCGACGGCGGCATCATGTGACACACTGGTACGTAAGGACGCCAGGTCACATGATGCTGCCATTGCTATGGAGATCATCGCTCTAACGAGCGATTGGTTGAGTTACTTCTTGTACGTGTGCTACATGTATTTTTTTATTGAACGGCAGGAGGGAGAAGGGGAGAGGAGCGGAATGCGGCCCTATATTGACGGGCGGCTTCATAGCATCGGCCCGCAGGCCGTAGTTTGCCCAGGACTGCCCTAAGTGGAAACCCACACAGCATTAGGCGGCGATTTCATTGTTTTGGCTCATGAGTGTATCTCGGTGGCTGTACATGACTGGCAGATAAGAGGTTTTTAGTCTTTTTTTTTACTCTTTTGAATTTCATACCTTCCCTGTTAACAAGAACACTCAGCGATAGTCTAACAGCTTTTATGTCGCCTTGTAATGTTTTGGCTGCTCCCGCATTAAATAGCCCTGTATGCCAAGATGTTTGTCTGTAATGAGGTGTATGTAAACACACTGGCACTAATACCCTTTGAAAGAAATAAACTAGCAAGGCTTGTGAAGATAAAGATATTCAAGATGAAAAAAACCCACTTTGATATTCTAACAAAAAATCCCGCACAGATATTAAAGTTTTTTGGTGTATTTATAAATAAGAGTGGTTACACAAATGCATCAATGAGGATCTGACCGATTACGCAGACTACTCGCTTTACTGATCTTAAAGGTTCCCATACGTCTCTCGACTTGGCAGTCAGTTGAAAATCGTGCCTCCAAGAGTATGCCCGATCGATGATGTGTCCAATTTCAGGGCCGCATGTATCGATAGAACATCCTGCAAGATGTTGGCCCGTTGTAGTCGATCAGGTGCCCGGCGGTAACAGGAGAAGCGGTGAATGCGATGAAACTCCGTTTAGGACGTGTAATTTATACATTACCTCTCCTGTGTTGCCCACCATGCAGTGCCCACCCATCCGCTACTTTTCCATTAGTGGAGTACACGCCGCCATAGTGGCGAGTGTGTGATGTCACACATGCCGTGGGCTTTTGCACCAGTGTCGTGTATACAGCTAATGGAAGAGCGGGGGTTCCTGAAGATGGATGAGCGTCACAGAACATCACAGGTCAGGTGATGTATAAATGCACACATAGGTACATTTATACCCTGGGGGGGCAGTGGCGAGGCGGCAGACTCGGGCGATTTCTGAGAGATTTAATGCTGTAATTGATTGGGAGTCGGCCTGTGGTATATGGGCAGCCAACAGATCTCTCTATAATCAGATTCGATTAGAGCGAGATTTATCTCTTGGTAAAATCTGCACATCATTGCTAGATGTATTGCTCCATTGCCTGTTTTTAACCTCCTGAGCGATAATCCCGAGCTGAGCTCGGGGTATATCGCGCAGGAGGATTTCTCAGGCCCTGGTGGGCCGATTTGCATAATTTTTTTTTGTTACACGCAGCTAGCACTTTGCTAGCTGCGTGTAACTTCCGATCGCTGCCGCTCGCCGCCGCCGCGCCGTGCAGCCCCCCCCCTCCCCGACCCCTTGCGCAGCCTGGCCAATCAGTGCCAGGCAGCGCTGAGGGGTGGATCGGGACTCCCTCTGACGTCACGATGTCCATGACGTCGATGACGTCATCCCGCCCCGTCGCCATGGCGACCGGGGAAGCCCAGCAGGAAATCCTGTTCTGAACGGGATTTCCTGCTTACTCTGATCGCCGAAGGCGATCGGAGTGGGTGGGGGGATGCCGCTGCGCTGCGGCTATCATGTAGCGAGCCCTGGGCTCGCTACATGATTTAAAAAATAAAAAAATAAAAAAAAAATAGTGCTGCGCCACCTCCTGGGCAATATAATTGTATTGCCCAGAGGGTTAAATAGAAATATGCCCCGACTTGTTTATATTAAGAAATGACTCATCTGTAGCCTTTACACCTCTGTGCAGTGTTCGCTGTAGTGCTGCTGATAAGATCTCTGTAGAAATAGAGTATAGAGCAGGGATGAGCAGAAACTACGCCAGTGCGAATTTAGGCATCGTAGTTCGCATCTACACATTGTAGTTCATAGGTGAAGTTTCAAAACTACGCTTACGAATTTACGCGTAGCGAAGTATAGGGATGGCCCAGCCTTGGAGAACTCATGGAGAAGCATGTAATCAGTTTAATCAGCTGACAGATTTGTAAGGCTCTGATTTGCTGGTCATGATCATGTGTTAAACCAGGAAGTCATCATAGCAAATCAGAGGCTTACAAAAAAATCAGCTGATCAAACTGTTCATGTGCTTCTCCATGAGTTCTCCTAGGCTGGGCCATCTCTAGCGAAGTACCGCTACGCGTAGCTTACGCCTATTATACATAGTTAACATGTGTATTGGATAGTGAACTACGAATGCGCTACTAGCGTCTAATTTTCCGCATGCGATTGTATGTTTACAAATTTACGCATTGGAAAGGGGAATATATGCATAGAAGAGTTCCCGGTTTAAGCATTTAGAAAGGAATTAATGCATAAAAGTTTCTGCATGCGGGCATATGGATCCATATACTTCACAATGCATACAAAGCGAATATTTGATTTCGAAGCCGTAGTTTGGTGAAGCGTAATTGCGAAAAACTACGTGTATTTCCAGTGTAGCGAAGTTGGCTGACTACGACCAGAAGGTATTGGTTTGCTGGGGGTGATATATCAATTTCAGTGATGATCCTAATGTGTAATTACGATTTTATGAAATTTCACATTATTTTCGTTATTACAATTGTAATGGACAAATTGCAGTCACAAAAAATTACGTGAAATTTAGTGTCATTATGACCATACACCAATTTTCCATAATTACATTTGTTTCCGTAATTACGATTGTTTTCGGGATGAATTTCCATGTGGAAACCAAATTACGATTTCATGTTACCTGTAATTTCGTGTAAAACAAGAAATTCCAATTTCTGTTTTCTGTAATTTTTGTAATACAGGCAAATATATATAGATGGGGGGGGGGGGGGGTGGCAATAGAGCATCCCTTCTAGGTAAGTAAATGCATGCACTTCCCACAGCTCACACTTTTTAAGATCCTCCTGGGGGGGGGATTTGTTTGAGTTTTCAGAAGCTTGGAGTCCGTGAAAGCAGGGTCCGTGGAGGTGTGGCTCTGAGGGAGAAGAAAGAGAGATGACTGACTTATATAAGAGATATGGGCAGTACCACTGCAACTGCAATGGGTGCAGCAACACTAATAGGTGGAATTTACCATCCTGTGACCCGGGTCTTGGGCGGTTGCATCCAAGGGCGGCGCCTAGACATGAAATAGGGGTTGCTACATTCGACAGAAAAGTCTGCAAAATGGGAGAAACACATGAAAATGGAAGCTGATGCCCAAGGAAGTTGTACATGAAAGAGAGGAGCAGCAGTACATTAATAATACGTGTGGAAGAGGGGGCTGCACATGGAATGGGAGGGGCTGCTGTACATGGATGTTACACACAGAAGAGGAAATGGGCTGCACATGGAAGGGAATCCCCAATATTGACCTAGGGGCAGAAAAAGTATAAATCCGGCCTTGCCTGTGACTACTCCTAACTTTTGAAAAAATAAAATAAAAATTTAACAGTATAAACTACACATGCTCTTCCTGTTGACTGTCCAATCTAATGACACATCATTGAGTTTTCCTTGAAGCATGAGCACTCTAATGCTTTTAAGTTCCTAGCGGTAAAATCTATAGGTAGATGAGGAAATTGAAAACCTGCGTGTCATCTGTATAGGGGACTCGGAGGATATTTTCTTTTTTCAGGAGGATGTCAGATCCCGTAGGGAAGAGCTGCAGCTATTTCTGCCATGCCTTCCCCATAACAGGATATGAACATGATAATCTCAGTAGATTATCCCTCCGCCCTGCTCTATCCGGGGTCAGCTAATAAGCGAACACGGAGAACGCTTTGCGGGCCGAGCAGCGGCCTGAAGAAAATTGTGCTTGAACGCTGCTGCTTTCTGCTGGGTTTCCATCAGCAGCAAGAAACTTAATTATACTTGAGTACAAAATTTATACTCCATCCAACCAAGGACGCAGGCAGCAAAACAGTATATTACTTCTCCGCTACCAAGATAGATGGCACTTCGTAATTGGAAAAGAAAAGTAAATGCAACTATAAAAAAAAAAAAAGACTGTTAAAGTGAACGACGTTTATAGTGATCTGAATCTCCTATCCGTAGCAGTTCTAGCAATGAAATCCTTCAGGGGAGGCTTGCATTAGGGCTGGTTCTAGTCACAATGTGGCCCTGGGCATGGGCGTACCAATACCCCCTTGCGACCCCCGCGTTTGCTGGGGGGCCCAGGGGCTTTGGGGCCCCTCCTCTTCCCATCCGCATGCAGAGTAGGGCAGGGAGCGTTATATTAACATGCTCCCAGCGTTGCGAATCTCTATGCATCACAGCAGTAGCACTCTCTGCTGCCCTTCACCGAGCTCCCGATCACGTGACTTGCATCGGTCATGTGATAGGGAGCTGGTGAATGGCAGCAGAAAGAGTGTGCTGTGATACCCAGAAGAGACCCGCAGTACTGGAAGCAGGTAGCGAGGTCCACTTTGAAAAAGTCGTGATGCTGATCGGATCAGTTCATTTTGGCGCGCGGCTCTGAGAGCTGAGCACCGAAGCTGGACGCCCCATAGCAGCAATGCTATGCTGTGCGGGGTGCATAGTAGTAATTCTGGGCTCTGGCGGCTGCCAGACCCCGAATTACATTGCCCTCCGGAGGGGGAATAGTATTTAACGCTGCCTCAGAGTTTTGCGGCAGCGGTGAGAGCCGTCGTTCGGCTCTCCCCGGTCCAAACTGAGCGGCGCCAATTTAATATGTACTCGATACTGATAGCTCCCTGAAGCTGCCCTTCCCCCGTAAAATCACCACAAATAACAAATTCCATTGGGTTTGGTTAGTGCCACATTTGTGCCCATTTGTGCTGCTTTCATTTTGAAGCTTATTATAATAATTTATTTTTCCAGATGAAGATATCACCCAGCCCCCACTACTTACAGACATGAAACCGGTATAGTTGGGCAATGCCATCATGTTTGTACCTGTCTATGCTGCAAACATCATTTTCTTTAGTAGTGATAATACCAATACCCCCTTCAGCAAGGAATATCTGTTCACTGTTTAAAGGGTACCTCGAGTTTCAGATTATAGCTCTGTATTTTAGTAGTTAAATAAGTCACATGACCTGATCTAGTGTCTATCCCAGGCATGGGCAAACTCGACCCTCCAGCTGTTATGGAACTACAAGTCCCACAATGCATTGCAGGAGTCTGACAGCCACAGTCATGACTCATAAAGGCAAATGCATTGGGGGACTTGTAGTTCCGTAACAGCTGGAGGGCCGAGTTTGCCCCTGCCTGGTCTATCCTGATCTCTCCATATGCTAAACCGGAAAAGCTGCTCTGCAAGGCTGTCAGATGTTAACAAGATTAGAGTGGTTTATTACTCCTAACTATATAATAAACAATGTCTGTGTGACATGCCCCCCTGTGTCTGCCCCCTGTGACAGAAATGTCATTACAGTAAACCCAAGGAGAGCAATACATTTTTTTTCCTGCAGCCCTATGAAACATGGGGGTTCCTTCACAAAATTTTTCTCATAAATCAGGCTTTCAAATATGTGCAAGTTAAGATGTGTACCCGAGGCAAACCACTTGTACAAAATAAAATACTTACCTAAGTCTCTGGATTCCACGCCATCCTTCAGTCTGCCATCACCGAGAATGGACCCACTGAAGAATACCGACAAGGGCTTGTTGGGAATACGATCGGGGCCACACTTCTCTTCAAGCACAAGCAAGGCCATGCTGAGCCTGGGCGAGTAATGGCCACGCCTGCGCTGTAAGCTGGAGATGCTCGTGCACGGCCTCAATGTTAAAGAGAAACTATAACCAAGGATTGAACTTCATCCCAATCAGTAGCTGATACCCCCTTTCCTATAAGAAATATTTACCTTTTCTCAAACAGATCATCAGGGGGGGTCTGTATGGCTGATCTTGTGGTGAAACCCCTTCCACAGTGTGATGTCAGCGTTTCACAGCACTGAGGTCCTGACATCACACTGTGGGAGACTTGTTGCATTGTGCGAAACAACAGCTGCAAGCAGCATCTCCTTCCAGTGACATCACCTGCCAGCAGTAAAAATGTCACCATGTGATAAATGTCAGAATGTAAATCAGGGAGAGGATAGATTTTACTATGAGCAAACACTGACTAAATCATTTATACATAATTATTGTAAAAATGAAGACCTTTTTTATTTCATTATTTTCACTGGAGTTCCTCTTTAAGGAGGGTCCCGACTTCCGAGCACCAGCGGAAGACAGCGTGGGAAGGATCCTGAGACTTCCCTCTTTAGTAAGTATTTGAATGTTTTGCCTGAGGACCTTCTGTGTGTTTTCTTTAGGCTGCATTCACACTTAGATGAGTTGAGTTTTGTCACATTGCAGCATGCTTTTTTCAAAGGGATGCAACGCAACTCAACGCCTCTAATGTGAATACAGCCTAAAAGTTACCCTTTACATGTATTGTCTTTCCACACTTGCAGGGCTGAATGTATCCCTCCCAGGTTGAGCTGCTGCCAGCTTCTGTTGGCGGGGTGCTGATGCTGCGGTCACCCGTGGTGGGTTGCCATGGCTGCGAGATGCTTCTCCCAATGCTGAGCTGAAAGGAATAGTGATTTCAGCCAAGAAAGATATTTTTTGTTTCTAATAACTAAAACTCTCATGTAGCAACTGATGAACAAACAGTGCTGCCAAAGGGTCGTGTCAATGGGCACCGCAGGCAAGGAAATCTTGTTTAATTTTTCATTTAATTTAAAGAGGAACTGTACTGAATATAACTTGATGAATAAAATTGTTTATTTTTTTTCAATACTCATTTATATATTACTTAGTCAGTGTTTGCTCATTGTAAAATCATTCCTCTCCCTGATTTACATGATTTCTTACATTTATCAGAGATGCCCAGGGCCAGATTTCTGGAAAGGACACAAAGGCCCGGGTATTGGGCGGCTGCAGCCCAGGGGCGCACTTAGGCATGAAATAGGTGTTGCTACATACGAAAGAGAAGGCTGCAAAAGGGGAGCAATGCATGAAGATGGAAACTGATGCCCAGGGAAGTTGTACATGAAAGAGAGGAGCAGCTGTAAATGGATGATACACTGGGAAGGGAAGGCTGCACATGGAAGGGGAACCCCAACATACTTGGCCTAGGGGCAGAAACATTATAAATCCGGCCTTGAAGATGCCAGCTTCTTTATTGCTGGCAAGGTTAAAGGACACATTCGAGCTATTAAAAAAAAAAAATGAAATCTACTTGCCCAGGGCTTCCTCCAGCCCCTAGCAGCCGCTCTCGGACCCGACGGCGTCTCGCCAGGCCGTCCTCTACTGTGTCTGTGTGAGCACCACTGTCAAATCCACGTTGTCAGGAGCGCAGGCCATGTGAATTTGATTGACAGAAGCGCTCGCGCAGGTGCAGCAGCAGGTGTAGGACAGATCAGCTGCTAGGGGCTGGAGGAAGCCCCGGGTATGTAGATTTCATTTTTTTTTTAATAGCTCGTACCTTCCCTATAATCACCGTATGATATTTTGGGCACACCTGAACCGAAGCAAAGGTACCTAAGGTAAGTGTAGGTATATTTATGCTGGATCCACAACACAAGTAATTAGTGCAAAGTTCTGTACATGGTAATGCGAACATTGCTATGGCAACACGCTTGTGCTACTTGAGTAACTATACTAGTGCTCGCATCATTCATATTCAGCAGGTCATGCTAATAGCGTAACGCGTGGTGCACTGCTGGCGGTAGTCATGGTAATATTGTCTGCGCACAGCAATAATACTGGTGTTTAGTGCCTCAACCCATTAATACATATCATGTATAAGGGCTTTGAATCTACTGTGAAAAAATATCAAACTGAGGCAACAATTTCACAAACTTTCACTAGGTAAAAATGTGTCAAACGCTGCAAAATCAAGTTTGAGAATTTCGCCTGCTCATCCTTAATGTTTTAAACATGTTCTCTGTTCCCATGTGAGATAAGACAGGACTGTTAGCAGCCACACATTGTCCAACGCCTTATTTAAGCAGATAAAGCGGCAATTACGAAGAAAAACGCGGTTCAGTTTTGTGTTCTGTACCTGGCGAAGACGTGAATATGTAGACCTCTTGAAAACACTTTCAGGAGGAAGATAAAAGGTTTTTGGCAGCAATCGGGTAAAGCTAATACCAGCCATGAAATGACAAAGGTTTTAAGGTAGAATAATGCATGCAGATGCTTGGAGAGCTGCGTAGATGAACCAGGGGAATGGGTAGGTGGAGGCATTCGGCATTCGGACAACTAATGCATTTTTTAGCGAGACAGATTACAGTGTATTAAAATTAAAAGTCAGATAAGCATAAAGAGTAACATCTACATTTGGGGTAGAACGTATAAATTTGACATAGTTTTGTTTGTACTGTGTTGCATTTTGTGCTGTTGTGAGTCACGATCCTGCCTTCTGAGCAGCGGTTGTAAAAATAAAAAATTACTTTAGTACAATTGGAAACTCTAAGGCTTCTTTCACACTAAGACGTTGCGTTAGGTGCTACGTTAAGGTCGCATAACGTGCACCTAATGCAACGCATGGTGGTGGTGGCAGAGGACGTTAGCAAAGAGCCGCGTTAAGCGGCTCTTTGATGTGTCCGTGATGTGTACTATAGTACACATGCACTGGTGGAGACCACGTGAGCGGAACACTCCGCATCACCTGGTCCCGCCAGTGACATCAGCACAGTGCAGTGAATATTAATTAGCTATGTGGCTAATCACTGCACCTGTGCAAGCAGGCTAACGCGGCAAAGCCGCTCTAACGCTATAGCATGCTGCACTTTAGATTGACGTGCAGCGTTACATTGTAACGCAACATGGGCACTGAACAGCCCATTGCAGTTACAATGCTGTGCGTTGGGGAGCGTTACAGGCTGCACCAATGTGCGCCTGTAACGTCTCACTGTGAAAGCAGCCTAAATGAAAGCAAAAATTCAGGAGAAAAAATACTATAACCCCAACAAACAGTCATAGTCCTAATCCTCCTGATTCATTCACCGCTTCTTTCAGCTGTTGAATAGGCATGTTCATAGCGTCAAATATGCTTTCTATCTGCCTAAGCCTCAGCCTTGCCCTCAATTTTTCCAAGCATCAAGGATTTCTCCAAAGAATCCGGTCATCTCATAATGTGACCAAAATATGAGTTTTAATTGTTGTATCAGCCCTTCTTCTGAACACTCTGGCCTTATTTATTTAACTATTGACTTCTTAGATCTTCTAGCAATCCAGGGAGCTCTTAGTAGTTTTCTCCACACCCACAATTCAAAAGCATCATTTTTTCTACGTAGGTATGACCTTATTTATCTTTCACAGCCATATGTTACTACTGGGAGACCATGGCTATAACTATCCTGATCTTGAAAAAGTGACATCTCTTTAGTATCTTGTAGTCCACATTTGCCATAGCTTTCCTCCCAAGTAACATAGCATCTCTCATGACTGCAGTCACCATCTGTAGAAATCTTTGATCCCAGGAGGATGAAATCTGTTACAGTTTCTACTTTTTTCTCCATCATGTTCTCCGCGGGCTCTTTTAGCCGGGTGCTCCACCCGGCTAGTTTTGGTGAGCACCCGGCTGTCATCGGCTCACCTCCTCCTATGCTGTAAGCAGAGTTGCGCACAGAGGCACCAGCCCTGCATTCTCATCTCGCCCCACCTGGCTACTTTTTCATGCCACCCGGCTACTATTTCATGCCACCCAGAAAATTCTGGGGAGAACACTGCCCATCTATTTGAAGATGGTTCATTGGGGCAAATGTCACGACTTTTTGAAAGCTTGCAATAAACCATGTACAGTTAGTCATTAAAGTGACCCAGAGATGAAAAGAACTAAAGGCTTGATAGTTACTTACCCGGGTCTTCCTCCAGCCCCATAAGCTCGTCTGAGTCCTGCCAGACTGGCAGGCAACTGGTATTGTTTAAAAGGAAATAAATATGGCAGCCTGCATAACACTCTCACCTCGGGTTCATGTTAATTACTAGAGCTTACATGCACATTTAATACAAAGTGTATGCAGCTTGGATTTAGACCAATCAAATCAACTTCCTGTCTCTATTGTTGTGTAGGGCTGCGGAGCTGCACAATGTGAGAAACAAACAAGTGTAGAAAATACAAAGCGGTTGATTTACTAAAGGAAATAGTGTGAGTAATCTCCTGTTACTCGCACTATTTCCACAGCGAGCTTTACATGTAATGCGCTGCATGCTACGGGCGCTATTAGCCGCGTAGCGCGTGCATACACAGGAGTGCAGGCTATGCTGCGGGCAGTGCAGCATAGAGAACGCTATTACCTTAAGACTCCTTCCAGCTAATAAGGAGCGCTCCTCTCCTCCTGCCCTGACTGAGCCCCTTGGCGCCCAATCGCTATAAAGGACTCGATCCCCGCACTCTGGTTGGCTGCTTGTCACTTGCCAAGCAGCCTATTGGGCCAATCAGGGAGCAGGGATCACATCCTGTATTGTGATTGGACCCACAGGGGATCAGGGCGGGGGGAGAACATCACTCCTTATATGCTGGAAGGAGGCTGCAATGGACCGGAAGAAGGTGAGTCATTGCTTCCCACTCGCTGCTGACTTAAATGCTGCGCAAATAGCTGGAGGGGGAGCACGGACGGGGGAGCCCCAGATGAGGGGGGTCTGACCCCCCCTTCCCAACCTCTATGCCCGCTGCTCCCACTTCCTGGCTGCTTTCCCTTCCAGGCTACCTATACTGGAGGTAATTATACTACCTATACGGGAAGGAGGGGGGGGGGGGGGACATCCTCACAAATTTGCCTAAGGCATCAAAAAGTCTAGAACTGGCCCTGTTGGGGCCCCCATAGCTCTGGGCCCCCTGCGATCTCAGGGGCTGTTCCCCTCTAGTTTTGCCCCTGCATAGATCTGTACATCACTCCTGTGGGACAAATGAGGAAGAAAGAGGGTCAGAGGGATTTGGCTTCCAAACTGTCCCTCTGAAAAGGGACAGTTGGGAGCTATGCCAGACGCCCAAGAGAGAGAGGCCTGCCCCTGCGAGATTGCGCTCTTATTTGTGTTGCGCGGGACAGCGTATGGCATAAAGCGATGTAGCCACGGTAACGCCTCAGTAGAACGGACAAAGGTGCGCAATTGATATTCATGTCTTCGCTTGTAGTTGAATAAGGTTATTACACCGTGTGCCCGGTCTGCGGACTCTTTGCCGACTTCGTTCTGAGAGAGAACTCTGAAAAGGTCTCCGCAGCTGAAGTGATTTAACATTTTGAGCATGATTTTTTTCCTTCTTTCGTCTTCTTTATACATCCCATATTGGCGAGACGTGCGGCGGCATACGCGCCAGTATTAACGAGATCTCTGAATTGTTTTCGGCATCACTCCATTCCGCAAAATAAATCTCTGGATACAACAAACCAGAATAGCGTTCGAGTACCTATCCTTCAGACAGGAAGAAGTGCATTCGCCTATAAATCCGCCAAGGGACAGATAATTTATGAGCAAAATGATAATCAGAAGATTCTGCAGAAACTAGGCCAAAAGAAAGTAAAATGAGGAACTGCAAGTGCAAGCTGCAGCGAGAGTTTATGAGAGATGTTGACTTGAGGCAGTACGGGGGAGGGGGAGGGTGGACACGCCCAAAGGTAGGTATTGTGATGGAAAAAAAAAATAATAATAAGGTGGAGGGAGGTCTCTTCACCACTCCAGATGGAAGAACCCAAACCACAGGGTTAATGTAAAAAGATTAAATTACTTATTCAGCACGATTAATAAGACAACGCGTTTCACGGGTCTCAGCCTGCTTCTTTAGGTCAATTCAAGTGCCTTTCAAGTATGGTCACAAGCATGGATGCCAGCGGAATTATGGGTAACTAACCCTTTATGTCCCCGACGCACCCCTGAGCTAATTAATGCTCATTTAAATTTACAAATTTGAGTGTTTACACACTCGTTATTATTCGTGAGAGCATCCCTGTAGAGGAGAGAGATTGCATGAAGAACTAAATATGACAGTTCACACATGTCCTGGAATATGGCTGGCATAGCAGCAAAGCATTGTGGGATTTGTCCTTCCTCAGTTGCTCTGCAGGGCTGCAGGCTGTCTGTACCCGCTCTAACGTCTTGTTGTATGAGCCGTAACAGGAAACAATGTAATTTGGACTCTGCAGCTCTTAAATGTCACGTCACAGGTTTGTATAATAATAGGTCAGGGCAGCGATTCTCCTGTAACTCAGAAATTGGAAGTCCACTCAGCGCGCTCCTTTACGGGAGCCTTGTCGTTCGGAGGTCTGCCTGCCAGGTTTGATAACCATTCTCCTCCTGTAAAGGTCACTGGGAATAGCAGGCGGTAACCTTTGATAGAGTGCGTTGGATGGAAATTATTTTCTTCTAACGCTGTGGTGTGTGGTGGCAGAAGCTGCAAGTTAATGCACAGTTCTCTCAGCATTATCAACATGAACAAGCAGGTTCAAATACCGCTCTGCCAAAAACTGATGTATCAGTTCTGGAGAAATACTGGCAGGTAGGGATGCTCATTCGGAATTCACGGAAATGCAAATTCCGAAATTCCGATCGGAAATTGCATTTCCGCATCGGAATGCGTAAATCGGTAATGCAAGTGCAGTAGGCGGATTTCCGCCGGAAATCACGGAAATTACACCCGACTTTAACATCGATTTTCTCAAAAACGATAAGGTCTTTTTGAAACCTTTTTTTTGCATCTTTTTCACAAGATTCAGTTTAATAAACCCTGAAAGTCGGCGGATTTTTACTGTAATGTTAAATACAGAAAATCTGCATCTGCCTATTTTCTGCATTTTACATTACAGTAAAAAATCCGCCGATTTTAGCGGTTAATAGCAAAGCCCCCATAAGTCCTAGAAACACCAAATGTTCAGGGTTTATTAACCACTTCAGCACCACAGGGTTTTTTGCTTAAAAACCAGAGCAATTTTCACATTTCAGCGCTCCTCCCATTCATTCACCAATAACTTTATTGCTACTCATCAGATGTAAATGATCTATATCTTGTTTTTTTTGCCACAAATTATGCTTTGTGAGGGTGATATTTGCTTTTAGTAATTATGCTATTATCTGTGCATTTTAAAGGGAAAAATGAGAAAAAAAAAGAAAAAATACACTCTCCATTTCCATGCACTATAGTCAAATAAACAATGTTACCATAGGTAAAACCCACACATTGTATTTGCTAATTTGTCCTGGTTATCTCAACATTTAAATAATGTTCCTAGTACAATGTATGGCGATAATATATTAGTTTCTGGTTTGTGTTTTTTGTTTTCTCATTGTACGCTATCAGTAATTAAAAGCCCTTATCTTCATGATTAACAGTAATACACTCTCATGGCATACATATTTTAAAAGCTAAGTCCCTAGGGTAACTGTATTCTCTTTTCAATGCTGTCACTTTTGTTTTTTTTTACAAGTATTTATTTAGGGGTATAGAGTACATGTAAATAACAGTTTTATTGCTTTTCATTCTTTTTTCTGGTAAAAAAAATCACATGACTTATCCCTCAGTTGTCAAACACCACAAAATCTATTCTCTCACTTGTCACGGTTAAAATGATACCCTATATACATAATCAGATAGCTTATTGGGCATACAGCACACTGTTTACCACAAGTACGCCTATCTACCCCCCTGAGATTTAAGTAAAGTTTTGTGGGGAGTAGATAAGCGTAGCAAGGGAGGTAAAGTGGTTAAACAGAATCTTCTGAACAAGGTGCAAAACAAAGTTTTCAAAAAGACCTTATAGTTTTTGAGAAAATCGATGTTAAACTCGGGGTGGAATTTCCACGATTTACCGAATTGGTAGCGGAATGCGGAATCGGTAATTGGCAATGGCGGAATGCGGATTTACCGCGGAATCGGAAATTGGCATTCCGACCATCCCTACTGGCAGGTTGAGTCATCCTCCAGGTTCACCTATTCAGAGCTGTGGAGTCGGTACAAAAATCATCCGACTCCGACTCCTCAGTTTATGAAACTACCGACTCCAACTCTGAATCCAGGCACATAGATACCAGTATTATATGGGGGAGGGGGAGGAAAGGGGGGGGTTGTGACCATTTGGCGACTATACTAAAGGTAGACCATGTAATATGAGTATGAACATTGCTAGGTACATACATAAGGACACAAGGGACAATGAAGCCAGGAGCCATGGATGGATCATTTAGAGCACCATCTGTAGAAATGACTATAGAAGCGCCCACACTCCTAACACAATGATTGCACAGACACTTGGTTTGTTCTATTGACCCGAGGAAGCAGGCAGTAACCCGTGAAACGCGTTGTCTTTTTCTCATTGTGCTTGCATAAAATTATATCCTAACAAAACCCTCTGTTTATGTGTTTTACATCTGGAGAGGTGAGATACCTTTTCTTTATAATTTATTTTATGCTGTTTTTATACCTCAATTTCTTTAAGACCCTCCCCTCCAGCATCTGTAGAAACAAAGGGGATTTAGCACCCCTACAGTATAGAGGGATCATTATCAAGGGATGTGCTCAGATGGGTTACACCTTGAACTTTAGACATGTGTATGTACAGTGCCTGGCACACAAATAACTAGGCTGTGTTCCTTTTTTTCTTTCTCTGCCTGAAAGAGTTAAAAATCAGGAATGCAAATGACAGTTTCTGCCCGGGTTGGGACCAGGTCGGGACTGGGTCAGACTATAACCCTCACTCATAAGTAATTACAACTATAAAACACTTTCCTAGCAGAAAATGGCTTGTGAGAACAGGAAAGAGATAACAATGGTCAATAATTCATAGATTTTAGCTCTGGCATACTTCAATGAATGTGTCATTGAGCAAAAACAATAAAACTGTAAAAAATGAAAAATAGATTTAAATATAAAATAAAACCGTGGAATATCTTAAAAAGTCATTTTTAGGAGAAGGGAGATAGATGCAATTGTTTACTTCATTCGTTTATTTTACCCTCGGGTGTCCTTTAAGGTATCTAACCAGTGTTCAGCACCCTCAGTTAAAAAGCTCTGTCATTGAAAAATATTAAAAACTTCCTACTGTTGGCTGTATCTTAAACTTTGAATATTTTTCAATAAAAGAGCTTTTATACTGATGGTGCCGACCACTCGGCAAATCGTTCAGAGCAACAAACTCTTTGGAAATGGCTGTTAGTGCCCAGGGTAATTTGTGCCACATACATTGTATGACACACCGATATCACTCCACACACAAGCAGTGTATGTCTGGCCTGTTGTTTGCTCCCGGCGTGCTTGAACTGTGCTGGAACCCCTCATCGGAGTGTATTAGTAGTTTTTAATGGTTCTGTTGTTTATTGTTCAGGCAAGACTGGAGAAGCCACTTAGTGCACCAGCCCGTAGCACGGCTCAGCGAGGAAAGGCCAAAGCCAGGTCTCTATTTCAAGGAAAGAGGCAGCCAATTACAGCAAGGCTGCACTGGAGAATAGACATTGGCTGATGGGCTGACCTTGGTGGTGTCTGAGTGGCTTTCCCCAGTGACATCCTTCATTAAGACCACTCTGCCGTGCGGTAACTATACATCACACCGCGCCCAGGGAGAACTGACGCCTGTCAATAACGCCAGAGAACTCGGGATGCACTCCGCCGCGCTCTGAGAATGAGAATAACTTTATTGCTAGAAATGTGCAGAACATAGAGGTTTACAGTTAAACAGTCACAGAAGTTGTACAATTTAAAGTGGACCTGAACTCTTGCATAGGACAGAAGGAAGACATAGAGAAATACCCCTTGTATGTATTTAGAGAGTTTAGCCTGTCTAATCCCCCCTCATCTGTGACTAAGCACAACTGTAAATTGATCTCTAAGCTGTCAGCTCAGGAATCTCCTTTGCCTTGGCAGAGCAGCTAATTTGTTAATGTAGGATGTTAACCCTATGCCTACTTTCATGAAAGCAGGAAGTAGACACATTGCAGATTTATTGCAGGTTTATTGCAGGATTTGTAACAGCTGTAATAAAGAAATGTTTTTCTTTAACTTCCCTGGCGGTATGATATGTGCGGCTGCGCGGCCGCGGGAGGGTTTTTTTCACCTTTTTTTTTTTTTAGCATGTAGCTAACCTAGAGCTACATGCTTCCCCCCTCCCTGCGGCGTCCCCCCGTACTCACCGATCGCCGCTTGCCCATAAGGAAATCCCGTTCTGAACGGGATTTCCTTGAGGGCTTCCCCCGTCGCCATGGCGACGAACTGAGTGACGTCACCGATGTTGTGACATCACAGGGAATCCCGATCCACCCCATAGCGCAGCCTGGCGGCGATTGGTCAGGCTGCACAAGGGGTATGTGGGGGGGGGGCCTGTATTGCGGCGCATCGGCGGCGGGCGACGGCGATCAGACCAAACACGCAGCTAGCAAAGTGCTAGCTGCGTGTTTGAAAAAAAATTATGCAAATCGGCCCAGCAGGGCCTGAGGAATCCTCCGCGGCGGCTTACCCCGTGTCCAGCACGGGGTTACCGCTAAGGTGGTTAAAAGCGATTATGCTGTTGCTTATCTGTTAGAGCAGAAAGGAAGTTTTGAGTTCAGGTCCACTTTAAAATTCATATTCATAAGAAGTACATTTCTCCCAGAGTAAAATGCACTATAAATGACTTTTCTCCTATGTTGCTGTCACAGTAGGCAGCAAAAATCTGACAGATCACCAGGTTATGGATTAGTTCATTTCCTCGGGGGGGATTTTCAGTATTTGCTTTATTCTTTACAAAACACTCTATGGAAAGGATATAAGCATGTCAAGTTGGCCTCCTTACTCCCTTGCAAACTATTCTGGCAGTTACACTGAGCAACTACTGCTATCCAGTAAATTTTTGAAAATAAAACCCCCATGAGGAGATGGGCTAGTCCAAAACCTTTATATTTGTCAGATTTTTAATGTCTTCTACAAGTGACTGTGAGATAAGGAAAAAATATTTATAATACATTTTACTATTGAACAAAATTACCTTTTATACATACGCATAAACATGCATTTTAAATATTACAATCTTTCGCAATAGGGATCCTGTAACTGTTTTTCCACCATGGCCTGTGATAGTTTTACCATTTTCAGCTCCTATTAGGCTGGAAGACCCCGGTAGGACCTTTGGTGATAAACATTAGTTTCAGAATAGAGCACTGATATTGGAGGAAGTTAGGGCTCGTTTCCATGCAATGCAGAGCCTGTTGTCACTCCCACCAGGGGGGCGGAGCTTGCGATCCCATCCATTATACTGAATGGGATCGCTGGTTGAAGCACCCGGAAGGCAGCAAATCATGCGCGGCGATTCATCGGTGAATCGCTATGCATGAGTGGAAATGGCAGGCAGTGCAGTCTATTCACTGTCTGATGTGCCTGTGATTGCATTTCCATAAGCTCACATGAAAGCGCGCTATGTGGAAACGAGCCCTTAGGGCCCTTTTCCACTAGGGCGTTTGCGATTGCTTAATCGCAAAACCGCAAACTGCTAGTGATTTTAAAATCGCTACAGTTTGCTTTTTAACATAGGAATCGCGGTAGGTAATTTCCACTACCGCAATTCGTTTTTTACTCAATCGCGATCGCGCCGCGGAACGATTTTTGCTGCGATTTTGCTATGCAGTGCATAGCATAGCAAAATCGCGATCGCAAATGTCGGGTAATCGCCGCAAAATTTTGTTCATTTGCTGATTCGCAATCGCTAGCGTTCAGCGTGAACGCTAGCGACTGCTAGTGGAAAAGGGCCCTTAATGTTTACTTTATAAAACAAAATACTTCCCTGCTATAAATCTTCTTTTGTTGTACCCCTTCTCTTCGCGCTTCAGCTTCTGTATTCCTTGCTTCGGTACGGACCCTCCCACTCACTCCCTCCATGGGATGGCCCTTCTGGTTCAGGCCACTCCCCTTACTTGGCTTTCAGTGAACTGAACAAATGTTGGGGCTTGAAGTATACCTTTTGTTGCCCACAGCCTGGACCTGATTCTTGAGGTATATCTTTTAATGGCGGGACTTGACGTATACCCACTGCCCACTTTGTTGCTCACTGCCTGGACCTGTGACTTGCTGATTCCTGAGGTGTGCCTTTTGTTACCCACAGCCTGGACCTGTGGTTTCTTGAAGTTTATCTTTGAAGGCCCCCCAGGGTGGACCTGCGACTTTGCTGGGATTTTAGCTATAAGTTTAGTTGCTCACAGCCTGGACCTGTGTTTTTTTTTAGTTACAGTGTATCTTAGAATGCCCGCAGGGCAGGGTGGACCTGTGACTTAAAAACACACGATTGGTTCGCACGATGACCAGGGGCCCCGGACCTCTCTCACTGGCCGGGGCCCCAAGGCCAATGCGCGATACCTGGAGGGGAGTGCAGGTGGGCCTGGACCTCTCACACCCAGGCTCTGGACCTCTCACATCCAGAAAACCCACCAACACTGCCTCCATACTGAATGCTAAATTCGACACACACAAGCAATAGAACACAGCAATACATGCATGCAGCTACATTTGAGTCGTCAGCAGGTGCTCGTCAGCCAATCAGGATGCACTGTCATACACCCTTTACCTGCCATACCACATTTAGCAGCCATTAGCATTCAGGTGGGAGGCTTCAGTTGGACGCAAATCGCAAGATTGCGTCGCTAGCAGGACCGCCCCGTGCAGGCATCCCTCCCACAGGGGTCCCTCCCTAACCTCTCACCTGTCCGCCATGTCCTAGAGCTGAAAAAAAAAAGTTTAAAAACACACGATTGGTTCGCACGATGGCCAGGGGCCCCGGACCTCTCTCACTGGCCGGGGCCCCAAGGCCAATGCGCGATACCTGGAGGGGAGTGCAGGTGGGCCTGGACCTCTCACACCCAGGCTCTGGACCTCTCACATCCAGAAAACCCACAACACTGCCTCCATACTGAATGCTAAATTCGACACACAAGCAATAGAACACAGCAATACATGCATGCAGCTACATTTGAGTCGTCAGCAGGTGCTCGTCAGCCAATCAGGATGCACTGTCATACACCCTTTACCTGCCATACCACATCTAGCAGCCATTAGCATTCAGGTGGGAGGCTTCAGTTGGACGCAAATCGCAAGATTGCGTCGCTAGCAGGACCGCCCCGTGCAGGCATCCCTCCCACAGGGGTCCCTCCCTAACCGCTCACCTGTCCGCCATGTCCTAGAGCTGAAAAAAAACGTTTAAAAACACACGATTGGTTCGCACGATGGCCAGGGGCCCCGGGACCTCTCTCACTGGCCGGGGCCCCAAGGCCAATGCGCGATACCTGGAGGGGAGTGCAGGTGGGCCTGGACCTCTCACACCCAGGCTCTGGACCTCTCACATCCAGAAAACCCACCAACACTGCCTCCATACTGAATGCTAAATTCGACACACACAAGCAATAGAACACAGCAATACATGCATGCAGCTACATTTGAGTCGTCAGCAGGTGCTCGTCAGCCAATCAGAATGCACTGTCATACACCCTTTACCTGCCATACCACATCTAGCAGCCATTAGCATTCAGGTGGGAGGCTTCAGTTGGACGCAAATCGCAAGATTGCGTCGCTAGCAGGACCGCCCCGTGCAGGCATCCCTCCCACAGGGGTCCCTCCCTAACCGCTCACCTGTCCGCCATGTCCTAGAGCTGAAAAAAAACGTTTAAAAACACACGATTGGTTCGCACGATGGCCAGGGGCCCCGGACCTCTCTCACTGGCCGGGGCCCCAAGGCCAATGCGCGATACCTGGAGGGGAGTGCAGGTGGGCCTGGACCTCTCACACCCAGGCTCTGGACCTCTCACATCCAGAAAACCCACCAACACTGCCTCCATACTGAATGCTAAATTCGACACACACAAGCAATAGAACACAGCAATACATGCATGCAGCTACATTTGAGTCGTCAGCAGGTGCTCGTCAGCCAATCAGGATGCACTGTCATACACCCTTTACCTGCCATACCACATCTAGCAGCCATTAGCATTCAGGTGGGAGGCTTCAGTTGGACGCAAATCGCAAGATTGCGTCGCTAGTAGGACCGCCCCGTGCAGGCATCTCTGGACCTGTGACTTTGCTGGGACTTGAACTGTAAGTTAAGTTGCTCACTGGACCTGTGGTTTCTTGAGGTATATCTTAGAATACCCCCAGGGTGGACCTGTGACTTTTCTAAGACTTAAGCTATAAGTTTACTTGCCCACAGCCTGGACCTGGGGTTTGATAGGACATGTGGTATGCCAACAAAGTATCTGCTTGTTCGACCTTTTTGTTGTTTCCAACTCTTTCTTATAGTCATTTTATTATTATTATTATTATTATTAATTGTATTTATAAAGCGCCAACATATTACGCAGCGCTGGGCAATAAATAGGGATACATACAATGTAACAAGGGGTGACAGACAAAGAGGTAGCAAATGGTTATACAACATAGCACAAGGTTATACATGCAATCAGGGTATAAAATGCATTTTACAGAGACCCGGCAAAACAAGTACGAGTTAGTCCATGAGAAGGGTGTAATTGCTGGGGTAGTAAAATTAAGAAGGACACACTAAGGGAGGGGGGAGGCCCTGCCAAAGGCTTACAATCTAAAAGGTGGGGGGGAGACACATAATGTAGGACTGTGGAAAAGGTGATTGAGAGAGTTGAGTGTGGTAGATGTGGGGTAGGCCATTTTAAAGAAATGTATTTTGAGCAGTGGTGTAGCAATAGGGGTTGCAGAGGTAGCCACCGCAACTGCAGTATTAGCTCTCTTTTGGTCCTGTGCTCATAATATCTTCTATATCTTCTATAGATACTTTGAATAGTGATAATTATGAACAAACTGTTCCCCATCCCCTTCTTGCACCTCTGACACTGTAGTTGCCATTGGCAGGTTTTGGTGCACCGTATCAATTGTTATGTATAGAGTGCTTGGGGGAGCCCCATTGTAAAACTTGCATCAGGGCCCACAGCTCATTAGCTACGCCACTGGTTTTGAAGGCTTGCTTGAAGGTGTATTATCACCATTAATGACCAGTTACTGCTACAATCTTGGTCAAACTGCAATCCCTTACAAACGTGGAGAATGTTTTAGTTGACTGCCACTTTTATAAATATAGCGGTAGATTGTCACCTTCATAAATACCCCCCAAAATCTAACAAACAGAGCATGCCTATAACAACCAGGGGGGTGGCAAGCAACAAAAGAGCACCTGTTTATGTGGTGACAGGTCACCTTGAAATGTTCATTATGAGTAAAACGACCTTATTTAATCCTCCGTCCTTCCATACTTGAAGCAGATGCCGCTGTCATATTTAGAAGCTTGCTTTCCTCCAGTAGATAAAGCTTCACCTGCCGCAGTTTATAACACTCGAAGGACAGTTTGCTTCTGAGAAGAGAAAGTTACTTCAGTGTTTATCACAGTCAATGAAGTCTGATGGGTAGATTTATGTCCGACGTCTGCTTGCCTCGCTCTTTACATCCGCGCGAGTCAGGCGCGTCTCCATCTTTGTTTCTGAACAAGTCGGTGGGAACAATGACAAACTGTTGGCCTTGAAGGAAAAGTTGTACTTCATCCATTTTCATTGGGAAACAGAGAACATGCCTGATTTATTGCGACGCGCTGCGGATGCTCAATAATGGTCGCTGCTGTTAGGCTTTGCCCGCTAACCTTGAAATGAAGTGCGTCGGAATATAAGTAGATAAAGGAAGCACTGGGTGGATTCCACAACCTTAGCGATGTACAGCTGTGTTCTGGAAGGCTGGGCTCCACTAAAGGGCATTAGGAGTCAAAGCTCGAAATTCAATCTGATTTTGTGAACAACACAGTAAGAATAAACCAATAATATAAACATAGGTTACAATAAAGGAGAAACCAAAGGAATTCTCTATTTCTGGAAAGGCCACATATGCCTTGGCCTTGGATAGTTGTTGCCCAAGGGGCCGGCTCTAATTGGAAGAGGGGTTGCGGCATTTGGAAGACGGGGCCAAGGGAGTGGTTATAAATGGACGAGGGGTTTCTACATTTGGAAGAGGCCCAAGGGCTGGCTCTAACTGGTAGAGGGTTTACTGCATTTGAAAGAGGAGGCCCAAGGGGCGGGTCTGAATGGAAGAGTGGTTGCTGCATTTGCAAGAGGAGGCTCAAGGGGGTGGTTCTGAATGGTAGAGGGGATGCTGCATTTGGAATAGGAGGCCAAGGGGGTGGCTCTAAAACGTAAAATGCGTTGCTGCATTTGGAGGAGGTGGCCCAAGGGGTGGTTCTAAATGGAAGAGGGGTTGCTGCCTTTAGAAGAGGAGTTTAAGGGGGTGGCTCTAAAGAAAGGGAGGTTGCTGCCCTTAGAAGAGGAGGTCTAGGGGTGGTTCTAAATGAAAGAGGGGTTGCTGCATTTGGAAGAGGAGGCTGCATGTGGAAGAGGAGGCTGCAAATGCAAAGTAACACATGGAAGAAGGGAGTTGCAGCCCAAGGCAGCTGTACATGAAAGAGAGAAGGGCTGCTGCACATAGGTGTTGGTCTAGGGGAATTATATATATAAATCCAGCCTTGTTATTAACGGCAGCATATCCTTGTAAATGCAGGACATATGTGACACGATGTGCTGAGTCCATTGACTCCTGTGGCTCTCTATATGTAGTTACCTCTATTGAAATTAATAGGCAACATTGCATGTGTTTAACAGATTTCCCCATTCATTATCAGTCACTATCAGAAGATAGATCAAGAAATTATTAATACTCTCTGTGTAATTCGTTCTAGTTATTTGATTCTCCGTGAGCCTGCAGGGGAGCATCTTTACTGCTGGCAGGAATAGAATAAAAAAATATATAAACAATTGACAAAGACCTGTATATAAAATATAGATGGTCCCACTAACATTGTGATAAGCTAAAAGGTTTTAAACACAGAGGGAGATGCTGCTTGCTTGGCAGTTGGAAACAGCTGTTATCCCCCACAATGCAATGAGTCTGACAGAGAGGGAACTATCAGGACCTTGGTCATGACATCACACTGTGGGAGGGGTTTCACCACAATTTCAGCCATACAGATCCCCTGATGATGTAGTCTAGAAAAGGTAAAGATTTTTTCACAGGAAATGGGGTATCGGCTACTGATTGGGATGAAGTTCAGTTTTGCATTAAAGGGTCACTTAAGCCAAATTTAAAAAATGAGTTTTACTCACCTGGGGCTTCTACCAGCCCCCTGAAGCTGTCCGGTGCCCACGTAGACTCGCACCGATGCTCCTGGCCCCGCCGGCAGCCACTTCCGGTTTTGGCGACAGAAGCCAACAGGCCGGGAACACGAGTGATTCTTCGCGTTCCTGGTCGTAATAGCGCCTTCTATGCGGTTATAGCATATATCATATAACAGCATAGAGGGCGCTATTACGGCCAGGAACGCGAAGAATCACTCGTGTTCCCGGCCTGTTGGCTTCTGTCGCCAAAACCGGAAGTGGCTGCCGGCGGGGCCAGGAGCATCGGTGCGAGTCTACGTGGGCACCGGACAGCTTCAGGGGGCTGGTAGAAGCCCCAGGTGAGTAAAACTCATTTTTTTAATTTGGCTTAAGTGTCCCTTTAAGCTCCTCTTTAAACTATTCAGAGTATTACAGCAGTGGTAGAGATTAAAAATGATTAGCTGTTTTGCCCCAGTCTAACCTAAAATAACAGTAAAGTAAGTTAACAAATGTAAAAAAATTGAAAAAAGTTTTCTAAAGAGGACAGATCCATCTTTCTAGCAGCACAGGCCGAAAAACATACCCTATATAGCACTTTGATTCCAAAATATAGATTTCAAAATATCCCTTTTACAGAAACTTTGTGGCAAAAAAGTGTGAAATGTTCTGAAGATTAAACTCTGTCTTTCCCAGCAGCAAAAATTCCAAAGTATAGCTGACACTTTCCATCTCCAGCAGGTATCAGACTCTCTCCGATAAAGGTGTTTTATGCTACATCTAGTGAGGCCCCTTGAGCAGCAGTTCAAAACCAAACGCATAAGCCATTGTAAAAAGAATTGGTATTACTGCAGTTACTAAAGTAATATTCAATTCCAGGGAACAGTGATAACGGGATATACAGATATAGATTTACAAGGCCGGTCCTCTCATGAAGCAAGGTGAAACATTTGCATCAGGTGCAGAGATTACAGGGACGGCATGTTTGTACTGTGTACACTAACAGCATGCAGTCAGAGTAGGAGGAGAAGCGAGAGGTGAAGAGGTCATCATTGGGGAAAAGCAGCTTGTTGTGCTGTGTGAGGAGCCTGACAGTGAGTGAGGAGGGCGGAGGCAGGAGAGCAGAAGGGAGGAGGTGGCACTGCTGTCCTGACTGAGGAGGAATAGAGTGGCTGAGGGTGAGCAGTTTGTTTGTCACAGACTCACAGCCAGGCAATGTGCTATTGTTTTGAGCTGCAGCATGTCATGTGAGAACATTAAATGAAGCAGAGTAAATTGTGTGCTCTGCAATCATTCCAAGTGGGGTGGGGGTGGCTCATCCTCACAGGTTTGCCTCAGGCAGCAAACCCTGTAGGTATATCTGTGTCCACATCTGTGAGAGTTTTCATCACTTTCTGTGTGCACAGGAAGTTGAAAAATCTCTTGAACTCCGCACTAAAACATATTTTTTTTACCATTTGAATACCAGACCCAGGAGACCCCTATAAGATTGGATGGGGTGGCTACAAATTCAGGGCAATAGGGTGGCAACATAAACCCTTGCCCCGTATCACCAGGAACCCCACTGGACCAGGGGAAGATTGAAGATCTTTCATGCACAGCAGTGGATTTGGTGCTTTGCAAAAAGGAGGCCATGACTGCTTCCATATGCACTGCTGACATCTACAATGTGCTGGTGTGCAAGTTGAGGGGGACCTAGTAATAATTACCAACAACTATATCTAGCAGGGGCTGGTAGACACACTGCAGATTTATTGCAGGATTTGTATCAGTCAGTAGTAACAAAGACATGTTTTTTTCTTTAAGGGCAATTATGCTGTTACTTATCTTTTATAGCAGAAAATAAGTTTTGAGTTCAGTTTCGCTTTAAAGCTAACCTGAGCCAAAACTTGTGTTTTAAATACCGTAACTAATAATTTTTAAAAGGGAACTTCAGCCTTAGGGATGCTCGGAAAATTCCGCGGAATTATAAATTCCGTGATTCCGGCCGGAATTAGGTTAATTCCGATTCCGGTAGTCAATCGGAATTCCTATACCTCTCAAACGGAATTCCGCGGAAATTTTATAATTCCGACGGAATTTTCCGGAATAGCACAAAAATCAATCTCCCTCCTCCTCCTCCTCCATCCATCCATCCAATGCAGTAGGGAATTGCAGATTTTCAAAACAGCTTATATACCATAGCTGGGATTTGAACCCAGAACCTAGTGTGTAGTAGGTATGTGTCTTAACCTCTAGACCATGACCCACACTACATGTTAAAGCTGGCAGTAGCATAAACCATACTTCCATTATGATCAATTCGATAGAAAAAGTAGCATGATTAAGGATTTGTACTTTTTGAAAAGCATGCCTATATACCATAGCTGGGATTTGAACCAAGGACCTTGTGTATAGTAGGTATCTGTCTTAACCTCTAGACCATGACCCACACTACATGTTAAAGCTGGCAGTAGCATAAACCATACTTCCATTATGATCAATTCGATAGAAAAAGTAGCATGATTAAGGATTTGTACTTTTTGAAAAGCATGCCTATATACCATAGCTGGGATTTGAACCAAGGACCTAGTGTATAGTAGGTATCTGTCTTAACCTCTAGACCATGACCCACACTACATGCTAAAGCTGGCGGTAGCATAAACCATTAAACCATACTTCCATTATGATCAATTCGATAGAAAAAGTAGCATGATTAAGGATTTGTACTTTTTGAAAAGCATGCCTATATACCATAGCTGGGATTTGAACCAAGGACCTAGTGTATAGTAGGTATCTGTCTTAACCTCTAGACCATGACCCACACTACATGCTAAAGCTGGCGGTAGCATAAACCATTAAACCATACTTCCATTATGATCAATTCGATAGAAAAAGTAGCATGATTAAGGATTTGTACTTTTTGAAAAGCATGCCTATATACCATAGCTGGGATTTGAACCCAGGACCTAGTGTGTAGTAGGTATCTGTCTTAACCTCTAGACCATGACCCACACTGCATAGTAGTAGGTACCTGTCTTACCCACTAGTAAGGGAGAGGCTGCAGCCTCAGGGCGCAGTGTAGGAGGGGGTGCACAATTCATTCAGCTGTCATTCCCAATTGTGTTTGAAGCAGAAAGAAATAAGAAAAGGTGATACATGGCAGCGACTGCAAGCCAGATAAGTAGAGATTAAGGTGTTGGGGGTGGGGGGGGGCCCTGGGGCACCTCTTAGTGTAATAGCAATCAGTGTGTGACAGCTGGGGTGGGAGGGATGGGGGGGCGCACTTTGCTGTCTCAGCCTTGGGTGCTGAAGGACCTTGTCCCACCTCTGACCACACTACATGCTAAAGCCTGGCCCTGAGTGTGGTTGATGGTCTAGAGCAGTGGTCCTCAAACTAAGGCCCGCAGGCCGAATGTGGCCCCCTAAGGCTTTCTTACCGGCCCCCCACACAGAAAATGTATTGCTTATAAATGCAGTCAGCTACATCTTTAAATATTGGTGGTCCACATATGGAATAGCAGTGCAGCACCCCCCATCCACATGGAAGCCAGAAAGTACAAATCCTTAATCATGCTACTTTTTCTATCGAATTGATCATAATGGAAGTATGGTTTATGCTACCGCCAGCTTTAGCATGTAGTGTGGGTCATGGTCTAGAGGTTAAGACAGATACCTACTATACACTAGGTCCTTGGTTCAAATCCCAGCTATGGTATATAGGCATGCTTTTCAAAAAGTACAAATCCTTAATCATGCTACTTTTTCTATCGAATTGATCATAATGGAAGTATGGTTTATGCTACCGCCAGCTTTAGCATGTAGTGTGGGTCATGGTCTAGAGGTTAAGACAGATACCTACTATACACAAGGTCCTTGGTTCAAATCCCAGCTATGGTATATAGGCATGCTTTTCAAAAAGTACAAATCCTTAATCATGCTACTTTTTCTATCGAATTGATCATAATGGAAGTATGGTTTATGCTACCGCCAGCTTTAACATGTAGTGTGGGTCATGGTCTAGAGGTTAAGACACATACCTACTATACACAAGGTCCTTGGTTCAAATCCCAGCTATGGTATATAGGCATGCTTTTCAAAAAGTACAAATCCTTAATTATGCTACTTTTTCTATCGAATTGATCATAATGGAAGTATGGTTTATGCTACCGCCAGCTTTAACATGTAGTGTGGGTCATGGTCTAGAGGTTAAGACACATACCTACTACACACTAGGTTCTGGGTTCAAATCCCAGCTATGGTATATAAGCTGTTTTGAAAATCTGCAATTCCCTACTGCATGAGATGGATGGATGGATGGATGGGATGGGAGGAGGAGGAGGAGGGAGAGAGGGAGAGAGGGAGAGAGGGAGAATTTTAAAATTTTTCCGGCGGAATTCCGAATTAAGCGGAATTACCCCGGTATACTGTCGGAATGGAATGGAATGGAACGATGACGGAATGCGGAATTGTGACGGAAACGGAAATGGGCTATTCCGACCATGCCTGAATCAGCCTACACAAACATACTGTCATTAAATTACATTAGTTATGTTAATTAAAATAGATAGGTAATATAATCTCTTACCCACCCTGTTTTAAAAGAACAGGCAAATGTTTGTGATTTCAATGGGGGCAGCCACCTTACTCATGGGGGCAGCCATCTTTTTGGTTGAAAGGAGGTGGCAGGGAGCAGGAGACACAGTTCCAACTGTCCTGTGTCCTGATCGCCCCTCCCAGCTGCACACGCTAGGCTTCAAATGTCAAATTCAAAATTAGGGGGAAAAAATTGCACCAAAACAGGAGAACTAGAGCAACAACATCAGAAATCCCATCATGCTTTGCACAGCATCAGGGTAAAAATGCCCAGGCAGTTTTCTTCTGTGCAGCTAAAAACAAGGCTTGGGTAAGAAAAACAAAGTTCTGATACTATGAAACTGTTAAAGAAACACCAAGCCTTTTAAGTGCTGCTGAGTAGATTTTTAGTCTGGAGGTTTATTAATCTCTATTAATGAACCTCCAGACTAAAAATCTACTCAGCAGCATTGAAAAGGCTTGGAAGCCTATGGATCTTATTGAGGCTACCCTCAGTGGTTTAAAGCCCCCCTGGTGCTGAGTGCACCCCCCTTCCACATCAGGACCCCGCAGCTCCTGTCTCTGCACCATGGCCGGGCGAGCCCACGTATGTGCAATAGCACAGAGCCCTCGGCTCCAGCTTACTGCGCATGCGCGGGCAGGCTTGCATGTATACTGCGCAGCCCTGATACAGGGACAAGAGTTGCGTGGCTCCGATGAGATTAACTATAATGCATTGTCGCTAATCTTCGTGGGGGGTGCACTCAGCGACGAGGGACATTAAACTACAGAGGGAAGCCTCAATTGGATCCTGACGTTTCCTTCTCTTTAGGTAAGTACAGCTTCAGCCACAGATGCCACGTCCACAAATGGTTAAGGTACAGTTTTCATCCAAAAACACACAGACTGGTGCTTGCTGGCACATTTCTCACCCACAGAATGCAGAGCAGAACAATATTTAGATATGTGTTGTCTCGACACTGTGTGCGTATTCAATTTGCTCCATCTGTCATAAAGCGATCGCTCTTACTCGTACCAGTTCAGGCAGGATGATAATGTAATGTTTAAGCACCAGATGCTTCTTGAAAATTAAAAGAAAATTGCACAAAGGAATACAGGAAAGATAATGGGATCTGCAGATGCCCATAATTATTGTTTGTGTGTCAAAATAGCTATTCGTGCCTAATTGCAATTCAAAATTACTCTGAGTAATACATGAACTTTTTCATCTGTTGAAGTGATTTATTAACAGAAAAAATAGAGTGTGTTTATAAAAACAAAAACTTAATAGGGAATGCTATGTTATTTATCATTAAAGTGAACCTCCACACTAAAAATCTACTCAGCAGCACTGAAAAGGCTTAGTGTTTCTTAGTGTTTTACAGCATCAGAACTTTGTTTTTCTTACCCAAGCCTCATTTTTAGCTGCACAGAAGAAAACTGCCCGGGCATTTTACTCCTGATGCTGTGCAAAGCATGATGGGATTTCTTATGTTGATGTTCTCCTTCTGCTGTTTTGGCTCAAATTTGTTTTGTTTTTATTTTGAATTTGTGATCAGGACATAGGACAGTTGGAACGGTGTCTCATGCTCCCTGTCACTTCCTTTCAATTAAAAAGATGGCTGCCCACATGAGAAAGATGGCTGCCCCCATAAAATCACAAAACATTTGCCTGTTCTTTTAAAATAGGGTGGGTAAGAGATTGTTACCTATCTATTTAAATTAACATAACTAATGTAACTTAATGACTGTATGTTTATTTAGGCTGCAGTTCCTCTTTAACCTCTTGCGGATGCACGCAGTTGAAGTTTGGAGACTTTTTTTTTTCTGTGCTAGGCGCAGATTGCAACCTCCCATCTCTGCATGCCACCTCAAAGCCATCACCGCTAAACTCAGGTGACAGCTGATCGCCATACTGAGCTCCAATTTCAATGGCTCCTGACCCTGTGATCACAGTGAGCCAATCACAGTGATCACAATCAGAGGTGTAACAATACTGTTCCCCCCCCCCCCCCCCTGCAAGATTGACTGTCTATAGTGGTGGACAGTCGATTCCAGTCCTTTAACTAGGGCCAGAGGAGTAGCTATTAAGGAAAATCCCTTAAATTGGGCTAGGGGGAGGTTGGGGGGTTGGGGGGGTCGGAGTTTTTCTGGGGGCTTATGATTTGTAGTTACACCTCTGAATAAAGCTTGAAGGGTTTGATGCATGAACCATTGGTAATATTGCTGTGCCAAGGGGCAGCGCATAGCAATATTACCACTACTACTGCCAGCAGTGTGCCAAGCTTTGCGCTATTTGCGCAACCCACGGTGCATGGGTAGCGCAATCATTACACAAATGACACGCATTATGTGAGTGGCTTTATCATAGTAATGATCGTATTACCCATGTACCGCGGGTAATACATGATGGTGGTAGTAACGCCAGTGGTGTAGCAATAGGGGATGCAGAGGTAGAGGTAGTGACCACACCAGGGCCCCTGGACCAGAGGGGCCCACTATTGGCACTCCTTTAACTGCTTTAATAGCTTTTTATCGGTGCTATGCTGGTAACGATCATCTTTATATGTGTGTTGATCAGTTGTAACCTTTACTAGACTGTTCTCCTCCCCTTCCTACACCTCTCTGTCACTGCAGCTTTCCCCTCCCCTGCTTACACCTCTCTGACACTGCAGCTGTCCCCTCCCCTGCTTACATCTCTCTGACACTGCAGCTGTCCCCTCCCCTTCCTACACCTCTCTGTCACTGCAGCTTTCCCCTCCCCTGCTTACACCTCTCTGACACTGCAGCTGTCCCCTCCCCTGCTTACTTCTCTCTGACACTGCAGCTGTCTCCTCCCCTGCCTACACCTCTCTGACACTGCAGCTTTCCCCTCCCCTGCTTACATCTCTCTGACACTGCAGCTGTCTCCTCCCCTGCCTACACCTCTCTGTCACTGCAGCTTTCCCCTCCCCTGCTTACATCTCTCTGACACTGCAGCTGTCTCCTCCCCTGCCTACACCTCTCTGTCACTGCAGCTTTCCCCTCCCCTGCTTACATCTCTCTGACACTGCAGCTTTCCCCTCCCCTGCTTACACCTCTCTGACACTGCTGCTTACCCCTCCCCTGCTTACACCTCTCTGACACTGCTGCTTACCCCTCCACTTCATACACCTCTCTGACACTGCAGCTGCCTCCTCCCCTGCTTACACCTCTCTGTCACTGCAGCTGTTCCCTCCCCTGCTTACACCTCTCTGACACTGCAGCTGTCCCCTCCCCTGCCTACACCTCTCTGTCACTGCAGCTGTCCCCTCCCCTGCCTACACCTCTCTGACACTGCAGCTGTCTCCTCCCCTGCTTACACCTCTCTGACACTGCAGCTGTCCCCTCCCCTGTCTACATCTCTCTGACACTGCAGCTGTCCCCTCCCTACACCTCTTTGTCACTGTAGCTGTCCCCTCCCCTGCTTACACCTCTCTGACACTACTGCTGACCCCTCCCCTGCTTACACCTCTCTGACACTGCATTTGTTCCCTCCCCTGCTTTCACCTCTCTGACACTGCAGCTGTCCCCTTTTCTGCCTACATCTCTCTGACACTGAAGTTGTCCCCTCCCCTGCCTACACCTCTTTGTCACTGCAGCTGTCCCCTCCCCTGCTTACACCTCTCTGACACTACTGCTGACCCCTCCCCAGCTTACACCTCTCTGACACTGCAGTTGTTCCCTCCCCTGCTTACACCTCTCTGACACTGCAGCTGACCTTTGCAGGCTTTGGTGCTCCATATCATTTTTTTTGTATAGAGCAATTGAGTGGGCCCTATGTAAAACTCGCACTGGGGCCCAGAGCTCCTAAGTTACACCACTGAGTAACAGTAATATTGCTGTGCAATGCCTGTGAAAAGCAATATTGCCACTGGTACGAACATCAGCTCCTTTTGCTTCTTGAAATATATCTTTTAATAATTCTTTACTGAAAAGAAAAAAGAACTGTTTCCAGTTGGGCATTCGCTATTATTCTCTTAATGAAATACAAGGTAAAAAATGCATAAACAACCTCTCATGGAGCGAGCCGTATCCACGGCAGCCATAACATCCATATTTTCTTTGATCATTCAGTGAGCGTGCCCGGGGGCGGCCTGATGTATCGGGACTCGGGCGCGTACATTAGAGCCGATAATACGAGCATTTGCTGATCCGTCTACAAAGACAGACGTCTTGCATTCATAGTCGCTGCCGAACTCTTAAAGCAGTAGTAACAGCCATACTATCTCAGGAGAAAAAAAAACACATGCATAAGTAGTTAAATATTTGTTCTACATACATAACAAATGTACTGTCCATATTTATGAAATGTATATAGTGATGAAAGAAAAACCTGTTCCAGGCATTTTCCATCTGTACTGCCTCTGACTGAAGCCAACCGTAATGTCAATTCCTCCCTTACTCTTTTGTATCTCCTAGAAACTGCACTGTCATATCTAGCTTGCTTTGTAAACACATGTGAGCACAGCATAGATCAGATTTCAGCAGGTCACTGAACAGCCCTCAGCCAATAAGTGAGGAGCAGGAATGTGGGAGGGTAACGTCATGCTTGCTTCTCGATGGCAATGGCAAAAATAGAGCCAGGCTGACTGAGATGAGATTTATTACAGGAGAAACTTTTATGATTAGATTGGAGTGCTTGCACTGCAGGGTAAGGTTGCAGGCTGCATGTAAACAGAGAGCAGGGGACTGGAACTGGATTTTGTGGCTGGCAATCCCACTTTAAATGGAACCTTAACTGAGAAGGATATGGATGTTTCCTTTTTAAAGGATACCCGAAGTGACATGTGACATGATGAGATAGACATGTGCATGTACAGTGCCTAGCACACAAATAACTATGCTGTGTTCCTTTTTTTCGTTCTCTGCCTGAAAGAGTTAAATATCAGGTATGTAAGTGGCTGACTCAGGAAGTAACTACATTGTGACCCTCGCTGATAAGAAATTCCAACTATAAAGCACTTTCCTAGCAGAAAATGGCTTCTGAGAGCAAGAAAGAGATAAAAAAGGGTAATTTCTTATCAGTGAGGGTCACACTGTAGTCACTTCCTGTCTGCGTCAGGACTGAGTCAGCCACTTACATACCTGATATTTAACTCTTTCAGGAAGATAAATAAAACAAAAAGGAGCACAGCATAGTTATTTGTGTGCTTGGCACTATACATACACATGTCTATCTCATCATGTCACATGTCACTTCGGGTATCCTTCAAACAATACCAGTTGCCTGGCTATCCTCATCTCTTTGGCTGTAGTAGTGCTGAATCTCACACCTGAAACAAGCATGCAGCTAATCCAGTCTGACTTCAGTCAGAGCACCTGACTTCCATGCTTGTTCAGGGGCTGTGGCTGAAAGTATTAGAGACACAGGATCAGCAGCAGGAGAGTCAGGCAACTGGTATTATTTTAAAAGAAAGAATCCATCTCCTTCTCAGTTTAGGTTCCCTTTAAGAGCTGGAACTGAAATGGGTGAGAGTCAGTGTCTGGCACCCCGGCTATGTTGAGGCATTCAGCAGTTGGCAGCCCTCGTAAAGGATAGATTCGACTTATTTCGAGGGGTTTGGAAACAAAACGCATAAAGCTAAATAAACAACCTAATAATCTGGAGCAGTTGTTGTTGGCTGGATTTGTTGAATAAAGAGAAACCTCGCTATAAAAAGAAGCATGTTGCAAATCCGTAATCTAAGCCCAAATCCTTTCTCTTCTTAGCTGAAAGCCTGAGTAAGCTCAAAATTGAACATGGCAAATTCTAACAGAGCAATCAGGATAATAAGTGAACATAAATATTATAGAGAAGGAAAGGTGTGGGCAGAATATCCGTTTTACGGGCCAGATGTTACTAGAGCTGCAGTACAACATGTCTCCTGTCCCCTCTGGAATCAGCTAGGAGGCAGGTCCGTCGGATCTGACAATTGTGGCACAAAACATAGGAAGAACAATAGAAACTATGCTACATTTCCCAAATTTCTGCATTACTGCACTAGAAACCACTTTGTTTGCAGTACAAATATGACCAGGTGGAACCGAGTAGTTTGCAGGAAGTAGGTGTGACAGTTCACAGGAAGTGGGTGTGAGCAGTCGGAAGATATCAATTATGGAAAGGAAATAACAGGCTCTAGAGTATACCCGAGGCAATATGTGACATGATGAGATAAACGTGTATGTACTGTACAGTACTAAACATATTAATAACCAGGCTGTTTTACTTTTATTTTGCTGCCTGAAAGAGTTAATTTCTAGACATGGAAGTGTCCGCTTCTGCCTTGTCGGTACCTTGTTGGGAATTTGATAAACATCACTAATAAGAAAATGACAGCCATAAAAGTTTTCCTGGCAGAATACAACTTTTGAGGACAGGGAGAGATAAAATACATGAACTATTGACCTTTTTCTAACTCTGGGACACTTAATAGGCTGTCACTGATTAGAGACAATAAAACATTCAACCTACTTCCTAAATGTTTAAATATAAAAGAAAACCCTGGGGCACTTAACAAAGGTCATTTTAGGAGTAGGAGGATAAATATAATTGTTTATCTCATTAGTTTTTTTTCACCTTGGGTTCACTTTAAAGAAATAATAAGGCATTGCTACATTGGGTAAATGGAAATTACAGCAGAGGTCCACTTTAACCTGGACTTTTTTTAAGAATGTAAATTAGGGTAAAGTAAAATTTTACAATGGGCAAACTTTTTGACTAAATAATTGATCAATGCTTATTGTAAAAAGTACCAAAAGTTATTTTATTCATTGTGTTATAGTCAGTAAGTTCTCTAAGTCTGTGCGGATAGGTGGACAGCTGCAGCAATCATAGACACACAAAGCATTTTATTTCAATTTGAAATGTTCCGTTCCACAGGTAATCCTTATAATTTACACTAATCAAGATGATTGCTTTCAGAATTCGCCATAGCCCAATTTTAGGTTTCGTTGGGACTGAAATTAAGAAAAGTGTTAGCCTAGAATTACGGAAACACGTTCAGTGCGGTAGCTGATTAACTAAATTACTAAATTGAATGGGCCTTTTTCACAATTATTTGAACATTTTCTTCAAATAGTTAATGGTTTCCAAAGTGAACAAAGAGAGTACAATACATTTTCTTAAAGCAGCAGGGACAGTCATACTATCCCGATGGGAGAAAAAAAAAAACACATATATAAGTAGATAACTACCTGTTCTACTTACGTAGTATATGTATTGTACTGTCCATGTTTTGATTTCAGTGGATTTTATATATTAAATAAAGAGAAAACTGTTCCAGGCATTTCCATCTTTACTGCCTCTGACTGAAGCCAAGCTTGTCATTTCCTCCCTACTTGTTTTTTCCTCTTGCCTAAAATGGTGTATACATTGCTAGCCTCCCTTCCCACTGAGCTCTGTAGGAACTGCACTGTCATATCTAGCTTGCTTTGTAAACAAATGTGAACACAGCATAGATTGTATTTCAGCAGCTTCTGCAGAGGGGTGAGGTGTATTTCCCGTCTCAGCCTCCTGTCGCACTGAACTGCCCTCAGCCAATCAGTTTGGGAGCAGGAATGTGGGAGGGGAGATAACAGACTTCCCTCTCCCCATATAACAGAATAGAGTTTGACTGACTGAGATGAGATTAAATACCGCAGAAACATTTATGATTATATTGGAATGCTTGCAATGCAGGGTCAGGATGTAGACTACATATTAAACACAGAGCAGTGGATAAATGGAATTTGATTTTACAGTATGTCTGACAATCCCGCTTTAATCCCATAGTAGCAGCCATGTGACATGTGGCCAGTGTTTCAAAAACAGTGACATTTGCTCATGTCCCATGATTTATTTTTCCCAGTAACGCCCCTGCAGTGTAATCTCTGGCCTGTTCATCAACTCCCACAGAGCTCGGTGGGTAAAGTTGCTGTCTACAGAAATACTGGTACTGGCGCCTTCAACTACATGTTTTCTGCTGCAATACTGAGAAATAAAGTATATCCCCTGTTGTAGTTTCTACTTTGGTATTCACATTGGTCACTCATCATGACTTATCCGCCTAACAGCTAAATTCAGACAGAGCAGGAAGCAAACTGTATTGTAGTTATAAGCATCCAAGCACATTTCTCCCATGAATAAAGGTATTATTCTGTGTATTATTTTGCTTCTGTAGACTACAGTACATTCAGATTTGCTTTGTCCATTGTAGATTCAGTTGGGCTTTTAATATGTTCATTTCCTCCCTAGTTTTACTATAAGTTAAAAGACAACTTATAAAGACAAAAAATTTGAAATTTAAAATACATAGATAATTAAATGTGCATCTCTGCCAGAGTAAAATGTACTATAAATTACTGTTTGTTGCTTACTTGCGTATTTACCTCGCCGTCAGTTCCTCTCAGAAGTTCACCATTTTCTTCTTACGATACCTTCCAGTTCTGACAAGATTTTGTCAGAACTGAAATATATACAATATAGCAGTTACTTTCAGTTATATCCCCGTATATATATATATACAGGAATATAAGTCGCCCCGTGTATAAGTCGGCTCCAATATTTGTCCCTCCTAAGCTGGAATTTTTATTGACTCAAGTATACATCTACTAGTACTCAGCAAAGTTAATGGCTGCACTTGGGGACCAGGAGGAATTAACAGCTGTACTTGGAGCCCGCCAGAAGGTGTAAATTACTGCGCTGCATAAAGTATTGCAGCCATTAACCCCTCCTGTCCATTAAAGTGGACCTGAACTCTTGCACAGGACAGAAGGAAAACAGAGAGACGTGCAACTCATATGTATTTAGAGAGTTTAGCCTGTCTAATTCCCTCCCATTTGTGTCTAATCACACGTTGTAATCTGATCTCTCCCTTGTATCACATGACTGCCTTTGGCAGAGATGGCAGATAAGCTCATTTGAAAGCACTGGATGATAACAATATGTCTGCCTCCATGAATCAGGAAGTAGAAACTGTGCAGATTTATTTTAAGATTTGTATCAGCTGTAACAAAGGAATGTTTTTTGGTTAAAGGTTATTATGCTGTTGTGTATCTTTTAGAGCAGAGAGGAGTTCTGAGTTCAGGTCCACTTTAAGTGCAGCCAATAAATCCTCCAGGCTCCCGAGTGCAGCAATTTTTAATTCCCTACCCTGCAGCCCAGTCCCCACCCCTTTCCATTGTTGTGGGCAACCGTGACTGTGGTCACACAGGTGCAGCATGGCTGGTGCATTAAAGAGAACCTGTAACAGAAAAAAGGTCCCCTGGGGGGTACTCACCTCGGGAGGGGGAATCCTCAGGGGCCCAATGAGGCTTCCCCCTCCCTTGTAGCTACAGGCAATCTAGCGCTGGCTCCCCCAAAGTGTCCGGCAATCCTCTCTCGACAAGCCGGACAAGACTTGATATATTTACCTTTCCTGGCTCCAGCGGGAGACTGCTGCGGCTCTTAGCACGGAGATAGGCGAAAATTGCCGATCTCTGTCGGGTCCGCTCTACTGCGCAGGAGACTTGCGCCTGCACAGTAGAGAGGCCCGACAGCAATCGGCTATTTCCGCCTATCTCCGAGCGGAGAGCCGATGCTGCGCGTGCGCTGGAGCCGGGAAGGTAAATATTTACATCCCGCTGTTCGGAGGGGCACAGCGAGACCGCCGTGGGACACAGGAGGACGGGGGAAGCCTCGATAGGATCCGGAGGCTTCCCCCACCCGAGGTGAGTACCCCCAGAGGAACTTTATAAAGCTACAGGTTTTCTTTAAGAGGATATTAAATGCAATCTTCACGAGGGTCGCAGGCAGCAGTAGTGGTCTGAAGGAGGATGCAGGAAACTTCTGGTGGATCCAGGTGCTTCCCTCTTAGGTAAGTTTTTGTTTCTTTATTGCTGCCTTAGGTTCCTTTTAAATTGTAAATGTTTTTGTGATAGTGGTTCTTCAACATTACAAAAGGTTATAATTTTAGTGCAAGAGAGGTACTGCACCACTAGTTGAGAACCGTTTGCTCTGTGGGGTGGGCGCAGTTATAAACAACAGATCATAGGTAAGGGTTGTCTGGTGGCCAGAACTAGCAGGTCTCAATCAAGCTGTAGTTGACTTCATCTTGCCTTAGGTCTGATCCTGCTCTACACTTCGCACGGGAAGGCTTGCTATTCTCTAGCCACTGTTCAATAATGTAAGACTTACACTATGGAATACATTAACCAGCTATTATCCAATAAGCAGCCCAGCACTTCGCCTTTGGCGTTCTTGTCCTCGAAGGGGCAGCTGTGGACGGTTCCCACAACAGAGACCTAGTAGAACGCTGTGTACGGAAAGCCTCAGGCACAGGTCAATCTTCCCTCTTCACTAAAGTAATAAGAGAGCCTGGCTTGTGGGAATTGACTGCGTTTTAATCATAGAAGGAAAAAAACGGCCCACAGGAGACTCTTTTCGCCCTTACATTGTGGACGGCTGACCTGACTCCGGGTGAAGCGCGATCACGTACACGAAGGTCTTTGTTAATATCTGAAGTCAGAAGAGCACTTTCGGCCGACGCGTTTTAGAGAAGGAATTTATATTGCAGTCCTTTTTTATTACGACTACGGACATCTTTTTATTTTTTTTTATCCTCCTCTTTACAGTGTTCCTTTGCCTTGCTTTTATCCAGTAGATACTGTATATAACTCTTAGAAGTTATAACCTGTGAAAGACTTTTACAGACAATTGCTTTAACCTTGCTTTTAACCTCTGGTAAAATTCTACTGCCTTTTGTCATGTGCTGCCTTTAGGTGTCAAAACTGGTTGGTTTTTTTTAGTGGTAAAGAGAATAAAACTTTATTTATGAATGCTGTATTTCAGACACACTGTTTTTTTGTTGTTTTTTTTTCGTTTTAATTTGCAGTTTTGTAGGACATAATTTTAAATTGTGTATATAAAATAATTTAAAAAAAAAATGAAGGCGTTGCTGTACTTTTACATATTTTTTTTTTGACGGATATCCTCCTCCTCACACCTAGACAGTCAGAGCCACTTCTGCTTTAGTCACATGGACATAAACGGGAAAGGTGATTGCTCAGCTGAGGCCTACGCCCATTAGGAGATTGATAGCCTATCACAACATCACAACATCATACTGGCAGGAAGAGTAGGGAGTAAGAGGGCAGAACTTAGCAGGAACTCAACTCAAACCTCCTCCCCAACTGAAACCCCTTCCTGATTCCCCAGTCCCCTAGCCTGCCCTCAGCATAGGTTTTTTTCTGGTTTAACACAAAATTTTATTAAGTGAATTCACAAAGCATGAACAACTAAGTCAGAAGCAGTGAATAGTCATTATAAACATGTAGATATACAAATACCCGTATAGGATTCTATATGCAATGAACATCCTTAAAGAGTGTTATTAACATTGTAATATACAAGAGAGAGTGATATAAACTTGGAAGTAAGTAGAACTTAGAAGAGAGTCTAAGAAGAGAGATAATAAGAAAAATAAAAATAATAGAATTAGGAAGAGAAGGTCTATTTGTGTGGGTCTGTCTTTCCGTTTAGTAGTTGATGTCAAAGGTGTAACATCCTCAGGTCCCTGTTACCATTCCAATTTCCATTTCAATCATGGGGGCATATAATTCAAGAAGTATTTTTCCCATGGATCCCATATTTTATCATAGGTGGTTTCTGAGTCTCGTAATAGAGCTGTTAAGAACTCCATTAGCTTGGTCCATCTGATTTTAGCCATAATCTCAGGCATTGTAGGACAACAGGGACTGCGCCAATTGGAGGCTAGTGAGAGTCTGGTGGCCGTCAGGATGTGATTTATTAGTCTCACAGTATGTTTTTTGATTTTAGGGATAGGTTTGCCTAATAACATGTATATAGGATCCATGGGGATGTGAATACCTGTTACTCTTAGGATCAGGACCTGGATATCTGTCCATAGAGATTGAATAGCTGGGCAAGACCAAAAGATATGTTCCAGGGAACCTATATGACCACACCCCCTCCAACAAGTGTTAGATACATCTTGATAAATCTTAGCTAATACTTCAGGGGTTCTATACCATCTGAATAGTATTTTATAGATATTTTCTTTCACTTGCGTGCACATAGAAGTGTGCTTAGCGTTTTCCCAGATAGAAGACCAGTCTTCCAAGCTTATGGTTTGGTTCAGAGTTTGTTCCCACTTTGTCATATATGGATGATTAGGTTTTGCGGTACCAGATTTATCAAGAAGCAAGGTATAAATTGCTGAAATAAGGCCTTTTTGATGTCCTTCATGCTCACACAAGCGTTCAAATGGGGTGTAAGTAGGTATGGGGTTAGTGTCCTTAGAGAGGGATTTCAGGAAATGATAAATTTGATTGTATTCCATAATAATTTTAGCTGTGAATCGTGTCTTCTCCTCTATTGTTTCTTTGGTTACAATTTTTCCTGTTCGTGTGTCAATCCAGCTGCTGAATGTAGTGTATTGAAGGGTGAACCATCTGCCCATAAAATCTTCTGTCATACCTGGAGTGAAGGCCGGGTTTCCTAGTATGGGGTATAGTGGGGATATGGGGGATCTGAGGTTGGCCGTTTTTGCGGTTGCCCGCCATATTTGTAGTGTGAATTTAATAGTAGGGAGTAAGTGAGTAGTAGGGATCTTAGGTGGGGTCTGGGGCCAGATTAGAGCAGGTAATGATATTGGGAAGATACTCATTGCTTCAATGAGGCCCCATTTAGTGAATGTTTTAAGAGTGGACCATTCGGAAAGTTGTCTTAGATGTGCCGCTTGATAGTATAATTTTAGGTTGGGTACTCCCAGACCTCCTTGTTCCCTGGATGCCATTAAAATCGTGGATTTGATTCTGGGTTTGGAGTTATTCCAAATAAATTTTAGGAAAGCACGCTGTAGTATTTTAAACTGTAAGGGTGGTACTTGTATGGGAAGGGTCTCAAACAGATATAATAATCGTGGCAATACATTCATTTTAAGGGAGTATATTCTGCCAATCCATGATATCTTATATGCCGTCCACTTATGTAGGTCTGAGAGTATAGATTGAATTAGAGACGGATAGTTTGCTTTATATAGTGTAGAGTAAGTTTGAGTCAGATGAATACCTAAGTATTTGATGGTGTGTGTCCTCCAATTGTAGTGAAAAGTGTTTTTTAAGGTTTCAAGTAGGTTTTGTGGAGTCTTAATAGGTAGTGCCTCCGTCTTTTCCTGATTAAGTTTAAAGCCTGAGATGGATTCAAAGTTCCGTAGTATGGTGTGTAGGATAGGAAGTGTAGTGAGTGGCTGGGTCAAGGTTAACAGGATATCATCTGCGAAAAGCGAAATTTTATACTCTCGGGTTCCTTGCCTAATGCCCATAATATCTGGATTCTGTCGTATTGCACAAGCGAGTGGTTCTATACTAAGAGCGAATAATAGAGGGGAAAGGGGACATCCTTGGCGTGTACCATTGTGAATAGGGAAGGGTGTTGGGGACGCGAAGGGCAATTTTACTGAGGTGGATGGAGAGGAGTAGAGGAATCGTATTAGAGTTAGAAAAGGTCCGTTGAACCCCTGATGTTCCATAACTCTGAAGAGGAATGGCCATGATAATCTGTCAAAAGCCTTCTCTGCATCCAAACTTAGAAGCAGAGAAGGCTTCCCAGATCTATTCATTAGTTCTATCAAATTGACTACCTTCCTTGTATTGTCTCCTGCTTGGCGGCCTAATATGAAACCAACCTGGTCATTGTTAATTAGGAATGTGAGGATTGGGTTTAAGCGGTTAGCCAGGACTTTAGTGATTATCTTAAGATCCGCATTAAGAAGCGATATTGGTCGGTAGCTTTGTGGGAGTTGTGGGTCCTTCCCTTCTTTAGGGATCATGGTAATGAGGGAGCTTAGAAATGAGTTGGGAGCAATTTTCCCTTCCATAAGCGTATTGGCTAGGAGGGTCAAATAGGGGGCTAAAATGAATTTAAACTTTTTATAGTAAGAATATGGTAGACCGTCAGGGCCAGGGGCCTTAGAAGAAGGTAAGAATTTAATTACTTCTAGAATTTCTTCAGTAGTTATAGGGGAGTTTAGAAGTTGGGCGTTTTCTTCCGTTAGTTTTGGTAGGGGTAGTTGATTTAGAAACTCGTCTATTTTAAGCATATGTGTAGGATGGTGGGATGGTTGGGGGAGATTATAAAGTTGTTGATAGTAATCTGTGAAGATTTGGGCAACTTTTTGAGGGTGGAAGTGTGTGGTTCCTTGAGGATCTTTAATAGAGTAGATATGTTGTTGGGATGATTTCGGATTTAATTTTCTAGCAAGAATGGTATGGGGCTTATTACCCCTTTCGAAGAAGAGTTGTCTGGTCCATCTCAGGCTTTTTTCCAGTTGTGTGGTTTGGAGGGTTTGGATTTCTTGTTTTATATTGTGCAGAGCGGTGTAGTGTGTCTGGGAGGGTTCGTCTTTATAGAGGTTTTGTGCCTGTTTAAGTTTTGAATGAAGGGTTAGGAGTTTAGATGTCGCTGCTTTTTTACGTTTGGTAGCTTCCGAAATGAATACTCCCCTAATAAAAGCTTTGTGAGCTTCCCAGAGTGTCCCTACTGATGAAACCGAGCCCTTATTTATGTCAAAGTAAGATTGCAACTCATTTGTCAGACTTGAAAAAAGTTCTTTATCTTGTAACAAAGTTTCATTTAACCGCCAAAAATTTGGCCTATGGCTATGAGATAATAGGTCAATCTCTGCGGTGACAGCTTGGTGGTCTGACCATGCAATTGGTTGTATGTCAGCTTCCTTCAGCAAGGGTAGTACAGAGGCTGTTGAAAACAGATAATCTAATCTAGAGTGGGATGCATGTGGTGGAGAGAAAAAAGTGTACTCTATAGAGGTGGGATTAGATATCCGCCATAGATCCAGCAATCTATATTGTCTCAGTAGTGTTCTAAATTTACGAGAATTACGACTGTGGGAGGATGTGGTGGTCTTATTAGGAGGAACATATCGGTCTTTTATATCAGAGAAAGCTAGGTTGAAATCTCCCCCTATTAGTAGGGTGCCCTTAGTGCTTTTAAATAGTTTCCTTAGGAAGGTTGTTAGGAACGATATTTGGTCCTGATTAGGGACATATACATTAGCTAGAGTGATAGGTTTTCCTACTAGAGAGCCAATTAGTATTAAGTAGCGCCCTTTGGGGTCTATGATAGTCGTAGAGATCTGTAGGGGGAATGTTTTTTTATAGATTATGGCCACCCCTGCTTTCTTTTTGGGACCTGAGGCTAAACACACCTCAGAGTATAGTTTATTGTATAAACGAGGTGGGTCTGTTTTGCATATATGAGTCTCTTGTATGAAGGCCAAATCGATATTTAGTCTTCGCAAGTCTTTGAACAGAGAGAACCTTTTCTGAGGTGTGTTTAGTCCCTTGGTGTTTAGAGTTAGGAAATTAACCATTGTCAAAGATGATGTGAGCGTTTGCATATAATCTGAAGACAGACCCAATAGACCTAGAAACAATACCTAATATAGATAGAAAAGTAACAATAATAAAAAAGGCAAAGCTATAAACATATATAATAATCTGAGCGTTGATCTGGCAAAACATGCCACTGTTATTACAGTGGTCTGTTGTAAGGGCAACATAAAACTGCTGCCTGTATGGGGACCTCCCCAGGTTGGTCGCTCGTAGCGACGGGCGACCAAATTGGGAGAGAGTCCCCCGAAGGTACATGAGGAGTCTAAGGAGAAGACAAATAGCAATCAACATAGTAACTATGTGATATAGTGGTGAGAGAGATCGATTTCCACCGCCAGCTTTGAAAGTGTATTCAGTTCGCTTCTAGAGTTAAGGAGCAGCAAATCAGATAAAGTTTAACGGTTATAAAAAGGGGAAAGCAGAAAAGCTGGGTGTGTGGAATGGGTAGGTAGTGTAAAAGCAGTATCCTGTCTCTATAGGAGACGTAAAAAGATATGTTGAGGCCCACTTTCAGGTTCCAGACGGTTGATCTTCCATATTGTCAGCTCTGTCAGGAAAGGTAATACTGCGAATCGGACCTTGCGACCATTCTGAGACATGTCGCACCTTCCGTGGGGGTGATGACATAGGTGACGAGCGGAACGTAGATGATGGTGTGTTAGGAAGTTTAAGTCCCATTTGTTTAAGGAATAGGGGTGCATCATCAAAGTCAGATAAGGTGAAAGTCAGGCCCTGTCTGTTTACAATCAATCGAAAAGGGAAACCCCATTTATATGGGATATTAGCATCCCTGAGTAGCTGCGTAACCGGTCTGAGAGCTCTACGTTTAGCCAGTGTTATTAATGATAGATCGTTGTAAATAGCAATATCGTCCCCTTTAAAGGAAATGGTGGTTGTGCTTCTTAGAGCTCTAAACAGGGCGTCTTTGGCCTCATAGTAGTGTAGTTTCGCGATAATATCTTTGGGTCTTGAAGTACCAGGGCGCCGTTCACCTAAAGATCTGTGGGCTCTGTCGATCCTCCACATTTCTTCTGGCATATCAGGCAGGATAGTATGGAACAGTTCTTTCAGATGAGCCCCAATATGTTCACTTTTTACAGACATGGATACCCCTTTAATGCGCACATTTTGTCTCCGCTCTCTGTTTTCCATATCTTCTTGTGCTGTACGCATTGATTTTATATCAGTCTGCATGAGTTGCTGCTCTTCAGCTAAGTCAGCTTGTTTAACAGTTAGAGCATCCATCTTGTCTTCTAGTGTCTGAGTGCGCTCCCCCAGCCCTGATATGTCTGCCCGGAGCTCTTGTACAGCAGTTAGTATAACCTTTTGCAAGGAGTCATGGAGGCTGTGATAGTGTTTGTTTAACGTTTGCTCCAGTAAGTCTGCTGTGAGAAGCTGCATATTCCCCCCTGCACTTGCCTGGTCGGAGAGCTGGGAGTCCTGATGAGCTGCGTGGCCAGCGCCATCTTGGCTGGGAGGGAGGCGCAGGAACTTGTCCATGATGCCCGCTGGAGGGGTGCTTTTCTGGGCCCCTTTGCCCGTCATAGGTTGCGGAGAAGGTTGCGGAGGTCGTCTCCCTCAATGCCGCCCGTTTTTGAGGCTGGATACGCGGAGGTAATTGCTGCTGGCGGCGGTGGAATACGGAGCTCCTCTCTTATGCGGCCATCTCCCGCGGCTCGCGCATGCGCCCTCTAGCATAGGTTTTTTTCTGATGCCCAACCCTAACCTCTCCTTAACAGAAACCCCTTCCTGATGCCAAATTGTAGCCTCCACTAAACATAAATCATTACCTGATGCCCAACCCTAGCCTCCCCAGAACATAGGTCCTTACCTGACTTCCAACCTTAGTGTCATTTCAACATATAGCCTTATGTAATGCCCAACTGTAGCATACCTTTAACACATATAACTTTTCTTCATGCCAAACCTAAGCCTCCTGCTAGCATAAGTCCATACCAGATTCCAAAGCCTAAATTAACCTCCCCCCCCCCAACGTAAACCTCTTCTTGATGCCCAATCCATAACCTCCACCATCGTTAACACATTCCTAATGCCAACCGTAACCTTCCCCCAGCATAAACCCCACCCTGGTGTCAACCTTAACCTCCCTCCCAACACTAGCTCCGTACAGTTGTCTAAGCCTAACCTCCTCTCCAATGTAAGCACCTTCTTCAGGCCCAGCCCCAACTTCTCTCTATCATTAACTCCTTTTTGATGCCTGTCCCAAACCTACTTACTAAAATTACCCCTTCCTGACCTCTTCTCTATCAAGAGTGCCTGACTGTGTACTCTCCCCGCCATTCTCCCACCTCAAGATAATTCCATTCCTGATGCCTAGCCCTAGCCTCTGTACTCTAACATATATATCTCAACTTTCCTACCCTTCTCCCATTCTCAATCCTCACCTTTCTGTCTGGAACCTAGTCCTAACAAATAACCCTGATATTCACCTCTGTTGCATTCACAGTATAAAACAGATGACATTCACCCTGAGCAAAGCAAATATTCCTTTTACCGGAGTACCACTTTAAGCCTAAAAATGGAGCATAAGATCTCTTCTGACATGGCCCTTCTTCCCCACCCTGGTATTTGTCTCATCAGATGAGTTGAAGGTCTCTCGGCCAGCGGTCCTGAAGGACAGAACTTTCGGCGTCATCTCCGGAGAGTTGATTTTTCAGCCTGATAGCTTCTTTATCCGAAACGACTGTCCCTCTGGTTTCTCAGCTTCGCTTGCATTCCAATCTCCAGCATTATCATAATGGAACATAATTGAATTACTTTATTCTGGACGGAGTGGAAAACAAAAGCAATATATTAAACAGTTACAGGACAACTATAATTACCATTATAATTTACTTTGTCACACAGCGCTGACTCTGTGCCCAGCGCAGGCATTCTCGTCGCTTCTCCGGAGATATACGATTATTCTTAACAATTTGCCGGGATGATGATTGTGTGGCTTTTAATTGTAAACAAGGAGTTTGACTACTGTATAACCTCAGAAAGAGCTCTGCGTAATTCAAATGACTTATGAGCTGGCAGAGGTTCCTAAAAGGATAATTGTAATGACAGCACGTTCCAGGATTTCGAAATAAGGAAAGTATTCGCTTTAGAACTGACATCAAAGCACCTGCAGATTAGTTTTGAGGGACCTGCATTTGTTGGCAGGAGTTTGCTTTTGCTTCCTACGAACACTAGAGGTCACTGGTGGGAGGGGAATTGCTTGTCCAGAATAACTGTGAACCAGTCTCCTTTCTCTCATCAGTGACCTCTAGTGGCTCAAGTGCACCAATTCAGAATCCATCAACATTTTTTCCTGCTGCTAAATGCCAGATTCCTTCAGGGTACACAGTTCCTGGATTTAGTTTTTTTTTCAACTAATCGTGCCTCTATCTAACCTACTAATGGTGGGATGTCAAACTCCAGTCCTCAAAGGGCTGACAGCCTCACACATTTTTGGCACAGCTCAAATTAATGGATGGGACTGAATCGGGAAAGGTATGGCTTATAAAGTAGAACATATTTCTCCATGTCTCAATCCATTCTAAACACTGGCATGAAAATGGCCCTCAGTGACTGGAGTTTGACACCTGGCTGTGCGCAAATGTACCCCCAACCAAACCCTCCTATTGGGGTCCTCAATTTCAGGGGGTCACATGACTCACTCTTCCAAATGAAGTGACTGGATCTCCTGAGAATCAGCACCGCAACCTTGCTATACTCGAGGCTGCCCCGTTCCCCTGAACATGCTTCCCTCCCATGGGATAGAATAAGAAGGAAAAAAAAACCAATACTAATCCCAATTCTATGCTATTGTTCAGTAGCCACACTACTATAAAGGGAAAACGGGCTTATAGATTAGAATAACAGCCACGCCCACACTGCAATACACAGAAAAAGGAGTGAGGTCTACAGACACCACGCCCCCTCCTAGGAAGCTTTGCAGTTGGGCAGGCTGCTGTCTGTGTTGACATGGCAACCTCCTCTACAAACTAATGGAGATGACTGACAGATTCAAAAATAATGTCTCCGTGAGAAACAGTAGAAAAGGGGTTTCTGCCTGGGAGAACTTGCTTATGTTTGTTAACACAGCACTAACTGCGGAATATGACTAGTACTGGTTTACTATGGAAGGAGGGAGACATTTCACATAGCTAATCAGCCTAGGCTAGGCTAAGCATTACTGGCAGCATGAGGCTACAATATACAGCAAAATATAGATATCTGAGGTGTTTCTGGTGCTAAAACCAGGAAAGTGGCTGTCCTGAATGATTGATTGAATTTTACTACATTATGTCATTATAGTACCTCTTTATTTTCCAATGGGAATTATGAGCAAAGGGAAAAAAGGAGGTATTTAGAAAAATTGTTCTGAGAACATTGAATTATATTTTTATTTAGGCATCTAAATATGGGTGCAAAAAAAACCCAAATTGGACTAATTTAGCCCTGTATATGTGCAGTGCTAGGAGTAATACTGAGGCTATCAGCGGCAAAAGCCACGTTCTCGGTAAACTCCAGACATCCCCTTTCCATAATGTTTCATCTGATTCTCTACAGTAAACCCCAATGGAAGTGCAAAATTCAATATAAGCATTGAGAGAGGCTTGAATTGGAGAGATGCCGCAGTTGAGTTCAAGGAATACCACCGAGAGAGTCACCGGCTCTCTCTTATTACCTGGTGGTAAAGCCGCTCCTCGGGGACCTCATGCATTGGAAATCAGACAATAAAGGCAGCCTTCCCAGCATTCTATCCCTTCATGTAGAAATTATACAGACTTCTAATAACGTTCACAGGTCTCCGAGCCCCGGGGAGAGGGGTCTGTCTTCTCTCCGGACCGCAGATAGTGATTAACTCCCGATACATCACTGGCAGCCCTCATCACCGGCCCGCATTCACCCGAGAATACAAAGCTGCACCCTCTGCTCTCCTGTTTACTGCTTTCTTTACTTTTCCTGGGTTTTAAGCGTATTCTTTTCCTGCAGAATTGACAGTCCTGAGGCTTTAAAAACAAAGAAGTGAACATAAAGGTGTAATTGTCATGCTGATAAAGAAGTAGGCACGTGATTCAAGAGAGATGGGACAGCACATCCAGGGGCGTAACAATAGACCCTGCAAAGGATGCAGTTGCAGTGGGGTCCAGTAGCAGCAGGGGGCCCCGTGAGGGGGAAAAGTTTATCTTCCCTGTCCTTTCTGCTCTCTGCACAATTGTTCTGATAACTGCATCTGCTCAACCACTGACGGTATCAAGGAATCATATAAAGATATGTACACAGTCCCTATTCAGTGCAGCAGGGTCTTGTGTACGACCCCCAGCCTCTCCATCTCCTTCCCAAATGCTGTGTACTGTAGTGATGCTGGAAAATTCTACAGAGCCAGTTCTGCCACTTCAGAGATGGACAGAGTGAGTGTAAGAAAAAGCTGAGGCTGGGAGCACACTCGTCTGTCAATTTTATGTGTGTGTTTTTCTGTCTGCGTTTTCTGCACACTATGGGCTTCATTCACTAAACCGTGATAACTCAAATATCACACCTTATCAAAGATTTCACACCTTATCAAAGTTAACACGCCTTATCAGAGTAGCATAGGAAGGAAGTACTCAAAATAGTTATAATAGTATTTTTTCACCTGCTTTTTGGTACTTTTTCAATTGCAAAGTGCTGAAAAGTTACTTAAACAGAAGATGGAAAATGTATCTTCTAGCAGAAAACTCAGGAGAAAAAGTTTATTGCAAATGGGCCTCGGAATCTCTTTTCTTCTCATCCTCTGCTATCCTCTTCTTTCTTTTTCTCTCTTCTGCTCTCCTGTCCTCTCCTCTACTTTTCTGTCCTCTCCTCTCCTGTTTTTTCCTCTCCTTTGCTTATCTTTCCTCTCCTCTGCTCTCATGTCCCCTCTTCTTCTCTGCTCTTCTTTCCTCTCCTCTTCTATCATTTTCTCTCCTCTGCTCTGTCCTATTCTGTGCTCTTCTGTCCTCTCCTCTTCTGTCCTTTCTTTTCCTCTCCTCTGTCCTCTTCTTTGTTCTTCTGTCCTTTCCTCTTCGGTCATCTATTCTGCTTCTCTATTTTCCTCTTCTGTCCTGTCTTCTTCTCTGCTCTTCTGTCCATGCTCCATGCACATAGTGCCCTGTCTGGGATCCAAACCAGGAACCCAGCACTGCTGATCCAAGTATAAGCCAACCCCCAACCTTTACCTTTAACCACCCTGGCGTTCTATTAAGATCGCCAGGGCGGCTGCGGGAGGTTGTTTTTTTATTAAAAAAAAAAATCTATTTGGCTGCATGAAGTTGGCTGCATGAAAGCCCACTAGAGGGCGCTCCTGCTGCATGCGATCCGCTCCTTGTTTTGCTTTTCTCGTCGCCATGGCGACGAGCGGAGTGACGTCATGGACGTCAGCCGACGTCCTGACGTCAGCCGCCTCCGATCCAGCCCTTAGCGCTGGCCGGAACTGATTGGTCCGGCTGCGCAGGGCTCGGGCGGCTGGGGGGACCCTCTTTCGCCGCTGCATGCGGCAGATTGCCGCGCTGCGGCGGCGATCAGGCAGCACACACGGCTGGCAAAGTGCCGGCTGCGTGTGCTGCTTTTTATTTCATTAAAATCGGCCCAGCAGGGCTTGAGCGGCACCCTCCGGCGGTAATGGACGAGCTGAGCTCGTCCATACCGCTAAGGAGGTTAATAAACTGGAAAAAATGTTTGACCTGAGTATAAGCCTTGGGGTGGCAAAGCCACAACACCACTCACAGCCATGGCCAGCCACAACCATATATTAGAAAAGCAGCAGATTGCATTAATAAGCCAGAACATAGGCCTACAATGGAGATGGACATGCAAAGAACTCCTGTTGCAAAGTTTACGCTGGCATAAAGATAAAGCAAGGAATGCAGAGCCACATAGTCATGCATCTAAAACTTGATATAGGATTGCAATGATTCTCACCCCTCAGTAGACACTGTCCCTGGATGCCTTCCAAAGCTACAACTCGAGATGAGGTTAGCTGGGACCTCCCATGGAAATGTCAAGTGTGTGGTCTCCCTCAGATGACGCTCCACTGTGCATAGAGTGGGGGCACTGTGCAGGTTACTCAAAAAGTAGTGACATGAGTATAAGCCGAGACCCCCCCTTTAGATCACCTTTTTTGGCCCAAAAATTAGGCTTATACTCAGTATATATAGTATGTTATAAGATGGCTTTTGCCGTAATAACACGCGTTATATATGGTAGATTATTGTGCTTCATTGAGTTTACTGTTCCAAACACAGATCGCTTTAAAGCTTTTACAATCGCCAGCATTCCCCCCTGCTGGCTGCAAGCAGTTTATTTTATACAATATATTCATACAGGTGTTTTTCAATATTCGACTGCTCATAATGCAATAACAACCTCTACATTGTGAATACAGTAGATTTTTATGCTATCTTTAATATCTGCCAGTGGTCCTTTGCAGTCTCACAACTCTCCCCTCCATCACTACAACTCCTGGAACACGGCAGATACAATTATATAAAAAAGACTTCTTGCAATATGCCTGCCGCTGCCTATTTACATTTCTCTTAATGCCGCGTTGGTATTTATATTTAAATTTTATGCAAATGTATGGATCTTCGCAATATCTGGTGTTTCCCGCGAATTAGCTTGGCAGACAAATGTCATCGAAATATAAATATGCTGAACTGCTGAAATCCCAAAACGGGGCACAGGCCAGAAAAACACGATAGCATTGTTATTCAGCTATTCTGTGGCTTGCGGAGAATCCTTATCAGCACTGGAGGGCAGAGCCGGGACAAGGTCTTCCAGCACCCAAGGCTGAGACACTAAAGTGTGCACCTCTGTCCCTCCCACCCCAGCCGTCACACACTGATTGCTATTATCCTAAGAGACGCCCCAGGGCTTCAAACCCCCCCCCCCTCCCCCAGCACCTTAATCTCTAGTTATCTGGCTTGCAGTCACTGCCATGTATCACCTTTTCTTATTTCTTTCTGCTTCAAACACAATAGGGGAATGATAGCTGAGTGAGTTGTGCGCCCCCTCCTACACTGCACCCTAAGCCTGGAGCCTCTCTCGCCTCTGCCTCGGCATGGCCCTGAGGGCCCGGGAGAGTTCTGATCTGCCTGGCTAGGCGAGGGGATTCTGCACAGGAAAAAAGGTGCACCTTAACCCCTTAGCAGCCAATTTATTTGGAGACTTGCAAATGCTCCAGACCAATTTATTTTAGCACCTTTTTATATTTTTTTTTGTTACCTTTCCTTGCTTCTGATTAGAATTTATGTAATGTGTATTGGCCACTTGTCACTAGGGGGCAGTGTGAGACAATAACAGAGGACTTCTGCTTTCAGTTTCTACATGTTCTGCTAGCAGAGAGAGATCAAAACATTCCAAGAACTTACAGCACAAAAAATGTGGCCGTCTGAGGTCAAAAGCCGAGCACTTATCTCAAACGAGATAACTCTATTGAAGCTGCTAATGGGATAAAGGACACCTGAACTGAGACGGATATGGAGGCTGCCATATTTACCATCACCAGTAGTGATGAGCACAAATTTCGTATAATCGTAATTTTGCATAGCAATTCGTAATTACGGTGTGAAATCATAATGCAAAATGTCGTTAAAATCGTACACTTTAATTTGTAACCGTATTCAGGATCCGTTATTTTGAAATTGTTCTTACAATTTCGTGCTGACTTAAGTGGTAATAGCAAATTCCCCATACATGCTATCATCACCAAAATTGCGGACCTGAACTCAGAACTTCCTTTCTGGTTTAAGGAACAGCATAATAACCTTGAAAGGAAAAAAAATGTCCTTGTTACAGCAGTGTACTTACTTCCTGCTTTCATGGAAGCAGCCATGGGGTTAACATCCTGTGTTTACATATTAGCTGCTCTGCTGAGGCTGGGAGCTCAGATTACAGCTGTGATTAGTCAGTCACAGATGAGGGGGGATTAGACAGGCTAAATACGCACAGGGTGCATTTCTTTGTTTTTCTTCTGTCCTGTTCAAGATTCAGGACCACTTTAAGGGGAATAGATAAGACGAAAAGATTCTCAAAAAGATCTTGTAGTTTTTACAAATGCAAAGGAAAAATGGGTTTTAAAGTGGATCAGAGATGAACTTTTACTCATTGCATTCCTCAAGCCAAATACTTTTTTTGTTTTGTTTTAATACTCTAATTCCCTATAAACTTAACAAGCCTCGCCCACGGCTCCTTTTGTGCCTCGGCAATGTAGCAAGGGCTTATGGGAGCTCAGTCTGGGCAGGAGGAGGAGGAGGAGGTACTTACTAGCCATTGATTTCAGAGGCAGGAGGGAGGAGGAGAGGGGACTGAGGTAGGGGTCACACTTGTCTTTCAATTTTCTACACTTTGCAGAAAACTGAAAGACAAGTGTGACCCCTGCCTTACAGCAGCTAATGTAATTTATAGAGAAAACTGACAAATTGCGCAAGATGTCAGTTTTTTTTCTGCATGCGAAATCTGCATTAAAGTGTGACCTTGCTTATTGATTAACATGAGTTCTCAGTTGAAGTCAGTTTTTCTGTGCAGAAAACGCATACGAAAGCCGGTAAGTGTGACCCCTGCCTGAATTTACACACAGGCAAGCTGATAGCATCTCCAGCCCTCAGCCTGTGACAATGTGACAAACAGAACATGGCTGCCCTCATTGTATCACAGGAATAAATAATCATAAACTTTTCAAGCTGTTTGCAGCTAGATATGCTGTGTAAACTATCTAAACTGTAGATAAGATATCTAGACAAGTTACTTGTTATAGTTAGTTTTTCATCTCGTATCCGCTTTAAACTAATTTTTCTAAATATAAAAAAACATTTTTTTCTTTGTGTTTTCTCAAAAAATACAAGGGGCTTGATTCACTTAACCTGTAATAACTATTATCATGGTGGCGCTAGCGTTTTGCGAGCGGTATATGGCGCATAACATTTTTTGCGAGAAAACGACCACAATTTTGCACGAAAATTCGTGTTTGCATGCGAAAACCGTTACGCGCGTTATAATGTAAAACACTAGTGCGACTGTGATAATAGTTATCACGGTTTAGTGAATCAAGCCCTAGGTCTATTTGATCAATTATCGTTTTGACTCCCCATCCTTTCCGGCCTGATTTCCAGCAGATAACGTTTTCTCAGGCTTCCCGTGTATAATCCATAAACAATACGGTTGTGTTTTTGTTTGTAGTTCCTCCCCGCTTCCTGAATCACCCGGCCAACCTGTACGCCTACGAGAGCATGGATATCGAGTTTGAGTGCGCTGTGACGGGCAAGCCGCCGCCCACCATCAAATGGGTGAAGAATGGGGAGGCCGTCATTCCCAGCGATTACTTTCAGATCGTGGTAAGTGCCGCTTCTGTTACTTCCAATGCTTTTTATGTATAAGATTCAAATCTAATTCTAAATCTGAAAGACACGAAAGCTTTCTAGACTTTCTAAAGGTGTTTATTGTGTTTAGTCATCGCGGATGCAGAGTAACTGGAACTAGGTTACTTCCAGGATTCTGTAGCTCTCTCCATTAACCACTTCCAAACCACAGGTTTTTTCCCCTTAAAGTGTAACTGTCGGGCATAAAACCAAAAATCGATTTTTCATTTTTTATCTGGTAAACAAGTAATAAGGATGCTAACCAGGCAATCCAAACGTTACAATCACAATTACTTTTGTTGTTGATAAATGATCATTCCCCAGTTTACCTGACTCTTATTTGGTACACACAAAATTAGGTACACATTGTAACGATTGGTGAAGCACAGAGAGGATCTGATTACCAGTGATCTGCAGTATCACTGGGAATACAGATGTATACCAGATTATAAGTGATCTGCAGTATCACCGATAATCCGATATACTAGCTAACCTCTGTTCACCTGAGTAGAGTGTAGTGTTAGGTGTAACAGTAACACTTAGAGGACTAGGCCTCAGTGCAGCAAGGAGTACTGCACAGATTCCTTCCGCAGACCTGAGCTCTCCAAGACGGGAGGAGTCAGACTGACAGTAGGAAGGATAGTCTGAAAGTGACACTCAGGAGGAGATGTCACTGACAGGACGAGGAACCGCCTCCAAGGGTAAGGTCGGTTCTCGAGGTCGGACAAGCCAGGTCGTACACACACGGACCGACAAAGTACAGATTCAGGAGGCAGAGGCAGAGTCTAGGTACAGGCAGGGTTCGGCAACAGGGTATCAGAAATATTGAGGTACAAGATCAGGAGGCAGAAACAGAGTCTAAGGACGAGCCGGGGTTCGGCAACAGAGTATCAGAAATATCGAGGTACAAGGTCAGAGTTCAGGAGGATAGTCAGGCAGGCAAAAAGTCATAACAGATAATCACAATCAAACTAGTACTTTAGCTATCAACAGAATCTAGCTAAGTGTAGGATTACAGCTCCAGCTGGTCCCGGCACACTTGCGGATCTGACTACGGATCTGGGTGCTCCCACATATGTGATCGCAACGCCAGACACCAGAGAAATGACCAGCTAGCAGTATATATACCTATCTGTACTCCCAGCACCTCCCTAAGTGCTGGACCAATGAGGAGTGGAGTCAGAGTCAGCTGACCAGCCTGGTCAGCTGACTCACTTCTGACTGAAATATAAATCCTGCCTGAGTGCGCGCGCGTGCGTCACTCTAAATCTAGAGGGACTAAGAGTCCCGGCCACAGCAGCCCCGCTCTGCGGTGTCTCCGCAGTGGGGGTATGCGCGCTAACCTCCGCGTCCAACGCGGCGGTTTCTCCGCGCTCCGCTGAGCCCTGCACGGAGACAGCCGCCTCATACCGAGAGGAGGCGGGTGCCTCTCCGTGTGCAGGCTCACTATGCGCGGAAGGAGCCGCCTGCCGCTGGCTCATGGCGGCGGCTCCTCCACGCTTTCTCACAGTACCCCCCCCTAGGAGTGGACTCCGGACAGCTCCCTCCAAGTTTTCCTGGGTGCAAAGTGTAAAACTCCCTCTTCAATTCATCGGCATGCATGCGAGTCCCTGGTACCCATTGTCTCTCCTCAATGCCGTACCCTTTCCAATGTACAAGATATTGTACCGAGTTTTGCACAATGCGTGAATCTAAAATCTTTTCCACCTCGTATTCAGGTTGATCATCTACCAACACAGGAGGAGGAGGAGTGGGACCCACCTGGACCGCAGGTTTGAGTAGGGACACATGAAACGACCTTACTCCCCGCATGCTGGCAGGAAGATCAATGGCGTAAGTCACGTTATTGATTCTTTTGGTCACTGGGAATGGACCCACAAACCTGGGACCCAGTTTGGCAGAAGGCTGCTTCAGGGTCAAGTGACGTGTGGATACCCAGGCTAAATCCCCTGGCTGAAACTTCCATTCCACGGATCGTCTCTTGTCTGCTTGACCCTCCTGACTCTGGAACGCCTTCTGCAAATTCCCCTTAACAATTCCCCAATTGTCCCTGAGTGACCTCTGCCAATCCTCCAGTGCTGGAAATGGAGACGAGACAACTGGAAAAGGGGAGAATTTGGGTGACCTCCCTGTCACAATCTGGAATGGCGAGAACTCAGATGAGGAATTCTTCAAATTATTTTGTGCGAATTCCGCGAAGGGCAAAAATTTTACGCAGTCACTCTGTGCCTCCGCAACGTAACATCTTAGGAATTGCTCCAAAGACTGGTTGATACGTTCTGTCAGCCCATTGGTCTGTGGGTGGTAGCCTGACGAAAAAGACAATTTCATGCCCATTTGGTGGCAAAATGCCCTCCAGAATCCAGACACAAATTGGACTCCCCTATCCGACACAATGTCTTCCGGAATGCCATGCAGCCGGAAGATGTGAATCATGAACAACTCGGCCAGTTCCTGAGCCGAGGGGAGTCCTTTCAGGGGCACAAAGTGGGCCATTTTGCTAAAACGGTCGACTACCACCCAAATGACCGACATTCCTTCAGACCTGGGCAATTCTCCCACAAAATCCATGGACAAGTGGGTCAATGGCTCACTCGGGGTGGGCAAAGGCTGCAGCTTACCTACAGATGCCAGCCGGGAGGGTTTATTCTTGGCACAGACCGCACACTCCCTGACATACTCTTTGCAATCTGTTGCCAAAGAAGGCCACCAAGCACACCTGGCAATCAGATCCTGCGTTCTGGCAGCTCCAGGATGACCAGCATTCTTATGGGCGTGAAAGAGATGCAGGACTTGTAAACGAAAAGGCAAAGGGATAAACATAACCCCTTCGGGTTTTCCCTCAGGAACATCCTGCTGAAAGGGGCCCAAAACCTCTGTCCAATCCTCCCAAGTCTCCATTGCGGCTAACACTATTTCCCGCGGGATGATGGACTCAGGAGCGGGTGGCTGTGCCGTTTCTGGTTCAAAACACCTGGAGAGGGCATCTGCCTTGATGTTTTTGCTGCCTGGGGTGTACGTGATTATAAACCTAAACCTTGTAAAAAAAATAAAGACCATCGGGCCTGACGGGGACTTAGCCTCTTCGCCCCCTCGATGTATTCCAAGTTCTTGTGGTCGGTGTAAACTGTGATCGTGTGTTCTGCCCCCTCTAACCAGTGGCGCCATTCCTCAAACGCCAATTTAATGGCCAGAAGTCCCGGTTGCCTATATCGTAATTTCTTTCTGCAGGTGAGAACCTACGGGAAAAGTAAGCGCACGGGTGTAATCTGCCCTGCAAGCCTGATCGTTGAGACAACACCGCCCCCACCCCCACTTCTGAGGCATCAACCTCCACGATAAAGGGAAATGACGTGTCCTGTCCACATGCCTCAAAATTGGTGCTGAGCAAAATAATTTCTTAAGAAGAGAAAATGCTGCCATGGCTTCAGGGGACCAGTGGTTGGTATCCGCCCCTTTTTTCGTCAGACTGGTAAGGGGGGCAACTAACATGGAGTACCCCTTAATGAACCTCCTGTAATAGTTCGCAAAACCTAAAAATCTTTGTAGGGCTTTTAACCCCACCGGCTGTGGCCACTCCAACACAGCTGTGACCTTGGCAGGATCCATTGAAAGGCCCGAGGTCGAAATTACATACCCTAGGAACGTGACAGTGGTCACCTCGAAAATACACTTTTCCACCTTAGCATAGAGCCTATTTTGTCTTAATTTGTTCAAAACAAACTTCACATGGACCCTGTGCTCGGAGAGGTTATTGGAATAGATTAGTATATCATCAAGGTATACCAACACGAATCTACCCAATACCTCCCGGAATACCTCATTGATTAATTCTTGGAAGACGGCTGGCGCATTGCACAACCCGAAGGGCATCACTGGGTAATGCCCGCTGGCTCATGGCGGCGGCTCCTCCACGCTTTCTCACAGTACCCCCCCCTAGGAGTGGACTCCGGACAGCTCCCTCCAAGTTTTCCTGGGTGCAAAGTGTAAAACTCCCTCTTCAATTCATCGGCATGCATGCGAGTTCCTGGTACCCATTGTCTCTCCTCAATGCCGTACCCTTTCCAATGTACAAGATATTGTACCGAGTTTTGCACAATGCGTGAATCTAAAATCTTTTCCACCTCGTATTCAGGTTGATCATCTACCAACACAGGAGGAGGAGGAGTGGGACCCACCTGGACCGCAGGTTTGAGTAGGGACACATGAAACGACCTTACTCCCCGCATGCTGGCAGGAAGATCAATGGCGTAAGTCACGTTATTGGTTCTTTTGGTCACTGGGAATGGACCCACAAACCTGGGACCCAGTTTGGCAGAAAGCTGCTTCAGGGTCAAGTGACGTGTGGACACCCAGGCTAAATCCCCTGGCTGAAACTTCCATTCCACGGATCGTCTCTTGTCTGCTTGACCCTCCTGACTCTGGAACGCCTTCTGCAAATTCCCCTTAACAATTCCCCAATTGTCCCTGAGTGACCTCTGCCAATCCTCCAGTGCTGGAAATGGAGACGAGACAACTGGAAAAGGGGAGAATTTGGGTGACCTCCCTGTCACAATCTGGAATGGCGAGAACTCAGATGAGGAATTCTTCAAATTATTTTGTGCGAATTCCGCGAAGGGCAAAAATTTTACGCAGTCACTCTGTGCCTCCGCAACGTAACATCTTAGGAATTGCTCCAAAGACTGGTTGATACGTTCCGTCAGCCCATTGGTCTGTGGGTGGTAGCCTGACGAAAAAGACAATTTCATGCCCATTTGGTGGCAAAATGCCCTCCAGAATCCAGACACAAATTGGACTCCCCTATCCGACACAATGTCTTCCGGAATGCCATGCAGCCGGAAGATGTGAATCATGAACAACTCGGCCAGTTCCTGAGCCGAGGGGAGTCCTTTCAGGGGCACAAAGTGGGCCATTTTGCTAAAACGGTCGACTACCACCCAAATGACCGACATTCCTTCAGACCTGGGCAATTCTCCCACAAAATCCATGGACAAGTGGGTCAATGGCTCACTCGGGGTGGGCAAAGGCTGCAGCTTACCTACAGATGCCAGCCGGGAGGGTTTATTCTTGGCACAGACCGCACACTCCCTGACATACTCTTTGCAATCTGTTGCCAAAGAAGGCCACCAAGCACACCTGGCAATCAGATCCTGCGTTCTGGCAGCTCCAGGATGACCAGCATTCTTATGGGCGTGAAAGAGATGCAGGACTTGTAAACGAAAAGGCAAAGGGATAAACATAACCCCTTCGGGTTTTCCCTCTGGAACATCCTGCTGAAAGGGGCCCAAAACCTCTGTCCAATCCTCCCAAGTCTCCGTTGCGGCTAACACTATTTCCCGCGGGATGATGGACTCAGGAGCGGGTGGCTGTGCCGTTTCTGGTTCAAAACACCTGGAGAGGGCATCTGCCTTGATGTTTTTGCTGCCTGGGGTGTACGTGATTATAAACCTAAACCTTGTAAAAAAAATAAAGACCATCGGGCCTGACGGGGACTTAGCCTCTTCGCCCCCTCGATGTATTCCAAGTTCTTGTGGTCGGTGTAAACTGTGATCGTGTGTTCTGCCCCCTCTAACCAGTGGCGCCATTCCTCAAACGCCAATTTAATGGCCAGAAGTCCCGGTTGCCTATATCGTAATTTCTTTCTGCAGGTGAGAACCTACGGGAAAAGTAAGCGCACGGGTGTAATCTGCCCTGCAAGCCTGATCGTTGAGACAACACCGCCCCCACCCCCACTTCTGAGGCATCAACCTCCACGATAAAGGGAAAAGACGTGTCCTGTCCACATGCCTCAAAATTGGTGCTGAGCAAAATAATTTCTTAAGAAGAGAAAATGCTGCCATGGCTTCAGGGGACCAGTGGTTGGTATCCGCCCCTTTTTTCGTCAGACTGGTAAGGGGGGCAACTAACATGGAGTACCCCTTAATGAACCTCCTGTAATAGTTCGCAAAACCTAAAAATCTTTGTAGGGCTTTTAACCCCACCGGCTGTGGCCACTCCAACACAGCTGTGACCTTGGCAGGATCCATTGAAAGGCCCGAGGTCGAAATTACATACCCTAGGAACGTGACAGTGGTCACCTCGAAAATACACTTTTCCACCTTAGCATAGAGCCTATTTTGTCTTAATTTGTTCAAAACAAACTTCACATGGACCCTGTGCTCGGAGAGGTTAATGGAATTGATTAGTATATCATCAAGGTATACCAACACGAATCTACCCAATACCTCCCGGAATACCTCATTGATTAATTCTTGGAAGACGGCTGGCGCATTGCACAACCCGAAGGGCATCACTGGGTACTTCATCGGGTGTGTTGAAGGCCGTCTTCCACTCATCGCCCTCTCTAATGCGGATTAGATTGTATGCCCCCCTCAGATCCAACTTAGAGAAGATTTTTGCGGCTGTGACCTGCGTAAATAAATCGTCTATCAAGGGTAACGGATACCAATTTTTTACCGTGATTTTATTGAGGCCCCGATAATCAATACAAGGTAGGAGACCCCCGTCTTTCTTTTTAACGAAAAAGAAACCGGCCCCAGCAGGCGACCGGGAGGGCCGGGTGAACCCCTTGGCCAAGTTATCACGAATGTATTCCTGCATAGCCATCTTCTCTGGACCGGACAAGTTATACAGGTGACCCCTAGGAGGCATACAACCAGCACGGAGATCAATGGGGCAATCGAAGGGGCGATGAGGAGGTAATTGTTCAGCAGACTTGGGACAAAATACATCGGAGAACTCAGAATACTCTTTGGGAACCCCCTCCACACAAATCTTGGTCCGACCCAATGTCACCTTCCCTAAACACTGTTGGTGACAATGATCGGACCATCTGGTTACCTGACCCGTAGCCCAGTCTATGTGTGGAGAATGGACTTGTAACCACGGCATGCCGAGGATGATAGTGGAGGTTGACATACACAATACAAAAAACTTTAGTTGTTCCCCATGCAGTACCCCTAACGTGACTTTCACCTGCGGAGTCTGTGACAGGGGACGATCCCGTTGCAGAGGGGAATCGTCTACTGCCGTGACCTGAATGGGGGGACTTACTGGAGTGAGGGGAATACCCAACTCCTGAGCAAATTCAAGGTTCATAAAATTAGCCGCTGAGCCAGAATCAATAAAAGCCTCAGTGGCTACAGACTTATTCTCCCATGTAATCGTACAGGGGAGAAGCAATTTTTTCTCTTTTTGGGGTGAGAAAGGTGTGCCTAGGGTGTCACCCCCCACTACTCCTAGGCAGACTCGTTTCCCGGCTTGTTAGGGCAGTTTCGCACTCTATGCCCCGCTTCTGCACAGTACAGGCACAATTGTTCAGCTATTCTCCGCCTTCGCTCCACTTGGGTCAGTTTTGATCGACCAATCTGCATTGGCTCGGGTGGAGGTAAGGCCGGAAAGGAAGAGACAGGCGGAGATGTCGTTACTGAGGGTGCAGCGGATGGTGCCGCATAAGATGTCACCCTGACACGGTGACTGCCCCGAGTCTGCCTCTGATGGCGTAGCCGACGGTCGACTCGAATGGCCGATGAGATGGCCTCATCGACTGTCTGGGGCTCGGGTAAGGTTAGCATTAGCTTGGAGACCTCCTCCGACAACCCAGGCAGGAAGTAATCCATCAGGGCATAGGTGTCAAATCTGGCGGTAACTGACCACCTACGAAATTCTGCCGCGTAATCCTCGACCGAGCCTCTGCCTTGCCGCAAAAGTTTGAGCTTCCGCTCAGAGGTTGCCGCAAGGTCAGGGTCATCGTATATCACTGCCATGGCCTTAAAAAATTCCTCTACCGAGGTCAGAGCTGTATCTGTGGGAGGCAGGTTGTATGCCCAGGACTGGGAATCACCAGTTAACAAGGTTTTAATAAAAACGACCCGTTGGGTCTCAGTCCCCGAGGATTGGGGTCTCAACTCGAAATATGACAACACTCTACTCTTAAAATTCCGGAAGTCAGACTTGTGGCCGAAAAATTTGTCTGGTACGGGCATACGTATGTCATCACTACGAGGGGATCGCACCGAATCAACTGACGTCTGAAGGGTTTGCACAGAGCCTGTTAGGGCATCAATTAAAGCTTTGTGCTGGCCCAGTGCTTGATGGATGGTATCCACCGAAGTGGCAAGCACAGTCAGAGGGTCAGCACGTGCGTCCATCTGTTAAAAGGTCTGGCGTTCTGTAACGATCGGTGAAGCACAGAGAGGATCTGATTACCGGTGATCTGCAGTATCACTGGGAATACAGATGTATACCAGATTATAAGTGATCTGCAGTATCACCGATAATCCGATATACTAGCTAACCTCTGTTCACCTGAGTAGAGTGTAGTGTTGGGTGTAACAGTAACACTTAGAGGACTAGGCCTCAGTGCAGCAAGGAGTACTGCACAGATTCCTTCCGCAGACCTGAGCTCTCCAAGACGGGAGGAGTCAGACTGACAGTAGGAAGGATAGTCTGAAAGTGACACTCAGGAGGAGATGTCACTGACAGGACGAGGAACCGCCTCCAAGGGTAAGGTCGGTTCTCGAGGTCGGACAAGCCAGGTCGTACACACACGAACCGACAAAGTACAGATTCAGGAGGCAGAGGCAGAGTCTAGGTACAGGCAGGGTTCGGCAACAGGGTATCAGAAATATCGAGGTACAAGATCAGGAGGCAGAAACAGAGTCTAAGGACGAGCCGGGGTTCGGCAACAGAGTATCAGAAATATCGAGGTACAAGATCAGGAGGCAGAAACAGAGTCTAAGGACGAGCCGGGGTTCGGCAACAGAGTATCAGAAATATCGAGGTACAAGGTCAGAGTTCAGGAGGATAGTCAGGCAGGCAAAAAGTCATAACAGATAATCACAATCAAACTAGTACTTTAGCTATCAACAGAATCTAGCTTAGTGTAGGATTACAGCTCCAGCTGGTCCCGGCACACTTGCGGATCTGACTACGGATCTGGGTGCTCCCACATATGTGATCGCAACGCCAGACACCAGAGAAATGACCAGCTAGCAGTATATATACCTATCTGTACTCCCAGCACCTCCCTAAGTGCTGGACCAATGAGGAGTGGAGTCAGAGTCAGCTGACCAGCTGACTCACTTCTGACTGAAATATAAATCCTGCCTGAGTGCGCGCGCGCGCGTCACTCTAAATCTAGAGGGACTACGAGTCCCAGCCACAGCAGCCCCGCTCTGCGGTGTCTCCGCAGTGGGGGTATGCGCGCTAACCGCCGCGTCCAACGCGGCGGTTTCTCCGCGCTCCGCTGAGCCCTGCACGGAGACAGCCGCCTCATACCGAGAGGAGGCGGCTGCCTCTCCGTGTGCAGGCTCACTATGCGCGGAAGGAGCCGCCTGCCGCTGGCTCATGGCGGCGGCTCCTCCACGCTTTCTCACACACATAAAGGAAGTTGCAGGGCATGCTGGGTTGTCCTTTTTTGCTTCTCTTCTTCCCCTCAGACTTAACTAATGCAGCCTGATTGGCCGAAGCCTCTTTCCCTCTTGTTTTCCCCTCCCACACCTCTGTTCCTCTCTCATTGGCCAATATTTCTCATGCTGAGACAATGCACTTTCTATATTGAAGGGCGGGCAAATCAGGCAGAGAGAAGTAAGGGAAGAAATGACATCAGGATTGGCTTCAAAATAGCCACAGTTAAAATGGGAAATGCTAAGAAGGATTTTCTCTTCTTTTTTTACTGTAGAAAAATCACTAAAATCAAAACGTGGACAGTGCAATTATATATATATTATGTAACTAGAGCAAGTATTTATCTACTTATATACGTGTTGTTGTTTTTTGAGATAGTATGGCTGACAGCTCCTCTTTAAAAATCAGAGCACTTTTCACATCATGCTCCTCCCATTCATTAGCCAATAACTTTATTTTTACTAATCACAACAAAATGATCTATATATTGTTTATCTGCCACAAATTAGGCTTTCTTTTGGGTATTACTTTTTGCTAAGAATTATTTTATTTTATACACATTTTAAATATGAAAAAAATCATTATTTCTCAGTTTTCAGCCATTATAGCTTTAAAACATTTCAGAATCAGAATCGCTTTTATTTCGCCAAGCACGACTGGGTCGTGCCCGGAATTGGGCTTGGCACAACAGATACAGATACAGGGCGTATGCATAGAAACGTAAGAGACATCAGGACATAGAACATAGTAGACACATTTCATCGCATAAACATAACCATAAGCCACATAAACATAACCATAAACCACCAATCCCATCACTTCATCACATAAGCATAAACCATAGATCATAGTTTTCCCTGACCAGGTGGGTTACATGCCTAAAAGTCAGCGTGGAGGAACAGGGGCAGCCTAAGGGGGGAGGGCATGAGCAGAGTTTATCGCGTTCAGCAAATTTACCGCTGAGGGGAAGAAGCTGTTTTTGTGTCTCGTGGTCTTTGTCGCCATGGACCGAAACCTCCGATACCTCCGCCCCACAGGGAGCTGACTGAAAAACTGGTGGCCAGGGTGGGAGGGATCGTTTGCAATCTTCAGTGCTCTGGAGCGTAGTCTGGCCTTATAGAGGGAGTCCAGGGCTGGAAGTTGGTTTCCGATGATCCTTTCCGCTGACCTGATGACCCTCTGTAGTTTGTGTCTGTCGCTATCGGTGGAGCCAGCATACCAGACAAGGATGGAGGAGCAGAGGACAGATTCAATGGTTGCGGTATAGAAGCTCCTCAGGAGTTTTGGGGACATGCCGAACTTCCTCAGTTGGCGGAGGAAGTAGAGCCTCTGCTGGGCTTTCCTCTGGGTGGAGACAGTGTTTGCCTTCCACTTCAGGGTGTTGGAGATGGTGGTGCCCAGAAGGCGTACACCGGGCACTCTTTCCACCACCATCCCTCCAGTGTGCAGTGGAGGCGGGGTGGAGGCGTGCTTCCTAAAGTTGATGATAGTCTCAACGGTTTTTGCATTGTTGAGGACCAGCTTGTTCTCCCTGCACCAGTGGCAGATCCTGTCAACCTGCTGGCGGTATTCCTGCTCGTCATTGTTGGAGATCAGGCCGACTATAGTGGTGTCATCTGCAAATTGTATTACCTTGACAGAATCTGCCAAGGATCTGCAGTTGTTCATGTACAGGGAGAACAGGTATTGTGACAAGACGCAGCCTTGTGGGGCCCCGGTGTTGATGATCTTTGGTTGCGAGGAGGTGGAGCCCAGCTTGACAACCTGAGATCTGTTTGTAAGGAAGTCTTTGATCCACAGTTGTAGGGTGGGGTGGACCCCGAGCTCAGCCAGATTATCTTGTATTATATGGGGGCTAATGGTGTTAAACGCCGAGGTGAAGTCGAGGAGGAGGACCCTGGCATATGAATTTGGTTTGTCAAGGTGATTGTTGACAAGTTCCAGACAGATGTTAATGGCATCGTCGGTTGACCTATTTGCCCTATAAGGAAAGTGATACGGGTCTAGCTGGGCTTCAGTTTTGTGTTTAAGGAGGGGCAGACAAAAATGTAGAAGCGCTCTCTGGTGCATTAACCTCTTTAATCACTTCATAGCAAAGATAAAAATCTACGTACAAGATAAAATATCTTTTAAAACATATCACATGAACCTGTGGACATTCCAACTCCAACCTCCAGTCGTCAGAAGCACCCCACGATGCCGCCTCGCTGTGGCCAAGTAGCGACTTGGCCACAGCGAGGCGGCATCGTGGGGTGCTTCTGACGACTGCAGGTTGGAGTTGGAAATAAATATGGCAGCCTCCATATCCCTCTCACTTCAGGTGTCCTTTAAGCAGTACTTCCCTCCATGTCTCCAGCAAGCATCAGCAGGAAGCAACTACACACAGCAGTACAGATCATCTTATAAGAAAGGCAAGTAGCACAGTGCCATCTACAGGCCAGAAGTCTAGAACCTAGAGTTGTGGGTTAGAGACATAAGCGAAGGGGACACTGGGCTGGGGATGAGACAGTGAGCCTCCAATGCTACCTATAGCAAATTATAGGCTTTTCATTCTGTTCGCTTATTTTCTCTTCCTCACGATTGCTATCCTCGTTTTATTTTGAGTTTAGTTGGACCTTCAATCACGTCCAAACTTTGTGCCCTTTACAAGAAATCAAATGTTCCTGCACTTCTGAGCCCGCTGAAGTTGTGTACATTAAAGTAAAAGTTAAGTGTCTCTTTTGATACGGCTGCTCGCCCTCCGTGCTTTAGATGATGTTGGCTTTTAATAAAAGCGCTCACCTCTGGTCTCTGTCCTCATCTTCCTCAGACGCGGCACCTGCTGCTCTGTACAAGACTGCGGGATTGCTCTGTGTAGCTGAACTGTAGGCAGGTGGCACTGGCTGCATACAGCGATGAAATAGAATAAAAGTGAGGTGTGAAAAGTTTGGGTATTCAGTCTAATACTTTCTGCGATTTAAATACCTCTAGACAGCCTCGCCAGGCAGCACAGGCCTGACCTGTTTTGCACCACACTACAGCACCTACCAGCCAGTTAGGCCCAGAGACGGACAGGGGTGTAACTATAAATCATTATAGTTATCAACCTCCCCCCCAGCAAAACTTTGATGGGACCTGCCAATGTTTACAACCTTCCCCATGCCTACCTTTTGTGACCTTCATAGCCTGGCCAAATTACCTGATCTGAAGGATGGACCACTTTATCGGAGGGAGTGAAGAAGTAATTGGATCCCAGTCCCCTGTAATTAGGCCCCTGGAGGCGGCCAATTATGTGCCTGGCTATAAACTATGGATAGCTAAATGGGCAGCTGCTAAAGGAAACAGTGTAAGGTGTCCGTTATGGCATGGAGACAATTTATGTATACAGAAGGGGGCGGGGTGTATCTATTCTAGAACAAGAGGATGCTGGAACGCTGGGCTGCCAGAGTAGGATCTTGGTAAAATAGGCACCATATAGATAGCAACGCGGTAATTTGGGCGCCGGAACTCCGTCAGTAAAATGTAAATTGAAGCTATTGTCGGTGCCTGGTTATAGCAGGTAGCAAAATATTTTAGTCACCGGAAATCGTGTGCGGCAGCAGTAAAGACTGCATGGATATCGGCGGATTTTGCGGCGTGTAAATTGGTTATGGTTAGGCATCGGTAGAGAGAGGACTTGAGTGAGCATAGGGTTAGATTAAGTGTTAATAATTGGCAGGATTTTGCTGTGGAGGGAGGACAGTTAGGGTTAGGCATCGGCAGGAGGGGTCGATTAGGGTTAGGCCATTGGTAGAGGGAGGGCTCGTGTGAGAATAGGCTTAGGTTTCGCAATAGTAAGATATTGGTAAAAATTGCAGATATTGACAATTACCACTTCCCAATAGTAGAATATCTGTAATTTTACCGATATACCACTAACGGGTATCTCCAGCACCCAAATTACTGCAGCACCCTTTTTAAATGTACGTGGCCTCTAGACCACCCAGAGTCTCCCCATTACTGAGGTAAGTAACTTCAGATGTACTTTAAGAAATAAGTGACGTAAAAAAAAGTGACACTAGCAGCAGCCCATTTCGATTGGTTGTAAATTGTGTATATCGTGGGCTCCGGTGATTTCTGCCGGCGCTCATGGCCAGGGGGGCCCGCTTGTTTACGGTGCAGCTGGGCTCACAGCATGTCAAAATAACACAATAAAACTTGTAACAAACTTCCACTATGGAATGTGAAATAACGACGCAGTACAACAATGCCCCATAAAGAGGCTGTGATCAATAATGCAATACAAGATACAAGGTTGTCACTCACTCCCATTGTTCGCAGTAAAACTAACTCCTGTGCATTTTTATGAGTTACGTTTACATACAGTGGCACTTTATTTGTATCTGGTAAACAAGTAATAAGGATGCTAACCAGTCGGTAGCAGGAAAAAGGGGCGCCTGCTGGGGGTGGACGAAAAGGGCGCCGCCATAGACTTTAATGCAATTATCGTTAACACGGCGAAAAAAGCAGAAAAAAGGGTGCCGCAAAAAATTTTGTTAATAACATTAGAACATTAGAGTTTTTGAGGTAGTTTTCGTTTTAGAAGTTTACAACGGTATAGTTTTTTGTCATATTATTTCTTTAATAAGCACAGATTTTACGTTTTCAAAGGTATTATCGATAATATATGTAAAAGGGTGTTTCTGCAGAGGGAGTGGTTAGGGTTAGGCACCACCAGGGGGAGTGGTTAGGGTTAGGCACCACCTAGTCAGTGGTTAGTTTTAGGCAACACCAGGGGGAGTGGTTAGGGTTATGCACCACCAGCGGAGTGGTTAGGGTTAGGCACCACCAGGGGGAATGGTTAGGCACCACCAGGGAGGTTAGGGTTAGGCACCACCGGGGAGGTTAGGGTTAGGCACCACCGGGGGTATTCAGGGTTAGGCACCACCGGGGGGGGGGGGGAATGTGGTTAGGGCTAGGCACCACTAGGGGAGTGGTTAGTTTTAGGCACCTCCGTTGGAGGGTTCTGTGTGAGGGTAGGGTTGGGTTAAGCAATAGCGGCGAAAAACGTACCGACATTTAACGTTAATATTTATTCGTTATTATATCTCGTTTGTTTTTTGCAACAGTAAATATCGTTAATAAAGCTTGACAACGATGGTTCTGGTTATCAATTTCGTTAATACCTGGCGCCAAATTCGTAAATAAGTCGGGCCCTTTTTTCACGGCGCCCTTTTTTCATGCACGCATTCAGTCATTTGTCTTATTTGACAAAACAACGCATGCATCCGGAGCAAGGAGTGCTTGAGGTATAAGTACACTGAGACGTTTAACATGAATCGCAAAAACGAATATAACTAGATCATAAAGTTTACTGAATGCCTCCGGAGTCCTCTTTTAGACCATGATGGAAGCCCGAGCAACAGCAGAAACGGGAAGTAGTGCTAATGTTAGTTGTGCCGGCTTGCTTGCCGTTTTATTTTGGCGTGACAGCTGATTTTGATTTGCCGCCGCCGTTCCCCGGAGGTAGCGCCGCGCTGCTCTCCGGGCCTCTCCCCCACGTCTGGAATCAGGCTCAGTACTTAGTTAAAGCGTAGCCGGAGTTTCTTGGAAAAGGTTCAGATGTGACGGGATGCCACACATTTATCTCCTCCTTGAAAGCTCTGCCCGCGAGCAAAACATTTTCGATTAAACTTTTGCTCCGGTTATAATTCCCACAGGTGCCATAGCATAAAGAGGACTTAAACTGCGGCGGCAACGAGACGATGACAGGTTCACGCGGTACATCGCTCCTAGACACTGCTCATCCCGCTCACAGCAAGGACCTGAGAGCAGCCAGTTATTAAAATTGTCATTCCGCGTCTGTAGCCTGGATCATCACCAGGCTTAATAATATCAGCACAGCATGGGCTTCACTTAAAGCACACCTGAACTGAGATGACATGACAGCAGCCATATTTATTTCCTTTTTAACAATACCAGTTACCTGGCATTCCTGCTGCATGCATGAAATAGAAGCGCAAGGAAAAATGGGCGCCGGGTGAAGCTGATATAAGTCTCAACGATAAATACCATAGTGAATTGGGCGCCAAATGAAAATGAAAAACATTTACAGTGGTAATGATGATAGTAAAACATTGGTGAATGTTACCAATATTTTACTAAAACTAAACCTAACTCTACTCTCACACAGAACCCTTCCCCCTCCGATGCTGAAACCCACCCCCCCCCCCCCTCCCGTCCGATGCCTAACCCCAAAACCTCCCTTTCTAACCTTATAAGCTTCATAACGATTTGTAAATAAAAAAGACAAAAGTATTTAAACACTATAGCTTTCTAATTTTCGAAAAGATCATATTTTTAAAAACTATGTTATAATGCTCTCAAAATTACAAGAATTTCCAAAACTATGGCGTTCTAATCTTCAAAACGATATTTATCAGGCACCCAAATTCCTGCTTTCGGCGCCCAATAGCCAATGTTTGCATTAGTGCCTATGGCGGCGCCCTTTTTGACTGCAGTAGTGTCTGAATCACACACGCATGCAGCTTATATATGACAGCCTCCATATACTTCTCACTTCAGGTTCCTTTTCAGATATGATTTGCTCTCATGCATACCTACTCTTGTAGTGCAGATTACCTAAAGCTCAAAGTATTATGTTTTGGACAGTATGGTTAGAAACTATTATGGATTTTTTTTTTGAGAATTTTCCCAAGTTACTTTCTTAACAGGAATTGGGTACATTTATCCAAGCAATTTTTAAAATATGTTTTTATATCAGAGAAAGATTAGGACCTTTGTCTAGTTTTTATTTGTCAACCTCCCTTTTTGTCTCCATGACCACCAAGCAACACAATAAAGCCCTGAAGGTCTCTGGGACAGGAAGTAGTCTAGTGAGACAGCAAGTGAAAGAAAGGTTGCAGATAGCAAAAACAACCTAAGAAGAAGTCATAAGCCCCCAAAAATGTTGATTGCAATTGTCATCAATAAGACGTCAATAAGAAGGACGGTGGCAGTTTTTTCCCATGATGCACTGGATGTTTGCCACAGTTGTCTGTGTGCTCGCGGTGCAGTCAGTCGGAGAGGAGGATAGGGTGTGTTATTAGGAAAGATATTGTTGTATTTATCTAGCCAGGAGTGAGTCACTGCAGGTCATTTTCCTTTTATCTCCCAGATTCCTCCTAATGACTCATTTTTTGCTTCTTGCAGGGAGGCAGCAATCTCAGGATATTGGGTCTTGTGAAGTCTGATGAAGGTTATTATCAGTGTATAGCAGAGAACGAGGCCGGCACGGCTGAGACCTTCGCTCAGCTCATTATCCCCGATCCCGGTAAGTCATTTCTGTTATTTGCAGTACAGTCTATGGTGGCTGTCACTATGCAGGTTCAGAGGAGTATAAAGCTGCTCACAGATAGACTGATCTCAGGGCTCCCCTGACACTTCCCTCCACCCAATATAGTAGTCAGATGTGCTCCTAACAACCCCCACTCCTTATGGAGGCAGTGGTGACGGGCAGACACTCACCTCCTCTGAGTTCCAGGCATTGCAGGTCCGTCTGTCTTCTCTGTAGTGCTGCTGCTCTGCACTTCCTGTTCCTCACAACAGACACTAGAGCCTGAATGGAAAAACAGGAAGTGCAAAGCAGCAACACTAAAGACGAAGACAGATGGACCTGCAACGCCTGGAACTTGGAGGAGGTGAGTGTCACCACTGCCACCGTAATGCTGTGGGTGGGGGGGGAGGTAATTTTGGTGATGTGGTGGCAGACACTTGGGGGTACCTATGGATGTTGGTGCCATAGGGCAATTGCCCCCTTTGACCATATGGTAGCGCCGGCAATGACTGGTCCATCATTTGTCCCTACTTTCTCAGAACCATATCTGCAGGATATCAGGGTGACTAACTAACTCACAATATTTTGCTAACTTTCCTAACTTACCTACTTAATCTTAACCCCCCTGCCTACCCAATCACTAACTTGGTCACTAACCTCTCCTTTAAAAACCACTGTCACAAAAATTTTTTTTGCAAAAGTTGCAAAATTTAAAATGCATACATATATAATGTAGATGTCTCCAACAGTAAAATGCATCATAAATTACTGTCTGACAGATCTGACAGGCTTTGGACTAGTCCATCTCCTCACAGAGGATTCTTAGTATTTTCTTTAGAAAAGCACTCCATGGAAAGGAGGATGCCAGCCAGGCTACCCACACATTTGCACACTATTCTAGCCGTTGGACTGAGCAAATGCTGTTCAGCCTGAGAACCCCCATGAGGAGATGGAGTAATCCAGAACTTGTCAGATCTCTACAAAAAAAATGCTGCTTACTGTAAGTGACACAGCAACATAGGAAAATGTCATTTATAGTGCATGTTACTATGTGGAAAAAGCCAATTTTTTACACATGCACTTTAATTTTTACACATTTTTTTTTTTTAGCAATAATGGCCCTTTAACACCCCCCCCCCCCTTCTTCTCTAACCCCTCTCTTTACCTGTTTCTCATTAAATTGTTTTTTATTAAAGAGAGTCTGTACTGTAAAATTCTTACAATAAAAAGCATATCATTCTATTCATTATTTTCTCCCGGGCCCCTCTGTGCTGTTTCTGCCACTCCTTGCTGCGATCCTGGCTTGTAATTGCCAGTTTTATGCAGTGTTTACAAACAAAAAACATGGCTTCTAACCACTCTGAGAACAGCTTACTGTGTGACTCATGCAGAGCTTGGAGAGGGTGTGTAAAGCTTCTGCCAATGACAAGCAGTGCTGCACATTCCACACATTCCAGCCTCAGCCCGACAGAGACGACAGAGGAGAGAAGATAAGATTTATTACAGAGACAGTGCAACTAGAAAAGGCTGCAGTATGCCAGAGCACATTAGAACAGGTATAGGAACTTATAGGATAGAAGAAATAAGGCTAAACATTTTGTTACAGAGTCTCTTTAAGGAATTTAAACAATAACAGGTAGAACATGCAAAAAAGCCCCCTGTATTAAAGTGTACACTGCTCCATCTCCGAGACAGTTGGTTATTACAAGGACATTCTGTAACATTTGTATAAATGACAAGGTCGCTTACAATGTATACAGACTGTCACTACTCCTAACATAGATAAAACCAATACAAAACAGATACATTATGCAACTCTTTCCCGATTTCATTGTTTATACAAATGACTTCTTCAGTTCAAATGAGGTAACAAAATTATTCAAATATTTCCATGTACTAATAGTCCATTCATTCCAGGCCGCCCATAGCCCCCAGGCTCCCCCTCCTCCCCCAGCGCAGGGGCTGCAGGAGCTATTGTTATGCCAGGGTGCACATTATTGGTTTAGGCCTAACAGAGCTGGGACAAGGTCCTCCAGCACCCAAGGCTGAGACCTCAAAATGTGCTCCTCCATCCCTCCCACCCCAGCCATCACACACTGATTGTGCGCCCCTCCATCCCTTCCACCCCAGCCGTCACACACTCATTGTGCGCCCCTCCATCCCTTCCACCCCAGCCGTCACACACTCATTGTGCGCCCCTCCATCCCTTTCACCCCGGCCGTCACACACTCATTGTGCGCCCCTCCATCCCTTCCACCCCAGCCGTCACACACTCATTGTGTGCCCCTCCATCCCTCTCACCCCAGCCATCACACACTGATTGTGCGCCCCTCCATCCCTTCCACCCCAGCCGTCACACACTCATTGTGCGCCCCTCCATCCCTTCCACCCCAGCCGTCACACACTCATTGTGCGCCCCTCCATCCCTTCCACCCCAGCCGTCACACACTCATTGTGCGCCCCTCCATCCCTTCCACCCCAGCCGTCACACACTCATTGTGTGCCCCTCCATCCCTCCCACCCCAGCCATCACACACTGATTGTGCGCCCCTCCATCCCTTCCACCCCAGCCGTCACACACTCATTGTGTGCCCCTCCATCCCTCCCACCCCAGCCATCACACACTGATTGTGTGCCCCTCCATCCCTCCCACCCCAGCCATCACACACTGATTGTGCACCCCTCCATCCCTTCCACCCCAGCCATCACACACTGATTGTGCGCCCCTCCATCCCTTCCACCCCAGCCGTCACACACTCATTGTGTGCCCCTCCATCCCTCCCACCCCAGCCATCACACACTGATTGTGCGCCCCTCCATCCCTCCCACCCCAGCCATCACACACTGATTGTGCGCCCCTCCATCCCTTCCACCCCAGCCGTCACACACTGATTGCTATTAGACTAAGAGGCTCCCCAGGGCTCCCCACCCCCCAACACCTTAATCTCTAGTTATCAGGCTTGCAGTCACTGCCATGTATCCCCTTTCTTATTTATTTCTTCAAACACAATAGGGGAATGATAGCTGAGTGAGTTGTGCGCCCCTCCTACACTGCGCTCTGAGGCTGGAGCCTCTCTGCCTCGGCCTGGCCCTGAGGCCTAATATTAGTGGTTGCAGTGCTCAAGGTTTTCAGGCTGATTGACAGCACGCCCTTCTTAAAACCTCCTTAGCGGTAACCCCGAGTCAGGCACGGGATGGAAATCCACAGCTCAGAGCAGTAATCCCGAGTTGGATCCATCTTAGGTGTGGAATGTGTAGGGCTGCCACAGATCTATCAAGTGATATGATTATTAGGGTCTTAAAGCTTGTGAAACAATTGCACTGCTTTTGGAAAAAAAAATCTAGAAATAATCATACCGCCAGGGAGGTTAATCCATAAGCAATGCATGGAGACTGACTCAACGTAATTGATAACTTTATTCAAGCAGACACAAGGCAAAGTTTTGGGACACAATAGTCCTTCAGTTTATTAATTGTATCTGAACTGGTACAACATCAGGCATCATTGCCAATGTACTTGCAGGGGCGCCGCCAGGGTACAAGCAAGACCAGCCTTACTTGGGGCCTTACTTCAGAGGAGGCCTCGCTGTCCCTGGTGGGCTGCCCTGTGCTCCGCGGCCCCCGTCCCCTTCTGCCATCGGTAGCATGCCCCAAATCTCACCTCTCTCCTGCTGCCAGCTTCTCGTCCTGTCACCATGGTTATTTTCGGCCAATGCCTCTCATGATGTCAGAGGTGGCAGTCAGAAGTAACTATGGTGACCGGAGCTAAGCAGTCTGCGGTGAGATTTGGCACAGGATCAAGGCCATGTGACTCCCTTCAGTTGGGTGGGGGGCACTGCAAATTATTTGTCGCTTGGGGCCACAGAAAACCTTAGCAGCACCCCTGTCAACTTGCCAGCAAGCGATGTTGTTCATCTGGTGGGGGTGTGGCTGAAACCTAGAAAAGCAACATATTTATGGCAATAAAATGTAGAGAAACCGAGAGCCCAATATAGTGTAGTATGTTAAAACATAAACGAAGTAAGGCAAATCAGTGAGAAGAATATACTCATAAACGTGGGTTACCACACAGGCAACCACTGTACAAACAGGTGAGGATATTAGACCTGTCCTCACTCAGGGCTAAGAAGTCGCTCTCTGTAGATGAGAAAGAGGGGTAGATCACCCCTCCACCAGGGGTGGACACGATTTTGCAGTAGGAGAACAGAGGCGCCAGCAGAATAAAAGTGGATAAAACATTTAAAATTTGCTTGGAGGAAGTGGTGGACTTACCTCCATAAAGCAGACACGAAAGACTGTCTGAAAAGTAGCAATCACATTTATTATATGGTACCCCAAAAGTGCAACGCGTTTCGCAGGCCGAGCCCGCTTCATCAGGCAATAAACGTGGGGACAAAACAGAATTCCAGCAATAGCAGGTGTAGCTCCTCATATTTATGGCAGGGACTGTAAGTATAGCTTTGTATGTAAGCCATAGCTCCCAACTGTCCCTCTTTTGTAGGGACAGTCACACTTTGGGAGCCCTGTCCCTCTGTCACTCTCTCCTCCTCTTGTATCCCTCTTTCAGGACTTTGTCCCTCTTTCTATGTATATATATATATATATATATATATATATATCTACTAAAAATGTGTTTGACTCTAAACTTTATTCACATCCTTTAAAGTGATATAATACTAATTTTAAAATGTTAATATGGAGGAAAATGAACCAGGATGGAAAGGACCAGTGTGGTTTGAATTATAAAACAACATATTTTTCTTATGAAATATTTATTGTATGCGTGACTAGGGGTGTGTTGGGGATGTGATCAGGGGTGTTGCAGGGGCGTGGCTTAAAGAGGAACTCCAGTGAAAATAATGTAGTAAAAAAAGTGCTTAATTTTTTACCAAAATTATGTATAAATGATTTAGTCAGTGTTTGCTCATTGTAAAATCTTTCCTCTCCCTAATTTACATTCTGACATTTATTACATGGTGACATTTTTACTGTGGGCAGGTGATGTAGCTGCTGCTAGCTGTTTTGGCAGTTGAGGACAGCTGTAAACAGCCATTTCCTGTCTGTAAACCTTGTTACATTGTAACAAACTGCCAAAAGTACCGCAGTACTCAAAGCTTCTTGTGGGAGGGGTTTCAGCACAAAATCAGTCATACAGCGCCCCCTGATGGTCTGTTTGTGAAAAGCATTATATTTCTCATGTAAAAGGGGGTATCAGCTACTGATTGGGATAAAGTTCAATTCTAGGTTGGAGTTTCTCTTTAAGTGTCCCTCTTTCTCATCTCAAAAAGTTGGGAGGTATGTGTAAGCATATACCACCTCTCCTGCCCCCGGTGTCCATGGCGGTGCCCTTGCAGCTGAGCTATACATGCTTTGCAAACATCAAGCATACAAATTCCCTTTCACCATACATGTGCCTGCCAGGCAGAACCACCTCCACTGTATGTAATGTGGTGTTTCCTTGCTATCCAGTCATCAGCGTGCTAACTGCTCATATACAACGCTGCAAGGACTGAGAAATCGCTCTGAATCCGCTTCTGTAGTCTCTTTATGTTGCAGAATGCTTAATATGGATTCATGTAATGCTTCGCAAATCGATTTTCAGTGCAAGGTTGGGGGAAATAACCTCTGATTATCATGGTCACTTCAGCCTACAGAAATCTTTCTTTCTACAAACATATTTAATCCTCAGGGCTAAAGTACATTTCGACCTTGCGTTTAAAAAAATAGCTGGCAGAATGCTTTTCTTTTACACATTATTTTATGATATTTTTTTACTGTTTTTATCATTCAAAATATGAAACTTCCAAATTGGCTGTGAACAGCTTCAGGTTTTACAGATGGAAATAATGACATTTTTGAGTGTTTTTCTTTGTAACTTACGTTTGCTGGTTTCGTTGGCTTATGTGCCCATTCTGCGCCAACACTAGAGAGTTCTTCAAGCAGGCAAAATTATAGGGAAAAAACAGGAAGTGGCAGGGCCACAGGATCAGTTGATCGCATCCATGACAGTTCCTGGGCACAGGCCATCCAGGCAAAGGCATCAGGCAGCCTTTACTGTACAGAGGGTAGTACTGTTATTAGTTTTCTGGCAGTCTGCTAAAAAAAAATAAAAAATCCTGCATGCTGCATTTTTTCTGCTTTTTTTCCCCCTTGTGTTAGCTAGCGAACTAGCATCCAGGGGAAAAAACGCAAATTGGAATCAAAAATGCACCTTGTAGTGTAAAAGAAGCCTGAATGTGCCCTGCTCTTGCGGTGTGTTTTTTCTTTTTACTTTATGATGAAGTCTCGCCCGGCAGTACATCGGTACCAATGGATGAAGGGGTAGAGGACGGGCTGTCTCCTTTGCCTGTCCGTTTTACCGAACATCAGATGGTTAGTTACCAACAGCTCCAGGCTGGAGGTAAAATAATGAACATCTCACTTATTTTACAGAACGCTTTTTGTTTTTTTATTAAAAATTGAATCTCTTTTTAGAACAACAGGAGACAACACAAGAAAAGGATTAAAGGCCAACTGTGTGGAGGCTGCTAATTTTTTTTCCTTTTGTGCAATACCAGTTGCCTGGCTGTCCTGTTGATCCTCTGTCTCTAATACTTTTAGCCATAGACCCTGAACAAGCATGCAGCAGATCAGGTGTTTTCGACATTAATGTCGGAACTGACAAGATTAGCTGCATGCCTGTTTCTGGTGTGATTCAGACACTACTGCATCCAAATAGATCAGCAGGACAGCCAGGCAACTGGTGTTGCTTAAAGAGTAACTGTTAGGCTACAAAAGCTAATTGATACCTCTATTCTCCTGTGTTAAACAGTTTAGAAGGAAGCCTTTTTGGCAATACTGAATTTTAAAATCTCTCTTACTTTGTTGTTTGCTGAATACCAATCCTCTTTATTCCCAAGCTCCTAAGGAGGCCGCAGGCTGCAGCCTGCAAAACAGATACTGCAGAGCATGCTAAGGCTGCTTCTTCTCCCTACTGCACTCCCTTGGTTCTCCCCTTCATTTCCCTATCCCGCCCTAAGGCTGCTTTTACAGTGGGAAGTTACAGGCTCATGTTACAGCAGCCTGTAACTTGCAGCCCAACTCACAGCACTGAAAAATCAATGTGCTGTTCACAGTGCACATGTTGCATTACAGTATACTGCAGGAGTCCGCTATTGTTCCTGGCCACATGGCTAGTTAATATTCACTGCACAGTAGTGTTGTCCGGATCATGAAAGATTGGATCTTTGATCCGGATCTTTTTTGTGAGTCTCATCATCCGAGATTCGGTTCACAGTGGATGTCTGGAAGAAACAGGAACTGCAGCTTCTCTCACGCTGCTGCAATTGATTCACAGATTCGGTTCAAAGATCCGGATCTTGTCAATGATCTGATTCGATCATTGAAAAGATCCGGACTTCCCAGTATAGAACTAAAGCGGCTCACCTCTGTTGATCTGACAGCCTCCCCAGGACGATTGCCCGCACCCTCCACTGACAACATGATCACCCCCCTCTGAGTGCCCTGTTAGACCAGAGGCTGGTGGGAGTGTCTGAGGACTGGAACTTGGGAGGGCTAAAGAATAGTCAATCAGGAAGCAGGGAGGATATGACCTCACAATTGGCTTCAGACAAGACAGACTAACATGGAACCTGCCATGAGCTGTCAGGAGCATCAATCTCTGCAAATACTATATAAAAATTCTGTGAAATCCAAACGTGGACAGTGAAATGCATATGTAATGTAAGTACAGCCAATATTTAGCTACTGATATATGTGTTGTTTTTTTTCTCTGAGACCTTATACCTAACAGCTCCTCTTTAAGGGGGAATAAATATGGCAGCCTCTATATACCTTTCGCCACAGTTGTCCTTTAAGATAAAATGGGGCCTTAGGCAAGATAGCGCTTTTTTTAAAGTATGATTTGGTGGGGGCTAGCATCCACTATGCCCCTAGAGCAGGTATGTCAAACCGGTCCTACAAAGGACGAGATCCTCACACAGTTTTCATACAGCTCAAATGAATTTATAGTTCTGAATCAGGAAAGGTGCTGTCCATCAGGTGGAACACATTCATTTCTGGAGTTCCACACATGTGCCCTAGACTCTCTCCAGGCATCTGCCTAGGTTTGCCTTGTGGATGATCCGACTCTGCAAAACACAGTTGCTGGCTTGAGAATACCTTCCCAGGTACATCAGAGTGCAGGGTCTGGCTATTACAAATATAAATGTGTGACTGGTTCTCTTTATGTCTTAAACCCCTGTTCAATCGGATCTGGGTAGTTGTAGTTATACATAAATTATTCAGCTGTTCTGGTCCAGTAAACAGAGTGAAATTACAATCGTGTGAAGCTTAGAGATGAACAGAGAAAGGTGTCACTCGTCTCCTGCAAACCAATCTAATTCTTTTTCTTATCTTGTTGGGTGACTTCTGCTCCGTGTCATTTCAGATGGCGGCGTGGTGAGAATAGCAATCGGCGTCGCCGTTCTGCCCGGGATCTGAAATTCTAATGGTCCTTCCTTTATAATTAAATTCGGAGGCACCCATGCATTTTTGTTATTCATTATTTATCTATTTGTTACAGAAAGCCAAATCGGATTCATGGATTACTGCAGATGTCGCCGAGAATCATGCACTAAAAGATTTAAATTAAAATAATGCACAACAAAAAGGCTGTTTTCAGAGAGGGAGCAAAATAGGAGAATAAAGAAATAAACGCAGAAAAATATAAACAAAATGAAAGCCAGAAAAACAAAATCAGAAATATCTCTCCATCTTTAAAGGATACCTGAAGTGACATGTGACATGATGAGATAGACATGTGTATGTTCAGTGCCTAGCACACAAGTAACTAGGCTGTGTTCCTTTTTTTCTTTCTCTGCCTGAAAGAGTTAAATATCAGGTATGTAAGTGGCTGACTCAGTCCTGACTCAGACAGGAAGTGACTACAGTGTGACCCTCACTGATAAGAAATTACAACTATAAAACACTTTCCTTGCAGAAAATGGCTTCTGAGAGCAGGAAAGAGATAAAAAGAGGAATTTCTTATCAGTGGAGGGTCACACTGTAGTCACTTCCTGTCTGAGTCAGGACTGAGTCAGCCACTTACATACCTGATATTTAACTCTTCCAGGCAGAGAAAGAAAAAAAGGAACACAGCATAGTTATTTGTGTGCTAGGCACTGTACTTACACATGTCTATCTCGACATGTCACATGTCACTTGGGGTATCCTTTAAAGTGGACCTGAACTCTTGCACAGGACACAAGGAAAACATGACAGAAATGCACCCTGTATGTATTTAAAGAGTTTAGCCTGTGTTATTCTCCCTCATTTGTGTATAATCACTAGTTGTAATTTGATCTCTCCCATGTGTCACGCGACTGCCATGGCAGATAAGCAGATAAGCCCATTTGAAAGCACAGGCTGTTAATAATATGTACGCTTCCATGAATCAGGAAGTAGAAACAGAGCAGATTTATTTTAGGATTTGTATCAGCTGTAACAAAGAAATGTTCTAGAGCAGAGAGGAATTCTTTATAGAAATTATTTTGTCATTTAGTCTCTTTAGCAACCAACTACGGATTTGTGTATTAATGGACGCTGCCTTCCACAGCGCCCCCTAACTTCCATTCCAATCACAACAGGGGATACTACTTTATGCCCCGTCGGACCGCTCTTACTAACACCTGAATAGCTATCAGAATCAGAGAAACCACTCAAAAGAACACTGCGCCTGGCTATGCTTTCTGTATCTCGCCTCCTTCCCTGTCCCCGGTATGTGCGTGTAAATAATATATTTCCCATAAGACGCAAGGCTTTGGCTGTGATAATTTTCCTGATGCGTGGATCGTGTTGGCGCAGTTAAGCGTCGAACAGGTTCCTTCCCCATGGAAATCACCTACTTTCTTTGCATAGCAGGGAGATAATGTCCCTGTTATTTTAATCCAGCGGCGAGGACGCAGTAACGGCCCTTTCAGAAGCGCGCTATAGTGCACCAGTTGTTTATTCGCACTCCTGGGACCACTAAACGAGTCTTCAAAAAGCCAAAGTGATCATTAGATATAGAAGCATTTACATTTAAAATGCGTGCCAGGGAATTGTGGGAAGGTAAGCGTAGCTAAGACGACCGTGCGCGATAAGTGATGGAGACCAGAAGCTCTCCCGTTATTTTTGTTTTTTTTTGTCAGAAGATATGGAAGTCTTGAGCGGAGATGAGTAAATGTGACAGTTTCCCATAAAACGTTTTTCACTTTGTGGTATTGCAAGAATGAAACCGAAGGCAAAACAACAACAGTTGACCAATGACTTAGGCCCGGTCCACACGTGCGTTGGAGTGGCAAACAGATCTGTGAAAATGGATCTGATCAGGGCTGGTTCTGTCATGAAGCAAGGTGAAACATTTGCATCAGGTGCAGAGATTACAGGGAAAGCATGTTTGTACTGTGAGTGAGGTGAAGAGGTCATCGTTGGGGAAAAGCAGCTTGTTGTGCTGTGTGAGGAGTCTGACAGTGAGTGAGGAGGGGGAGGCAGGAGAGCAACAGTGTTTTATTTAAATTAAATTTATCAATTGCTGGATGCTCTGCGATCATTCCAAATCGGGAAGGGAGGGGGGGGGGGGAGGGATTCGCCTCCCCACAAGTTTGCCTCAGGCAGCAAAAAGTCTAGGCCCAGCCCTGGATCCGATCACCGGTTGATCGGATCCGCTTTTACTCTGTTGCCACTCTGTTTCCGTTCTGTTGCTTCCGTTCTGTTTTCTCACATACCCCCAGCCCCCTACCCCAAAGTGGATTTTTCTATTTAGAACAAGTAGTGTAAAGAAATGTTCCATTTTCTCATTGCCCCCAGTGCAGCACTAAAACTTCAGTTTCCACTGCGCTGGGCTCAGTGATTCGGAAAAATTGCTGCAGGAGGAAACTAGCAGTCCGTTCAGGGGATCGTGCAGAATGGAGGAATGTGAGCTGATCCATGGGTTAACTTTGGATCCGTTCCCATCCATTCCGATACATTCCCTTCCAATCCGTGAACGTTTTTTAGCACAAATGTGAACCAGGCCTAAGGCTGCTTCCCCACACTTGCGTTTTTTTGCCATGATTTGTGGCAACGTGATGGGACGCGATACGCAGGGACATAAGAGTGCCTAGACTGCATATGGACATATAAGGACACAAAAGTGCATTGATGTCCCACTACCCATCTATGCGTTGCAAGTCGTAGCGCATAGTTAAAAATAAAAATATGCCAATGCATTGCAATTTCCATTCATTGTAATGAACGGAATCGCAATTGCATTTACAAAAAATCGCGTCGGAACGGAAGATCCTTGTGCTGCTTCGGTACGTCTAGTAGTTAGTAAAAATCCATTGAAACTGACAGATTTTTGACTAGTCCATCTCTTGAGGCAGGATTCTAATGTATTACATTTGATCTTTACAAAAGCACTCCCTCGAAAGGACCTACATAAAGATGCAGGCTGACCACCACCACCACCACCACACTTTCGCACACTATTCCGGCAGTTAGACTGAATGGATTAAGTGCTTTTGCAAATAAAGAAATCCCTGAACAATCCCCCATGATGAGCAGATGGACTAGTCCAAACCCTGTCAGTTTTGTCAAATTTCTACTATCTACTGTATGTAACAGCAACCTAGGAGAAAAGCAATTTGTTGCACATTTTACTCTGGGCGAAATTCCCTTTTGATTTATGTGATTTCATGTTTTATATTTTTTTTTCGCAATAGTGGTCCTTTAAGTTTCTTCTTCAGTCATGATACAGAACTGTATTAGAACCGTATAAAGTTATATATGGTATTCTGAGTGCAACTTGAAACTTAGAAGAAACTTAAAGTGTCGAAAGCTTGCAAGTTATTCAGTAAAGGTGTTACCTAAACAACTTTTGCAGTTATGTCTTCGGATTCTCACTGCGATCACCATTGGACCACATACAGCTGGCAAGAACGAAACGCTCTTAATTTAGTGGCAAAGGGGTACGGATGTGCGGGGCAGGAGGTGCTTGATGCGAAAGACTTGGGACCGCATTCAGTAACTAGACACTGCAACAGAAAGATCAGCTAAGTAGGCTTGGTCGGAAATGCCATTTTTCAAATTCCGCAGAAATTCTGATTTCCGCCTATGCCGATTATCGATTCCACGGATTTCCGAATCCGATTTCCGAGGAGTCACTTGTTTGGTCATTTTTGTTGCATTCTCGGATTGGCCAAATACTTCCGAGTTGACTCTACACTTTCTGATTGGTCTAGTGCTACCAAGTGCCAGTAATGCGGTATTTCCGCAGAAATACGATTTCCGATTGGAACTGCCGAAATCTCATCTTCGTGGTATCTGAATGGGCATGCCCAGGGCCAGATTTTCCATAAGGCAGTGTAGGCACATGCCTACAGGCGCCTTATGTGGGAGAGGCGGAACTTCTTCCTCAGATCACTGACCTTAGGAGCTTACTGTCTAATCCCTGCCTCATAAATCTGACCTCAGACACACCCTAATTCTAGTCTCATGTCACTAAGGATGATATGAGACAGTGATTAGAGTGTAAGATTCTGAGGACAGTTAGTGTCATAAGGCAGGGATTAGAGTTCAGAGTACTTTACATGGGGGTGTGGCCTGTGTTGAGGGGCGGAGTTTAGGGTGCCAGGACACCTGTGCCTACAGGTCTCTGTGTTGTAAATCCGGGCCTGGACATGCCTATAGATAAGAAATGAATCCAGTGTTTGTTCAATGTTTTCTGATATAAACATGCTTTGGCAAGAACTGCTGGGGACGACACCGGAAATTTGAGGCGTCTACCTGAAATACTCATTCATGCAGATCCCTGGAAGATGTATTCCAGGTAACCTCTCCAGCTCTCGTCCAGAAAGCGTTGCTCTCGCTGCGTGAGTAGATATCTGTCTTTTAATGGCATTGATTCCCAAAGCTTTTCTCTTGAAGTATCTTACCTTACTTATTTTTACCCTTCAAAGGCCTTGATTCACCAGCCTGCTGTCAGATTGCCGTAGCGAGTAGCACTCAGCAATTTTACCGTCATTACTGATGACAGCGTAGTGCTGCCTGCATAAGTAGTGTGGCCTCCATTACCTAAGTCATTTGAGTAGTTCATGCAGCACTGGGGTGTAGTGGTTAGCACTCTCGCCTTGCATCGCTGGCTCCCCGGTTCAAATCCCAGCCAGAACACTATCTGCATGGAGTTTGTATGATCTTTCTTTGTCTGCATGGGTTTCCTCTGGCGCTCTGGTTTGAGTTAATTGGCTTCCCCCTAAAATGGCCCTAGACTATGATGGACATATGACTATGGAAAGGATTAGATTGTGAGCTCCTCTGAGGGACAGGAAGGCATGGCAGTACTTTATGTAGTGTATAGGGTAGTCTGGGAGGCTGTGGCAGCCCTTTATGCAGTGTGTACGGTAGTCTGTTAAGGTATGGCAGCTCTCTATGCAGTGTGTACGGTAGTCTGTTAGGGTATGGCAGTTCTGTATGCAGTGTGTACAGTAGTCTGGGAGGGTGTGGCAGCCCTCTATGCAGTGTGTACGGTAGTCTGTTAGGGTATGGCAGCCCTCTATGCAGTGTGTACGGTAGTCTGTTAGGGTATGGCAGCTCTCTATGCAGTGTGTACGGTAGTCTGTTAGGGTATGGCAGCTCTTTATGCAGTGTGTACGGTAGTCTGTTAGGGTATGGCAGCTCTTTATGCAGTGTATACAGTAGTCTGTTAGGGTATGGCAGCTCTTTATGCAGTGTATACAGTAGTCTGGGAGAGTATAGCAGCTCTTTATGCAGCGTGTACGGTAGTCTGGGAGGGTGTGGCAGCTCTTTATGCAGTGTATACAGTAGTCTGTTAGGGTATGGCAGCTCTCTATGCAGTGTATACAGTAGTCTGGGAGGGTATGGCAGCCCTCTATGCAGTGTGTACGGTAGTCTGTTAGGGTATGGCAGCTCTTTATGCAGTGTGTACGGTAGTCTGTTAGGGTGTGGCAGCCCTCTATGCAGTGTGTACGGCAGTCTGTTAGGGTATGGCAGCTCTCTATGCAGTGTGTACGGTAGTCTGTTAGGGTATGGCAGCCCTCTATGCAGTGAGTACAGTAGTCTGTTAGGGTATGGCAGCTCTCTATGCAGTGTGTACGGTAGTCTGTTAGGGTATGGCAGCTCTCTATGCAGTGTGTACGGTAGTCTGTTAGGGTATGGCAGCTCTTTATGCAGTGTGTACGGTAGTCTGTTAGGGTATGGCAGCCCTCTATGCAGTGTGTACAGCAGTCTGTTAGGGTGTGGCAGCCCTCTATGCAGTGTGTACAGCAGTCTGTTAGGGTGTGGCAGCCCTCTATGCAGTGTGTATAGTTTTCCGGTAATGTATGGCAGTTCTCTATGTATTGCCCAGCACTGCGTAATATGTTGGCGCTTTACAAATCCAATAAATAATCGCTAATAATCATCAATAGCTGCAGACAGCGCATACAGTAGCCCCAGAGTCAGCAGACAGCCAGTGTGAGTGTATTAGCCAGGCAGCTCTCGTCTTTGCCCCGGGGGCTGTTCAGTTGAAGATTAGAAAATATCATTTGTAAATAGAATGTAAGAGCGGAATTTAAGCTGAAATAATTTAGCAGTAAAAAATTTTGAGATCTGACTGAGAAACATGTGTTCCTCTTACTAGCAATATTACCTTCACCCCGGCAAATAGATGTCACTGCCGTTCTCTTTCTTACAAAACACGGGAAGTTTGTTTTGCGGCATCAAAGTTGAAATTTAATGCTCTGGCTCCGTCACATGGTTCAAGGGGAAGGCCGACCATTCCCGGGTCACTAGCCGCCGCTGAAAAATGCCTCCCTTGCAGGGCAGGATCTGAGGCAAACTTGTGAGGATGCCCCCCCCCCCTTCCAATTTGGAATGATTGCACAGCACCCAACAATTTACTCTGCTTCATTAAATGTTCTCACGTGACATGCTGCAGCTCAGCACAATAACACACTGGCTGGCTGTGAGTCTGGGACAAACACACCGCTCAGCCACTCCATTCCTCATCAGGAAGCCACACACAGTGCAAAATTGCTGTCTCTGAAATCTCTGCTCCTGATGCAAATGTTTCACCTAGCTTCATGAGAGAACCTGTCCTGCTCCCTGGTGGTCAGACATGGATCTGGGAGTACTGACTGATGCAGTGACATAGCAAAAGGGAATCTAGAGGTTGTAACCTCATCAGTGCCCATGGACTAAAGGGACTCACTAGTGGTCCTACTATACCTGCTCTTGCAGCTTGTTAAAGTGTACCTGAGATGTTTAATAGGTGTGTAAGTATACTTACCTGGGGCTTCCTCCAGCCCCACTCCCTCGCTGTCCTCTCTGGACGCTCCATCCTCCTGTTGTCCCCGCCGGTATTCTGGACGGACACACTTTTCTGCACCTGCGTGGCCCGGTCAAACATGCGCCCCCGTTCGCGCCTTCTGCTCTCCTGTTCTGCACCTGCGCGGGAGGCCTTCTGCTCTCCTGTTCTGCGCCTGCGCGGGAGGCCTTCTGCTCTCCTGTTCTGCGCCTGCGCGGGAGGCCTTCTGCTCTCCTGTTCTGCGCCTGCGCGTGAGGCACGTGTGTAGACAAATATGGGTGGAGATGGGCAGTGGTTCTCCAGTCCCGCCATGTCTCTGAGTCTGGCAAAGGACGGTGAGGTGCAGCTAATGCAGACTTTTTAGGAAAGAACTAAACTACTAAGGGCCTGTTCCACTAGCCGCCGTGTGTCCTGCGAGACGCGTGCGACACCTCCTTCTTCAGACAGAATGCAGCCAAATCCCGAAAGCAGTAGCCGATTCGCTGCCACCCGCACAGAAAAATGCTGCTATGTCGCCCGAAACGCTAACGCAATCGGTTCGGACGACGGCAGAATCATCCCCTATGCCGTGCGATTTGCCTGCAGGGAAACTCTGCGGATTTGGCCCGATTTCCGCAGTAGTGGAAACAGGCTCTTAATCAGAGGCCAGGATTTCAAAGAGTACCATTTGAATTGGAAATTAATATACTTTTGCTTGAAACGCCTGGCACATTTTGAGTGGGTACATTCGCTCCTCATCAGAGGTTTGGTTCAGAGGAACAGAGAGCGCTCCCTCTCAAAATGTGTTAGGTGTGTCAAATGAAAGTATCTTAATATCCTGTCCAAGTGCCTCCTTTGATGCGGTGTGCCAGATTCTGTCTCTGAATGTCCAGCAGCATTATTTCCAGCACTGGAGCTGTACACAAAATAATGTCAGCAAAAGCCAACAATTATTTCCCCTTATCCAAGCCATCGCCTACTGACCACCCTCTCTGCAACGTGCGACTCCAAATATAATTCTCTTCCTAGTAAAAGGATTCCTAGCAACATTTTAGCAATCTCCTACCTGTTCTAACTCCCCCTCTAAGGCCCGGTTCACACTTGCGGTTCTCTGCCAAACGGACCGGATGACCTGACCGGAACCGTACGGTTCTGATCTGGATCCGATCCGGATCCGGTCAGGTTGCATCAGGTGTTCATCAGGATGCGATCCGGATCCGTTTGGCAAAAGTTAGTACAAACCAAATAAAATGTTGGGGTCTGGGAGGTCAGCAGAAGGGGGACCTGTGGAATCAGGCCCTCTGCTGTTTAGCACTCACCTCCACCTCCAACATGCTGCCAACATCTCCAGCTCGTTTAAAGTCACTGCTGCTCCACTCCAAAATGCTTGCCCATGTGTCCCCATCCAAAATCGCCGCAACAATCCGCATAGGAAGTGGGGTAGAACATCCGGATTTTTAGCCAGTGTGTTGTGCGCTCTCCGGTTCTCATTGCTTTGTATTGGCCGGATGGTGCAGTCCGGCTCCGCCCCGGATACGGCTGCCGGAGGAGCCGGACCAAAAAATAGCGCATGTTGGGTCTTATGCCGGAGTCCGGATCCGGTCCGGATCCGGTCCGGACGAAACGGACGCATGTGAACGCACGCATAGGCTTTCATTGCTATGCCGTGCGTCCGTTCCGTCCGTCCCGCATGCGGTCCGGCTCCAGCACGGCGATTCCGGACGGCGCCCGCTAATGTGAACCGGGCCTAAATTAGACCCAAACTCCGCTCCCCACACCCATCTGATTTGTAAAATAATAAAAATAGTAATAATGATAACGCACTGTTGTCATCTCTCTCCCTTCATTACTACAGACCATCATCTAGCAATTTCTCACCTCTAGGCACCAAAAATGTAATGCCCTTCAACACCTTAATTAAAAAAAGACCCCAAAATACTAATTTAGGGTGCCGCCCGTCACACCTATCCCTGTGATTTTGGATGTTTTTGGAGTTTGCGATTCTGTGTTTTGCATTTTTCGCATTCAATTCTTATTTTTCACGTTGGTATTAGAATTTTTGCATTTAGATTTCTCTATGCATATTCGTGGACTTGATTTACATGAACTTGTATGTAATTATTTTTACATTTGTATGCAAAGTTTCAGATGGAAATCCGATTACCAAAGGGTGATTACAGAGTTCTGATCGGAAACCCTATTTCCGACCTCAAAAATCGGAATATTTCATTCTAACTAGAAGTTTCCACCCCTCCCTACCCGTACTGAAGAAATCCAGACCTCAAATCCGTGATGCTGAGATCTGCTGAGCAGAGCTGAGGCTGCATAAAAATGTTTACAGTTGCTATAGCAGTGCGGTGATTTCCCGCACTAGGCTGGCACTAGGTTGTCGGTAGGCTGGCGTAACAAGAGAAGCTGCCTGAGTCCCTCCGTGCGCTAATCTCGCTGCTGCTTGGGAGGTCTGTCTCCATAGATTTAGCTGTAATCCGCATGCTTATCGCTACTTCCAAGGGAGCAGTATTCCCCGTCCTCATACCGCTTGCTCTAATCTTTATGAATTGACATTTAGTAACATTTGTTAACATAATCACCGCACAAGGCGGTAATTTATCGCTCTGCTCGGGAATGTCAGCTTTTCATGCGGTAACAGCTTTTATGAATGGAGATTTTGCTAAGTGGTTGGTAAAGTCAGCTGTTTTCAGCATTTCCGCATGCGGGAATGCTTTATGAATGATAGCCAAAGCCTCCAGGCTGTTCCCCCTACACCAGAGATGTCCAGTTCCATCCTTGAGGACCACATCCATGCCAGTGTTTAGGATGGACAGAGAATTGGAGAAATGTGTTCTACTTGATGTGCCACATAGCTCCCAACTGTCCCTCTTTTGCCGGGACAGTCCCTCTTTGGGAACCCAATCCCTCTGTCTCTCTGTCTCCCTCATTTGTCCCTCTTTCAGGACTGATGTACAGATCTGTGTAAATATATGTATTTTTCTAGTAAAAAAATATGTTTAATTGACTCTAAACTTTTTCCCAACCTTTATATTGACATATTTCTTATCATCAAATGTTAATATGAAGGAAAATGAACCAGGATAGAAAGGACCAGTGTGGTTTGAATGATAAAACAATATATTTTTCCAATCAAATCTTTATGACATTGCGTGACTAGGGGTGTGTGGGAAGGTGTGATTAGGGGTGTGGCTTACATGCCCCTCTTTCTTATCTAAAAAAGTTGGGAGGCTCATCGGATCGCCCCTGCCACCTCTCAAACTCCTTCAGACGGCCAGGATGAGGAAGAGGGCCACCAGGATCACCTGCGACCCCTCCCACCCTGGCAGCCGCTTCTTTGAGCTCCTCCCATCTGGCCGGCGCTTCCCGAACTATCCCATCCATGACCACTGGGCGCAGGAACTCCTTCTTACAGGCAGTTCTGCTGCTCAACAACACCGACCCCTGACTCTTCCCTCTTAGTCTGCAATCAGCATGCTTGCCTCAGGTGTGGCTCCTCTGCTTTCTCTTCTGCATCCCTACATACACTGCCTTTCTTCAGCATCACTCACTGCCTTCTCTTTTGCATCTCTAACACACAGTGGCCTCAATTCACTAAGCTTATCTCCTGTCTTTAATGACGTTTCTAGAGTTATCACCATGGTGACGACTCACGAGGCATGTAGCATTCAGGCAACATTTTACCTCAGGCAAACCTAAAGTTAACTCTTCTGTCTTTAAGTTAACTCTTCAATCCTTAAAATAACTCCAGAATTAAAGACAGGCTGTTTATTATCTGCGTGTGAAAATTACTACAGAGGAGGTAAATTAACTACAGAGGAGGTAACTTAAAGAATGAAGAGATAAGATAACTCTCGGCCTCAATTCACTAAGCTTATCTCCTGTCTTTAATAACGTTTCTATAGTTATCACCATGGTGATAAGGTATGTCGTATTCAGGAAACATTTTACCTCAGGCAAACCTAATGTTAACTCTTCTGTCTTTAAGTTAACTCTTTAATCCTTAAAATAACTCCAGAGTTAAAGACAGGCTGTTCATTAACTGCGTGTGAAAATAACTACAGAGGAGGTAACTTAACTACAGAGGAGGTAAATTAACTACAGAAGAGGTAACGTAAGGAATGAAGAGATAAGATAACTCTCTTACTGTGTGGTGGTACGTCGTTTTCTCTTGCCTTATTATCTCCAGCATGATCTTAGTGAATTGAGGACAATATCACAACGATGTTATCGTACTGTTCATGCTGCTAGTATGTTTAATTGTAGCTGTAAATGTATTGTTAATTGTTGTCAGTATGTTTAATTGTAGCCGTGTATGTAACTTGTACAACTGTTGATATGTACTTTGCCTAAGCCATGTGTACCACAAGCAATTTCCGAGCACGGCTCCACTGTACGGCGAATAAATCCTTTTTGATTCTTAATTCTTGAGGCATGCACCTTTCTTGAATCCACCTTATCTATTATTTTGAGCTTTTGCAAAAATGTAGGATGCCCCGGCCCTTGAGGTTTAGAGTTGGTCATCCCTGCCCTACACCCATGTTGCATGCACTGTATTTCCTCACTTTCATAGACATCTCATGGTCAGACCTCATGTACAGCAGCCCTTTCTTCCATAAACAGTGGACCCCTCTTCCAGCTGCAGCCCCCATTCCATGGGCAGCGGTTACCCTGCCCCCAATAGACATGCAGCCACTTTTTTTGTGTACAACTACCCTCCTATGCCATGTCCAGCCCCACCTCCTTGTGCAGTGAGTTCCCTAGGCCATCGCCCACATGGCCTTTGTAGAAAACCAGCCTCGCTTCGAGGGATAATCGGAATTGCCAATTTCCGCCAATGCAGATTTCCGCGGATTTCCACGGATTTCCATTTTCCACGGAAAATTCCGCCTACCGCTTACCGCACTACAAATCTTCATTCCCTGATTGTCTTATTAATGCCGAATCATCTTATTGGCTTAAAATTACCGACTATCAGTGCTGGACGTAATGGAAAAAACTATGCTTACGGATCATTACGCGTAATTTTACGCTATTACGCATCACGGAATTACGCTTAAGGCGTAGACATTTATCTACGGTTCATGTCTGTAATTATGCATAGCCCTTACGCAATTACGTGTAAGAATACCGTAATGCAGGTTGTTACGTTATTGCCTTACGCATAATTTCCTACTAGCAATTAATGCGTAAGGCAATGCTCCCAAGCGGAAAAGTTGACGCATGGATCAATGTTAGGTAGCCGCCGACTTTAAGGGTTAATAGCAAAGCCCCCTTAATTGCTGAGAGCCTCAAATTTGGAGAATATATTAAGGAGATCAAAAGGAATAAGAGGAAAAAAAATTTTTTCAAAAAGACCTTATAGTTTTTGAGAAAATCGATTTTTAAGTTTCAAGGGCAAAAATGTCTTTTAAATGCGGAAAATGTCAGTTTTATTTACACAGGTAACAATAGTGTTTTATTTTCATAGATTCCCCCAAGTGGGAAGAGTGTGGGAAATATAAAAAAAAAATGACGTGGGGTCCCCCCTCCCAGACCTCTTTAACCCCTTGTCCCCCATGCAGGCTGGGATAGCCAGAATGCGGAGCACCGGCCGCGTGGGGCTCCGCACCCTGACTATACCAGCCCGCATGGTCCATGGATTGGGAAGTCTCGGAAGGGGAGGGGCAGCCAAGCTTTCCCCTCCCCCTCCGAGCCCTTGTCCAATCCAAGGACAAGGGGCTCTTCTCCACCTCCGATGGGCGGTGGAGGTGGAGGCCGCGATTTCCTGGGGGGGGGGGGTTCATGGTGGCATCTGGGAGTCCCCTTTAAAAAGGGGTCCCCCAGATGCCCACCCCCCCTCCCAGGAGAAATGAGTATAGGGGTACTTGTACCCCTTACCCATTTCCTTTAAGAGTTAAAAGTAAATAAACACACAAACACTTAGAAAAAGTATTTTAATTGAACAAAAAACATAACCACGAAAAAAGTCCTTTAATATTCTTAATTAACCATTAATACTTACCTGTCCCTTTAAAAGCCAGTTCCCACGCAATATCCTCGGAAATTGGCTAATCAGTTACAATGTAACAAAGTTATTACAATGTAACAACTTTGTTACTTTTTAACTCCACCGCACCCGACGTCTCTCGCCGCTCACCCGCCGGCCGCCGCATACACTTAACGCTAAGTCCCCGCTGGCTCCCGCCGTCCACTCCGCCCACACCTGTCACCCATATACATGCTGGCACCCATGGGTCTTTCCCTATGAGTGACAGTCTGCAGCAGCTCGCCCTACTCTCACTAATGCAGGCACACGAGTGACCGTAATGGCCGCCGCTGCCTGCCTTATATAAGGGGGGTGGGGCTCCAGGGGCTAGTGTAGCCTAATTGGCTGCACTGGGCCTGCTGACTGTGATGTAGAGGGTCAAAGTTGACCCTCCATGGTGCATTATGAGGCGAACCGAACTTCCGCAAACGTTCGCCTGCGGGACGCGAACGCGAACCACGGAAGATCGCATGGAACCGTTCGCAGGCGAACCGTTCGGCCCCACTCTAGAATTGACATTTAGTAACATTTGTTAACATAATCACCGCACAACGCGGTAATTTATCGCTCTGCTCGGGAATGTCAGCTTTTCATGCGGTAACAGCTTTTATGAATGGAGATTTTGCTAAGTGGTTGGTAAAGTCAGCTGTTTTCAGCATTTCCGCATGCGGGAATGCTTTATGAATGATAGCCAAAGCCTGCAGGCTGTTCCCCCTACACCAGAGATGTCCAGTTCCATCCTTGAGGACCACATCCATGCCAGTGTTTAGGAAGGACAGAGAATTGGAGAAATGTGTTCTACTTGATGTGCCACATAGCACCCAACTGTCCCTCTTTTGCCGGGACAGTCCCTCTTTGGGAACCCAATCCCTCTGTCTCTCTGTCTCCCTCATTTGTCCCTCTTTCAGGACTGATGTACAGATCTGTGTAAATATATGTATTTTTCTAGTGAAAAATATGTTTAATTGACTCTAAACTTTTTCCCAACCTTTATATTGACATATTTCTTATCATCAAATATTAATATGAAGGAAAATGAACCAGGATAGAAAGGACCAGTGTGGTTTGAATGATAAAACAATATATTTTTCCAATCAAATCTTTATGACATTGCGTGACTAGGGGTGTGTGGGAAGGTGTGATTAGGGGTGTGGCTTACATGCCCCTCTTTCTTATCTAAAAAAGTTGGGAGGCTCATCGGATCTCCCCTGCCACCTCTCAAACTTCTTCACACGGCCAGGATGAGGAAGAGGGCCACCAGGATCTCCTGCAACCCCTCCCACCCTGGCAGCCGCTTCTTTGAGCTCCTCCCAGCGCTTCCCGAACTATCCCATCCATGACCACTGGGCGCAGGAACTCCTTCTTACAGGCAGTTCTGCTGCTCAACAACATGACCCCTGACTCTTCCCTCTTAGTCTGCAATTAGCATGCTTGCCTCAGGTGTGGCTCCTCTGCTTTCTCTTCTGCATCCCTACATACACTGCCTTTCTTCAGCATCACTCACTGCCTTCTCTTTTGCATCTCTAACACACAGTGGCCTCAATTCACTAAGCTTATCTCCTGTCTTTAATAACGTTTCTATAGTTATCACCATGGTGACGAGGCATGTAGCATTCAGGAAACCTTTTACCTCAGGCAAACCTAAAGTTAACTCTTCTGTCTTTAAGTTAAAGAGGAACTCCAGCCTAAACAAACATACTGTCATTAAGTTACATTAGTTATGTTAATTAAAATAGATAGGTAATAAAATCTCTTACCCACACTGTTTTAAAAGAACAGGCAAATGTTTGATTTCATGATGGCAGCCATCTTTTTGGTTGAAAGGAGGTCACAGGGAGCATGAGACACAGTTCCAACTGTCCTGTGTCCTGAGCGCCTCTCCCAGTTGCTAGGCAACGTGAATAACAACATAGGAAATCCCATCATGCTCTGCACAGCATCAGGGAAAAAAAGCCCAGGCTTTTTTTCTTTGATGGGTGGAGCTTAGCTAAAATGCAGCTAAAAATGATGCTTTGGTAAGAAAAACAAAGTTCTGATGCTGTGAAACTGTTAAAGAAACACCAGGCCTTTTCAGTGCTGCTGAGTAGATTTTTAGTCCGGAGGTTCACTTTAACTCTTCAATCCTTAAAATAACTCCAGAATTAAAGACAGGCTGTTTATTATCTGCGTGTGAAAATTACTACAGAGGAGGTAAATTAACTACAGAGGAGGTAACTTTAAGAATGAAGAGATAAGATAACTCTCTTACTGTGTGGTGGTACGTTTTCTCTTGCCTTATTATCTCCAGCATGATCTTAGTGAATTGAGGACAATATCACAACGATGTTATCATACTGTTCATGCTGCTAGTATGTTTAATTGTAGCTATAAATGTATTGTTAATTGTTGTCAGTATGTGTAATTGTAGCCGTGTATGTAACTTGTACAACTGTTGATATGTACTTTGCCTAAGCCATGTGTACCACAAGCAATTCCCGAGCACGGCTCCACCGTACAGCAAATAAATCCTTCTTGATTCTTAATTCTTGAGGCATGCACCTTTCTTGAATCCACCTTATCAATTAATTTGAGCTTTTGCAAAAATGTAGGATGCCCCGGCCCTTGAGGTTTGGAGTTGGCCATCCCTGCTCTACACCCATGTTGCATGCACTGTATTTCCTCACTTTCATAGACATCTCATGGTCAGACCTCATGTACAGCAGCCCTTTCTTCCATAAACATTGGACCCCTCTTCCAGCTGCAGCCCCCATTCCATGGGCAGCGGTTACCCTGCCCCCAATAGACATGCAGCCACTTTTTTTGTGTACAACTACCCTCCTATGCCATGTCCAGCCCCACCTCCTTGTGCAGCGAGTTCCCTAGGCCATCGCCTACATGGCCTTTGCAGAAAACCAGCCTCGCTTCGAGGGATAATCGGAATTGCCAATTTCCGCCAATGCAGATTTCCGCGGATTTCCATTTTCCACTGAAAATTCCGCCTACCGCTTACTGCACTACAAATCTTCAATCCCTAATTGTCTTATTAATGCCGAATCATCTTATTGGCTTAAAATTACTGACTCTTAGTATGGCAGATTTCTGCAGAAATTTCCACTACCACTTACCGCACTACAATTCCTGATTCTCTGATTGGCTGATTCATCCCGAGTCTTCTGATTGGCTTAAAATGACCGTTTATCGGTTTAGCAGAAATTTCTGCGATTTCCGACAAATCCCGCACTCTAATTTCCGCGTTCCGCATTCCGATGCGGAAATGTGATTTCTGATCGGAAATGTGAAAATTTCCATTCCGCGTAATTGGAATGGGCATCCCTACTCACTTCGCAACTCTTTACCTCAGTCCGACCTGTTACGTGTTTTTACCCTGAATATAACAGCAGACAGGGAACGGCATTGAAGGCAGTTGTTTGGTGATGGTTGATACATACGGGACATACAAAGGAACATTAGGAGGCAGCAGAGCCTGGGCTACTCACAAAAGACCTCTGGGAAGCTGCTTGTGCGTCCCCAATCTCCCTCCCCCTCTTCCTCCTCTCCACACATACATTCAGCTTAAACAAATGACTGATCACTGAATCAGCCTGGGGATGAGCGCTTATTAGCTGTGTGGAGACGTTTCACGGCCGGCGTCGGGCTCAGAGGAAGGACGGGGATGCAGAAACTGCCGCTTGAATCTCATTACGCACTCACAGGTCGTGCTCAAGCATTGATTGGAGGGGACAGACAATTTAACGTATGCTGAGTTGATGAGGTTGATGTTCAGCAAGGATCTCACGCTGCTTAGAGGTCCGAAACATTTAATATAAGCATCTGGTGAGTGAGGTCACCGCCTGGAAATTAACAAGCAGTGTTTGTGATGATGGTGCGCTAGAGCAAAGAGGTCACTATAAAGAGAACCAGTTGCACATTAAACAATTATTATTGTAGAGCGTGAGTTCCTTTCTTCCTAAAATAGTGCACTAGATGTCAGTGCTATAAAATCACTTGATAAATACATAATAATAATATTAATAATAATAATAATCTGGTAGGACTGTGGTAGAATTAGATTGTGAGCTCCTCTGAGGACAGTCAGTGACATGACTCTGTACTAGTGCTGCCGAAGATGCCAGTGCTATATAAATACATAATAATAATATAGTAGGACATTGGACTATGACTATAGCAGGATTAGACTGTGAGCTCCTCTGAGGACAGTCAGTGACATGACTATGTACTTTGTAAAGTGCTGCAGAAGATGTCAGTGCTATATAATATGAAAGGACATTAGACTATGGCAATGGTAGGGGTTAGATTGCAAGCTCCTCTGAGGACAGTCAGTGACATGACTGTTTACTCTGTGAAGTGCTGCAGAAGATGTCAATGCTGTATAATTAAATAATTATAATAATAATAATAATAATATAGGAGCAGTAACGTAGCAATAGGGGTTGCAGAGGTCTCGACTGCACCAGGGCCTTTGGGCCAGAGAGGCGTCTTAGGGCCCTCCCTCAACTGCATTATTAGCTCTTTATTGGTCCTGTCCTTGTAATAATCCCTTCTATAGATACTTTGAATAGTAGTAATTATTAACAAACTGTTCCCCATCCCCTTCTTGCACCTCTGTGCTTGTCCTTAGCAGGTTTTGGTGCGCTGTATCAATTGTTATGTATTGAGTGCTTGGTGGGCACCAATGTAAAACTCGCACCAGGCCCAGAGCTCCTTAGCTATGCCGCACCACTAATCGGATAATCCTCAAGTGGCAAGTGTCACAGCTGACTCTTGAATGGCCCATCTAGACCGGCGGTACCACTGAAGCTTGCAGGGGACACGTGGTTATCGCGCCAGCTCTCGGTCAGTAGCCGCACCCACTGATGCGTTTCGCCCTGTCTATCGGGGCTTTCTCAAGGTGATGTATCCATTCAGATGCCTGCATGTTAGGAACACCGGAATACCGATGCCAGATCCCCATCAGAGTTATCTGGCTACAATTGGTTTTCAATAGACCAATGCAAATCATCCCTCCTCAGGAAGCATTCTTATTCTTTCACTAGTAGAGCAATGAAAATCCTGCCAGGTGCTCAGAGCGGATTCCCATTGGTCTTTTGTGAACCAATGGGAGCCTGATGCTTCTGATGGGGCTTTGTATAGTGGCGTTTCTAGCGTGCAGGCACCCAAATGGACAGCCACGGAGCTGGCTGCATACCTACAAATCACGGAACCCCCTGGCAAACCTTTGATGGGGCCCTCTTAATGCTCACAACCCTTCCCTTGCCTCCCCATGTTGACTTTCACAATATTAGGGTTCATCTCACAAGGGTCATAAAACAAGTGTGGCCATCAGAATCTTATCACCCATAACGTGTAGCCACAAAGGAAAAAAAAAGTAAGTAGTTAGGGCCCTACCAGGGCCGGGCCGAGGCATAGGCTGGATAGGCTCCAGCCTCAGGGCGCAGTGTAGGAGGGAGCGCAGAATTCAGCTGTCATTCCTAATTGTGTTTGAAGCAGAAAGAAATAAGAAAAGGGGATACATAGCAGTGACTGCCAGCCAGATAACTAGATATTAAGGTGTTGGGGAGGTTGTGGGCCCTGTGGCGCCTCTTGGTCTAATAGCAATCAGTGTGTGACAGCTCAGGAGGGAGGGATGGAGGGGCGCACTTTGGTGTCTCAGCCTTGGGTGCTGGAGGACCTTGTCCCTGCTCTGGGCCCTACCACACCTTTAGGCCCCCCTGCACTCGCAGAGCTGCTGCCCCCTAGTTACCCCGCTGCCATGGAGATAAGCAATGAAAGGTAGCCAGTGCGTGGTGATGCAAAAATAGAAAGAACACGAAATGAAAAATCGATGCCCAATGTAACAAACTGAGCAGTTTTAGAAACTGAAACAGGAAATGGATCAGTTTGTCATTGGATACAATGTGAACCCAGTCTTAAAGAAAAAACGTAATCAAGAATTGAACTTAATCCCAATCAGTAGCTGATACCCCCTTTCCCAGGAGAAATCTTTTCCTTTTCACAAACAGATCATCAGGGGGCTCTGAATGGCTAATATTGTGGTGAAACCCCTCCCACAGGAAACTGTGAGGACCATGGTCTTGGCAATTTCCTGTCTGTGAACCCCGTTGCATTGTGGGAAATAACAGCTGTTTATAGCTGTTTCCAACTGCCAGAAAAGCAAGCAGCAGCTACTTCCAGTGACATCACCTGCCAGCACTAAAAATGTCTCCGTGTGATAAATGTCATAATGTAAATCAGGGAGAGGACAGCTTTTACAATGGGAAAACACTGACTCAATCATTTATACATAATTATTGTAAAAATAAAGCACTTTTTTATTACATTATTTTTATTGGAGTTCCTCTTTAAGATGGCCACGCACCATACGATTTTTGAAAATTTCTGTTCAATTCAAGAATTGCAATAAATTTTTCTGACTGATTGTAACATTTCAAAAATATGACCAATGTACCACACACATATGTTAAATTTTTCCCCAATTATGATAAAAATGATTGGAAACTCTGAGAAAATTGTATATTAATAAATTGACAATCTAACACACACCATACAATCTTTAGAAAAACTGAAGAAAAATTTCCAGCATTCCGGATCGATAAAAAACAAAACAAAAAAAACCGCGGGAAATCTGAACTGAATTTTCAGTGGAATGAAAAAAAAAGTGTTCGTTTTTTGGGGGGGGAGATCCAATCATATTTATCGAAATTGCTGTAAAATTGGATCATTTTATTGTATCGTGTGTGGCCACCTTAAGACCAGCTATGGCACCACTCTCCATCCCATATTTTACTCTGCCTTCCACCCGCCCAATGCCAAGGCCTTGCATCTCTCTGGCCAGCCCGATTACAGTAGGTACCACGCTGTGAAATTAATAAAAAGAAAGTCATTTAGCGGAACGCCTTGCAGCAGGTCCATGATATAATTTGGCGCAGAGGAGCGTTTTTCAGGAACAACAACGGCGTGTAAACATTAGCCAGCTTGGCACGAGTCCAACAAAAGTGGGGGGAAAAAAAGATTGTGACAAATTATCAGCCTTTCAAATGACAGCGTGCTCTGCACAGATAAGCTGCAACCAATCGCTTCTCTCGATGCCCTTTAAAATACCCCTCATAAATATTTGGCGCTGGGCGGATTTGGAGATCTGCTCATACATACATATTGACATTTATTTCATTTGGTCTCATCTCCTGCAGTCGAGCGTGCCTCCAGCCCCTCGGACGGCCTAGATGCATCACTGTTGCCGGCCCAAAACTGATTGGCATTCATGGTCGAGTGTCTTTTTTTTTATTTTCTTCTTTGGCTGCTGGGCCCGGTCCGAGCAGCTCCAAAACTAAAGAGCTTCATCTATTAGGCGTGACAGATTTGTATTCAGCGGTAAATGTCTGACCTTGCTCAGGCTCCTTCATCCATTCCCATCATCCTTTCCCCAGATGAAAGGCGCTGTTTAACGCCTGCTTCCTGTCTGTTGCCTTGGAAACCTGGGTGAAGCACGGGCAGAGCCTGAAGAAGGGGAACGAAGGAAAGGAATGGTAAAAATGCCATTTCACAAAACGATAAAATAAAGAGAGGACAACAAGTTTCTCCAAGGGAACCTGAAATGAGAGGGATATGGAGGCTGTGATATTTATTTCCTTTTAAAAAATGCCAGTTGCCTGGCAGTCCTGCTGATCCTCTGCCTCTAATACCTTTAGCCATAGACGACAACAACAAAACATTTATAAAGGGCTTTTCTTCTGTAGGACTCAAAGCGCATAAGCTTGTCTCAGATCAGTACATAGTGATGTGTACAGAGGAAAAGTTATGTGATCATAAATGCCAGACTAAACAGGTGGCTTTTCAGTTTTGATTTAACCGTGTCCAGGGTTGGAGCTGACTTGTTTAAGTTTGGCAAGGAATTCCACAGGGTAAGGGCAGCATGACATAAAGCTCTGGCTAAAAGTTTTTTGGTTGGACTCTGGAGGTGGTCAAGTTATTGCATCCTTCTGATCTGAGGTTGTGGGTGGTGATGCAGTTGCAACAGGTATCCAGGGCCTAGGTCGTGTTGGAATTTGAGTGTTAGCATGCCAATTTTGAAAAGGATCCTGGATTTTATGGGTCCATTTTATAGACCCATGCAGTTCAGATGTTACCATGTGTGGGATTCAGACACTAGTGCAGCTAAAGAGATCAGCAGGACAGCCAGGCAACTGGTATTGTTTGAAGTAAAACGTAAGTGAAATTTAAAAAAAAAAAAAGCATATACTCACCTACATAGAGGTGAAGCTCTGGATTCTATATAGCCTTCCCATTCCTCTCACAGTCCCCTCGTTCCAGCACTGTCACCCCCTCCCCACTCCCACCCCTTGCACATATTCAACCAACTGGTCAAAGTGCTTATCGAAGCCTTCCAAGGGCTCTCAGAAAGGGGCAAAAGGGGTCTTAGTGTCATCTCACCTATCCTGGGTCCCGTTGACAATCGCTGCTCTTCCATGTACTGCTACTTCACTCGATTTGTCCATTTTCAGGCTGCATAAACATGCCTAAAATTTGTATCGATCTTGAATCGTTTGCATCTCTCTGACCATCCTCATCAGGGCGGCATTGCTTCAGTCTGGGAAGCCGGGATTGAGCAGGCAGATGCTGGTGAGGAGATGATGAGAATTGATAAACTAGCATAGCGGGTTTTATGTTTTTAAATTGGCTAAATCTACAGCATTTTTTTTTTAAATGATCTATTTTAAACTCTTAACCCTAATCTACAAAGCTCTCCGCTATCTCTCCCTCCTGTACTCCCAACTTCTTTTGTCCTTCCTTTGTCCTCCTCTAGAATCACCTTCTCGCATTCACGTTTACAAGACTTCTCACGTGCCTCACCCCTCCTTTGGAATGCCCTTCCACAACACATCCGTCACTCTCCATCCTTTGAAATCTTTAAAGAGAAATCATGACCAAGAATTGAATTTCATCCCAATCAGTAGCTGATATCCCCTTTTACATGAGAAATCTATTCCTTTTCACAAACGTATCATTAGGGGGCTCTGTATGGCTGATATTGTGGTGAAACCCCTCCCACAGGAAACATTGTGAGGACCATGGTCCTGGCAGTTTCCTGTCTGTGAACCTTGTTGCATTGTTGGAAATAACTGCTTACAGCTCTTTCCAACTGCCAAAAAAAAGCAAGCAGCATCTCCTTCCAGTGACATCACATGCCAGCAGTAAAAATGTCACCATGTGATAAATGTCCGAATGTAAATTAGGCTGAGGAAAGATTTTACAATGGGCAATTACTGACTGCATCATAGATACATAATTATTGTAAAAATGAAGCACTTTTTTATTACATTATTTTCACTGGAGTTCCTCTTCAAATGCTCCCTCAAAACTCACTTTTTCCGACAAGCATATGATCTAACTTAGACCATTCCCCGTTCGATATCTCGCCAAGTTGTACTCCTTAAAGGGGTTCTGTGGCCCTTTTTCAAAATGCAATTTAAATGAAGAGATATGTTCCTTTCATAAGTACTAATCTTTTTTTCCCTGTCTCATGTAGAAACAGCTGTGCCGTCTCTCTCCTGCGCCTTTCTAATTATTCGTCTAGTTAGACGAATATTTTGCTGCAGGAAGAGGCAGACAATACAGCAGCTGTTCCTCCCTGCTATCTGCCTCTCCCTCCCCCTACTGCACCTCATCTGATGAGTCATCCCTGACCTTTCTACAAGCTCCAGACAGCAGGGGGAGGGAAATCTGCCTCTTGTGGCTTTAGCTCAGCTCATCTCTCCTGCACAGCAGTACAGGGAGACTGTGTTCTGACCTGGAAGCAGTTTACATTGCAGCCATCTTGCCCAAAGGTTTAAAAATTATATTTTATTAAGTTATTTATTGGCAGCGGGGAGCGGCGAAAATAAGAGAAAAGAAGAGGGGGAATAATGGGGGAAACAGTAATATGTTTATTTGAATGTGCTGTAAATTTACGACAGATCTTCTTTAACAGATAACCTAAACACACACTGCCTGTATGTACACGGCATACAACCCCACCTCGTTTCCCCCCACTCCTTTAGATTGTAAGCTCACAAGGGCAGGGCTCTCTCACCCTTTTGTGTCTTGGAATTCTATTGATTTAATAGCTTGCACTCTGTTATACATTCTATTCATCATGTTACATCTGTCATTGTAATCACCAATTCTGTATTTGTACCAGTGTCCATATTTGATGTATATTTTTGTTTGTATCATTATGTATCCCTCATTGTTTTCCTACTTTGTACAGCACCACGGAATATGTTGGCACTTTATAAATCAATAATAATAATAAGCCCAAAATTTTTCATTTGTGATTCGTTAAAAATAAGGTTCTTTTGAACGTGTGTGATGAGAGCTGTTCCTGAGCTACTTGAAGGTATGACGAGAGGAGTGGGTGAGCAAGCCAGCTAATAGCTATATTATGTGCGTTTAATCACTGTGGGCCAGGCCGCGCTGTGCTGAGAATTTCTGGGGCTCATTATCCGCAGTCTGGAGTGGGAGATGTGTCACTCAGGCTGTCAGTCCGCAGACAGCTGCCCGCTCTGATATGACACCCGTCAATGCCTTCTCCTACAATGCTCTGCTTAGATGGGCTCTCTTCATCTCAGCCAAAGCTCAAGGAACGACTCCGACACTAAGGGAGGGAAAAAAAGGAATCATGACTGCTAATAGATGACTTCTCCTGCAGACGTCTCTCAGAGAGCGGGACTTTGATTAATGCCGTGTGCCAGGCATGGCTGGGCGTCCTTACAGCCACCTGCCACAAGGGGGAGCTCTGGAGACTTCCGGGTGCCCTCCTGCGATTGCGAAATCACTCTCAAAATGCTGAGAGTGATTCTGCAACTTAAAGAGGAACTATCAAAGAAAATGTCATTCTGTAAACCCCACATACCCATAGAGCTTTTAGCCAGTAACAATAGAAAGCTTTTCAGAAGTCTCTTATCACAGCCAGTGTGAAAGGAATACCTTGTGTATCAGCTTTTTGTAACAAACGTCGGCATTAGGGCCAGAACTGTACCATGTAGATAGGTGCCACTTCTCTGTCACTATTCACAGAGGAATGATTTACTGTTTTTTTCTGCCATGCCGTCTACACATTCAGAATGAGCTCTTCCTGGCTGCAAACTCTGTTTACTTTACACTGCCTGAGGCAGAGCGACACAGGAACAGCTGATGAGTTATTTGCATACTATTGTTGTATACATAGGCGCTAATACAAAATAGCGGCATTTGGGTGCTGGACCGGAAATTTGGGTGCCCGATATATAGCAGACACTGATACAGGCGGGGAGGGGATGGGGAGGAGTCCAGGATGAACCTGCTGCTGCTGGGGATTCCCCTCCATCTCCCGCTACACCGGCTTTTTACTTTTCAAGGCCAAAGTAAAATATTGGTATTTAATATCGATATTTTGCATTTTAATAGTAAAATATCTCTATTTATTAACAATATTTTACTAACAGTCTAGGGCTCCCTGCACAATGCACACTGCATGCAATTCTGATTCCGATTTTTAATCGTTACTGCATGCTGCGTTTTTCTGTTGATAGCATTCAGTGAAAATCGGAATTGCAAATTGGATTTGCAGTGTGCAGGGAGCCTTACTGTGAGCCCTTATTTCCCCGCGCCTTTTTTGATGTACACCTGATGTACACCCAGGGGTGAATGTTACATTCCGATCAGCATGCTTTACATTTATCTTATAGTGCGCTGCAGGGGCGTAGCAATAGGGGGTGCAGAGGTAGCGACCGCATCGGGGCCCTTGGGCCAGAGGGACCCCGAAGGGCCCTCCCTCAACCACAGTATTAGCTCTCTATTGGTCCTGTGCTCATAATATTAACTTCTATAGATACATTGAATAGTGGTAATTATTAACAAGCTGTTCCCCATCCCCTTCTTGCACCTCTGACACTGTAGTTGCCATTGGCAGGTTTTGGTGCGCCACATCAATTGTTATGTATAGAGTGCTTGGGGGGCCTCAATGTAAAACTTGCATCGGGGCCCACAGCTCCTTAGCTATGCCACTGGTGTGCTGCCCTTTACATAATATGTGTGCATTGCGGCGGTGTTTTTTAGCTTGGCGTGGATCTATACCTGGCTGGAAATCCAGGGGAGTGCCGCGGATCATAGAATAGTTCTCTGACAACTTCCAGCCTGAAATCTTTATGTTCCGCCATCACAGCCGACTTCAAGGATTATCCCGGTGTGACCGGCGTTTGAATGGGAGACGGGCGTCTTTGTGCCGGAGGCGCCCTCGCTGCCAGCGATCGCTACATTACCCAGGTGACCCGCAGAGGGGAAGCCGGAGCTGCCAGCCTGTCTTTAGGCAAAAAGGACGGCGCTCAGATTGTCACAGATTTACACACATCATTCATATATTACATTTATTTCAGGCGCCGGAGGGGAAAGGAAGCTTAGATAAATGCGAGGAGGGTAAAGTGAATCCCACATAGAGTATGTTAGTGTAACTGCATTGCATCTGTGTAAACTATCTATATATCTGCTATTATTTAGTATTTTTACAGTATACAGCACTGACATCTTACAGAGTACATAGTCATGTCACTGACTGTCCTCAGAGGAGCTCAAAGTCTAATCCTACCATAGTCATAGTGTAATATCCTCCCATATTATTATTATGTATTTGTAATGCGCTGCAGAAGATGTCAGTGCTATATAAATACATAATAATATTATGGTAGGACATTAGACTATGACTATGGTAGGATTAGATAGTGAGCTCCTCTGAGGACAGTCAGTGACATGACTATGCACTCTGTAAAGTGCTGCAGAAGATGTCAGTGCTATACAAATACATAATAATAATATGGTAAGAAATTAGACTATGACTATGGCAGGATTAGATTGTGAGCTCCTCTGAGGACAGCCAGTGACATGACTGTGTACTCTGTAAAGTGCTGCAGAAGATGTCAGTGCTATATAAATACATAATAATATGGTAGGACATTAGACTATGACTATGGCAGGATTAGATTGTGAGCTCCTCTGAGGACAGTCAGTGACATGACTATGCACTCTGTAAAGTGCTGCAGAAGATGTCAGTGCTATACAAATACATAATAATAATCTGGTAAGAAATTAGACTATGACTATGGCAGGATTAGATTGTGAGCTCCTCTGGGGACAGTCAGTGACATGACTATGTACTCTGTAATGCGCTGCAGAAGATGTCAGTGCTATATAGAGTACATAGTCATGTCACTGACTGTCCACCGAGGAGCTCACAATCTAATCCCTATCATAGTCATAGTCTAATGTCCTACCATATTATTATTATGTATGTATATAACGGTGACATCTTCTGCAGCACTTTACAGAGTACATAGTCATGCCACTGACTGTCTGCAGAGGAGCTTGCAATGTAATCTTACTATAGTCATAGTCTAATGTCCTAGCATATTTATTATAACTTAATTATAGCACTGCCGTTTTCTGCAGCATTTTACTGACTGTCCTCAGATGAGTTCACAATCTAATTCTGTCATAGTCTAATGTACTACCATATTATTATTATTATTATGTATTAAATAGCACTGACATTTTCTGCAGCACTTAACAGAGTACACAGTCATGTCACTTGCTGTCCTCAGCGGAGCTCTCTATCTAACCCCTGCCATAGGCATAGTCTAATGTCCAACCATAATATTATGTATTTATATAACACTGACATCTTCTGCAGCACTTTACATAGTGCATAGTCATGTACATACCCATGCCACTAACATAGCCATTGTCATGAACATAGCCTTGTCACTAACTGTCTTCAGAGGAGCTCACAATTGAATCCCACCATAGCCATATGGCCTCAATTCACTAAACTTATCTCCTGTTTTTAATAACTCTTCTAGAGTTGTTACCATGGTGATAAGGCATGTAGTATTCAGGAAACATTTTACCTCAGGCAAGCCTAAAGTTAACTCTTCTGTCTTTAAATTAACTCTCCAATCCTTAAAATAACTCCAGAGTTAAAGACAGGCTGTTAATTAGCTGCATGTGAAAATAACTACAGAGGAGGTAAATTAACTACAGAGGAGGTAAATTAACTACAGAGGAGGTAAATTAACTACAGGAGAGGTAACTTAAGGAATGAAGAGGTAAGATAACTCTCTCACGTGTGGAGGTAAGTTTTCTCTTGCCTTATTATCTCTAGCATGATCTTAGTGAATTGAGGCCATTGTCTAATATCTTAAGCAATTTTATTCATCACACTATTTTCACCACAGTTCCTCTTTAAAAAAAATGTTTTATTTTTTTTTAGCTTTGGAAATTTTTAGTTGGCTGCAAATTGAAAATGAACAACCATTGACTAATTTTTAAATGGGTTCTGTGGGTTTTTAAAACAAATAACTGACACTTACCTGGGGCTTCTACCGCCCCCCTGCAGCTGTCATGTCCCGCGCCTTCCTCCTTCGATCACCCGTTCCCCACCGCCAGTCCCGGTCTAATTATTTGTCTAGCTAGATGAATACAACTGCGTCTACGCGGCTGCAGCCATGCATGTCCTTGCTTCTGCTCGCGTCTCCTGAGGCTTACTACGCAGGCGCCTACGAGAAAACTTTGTACTGCACCTGCACAGTAAGCTCCTGGAGACGCGTACATCAAAAAAGGGCGTCGGGAAAAAAGGGCGCGTAGTGTAAACGATAAGCAGTATTATTGTTTATAAAAATATTGTGTAGAATTTCGTTTACAAATAGTGTTTTAAGAATTTATAAATCATTAAATAATGTGTATGAGATCGGCAATTCTTAAAACGTTAATCTTCCCTGTTTCTAAACTGAAACTTATATTAACGTTTGTTAAAAACCCTCCCTGTACCTATCCCTAACCCCTAGACCCCCTGTTGGTGCCTAAACCTAAGACCCCCCTGGTGGTGCCTAAACCTAAGACCCCCCTGGTGGTGCCTAAACCTAAGACCCCCTGGTGGTGCCTAAACCTAAGACCCCACTGTTGGTGCCTAAACCTAAGACCCCCCTGTTGGTGCCTAAACCTAAGACCCCCCTGGTGGTGCCTAAACCTAAGACCCCACTGTTGGTGCCTAAACCTAAGACCCCACTGTTGGTGCCTAAACCTAAGACCCCCCTGGTGGTGCCTAAACCTAAGACCCCACTGTTGGTGCCTAAACCTAAGACCCCCCTGGTGGTGCCTAAACCTAAGACCCCCTGTTGGTGCCTAAACCTAAGACCCCCCTGTTGGTGCCTAAACCTAAGACCCCCTATGGATAATAATGTTTTACAAACATTAATAAATCAAAAATTTAAATTAAAAAATGTAAATAATTTTTTTGGGTGGATAATAATGTTTTAGAAATGTTTTAGAAATAGTGATTTAGTATCTTTATAAACGTTATTCGTCACGGGCTCATTTTGTAAAATGAAATCATCACAAGCACAGTTATAAAACCTTAAAAATCTCCGGGCACCGTTTGTAAAACGTTAATAATCTCCGGCGCCTTTTTTTCCCTATTCGGCGCCCATTAAACGACATTTATAATGGGAGTGAATGGGGCGCCCTTTTTGTCCACTTGTCTCATGCACCCAAATCTCCTGCTTCCCCTGGAGATGCGAGCTGGAGCGAGGACACTCACAGCCGCAGCCACGCAGACGCAGTTGTATTCGTCTAGTTAGACAAATAATTAGACGGTGACCAGCGGCAGGGAATGGAGGATCGTAGGAGGACGTCGCGGGACATTACTGCTACAGGGGGCTGGTACAAGCCCCAGGTAAGTGTCAGTTTTTGTTTTAAAATAACCCGCAGAACCCCTCTATCATGATTTTATAAGAAGTGGAAATTCTCTTTTTAAGAGAGGGATTCAAGCACAGTCCAGAAACCGCGAATGCGGCGGGCAGGCACATCAAACAGCGTTTTGGACCTGGTGGTGACACGAACAGAGTTCTGAGCTTGTTTTGGGCTGACGCCTGGCGGGCTCACAAACACAAATGAGACTGAAGCGGTTGGACGCAGCATTGCATACGGTCGCTCTCAATTCAGTAGATCAGAGAGAGAGAGGCTGCCAAAGCCATAATCAAATCCCACAGGCCCAACTCTCGCCGGAAAGCGGCAAAGCGACTTCATGAAACGAGCGTTTTATTCCCTCGTAGGTGTCTTTACTGCATCGGTGAGGATGGCTGCTTTCTGGGCTGATTACAGAGAAAAGGGACAATTAGGAGTCACATTCAGCAGAGGAAAAAATATGAATGTGTTTATTGGTTGAACAATGGGAAGGAGTAAATGATGCGCAGCGCACATCCTCGGAGGAACAGACTGCGCGACCGCAGCGGGGATCGGATTACATGCTAAAGCTCGTTTCATCCCATACAAACTCCGAGGCTTCGTCTGTTTCTTCTTTTCCTGCTTATAGTGAATAAATCAAATAGCCTGAAATCTATGTAGAAGACTGTTTTATATATAAAGACTACACATAAGTAAAAAAACGTATAAATGGCTCCTCTTACCTCTATCAACCTTGCAATGCAGGGGTATCAAACTCAAATACAAAATGTGCCGAAATTGAACTCTGGGACCAAGCCGCGCAGAGCTGGGCCGAGGCAAAGGCGAGAGAGGCTCCAGCCTCAGGGCGCAGTGTAGGAGGGGGCGCACAACTCACTCAGCTATCATTCCCCTATTGTGTTTAAAGCAGAGAGAAATAAGGAAAGGAGATGCATGGCAGTGACTGCAAGCCAGATAACTACAGATTGAGGTGTTGGGGTCCCTGGGGCGCCTCTTAGTCTAATAGCAATCCGTGTGTGACAGCTGGGGTGGGAGGGATAGGGGGAGCTGATTTTAGTGTCTCAGCCTTGAGTGCTGGAGGACCTTGTCCTGGCTCTGAAACTACGGGCCAACCTTAAAGGGAAGGTCCAAGCAAAATAAAAAAAATGAGTTTCACTTACCTGGGGCTTCTACCAACCCCATGCAGCCATCCTGTGCCCTCGTAGTCACTCACTGCTGCTCCAGTCCCCCACTGGCAGCTTGCCGACCTCGGAGGTCGGCGGGCCGCATTGCGTAAATTTTTACGCATTCCCACTAGTGCAGGAATATTAACACATACATTTTACGCATTACTGGTTCAATGCGTAAATTTGTACACATTGAACCAGTAATGCGTAAAATGTATGTGTTAACCACTTCACCACTGAGGGGTTTTACCCCTTGAACACCAGAGCAATTTTTACCTTTCAGCGCTCCATCCGTTCATTCGTCTATAACTTTATTATTACTTATCGCAATGAAATGAACTATATCTTGTTTTGTTCGCCACCAATTAGGCTTTCTTTAGGTGGGACATTATGCCAAGAATTATTTTATTCTAAATGTGTTTTAATCGGAAAATAGGAAAAAATGTGGAAAAAAAAATATAATTTTTCAGTTTTCAGCCATTATAGTTTTTAAATAATGCATGCTACTGTCATTAAAACCCATGAAATGTATTTGCCCATTTGTCCCGGTTATAAAACTGTTTAAATAATGTAACTATTACAATGTTTGGCGCCAATATTTTATTTGGAAATAAAGGTGCATTTTTTCAGTTTTGCGTCCATCCCTAATTACAAGCCCGTAGTTTATAAAGTAACAGTGTTATACTCTCTTGACATAAATATTTTAAAAGTTCAGTCCCTAAGGTAACTATTTATGTTTTTTTTTATTGTATTTTTTTTTTCAATTACAAAAAAAAATAAAAATTGGGGAGTGTGGGAGGTAATGAGTTAATTTATTGTGTAATACAATATATTTGTATGTGTAAAATGCTTTAGGGTGTAGTTTACTATTTGGACACAAGATGGCCACAGTGAGTCTGTTTACATGCGACCTGTAAGCTTCCAGAAGGACGCTTACAGGAAGCAGTAGGAGGCTGGGAGAATCACAACGATCGAGCTGTTTCTAATAGAAGCAGCAGATCATTGCGGGGGCTTTTTTCCCGTTCATTGATCTCCCGGCGAGCGGGCAGCGGCGTGCACGAGCGGCGTGTGCATGTCCCCGAGCGGCGGGAGCGCGGACAGCGGCGGGAGCGCGGAAGGTACGGATTTCTCCGTCCCTGGTTTTTTAGGGGGGGGAAAAGGGACGGAGAAATTCGTACCGCCGGGGGTAAAGTGGTTAACGTTCCTGCACTAGCGGGAATGCGTAAAAATGTACGCAATGCGGCCCGCCGACCTCCGAGGTCGGCAAGCTGCCAGTGGGGGACTGGAGCAGCAGTGAGTGACTACGAGGGCACAGGATGGCTGCATGGGGCTGGTAGAAGCCCCAGGTAAGTGAAACTCATTTTTTTATTTTGCTTGAACTTTCCCTTTAAGGTCTAGTGGCCACCTCCTTCCCTTATAGAATTCCCTGTTGTCTTATGGCTCCCCCTGCTCTCTTTCTCTTCTATACAGTTCCCTTGTGTCTAGAGAACCCCCTCCCTCCTCTGTTCCCTGGGAACTGTATAGAACTGTATAACATCCTCCATACAGCTTGCCTGGTGGTCCAGAGTGGGCCAAACATAATGCAAAGTGGGGGCACCACATTTTATGGCTCTGCTGGCCACATTTGGCACACGGGCCAGAGTTTGCCATGTATGTTCTAATGAGACTTGCTTTAAACCATCTGTAGCCACAGGTGCCCATGGGCTTATCGCACATATGCAAGCAGGGCAGTTTTTAGGCATAGGCAGATCTAGGCACATGCCTGACTTGCAGAAGGGGGCACTACAGAGCTATTTTTAGTACATTATGTTTTATACACAACTGCTAGTTTCATTTAGAGAGGGGTGGATGACAAATTTAACATCTAAATGAGCACTGCTGATTAACATAACAAAGGAGGCTTGAAATTAAAAATGTATATTTTGCTGCTGGATATAGTAAATAAGGCCTCATGAAATATATTACAATATCTAAGACACAAGCTATACTCTACATGATATAAATTAACCGCATGACCAGTGTATGCACCTTGGAATGGCGACTGCTCTTTCGTGCTGCTGTTTTTCGCTTTCTGCGCGGAATGGAAGCGATGACAACGTTTGCCGGCAGATGATTGATTTCTGGAACTCTGCTGGCCTTCGATTCCCTCTGAATTCTAATCACGTTTATTGATCCGGAAGGCTTCATGGAAAAGCACAGGTCACAGGCGAACCTTTCAACTCTTCAGGATTTGCGCCCGCTGCGGCAATTTCAACCGCTATCGACAGCAATCTCATCCTTCCCCCCCTCCGCTGTGTCCGGATGGAGGCTTTCATGTGTTTGCTGTCTTTTTTAGGCTTTAAGTGTTGCCTTTTTCGCAACATGCAAGTTTTATGATAAACCTGGAAGCTACCCGCCAGTACTTGCTGAAGAGGTCAGGACACGGAGATTTCCTTTTATTACACTATGTGTTTTGTTGTGTGTTGTATTTTTTATGCTGTCCCTTTAGTACAATAATCTATAGAACAATCTGTTTGTGTCTGAATGCTGTGTAATATTCTCTTTTATTTTCTGCTGATATAACTTTCTGGTAAGCTTGCTTTCGTAGAGCATTGAGCCTCGTTAGCTATTGGTTCCAGCAGAAATGTTTTGTAGCATTAACCACTTGCTTTTATCTGGATGAATATATATTTATGTGCATATGCGTGCTCCCGCCACTCGTTCACGACGGGATTAACATTGGTGAAAGGGAACATGTGTTGCCCGCGCCAATCGAAGTGGGGAAAATAAATAAACATGCCTCAAATCAGGAGGCATGCTCATTCATCAAAGTGAAAGTAAGAAGTATAGTTACAAAAATGATTGAACACTTCCTGGTAACTTCCAGGAGTGTGTTTAGCACCATCTAGTGGCCAAAAAGTATACAGTAATTGAAGTTAAAAAATAAATACATTTCATTATTATTCAAACTTTAGTAACCATTTCTGCCACTGGGACGTGAGTCTCACGTCCGGAGCGGCAGCTGCTACAGCCGCAGGGACGCACTAGTACTGCCCCTGCAGTTTGGGGTGATGTGTGGGCAATCGTGCAGGCAAATGCCTGTGATCGCGATGCTGCAGGGAGCAGGAGGGAATTGACTGCAGGGGACAAAAGTTCCCTGTGCCAATCCGTGCATGTCCGCCAAGAATGAACACTGTTTTAGCTCAAAAACAGTGTTGGCAGCATTCGTTGCCGGGTCCATTTACATTTTTTTAAAAAACCGTGTCCCCTGGCCGTGGGAGGAGTGGAGGGGGGCCCTGAGCTGCAGGGAGTAGCAGCCAGAAAGGGGGGCAGCGGGCACAGAGGCAGGGAGGGGAGTCAGACACCTCACCCGGGTCGCCGGTCCCCGCCCCCTCCAGCTATTTGCACTATATGAATGTAATGAGCAGCGAGCGGGTAAGCAATTACCTTCCTCGCATTCCACCGCTCGCTGCGTGACTTCCTGCACTGCTGCCCTCTATACTTTAGTGGGCGGCATTGCAGGAAGTCACGCAGCGAGCGTAGGAAGCATTTGCTTCCCCGCTCGCTGCTCATTACATTCATATAGCGCAAATAGCTGAAGGGGGAGCGGGGACGGGGGACCCGGGTGAGGAAGGGGGGCCGACCCCCCTCCCCGTTGCTGTGCCCGCTGCCCCCTTCCTGCCTGCTACCCCTCCAGGCGACCTGGGGACACCTATGGGGGGGGTATAACGTTGAGGGGAGGAGCAGGCAGTAGGCAATCCGGATCTCCCTCCGTTTTTGTGTGCAAAGTAGCCTGTGTAGAAGGAGATCTGTTTTTGTATTGCCTTTAATTGCCTACGCGGGTATCCGGGCTCCATAAAAATGCTGCAAGTCCAGACTCTCCGTTCAGTTTTTGAAACAGTTTTTAAAGTGTGTGAAGACAGCCGCTATTTTTAACAATGGTGGCCATGGCTTCAGTTTTGGTTCGGGCCAAAAAACTGAGCCACGGATGTTTCTTAAAGAGACACTGAAGCGAAAAAAAAATATGATATAATGAATTGGTTGTGTACTATGAATAATTACTAGAAGATTAGCAGCAAAGAAAATATTCTCATACTTTTATTTTCAGGTATATAGTGTTTTTTTCTAACATTGCATCATTCTATAATATGTGCAGATTACACAACACTCAGCATTCAAAACGAGTCTTTCAGAGCAGTCTGTGAAGTAATGAACTCTCCTCTAGCAGAGGAAAAGTAAACAGTTCAATTACAGTTGAGATAATAAAAGTCAGATAACAGCCCTCTCCACCACTAACTTAGTCGGAGAGCTTAATAGCTTTTTTGCATAGAGATAACAACTGGAGTTTCTCAACTCTTCCTGTACTGGAAACAATTACACTGATGTATCTGATCTTAATGTTTTTTTTATTAGCTGTACTACACATACAAATCATAATATCATCATTTTTTTTTCGCTTCAGTGTCTCTTTAAACAAGTGTGAACCGACCCTAACACTCAATCAAATGACTCTTCTCAGATTTCCCCTTTAATTTGTTACCAGGCTTGAAAGTCATCTTCGTTTCATTCATAGAGAAATCAGTGCCGTCTCATAGTTGAGATTTTAACAGCAAAATCATTATGTATTATCTGGAAGGTCACACTTGCCGCACATTCCTCTTATGAGGACCTGCCTGGCCAGGTACGATCTCTGCGCTTTGGATTCGGGCGCTCTGGACGTCCTCCAGATGTGAGTTAAATATGATTAGGCTGCCAGAACAGAGTTGGTGAAACAAGCTCTCTCTTGACGAGTTTGTTCCAGCGTCCTTCTGCGCTCATTAAACGCGCCGGGCCGGTGCTGGACGGGACGGTTATAGATTATCAGTGCCGGCTCTTGGCAGCCATACAAGTCCTCATAAATTCATCATGCCTGATCTCTAGCAGACCCTTGTAATCCACGTCCGTCATTCCTCATCTCTTGTCATTCTTAACGCATCATGACTTCGTCGTATCTTATCCCGTGTCACCTGTCAACTCACTTTTTTGTTATGAATAATGACGTTTGAGAAGTACTCTCTATTATAATTGTCTTTTACTGAAGAGTTTTTTGTTTTTGTTTTTTTTACTTTTTTGCAGTTTGTTTAGTTTCTTCCTCTTGTCTATTTTTTTCTCAGTTATTGCTTTTTAAAGACAAACTCTTCTTTTATTCAGAAATTCTTTTGGTTCAGGATATACTGTTAGGATTAATAGCACATACTGGCCTCAACTTACGGAGCATTATCAAACGTTTATCAAACACTTAATCAAACGTTTGACAATTTACCTCATTTTGAATTCACTAAGGTGTTATATATTTGTTGAACATTTTATCGGTAAAACATTCGATAAATATATAACACCTTAGTGAATTTAAAATGAGATTTTACCCATGAGGTAAATTATCAAACGTTTGATAAAGTGTTTGATAAACGTTTGATAATGCTCCGTGAATTGAGGCCACTGTCTGTGAATCTCTAACTGCTAGTAGTATTGACGTGCGCTGGTAGCAATTCAGGATTCTGCATTCGGAAACTCAAATGATGCCGAACTACACAGTTCAGCACCTGAGCTAGTGGACAGGGTCACTTTAAAGAAAAGTGGAGGTGTAAAAAAAAAGAAAAAAGAAAAAAAAAGCTTTATATGCCTGAGGCTTCTACCAGCCCCTAGAAGTCTGCATAGTCCCTTGCCGAGGTTCCATTCTCCTGCAGGGTCCCACTCTCACGTTTGGAATGTCGCAGGCTTCTGTGCATGCGCAGAACATTCTCATCGATGGTTTTCCTTTAGGTGTGCTACTGTGGTGTCCCATGATGCATCCCTCCCAAATATAAAAATCATCTCTTTATCCCCCAGGTTCACATCCAGAATAGAGATGTCGCGAACACAGAATTTTCAGTTTGCGAACGCGAACTTCCGCAAATGTTCGTGAATCTGCTGAACCGCCATAGACTTCAATGGGCAGGCGAATTTTAAAACCTACAAAGACTGTCTCTGGCCGCAAAAGTGATGGAAAAGTTGTTTCGAGGGGTCTAACACCTGGACTGTGGCATGCCAGAGGGGGATCCCTGCCAAAAGTCCCACCAAACATTACGGAGTTGACGCAAAGTTGGGTTTTAATCCCTAAAGGGCAGAAATCACATTATGCACAGCTCTGGGTGTCAGTGGGCTGTGGAGTGCCTCACACAGAGAGATACAATAGTACTATGAGAGTATAGTGAAATAATAATGCACTGGAGTGGTACTGTGCCTGCAACTTAATGTGGCAACAGCAGTAGTGTGCACACAGCTCTGGGTGTCAGTGGGCTGTGGAGTGTCACACACAAAAAACCACAGGAGACCGATGTGGAGACCACAGGCCTAGCTAATGCTTTCCCTACCTATCTGCAGCAAGTCTGACCCTGCTTTTACTAACAGTCAGCAGCTAGCAGAGAATGAATCCGATATGGTCACTGCCACTGCTTTTTGATAGGGGGTGGGGGGTCCAGGAAGGGACACGCCAAATGTTCGCTGCCAATGAGAACAGCCGACGTTCGCAGAATACTGCTCGCTGTTGAACAGCTCGGGCCATCTCTAATCCAGAACCGCGGGTGTATAGTGAGCCTATAGATTATACATTTTACAGAGCCACATTGACCCAACGTCCATGTCCAAATCCTATGCGATAAAGACACATCAATCCTTGCCGTGCCCTGATGTGGACCGGAAAGTCAGAAACAGCTGTCTGCATGTTGGGTTGGTCAAAGCCGGGACATGGTCCTCCAGCACCCAAGGCTGAGACACCAACGTGCGCCCCTCCATCCCTCCCACCCCAGCCATCACACACTGATTGCTCTTAGACTAAGAGGCACCCCAGGGCCCCCAACACCTTAATCTCTAGTTATCTGGCTTGTAGTCACTTCCATGTATCCCATTTTCTTATTTCTTTCTGCTTCAAACACAATTAGGAATGACAGCTGAATGAATTGTGCGCCCCCTCCTACACTGCGCCCTGAGGCTGGAGCCTCTCCAGCCTATGCCTCGGCCCGGCCCTGGGGTTGATGGGGCACTGTAAAATGTATAAGAGGAACTGTAGTGAAAATTACATAATGAATAAAAATTCTTATTATTTACAATATACATTTATAGATCATTTAGTCAGTGTTTGCCCATTGTAAAATATTTCTTCAGATTTACGTCCTGACATTTAGCACTGGTGGTGACATTGTTAGTCCTGCCAGGTGATCTGTACGGAATGTTTGTTACTGAGAGTTCTATGCACAGCGGGAGATACTGCTTGCTTGGCAGTTGGAAAAAGCTGTTATTTCCCACAATGCAATGAGGTTCACAAACAGCAAACTGTGAGAACCATGGTCCTGACATCACCCTGTGGGAGGGGTTTCACCACAATATCAGCCACACAGAGCCCCCCTGATGATCTGTTTGTTAAAAGGAATAGATTTCTTATAGGAAAGGGGTTATCAGCTACTGATTGGGATGAAGTTTAATCCTGGGTTAAAGTCCCTCTTTAACCTCCTTAGCGGTAACCCCGTGTGTGACACGGGGTAAGCCGCCGGAGGGTGCCGCTCAGGCCCTGCTGGGCCGATTTGCTTAATTTTTTTTTTTGCTGGACGCAGCTAGCACTTTACTAGCTGCGCCAGCACCCCGATCGCCGCCGCCGCGCGCCCGATCGCCGCTATCCGGTGCGGCGCGCGGCCCCCCCCCCCCCCCCAGACCCCGAGCGCTGCCTGGCCAATCAGTGCCAGGCAGCGCCGAGGGGTGGATCGGGTCTCCCAATGACGTCCCGACGTCGCTGACGTCGGTGACGTCATCCCGCCCCGTCGCCATGGCGACGGGGGAAGCCCTCCAGGAAATCCCGTTCTTTGAACGGGATTTCCTGATCGCCTATCGCCGGAGGCGATCGGCGGGGCTGGGGGGATGCCGCTGAGCAGCGGCTATCATGTAGCGAGCCCTCGGCTCGCTACATGATAAAAAAAAAAAAATTAAAAAAAAAACTGTTGCGCTTCCCCCTGGCGGTATTTTTCATACCGCCAAGGGGGTTAAAGGATAGCTTAGCCCTTAATAAAATCTGCAATCGATACTGAGTGTGTGTGGGGAGGGGGGGGGGGTTGTGGTAAGACTATGTGCGCCTCCTCACACACATGTGGCATCAATTACAGAATTCATTAAGGGCTAAGGTATCCTGTAACGCTGAATTATCACGGATACCTTCTGTGTTCAAGTGCACCTCCAGACTAGAAATCTGAAAAGGCATGGTGTTTCTTTAACAGTTTCACAGCATCAGAACTTTGTTTTTCTTACCCAAGCCTCATTTTTAGCTGCACAGAAGAAACTGCCCGGGCATTTTTCCCCTGATGCTGTGCAAAGCATGATGGGATTTCTGCTGCTGTTCTTCTCGTTCTGCTGTTTTGGAGATGATTTTTTTTTAGTTTTGAAGTTGAGATATGAAAGCCTAGCGCGCAGCTGGGAGGGGTGATCAGGACACAGGACAGTTGGAACTGTGTCTCATGCTCCCTGTCACCTCTTTTCAACCAAAAAGATGGCTGCCCCCTTGAAATCACCAACGTTTGCCTGTTCTTTTAAAAAAGTGTGGGTAAGAGATTATATTACCTATCTATAATAATTTACATAACTGATGCAACTTAATGACAGTATGTTTGTGTAGGCTGAAGTTCCCCCTTAAGAAGGACTGATAATTTGCATTGTTTTTCTGTCTCTTTTACCCCCTCACGCTTTCCTAGTAGTTCTGGGTCGCCATCAGCTGTCTGGGTATTCTGTATCCCCTGCAGAGTGTCTCTCGGTTTTGTCACTGAAGCTTAGTGACAAAGAGCTGTCACCCTCCTGCTAGCGGGGTCCGCGGGGCGCTATTGGCGATCTAACAGAGCCGCCAGTAGAGGGTGACCCAGCTAGTCACCATACTCTTCCGAGATGCACGTTTACTCCATAAATTATGATATTTTTTTGCTGCCGCTCCTTCAGCAGGTTCCTGTGCGTCTCTCCCGACATGCGGATCCCGCGGGGACGGCTCTTGAATGCTTGTTTGTTTGTATAATCGTCAGCTCGCTTCCTTTCACTCCTTGTTTTTTGCAGAGAACTAATGGCTTATGACAGGTGTCACTTGTAGGGAGGAAGCTCCGCGTCGCACTTGTCTTTCCTTTCCAGACGGTAAAAGGCTATTGATTTTCCAGGAGAGGATTGACCGCTTATTTTCCCCATCGATCCACCCCGGTTCTGGTATCAGCGTGATTGTGCAGAGCGGCTAATAAGAGGAGCGCTGGATGGAATCGGCTGAGCTGGGGAGGCAATCCGTCAATTACCCGGCTACAGGAGTTGTTATGTGGGAAAACAGGACGGGGATCTGATAAGGGCAAAGGTCACTCAGGTTATCTGGTGTGCAGTACTGAGATAATAAGTCAATTAAAATATGTACAATATATCCTTCACTATTCTTACATGTGCAGTCAGGGGCGTAGAGGTAGCAACGGCATCGGGGCCCTTAGGCCAGAGGGGCCCCGAAGGGCCCTCCTTTAACTACAGTGTAAGCTGTCTATTGGTCCTGTGCTCATAATAATCACTTCTATAGATACATTAAATAGTGGTAATCATTAACAAACTGTTCCCCATCCCCTTCCTGCACCTCTGACACTGTAGTCGCCATTGGCAGGTTTTGGTGTGCCGCATCAATTGTTATGTATACAGTGCTTGGGGGGGGGGGGGGGGGGGGGGCATTGTAAAACTTGCATCAGGGCCCACAGTTCCTTCACTACGCCACTATTTATAGTTGCCTGATGACTGAGACGCCTCTGACTGTGTGCAATGTTAAACTTAAAGAACTGGGTTTTGCTCATCATACTTTTAATTCTGTTTTATCTGTGGTGCTATGGCATATGTCACTTCACAGTCACATAATGTACATACAGAAGCACTGCGCACACACACAATGCACACTCACATAATGTACATACAGAAGCACTGTGCACACACTGCACACTCACATAATGTACATACAGAAGCACTGTGCACACACTGCACACTCACATAATGTACATACAGAAGCACTGCGCACACACTGCACACTCACATAATGTACATACACAGGCACTGCACATACACACTGCACACTCACATAATGCACATACAGAAGCATTGTGCACACACTGCACACTCACATAATGTACATACAGAAGCACTGCGCACACACTGCACACTCACATAATGTACATACACAGGCACTGCACATACACACTGCACACTCACATAATGCACATACAGAAGCATTGTGCACACACTGCACACTCACATAATGTACATACAGAAGCACTGCGCACACACTGCACACTCACATAATGTACATACACAGGCACTGCACACTCACATAATGCACATACAGAAGCACTGTGCAAACACTGCACACTCACATAATGTACATACAGAAGCACTGTGCATACACACTGCACACTCACATAATGTACATACAGAAGCACTGTGCATACACACTGCACACTTACATAATGTACATACAGAAGCACTGCACACACACACTGCACACTTACATAATGTTTGTACACAGGCACTGCGCACACACACTGCACACTTACATAATGTACATACAGAAGCATTGCGCGCACACACTGCACACTCACATAATGTACATACAGAAGCACTGTGTACACACTGCACACTCACATAATGTACATACAGAAGCACTGCGCACACACTGCACACTCCCATAATGTACATACAGAAGCATTGTGCACACACACTGCACACTCACATAATGTACATACAGAAGCATTGTGCACACACTGCACACTCACATAATGTACATACACAGGCATTGCGCACACACACTGCACACTCACATAATGTACATACAGAAGCACTGCGCACACACTGCACACTCACATAATGTACGTAGACAGGCACTGCGCACACACACTGCACACTCACATAATGTACGTACACAGGGGCTGCGCACACACACTGCACACTCACATAATGTACATACAGAAGCACTGCGCACACACTGCACACTCACATAATGTACGTAGACAGGCACTGCGCACACACACTGCACACTCACATAATGTACATACAGAAGCATTGTGCACACACTGCACACTCACATAATGTACATACACAGGCATTGCGCACACACACTGCACACTCACATAATGTACATACAGAAGCACTGCGCACACACTGCACACTCACATAATGTACGTAGACAGGCACTGCGCACACACACTGCACACTCACATAATGTACGTACACAGGGGCTGCGCACACACACTGCACACTCACATAATGTACATACAGAAGCACTGCGCACACACTGCACACTCACATAATGTACGTAGACAGGCACTGCGCACACACACTGCACACTCACATAATGTACATACATAGGCACTGCACACTCACATAATGTACGTATGCAGGCACTGTGCACAAACACTGCACACTCACATAAAGTACATACAGAAGCACTGCGCACACACTGCACACTCACATAATGTACGTAGACAGGCACTGCGCACACACACTGCACACTCACATAATGTACGTACACAGGCACTGCGCGCACACTGCACACTCACATAATGTACATACACAGGCACTGCGTACACACTGCACACTCACATAATGTACATACATAGGCACTGCACACTCACATAATGTACGTATGCAGGCACTGTACACACACACTGCACACTCACATAATGTACATACACAGGCACTGCGCACACACACACTGCACACTCACATAATGTACATACATAGGCACTGCACACTCACATAATGTACATACAGAAGCACTGCGCACACACTGCACACTCACATAATGTACATACACAGGCACTGCGCACACACACACTGCACACTCACATAATGTACATACATAGGCACTGCACACTCACATAATGTACATACAGAAGCACTGCGCACACACTGCACACTCACATAATGTACATACACAGGCACTGCGCACACACACTGCACACTCACATAATGTACATACATAGGCACTGCACACTCACATAATGTACGTATGCAGGCACTGTGCACACACACTGCACACTCACATAATGTACATACACAGGCACTGCGCACACACACTGCACACTCACATAATGTACATACATAAGCACTGCACACTCACATAATGTACGTACACAGGCACTGCGCACACACACTGCACAGTGCACACTCACATAATAGGCACTGCACACTCACATAATGTACGTATGCAGGCACTGTGCACACACACTGCACACTCACATAATGTACGTACACAGGGGCTGCGCACACTGTACATAGCCACTATGTACAGTGTGCGCAATGCATGCGGTGGTAATTTGTGTGCTGTGCACGCGCTAGGCTCGCCTCAGATGCTTAATTCTTCAAATGAAAAAGAGGATTATTTTTAGCCAAAGGAAACAAACATAAATTGATTCAAAGCATTGGGATGCTGTTTCCTTTTTTTTGTTTGCATAAATTAGCATGCCAGTGATTGTTTTGTAATGGTTGTCGGTCTGGACAAGTGTCTGTTTACCATTGTTCCAGGATTGGGTAGTACACAAAGCCCATTGGAAACGCATTTGGAAGCATTCTATGAGGCTTTTCTGCAAAGAATAAAACGGGAAATCAACCGCTTTTAGAATTGGACGGCCTGAACGCACGTCTGGTGAACTTCAACAGCTCAGGCTGCCGTTCTCAAAAGCATTGCTGGAGGGAAAACTGTTATTTTCTACATTAACTCATTAGCAGCTTCACACAAAATGTTTTGTTTGAAAACTGCTTGTGCAATCTAAGCCTCTGTTGGCGTATCTCGTTTGGCTGCCTAATGCGGGCAGCAGGGAGCAGTTATAGTAACCTGTTCCGGACAGCTTCTTCTCTTCCTCCACTGGTGGCACTGAACATCTGAGTTCTGACAGGCCTTCTGGGTCTCGATCACATCACATGATACGACATGTGATCAGGGTCCAGGAGACCGTGTCAGCGTTACAGCGCCACCTGGTGGTGGAAGTGATTTTTCCATCACCTGTCTTCCACCACTGGGTGGTGCTGTAACAGTGACACGGTCTCCTGGATCCAGAACACACGTCCTATCATGATCAGAACCCAGAAGACATGTCAAGACAAGTAACATTCATATTGTACTTTTCTCCTGGCGGACTCAAAGCGCCAGAGCTGCAGCCACAAGGACACACTCTATAGGCAGTAGCAGCGTTAGGGAGTCTTGCCCAAGGTCTCCTACTGAATAGGTGCTGGCCCCCTGAACAGGCAGGGCTGAGATTAGAACCCAGGTCTCCTGTATCAGAGGCAGAGCCCTTAACCATTACACTATCCAGCCTCACTACGTCGGAATTACATCGCCGCCACGGTAGAGGAAGTAGAAGGCGATTGAGCCGTCTGGACAGGTAACTATGAAAGCTCCCTGCTGCCCACTCTGCATACCCTGCTAGCCTGCCAGGCTGCTAAAGGCACAGTAATCCAGCAGCAGGAAAAAGTTTTACTCTGTTTGGCTGCTAAAGTGTTGAGAGAGAGCAATGGTTGCCCACACTAAACGTGGCATTTTCTTGCGCCTGGAGATGATTAGTCCACCATAATTGGTGTAGGCCATTTAAACCTGGATGTTGGCTGTACATGGAAAACCAGGTACCAGGTACATGATAGTACATGTGGATATAACGCTGGTGGTTTGGGTGTTGGTGAGGGACAAGTATCTGCTACCCGACTGACGATATGGTGTGTTAGCTTAGCAGCTCTGCATTTGTTTGCGTTTTTGGCACTTGTTCCCCCATATGTTGCCAAACGATTATCACATGCGCATCGCAGTGCATTCATCGGGATGCAGAAGTTCACATTTCATGGAAACAGGTCTATTGACTTTCATAACAATGAGTTTTAATGCGTTTTACTGCATTCGAAAAAGAACGCAAAAATGGAAATGGGCCCTATCTGATACTTACCTTTCAACTTAAAGGACAAGTGAAGTGAGAAGTATATGGGAGGCTGCAATATTTATTTCCTTTTAAACAATACCAGTTGCCTGGCAGCCTCGTTGATCTATTTGGCTGCAGTGGTGTCTGAATAAAACCAGAAACAAGCATGCAGCTGATCTCAGATCTGACAATAATGTCAGAAACATCTAATATGCTGCATGCTTGTTCAGGGGCTATGGCTAAAAGTAGAGGCAGAAAATCAGCAGGACAAACAGGCAACTGGTATTGCTTAAAAGAAAATAAATATGGCAGCGTCCATATCCCTCTCACTTCAGTTGTCCTTTAAGTTGAAAGGTAAGTATCAGATAGGGCCCATTTCCATTTTTGCGTTCTTTTTCAAATGCAGTAAAACGCATTAAAATGCGTTGTTATGAAAGTCAATAGACCTGTTTCCATGAAATGTGAACTTCTGCTTCCCAGTGAACGCACTGCGATGCGCACCAGCCGCCCCCCTTCAGTATAGGTAGCCAGATGACCCCTCCACCTTTCCTCTAGTATAAGTAACCTGATAATTCCCCCCCCCCCCTTCCAGTAAAGGTAGCCTGATGACCCCTCCCCCTTCCCTCCAGTATAGGTAGCCTGATGACCCGTCCCCCTTCTCTCCAGTATAGGTAGCCAGCTGACTCCCTTAATCCCTCCTTTTCCCACTCCCCCTCTTTCAGTATAGGTCGCAAGCTTGCCTTCAGTGTCACTCATTTCTCAGCTGATCTACAGTGCCGAAGCTTCCTCTACCCCTCTGTCTCCAATGCTGCCCAAGTCCATAGCGGCCGGCCACAGTGCAGACGTGCACAGAGAGCAAGGTGGCCGCAGCACAGGCCGCTGGCAGCAGAGTAACGTGGTCAGCAGGCATGAGCTTCCGAATTCCAATGGTAGATGATTGAACTTGACTCCAGGAACTCAATCCCAGCGGGAGAGTCGGTGCCGGTGCAACTCCTCCAAGCAGGTACACCACCCCTGCTCCACACCGTGATACAGATTCTAGTAGAAGGAGGCACTCCACAGGCAGGAACTTGCGTTCAACTTTATTGCATGTCAATACACACTTCATGTTACGGGCTCCGCCCTTCATCAGCTTCTGAATTCCGCAGAAGCTAAAATACCGAAATTCCGCTGGAATTGGGGTTTCCGCATTGTTCCGCGGAATCTGGAAATTTCAAACCGGAATGCGTAATAATGCGGAATTCTGGCAAAATCGGAATCGGAATGAATTGACCAATCAGGAGATGCGGAATGAGTTGACCAATCATGATCAGAAGTGTGTTGAATGGAAGCTGTTTATCTAGCAAGGAAATCTGATTGGCTGTTTGTGGCTCCGCCCAGGTGTGCAGGGGGGAAACGAGACCCCCAGAATATATCATCCTAGGTAGTGAGGAATCTGTATACCAACTTTCGCTCAAATCGGTCAAGCCGTTTCCGAGTGATCGCAGCATATACACATACACCCCCAAACATTGCGCATATATAAAAAACCAGCATTTTCGTAAAAAAAGGAAATTTACGACAGTACACTTTTCAATCACGTTTCCGTAATATACAACAACTTTATTGACAATAGACAACATAGACACAATCATTTGAAAATTACGGAAGTCCGGATAAAAATTACGGAAAATACATGCGGAATACCGCGGAATTCCACGGAATACCGCCGGAATATGCCGGTATGCGGAATTTCGGTATGACGGCATGCATAATTGTCCCGGAAACGGAAATGGGCTCTTCCGACCAAAATGGGCTCTTCCGACCATGCCTGGTGGTCAGGCACTCGCCTGATTTACCTGCATTGCAGCATTTGCAAGTTTGCAAATGCTGCATAAGTTCAGCCTGCTGCTTTGGTGCCCTTCCTCCTGTGGTGCCCTAGGCCATGGCCTAGGTGGCCTTGGCCTAAATCCAGCCCTGACCATATTGCTCTATCGCTTGACACCAGAAATGCCTCTCTGCTCTCCCTGGCAGGGTTATTCTTAAAACATTCAGAACCGCTGTTATGCCACTCAATCAATTCGAAGCACAACTGTAAATATTAAATATTCATGAATATCGTAACGAGGGTGTTGAGATGTGGAAAATTTCCATCACTAATACCATTTCCATATACTTCAGTGGATTCACAGGTTAAATAGCGAATATGTTGACATTCTGCTGCCCCTAGAGTTATTCATGTAATAACAGCATAATTAAATCCTTACAGTCCCTCTCCAGGCAATTTGTTTTTTTGTTGTTGTTTTTCTTTCTCTCTCTGAACGCTTCCACTTCCTCTCATACTAGTCTATCAGGATAGGATTAAAAGTGTTAAAATGCCTTTGTTTAGTTTTAAACAGAGACTGTCACATGACTGTTGCTGTTGTCTAGTGCAAGAGCAAAGGCTTCTGGGAAGGAAGGCGTGACCTCTTGGCAGATTTGCATGAGGGGGCGGGTCTAGCTAGATATAAAAAAGAATACCATTTCTCACTGTGACATTTCCATATATGTCAGTGGGTCTACCAATAAGGACACTTGGTCACTCTTTCTTCTATTCAGATTTGTAATTACTGTATATTCCGGTGTGTAAGATGACTGGGCGTGTAAGACGACCCCCCAACTCTTCTAGTTAAAATACAGAGTTTGGGATATACTCGCCGTATAAGACTACCCCTCTTCCAACGCACACCAAATAAAAATTAAAAAACATCATATACTGGTGTTATGTATAAACAGATACTGGTGCTGTACTGTATGTGGTACCCAGTATATAACCATATATAGGCGACTGACTGGTTGGATTGGTCAACTCTCCCTAAGTGGATTGGTCAGCTCTCCTTGTCTTCCTGTTTATCAGAGCGGTATGGAAGAATAGATTGCACTGTGCCCATAAAACACGCCTCTTTCACCCTTCTGGCCCCGCCCTTGTATCCTATTTACCTCCTTCTCTGCCTCTCAGATCTCGCACATGTGCGCCTGCACCGCTTCACTACAGTCCTCAGCAGCGAGATCTGAGAGTCAGTAACAGGATAGGGCGTATCAACTGGCATCAATGACACCCGGCGTATAAGACGACCCTTGACTTTTCAGGAGATTTTCAAGAGTTAAAAAGTAGTCTTATACGCCAGAATATACAACAATTCCCTGCAGACAAATGTTGAACGGTGTGTTGATACAATGGAATAAAGATGCCCAATCACTTATCGATTTTCCCCTTCCACTCCTTACAGATTTGATTAATCTTCAGGGAATCTATTCCCCCCAAATGTCTGATCAACCAATCTTTGGTCGATTTTGACCAGAAATTGATTGAAAGTATAGATCAGACAGGATGGTAGATCTAAGTCGATTGGGGGCGAGTCAGGAAAGGCAATAGATTGATGACCCATAACTTTGCACTGTTTCGATGCAGTGCAACACTGCAGTACAATCAATTTTTTATTGATTGCCTGCTGGAACCTATTAAAAATCATTGCGCAGTGTATGGTAGGAATTAATTTCTTCATGAATTGATTCCTTTTAGAGAAAAACTGATCGTTTTACCACATCAGGTGGCAATCTTTACATGTATGGTAGCGTACCTGAGGTGACATGGGGCATGATGATATAATCATGTTGATGTACAATGCAAAACATATTAATAACAGTCATGTTTCATGTTTCATTTTGGTGCCCAAAAGAGTTAATTTTCAGGCATGCAAGGGACAGTGCTTCTGTCTTGTCAGTACCTTGTCCTGAATATCGTTAACATCACTCAAAAAAAGGTCAATGGTTCATGTATTCTAACTCGGGAACTCTTAATAGACTGCTATTGAGCAGAAACAATAAAACATTAAGTCTACTTTGTAAATGTTTAAATATTAAATCAAAACATTATTTATTGCATCAGTTTATTTTCACTCTTCACGGTAAGGCCCGGTTGACACTGGCAGAAGAAAAATGGTTCGCGGATCCTAACGGAACGGATCCTAATGGATGCAACGTTAACCTATGGATCTGTTCACATTGACCTGTTAGAACGGATCCGTTCCGCATGATCCGCTGAGCAAGTTTGGTTGGGCAGCAATTTTTCCGGAGTGCCGAGCCCAGCGTAACGGAAACAGAAGATAAAAGGCTGCATGGGGGCAATGAGAAAAAGGAATGTTTCTCCACACTAGTGAAGAAACGGACTGTTCTAAATAGAAAAATACACGGTGGGGGGAGGTGAGGGGGGGGGGATCTGAGGAGGGAGGGGATGTGAGGGAACTGAAGCATCGGAGTGAAAATGGATCCGATTGACCGGTGATCAGATTAATTTGCCACTAATTGCCAGTGTGAACCGGGTCAAAGAGCTGATAGTTATTTAAAACCTGTAAGTTGAAGAGACCAAATAAAGTGTGGTGGGGGAGGAGCTATGGAGCACCACCCCCTGTGCCACGCAGCTATATGATGAAAAGTGCCATTTCTGGAGAATTTTTGATACAAATTATAGTGACAGGTGTATTCTGCTTCTGTTTCATCAACCACTATAGTGGTTGCAGAATGTCAGGTTTCCACTATAGTCTAGAGCAGAAATACTAATAGTCATTGGCACCACCTAGTGGAGAACTATGGCTAGCCATAAAAGTTAATTGCCAACTCTAGTCTTCTTGGTGGAGCATTAAGCCAATCTCTGGAACAATAATTATGCATTTTGGGACTATAGTAGGCTATTTATGCTGATAGGGCTGTAATGAGCCTATAACTGTAATGGGCAACACAGTGGTGTAGCGGTTAGCACTCTTACCTTGCAGTTCGAATCCCAGCCAGGGCAATATCTGCACAGAGTTTGTATGTTCTCCCTGTGTCTGTGTGGGTTTCCTCCGGGCATTCCAGTTTACTCTCACATCCCAAAAATATACAGATAAGTTAACTAGCTTCCCCCTATATTGGCCCTATATTATGATACATACACTACACGATGCATACATACATAGACATATGACTGTGGTAGGGATTAGATTGTGAGCCCCTCTGAGGGACAGTGAAAGAGTCTCTAAAGCCTTATAATATTGCTCTTTTTATTTAACATTTATCTTCTGCACTATCACCATAGATAAAACGCCGCATCCCCGCGGCAGAACGCTGTAATTAAACTCCCCAAATCCCGGGGCAAAAACCCACAACTTTCAAAGTCGTGGATTTTGCTGCCTGGTGAGGCAGAGCTTAGCATTGTAGCTCTGCCTCCATTAGCGTCAGTCCCTGCTGATCACCGCCTCTTCCTGTCCCTCTCAGTGAAAGAAGACTGAGAGGGGCGGGGAGAGGCTGTGATCAGCGGGGATTGACACGAGTAGAGGCAGAGCTACAGCCCTAAGCTCTGCCTCTACCAGGAAGGAAGCGCTCCCCACATTTTGTCCAGGGGATTTGAGGGGTTTAATTACAGCGTTCTGCCGCTGGGATGCGGTGTTTAACTATGGTGATAGTGCAGAAGATAAATGTTAAATAAAAAGAGCAATTTTATAAGGCTTCAGACTCTCGTGACAATATACTCTGTACCAGTGGTGCTCAGCAGAGCTCGAATATTCGAGTAGCTCGAATATTCGAGCTCTTTTTCAGCTATTCGAGCTCGGTATTCGAGCTCCGAATAGCTGTAGCTATTCGAATGGGCTATCCGAGTACACTCGAATAGCCCATTCACTATTCGAGCAACCCGGCGCTATTCGAGCTCGGTACCGAGCTCGAATAGCGTCATAGCCCAGATTGATGTCCTTAGAGCCAATCAGAGGGCTCCCAGGCCCTCTGACGGCAGCCAATCACAGAGGGGGACCCTGGCCAGCCCCTACCCTATAAATAGCGGCCGCCATGTTCCGTTTCTCCATGCTTGCCTGAGACTTGTACAGAGAGAGAGTTGCTCCTTTGTGCTTTGGCTTAGCAAGTGCTCTATTGTGATCATTTACCTAGCGTTTTTGCTCACCTACACCTGCCATATACACCTATATTGTTGTTAGTTAGATAGACATTGTATTTTAGTTAGTAGCTTGTGTGTTACATTAGAGACAGGCAGCTGCTGCAAGCTTACAGGTTTAGGCCTCAGGGGGGCCTTGCCTCTGTGGGCAGCTGTCCTCTGTTTATTTCTCTCATCTATACCAGTATTTCTGCTGTCCTTTACTAATAGTATTGTAGTTATACTGTACTAGGAGTAGGACACTCACTGACTGTCACTGTTTATAGGCTACTAGCTAGCTCCTGCATGTGTGCACTCACTCACTGTCTGTGTGTACACACACTCTATTTCCTTCTGATTACTGATAGATTATTGTTAGTTAGTTGTACTTACTTACCACTTACTCTTACTGTACCCGTAGGGACACTCACTGTCACTGTTCATATAGGCTACTAGCTCCTGCGTGTGCGCACTGCACTCACTGTCTGAGTGTACACACACAACACACACTCTATTTCCTTCTGATCGCTGATTGATTATCGTAATTAGTTAGTTCTACTTACTGTTACTACTTACTCTTACTGTACTAGGAGTCTAGGACACTCAGTCACTGTCCATAGGCTACTAGCTCCTGCGTGCGTGCACTCACTGTCTGAGTGTACACACACCCACACCCCATTTCCTTCTGATCGCTGATTGATTATTGTAATTAGTTAGTTCTACTTACTGTTACTACTTACTCTTACTGTACTAGGAGTCTAGGACACTCAGTCACTGTCCATAGGCTACTAGCTCCTGCGTGCGGTCACTCACTGTCTGAGTGTACACACACCACCCACACTCCATTTCCTTCTGATCGCTGATTGATTATTGTAATTAGTTATTTCTACTTACTGTTACTACTTACTCTTACTGTACTAGGAGTCTAGGACACTCAGTCACTGTCCATAGGCTACTAGCTCCTGCGTGCGGTCACTCACTGTCTGAGTGTACACACACCACCCACACTCCATTTCCTTCTGATCGCTGATTGATTATTGTAATTAGTTAGTTCTACTTACTGTTACTACTTACTCTTACTGTACTAGGAGTCTAGGACACTCAGTCACTGTGTTCATAGGCTACTAGCTCCTGCGTGCGGTCACTCACTGTCTGAGTGTACACACACCACCCACACTCCATTTCCTTCTGATCGCTGATTGATTATTGTAATTAGTTAGTTCTACTTACTGTTACTACTTACTCTTACTGTACTAGGAGTCTAGGACACTCAGTCACTGTGTTCATAGGCTACTAGCTCCTGCGTGCGTGCACTCACTGTCTGAGTGTACACACACCCACACTCCATTTCCTTCTGATCGCTGATTGATTATTGTAATTAGTTAGTTCTACTTACTGTTACTACTTACTCTTACTGTACTAGGAGTCTAGGACACTCAGTCACTGTCCATAGGCTACTAGCTCCTGCGTGCGGTCACTCACTGTCTGAGTGTACACACACCACCCACACTCTATTTCCTTCTGATCGCTGATTGATTATCGTAATTAGTTAGTTGTACTTACTGTTACTACTTACTCTTACTGTACTAGGAGTCTAGGACACTCAGTCACTGTGTTCATAGGCTACTAGCTCCTGCGTGCGGTCACTCACTGTCTGAGTGTACACACACCACCCACACTCCATTTCCTTCTGATCGCTGATTGATTATTGTAATTAGTTAGTTCTACTTACTGTTACTACTTACTCTTACTGTACTAGGAGTCTAGGACACTCAGTCACTGTGTTCATAGGCTACTAGCTCCTGCGTGCGTGCACTCACTGTCTGAGTGTACACACACCCACACTCCATTTCCTTCTGATCGCTGATTGATTATTGTAATTAGTTAGTTCTACTTACTGTTACTACTTACTCTTACTGTACTAGGAGTCTAGGACACTCAGTCACTGTGTTCATAGGCTACTAGCTCCTGCGTGCGTGCACTCACTGTCTGAGTGTACACACACCCACACTCCATTTCCTTCTGATCGCTGATTGATTATTGTAATTAGTTAGTTCTACTTACTGTTACTACTTACTCTTACTGTACTAGGAGTCTAGGACACTCAGTCACTGTGTTCATAGGCTACTAGCTCCTGCGTGCGGTCACTCACTGTCTGAGTGTACACACACCCACACTCCATTTCCTTCTGATCGCTGATTGATTATTGTAATTAGTTAGTTCTACTTACTGTTACTACTTACTCTTACTGTACTAGGAGTCTAGGACACTCAGTCACTGTCCATAGGCTACTAGCTCCTGCGTGCGGTCACTCACTGTCTGAGTGTACACACACCACCCACACTCTATTTCCTTCTGATCGCTGATTGATTATCGTAATTAGTTAGTTGTACTTACTGTTACTACTTACTCTTACTGTACTAGGAGTCTAGGACACTCAGTCACTGTGTTCATAGGCTACTAGCTCCTGCGTGCGTGCACTCACTGTCTGAGTGTACACACACCCACACTCCATTTCCTTCTGATCGCTGATTGATTATTGTAATTAGTTAGTTCTACTTACTGTTACTACTTACTCTTACTGTACTAGGAGTCTAGGACACTCAGTCACTGTGTTCATAGGCTACTAGCTCCTGCGTGCGTGCACTCACTGTCTGAGTGTACACACACCCACACTCCATTTCCTTCTGATCGCTGATTGATTATTGTAATTAGTTAGTTCTACTTACTGTTACTACTTACTCTTACTGTACTAGGAGTCTAGGACACTCAGTCACTGTGTTCATAGGCTACTAGCTCCTGCGTGCGTGCACTCACTGTCTGAGTGTACACACACTAAATTTACTTGTGATTACTACTGATTATTGTAACTGCTAGTTGTACTTCCTGACTGTTACTACTTACTTACTGTACTAGGGGACACTCACTCAGTCACCTCACCAACCAACCCACTCCATTAAAGTACCCCACTTTTCACCCGCCCTTTTAAAAAACTTTTGTCTATACGCCCAAAACATTGAAGATGTCTGGAAGTGGCAGCCAGCGCGGTTTGGGCAAGGGGAAGGGCAGCAAGGGAATCAGAAGGAGAGGGAGCAGCATTGTGGCAAGCCGCGGCCGCGGGCGCGCCACCATGCACAGTTCCGCAGCAGCAGCAGTAGCGTCAGTGGCTAACATTCCTCCCATAGCCACTGGCCGTGGACGCCTTGGGCGCCGCCCAGCAGGAGCATCTGCAACTCACGCTGCAGAGACACAGCAGCAGCAGCGTGTAGCACCTGCTCCCATTTTCCTCCAGCCGGGTCGGAAACGTCCCATTGAGGAAAAGGATGCAGACACTGTGGTGCAACTCATGACGGAGGATGAGCAGCCCGCCATCAGCTCTGCATCCGAGGCCTCCACCCTCACCACCACCACCACCACCACCACCACCCCTGTTCGCAGCAGCCGCCCAGCAGGGCCTGGGGAGGAGGCCAGTTCACCATCAGTCGCCGACCTGTCACTCAGCAGTCTTTTTACCCCAGGCACCATCAGGGTATTGTCTGCTGTTGTTGGCGATTTTGAGGAGGAGATGCTGATGGGCACTTTGGGGGAGGAGGGATTGGACAGCAAGACTGTGGCGACAGTCAAGCGTCCCATCCATGCATCAGGAGAGGAGTTTGGGGGGTCATCATCCCAGCAGGACATGTTTCAGGAGGGGCATGATGATGATGACCCGGTGACAGACAGAGACTGGGTGCCACCACCTCCAGGGGATGTCGTCCTCAGCAGCTCTGAGGAGGAGGAGGAGGATGCGCTTGTGGGCCTTGCAAGGAGGCGCATCATTGCAAGCATTGGCAGCGTCCCACACCCTGCTGGTGTCTCAGGCTCAGCAGCAGCAGCAGCAGCATCAGCCAGTACCACCACCAGCCGCACCCAAGCCCCCCCCCCCCCAACCACCACAGGGAGACAGGCAGCAGCGCTTCCATGCCGTAGGGGGATGTTTCTGTCACCAATCTGGCGCTTTTTCACCATGCCCACTGTGTACAGCAAGTACGCCACTTGCAACCACTGTCAGCGGAAGTTGAGCAGAGGTGCAGACCCCTTAAAGTTCAGCACCAGCTCGCTCATCAACCACCTTGCGGCTAAACATTTCCACCAGCATGAGGAGTTCCAGAGGCTGAAGGCGTCTGGTGCTGGCAGTGGCACCACACCCATCACTGCACAGCCTTCAGCAGCAGCAGCAGCAACAGCAGCCACCCGCCCTCCTGCTCCTCCAGCAGCACCAGCAGGAGTGCGGAAACGCACTGCTCCTCCCCCCTCTGCAACTCCTGCCGCCGACACTGAGGCCTGTTCTGGCAGCCAGTCCTCAGTGGCCTCCTCTGCTGTGTCTGCTGATTCCCGTGTCAGCAAAAGGCCACGCCAGAGCCTTTTGAGCGAGTCCTTCCAGGGGGTGGTTAGGGCTCTGCCTCCCAGCAGCCGTCGCGTGCGGCAGCTGAACGGCTTGCTGGCACGGGCCATGTGCTCCCAACTCCTGCCGTACACGCTCGTGCAGGAGGGGAGCGACATTCGTGCGCTGCTTGCTTGCGCAGCCCCAGACTGGCAGCTCCCCAGCAGACACTTTTTCTCCCGCAAGGCCATTCCTGCACTGCACCGCTTTGTGATGGCCAATGTGGAGCGAGGGCTGGAGCACGCGGTTGGTGAAAGGGTCCACGTCACCATGGACTCCTGGAGCAGCCGCTTCGGGACAGGCCGCTACCTGTCCTTCACTGTCCACTGGGTCAGCTTGGTGGAAGGGGGTGAGGATGGGAGAGCAGCAGCGGGCACAGCAGCAGCAGCAACACAGTGGGTGGTGCCACCCCGCAGGCTCAGGGGAACTGCAGCAGGTTCCTCCGATCCTCTGCCATCCTCCGGCACACCTGGCCAAACCCCCCGCCTCAGCAGCAGCGTGAAGGCCCGCCACTGCCAAGCGCTGCTGCACTTGGTCAGCCTTGGGAAGACCAAGCTGACGGCAACCCATGTGTTGGCCAAACTCCAGGAGCAGGAGAGGATTTGGCTGACCCCCAGAGGCCTCAGAGTCGGAGAGGTGGTGGCCGACAATGGGGCCAATCTGGTTGCCGCAATAGACAGGGGAAACCTGACCCACATCCCCTGTCTTGCCCACGTGCTGAACCTGGTGGTGCAGAAGTTCCTGCGCACCTACCAGGGGATGGGCGAACTGCTGGAAACGGCAAGGAATGTTGTGCGTCACTTCCGGCGCTCGGCTGCAGCCTGTGCGAGCCTGGAAGACGTGCAAAAGGAGCTGGATCTGCCACGCCATCGGCTGATCCTTGACGTTCCGACTCGCTGGAACTCCACCCTGGCGATGTTGGAGCGTCTGGTTGAACAGAGGCGCGCTGTCAAACAGTACCTTGCCCTGGCCACTGTTTCCGCAGCTCTGAGAAGGGACAAGACCAGCAACTTCCCGTCCATCGTCCCCGATGATGACTGGAGGCACATGCAGCAGGTGTGCTTAGTGCTGGCTCCCTTCCTGCAGGCCACAAACATGGTGAGCAGGGACCATGCTATGGTCTGCGAGTGGGTGCCCCTGGTTTCTCTGCTGAACAGGGCCCTCGATGCTTTGCTGGAACAGGGAGCGGCAGCCTTGGACCAGCAGGAGCGGCAACCAGCTGCGCAGTCCACCTCTGAGGGGGAGGAGGAGGAGGACTTGGTGGAGGTCCCTGACCTGGCTGCTGATGAGGGGGATCAGCACAGCGCAGCTGAGTTGGTGCGGGGGTGGAGAGAGGATGAGGCGGCAGAGGAGGAGGATGAGGACAGCACTGACGTCGATGTGCCAGCAGACGTGGCCCGCCTCTTCCCAATGGCAGCGCACATGCTGACGTGCCTGCGCAGGGACCCCAGGGTGATCCAGATGAAGCAGAGGGAGGACATCTGGATCAGCATGATGTTGGACCCACGCCTCAAGGGGAAGTTGAGCCAGTTCCTGCCGCCTGCAGGAGGAGACCCAGCGCAACAAATAAGGAGCTTGCAGCAGGCCCTTGTTGAGCGCTTGGAGGAAGCCTTCCCCCAGCCTTCCACCCCCACTGTCCAGCAGCCAGCACAGAGGCAGCAGCAGGTGCCTGCATCCAGCAGCAGCAAGCGCCCCACAGACCTGCTGTCTCTCAGCCACGAGCTCTACAGGACTGTAGAGGCTCCGGCAGCAGTGACTAGAGAGGAGATGCATGCAGCAGCATCCTCCTCCGGTCACAGCCAGCGCCTGACCCGCATGGTGGCTGACTACATGGGGTCGTACAGCGGGCTTGACAGCGATGCCCCTGTTGATCCCATGGAGTATTGGGTCAAGCGCCTGGAGATCTGGAGCGAGCTGGCGCAGTACGCCCTGGAAGTGCTGTCCTGCCCCCCTTCCAGCGTGCTGTCCGAGCGCTGCTTCAGTGCAGCTGGTGGCGTGGTCACCGAGAAACGCTCACGTCTGTCTCACAAGTCTGTGGACAGACTGACGTTTCTCAAGATGAACCAGGCGTGGGTGGAAGGCGAGTTCCTGGCCCCTGTTGTCGGCGAGAGGGGGACATGAACTGGCTGCCGGAACCATCGTTAATGTGCCTTACCACCCTTTACCACCTCCTGGCTCCTGCTCACTAAGCCAGCCTGGTTCACTTTGACTATTACGTCGCCTGCAGCCACACATTTTACACCTACAGTGGGCTGCTGTGTACTGCCCTTCTGCTGTCTGTCTGTGTTTCCCACTGCCAGCGTACACAGAATTACCTTCTTCTGCTGCCACTCTGCCACCAGCTATTACGTCAAACAATAGCTATATTGGTTGCAAAACCAAAAACCAAACAAACCATTAAAAAAAAAAAAAAGGTTTAATTTTTCTGAGGTGCCCGGGTTGAAAACTGTGTTGTCCCAGTTGTGTATTGGACACAATGTGGGCTGCACGACCGCTGTCTGGGACCTCCTGTTGTGTTTATTTACAGCCCTGGTATCACCGCTAGGTACCAGGGCTATTATGTCACGCTGCCTACCTGCTGCCACACTCACACTGCTCCTCCATACCTCCTCCTGCTGCTGCTGCTGCTGTCTGTCTGTGTTTCCCACTGCCAGGGTACACAGATGATTTACCTTCTGCTGCCACTCTGCCACCAGCTATTACGTCAAACAATAGCTGCTCGCCTACTCCTCCATTCCTCCTCCTGCTGCTGCTGTCTGTCTGTGTTTCCCACTGCCAGGGTACACAGATGATTTACCTTCTGCTGCCACTCTGCCACCAGCTATTACGTCAAACAATAGCTATATTGGTTGCAAAACCAAAAACCAAACAAACCATTAAAAAAAAAAAAAAGGTTTAATTTTTCTGAGGTGCCCGGGTTGAAAACTGTGTTGTCCCAGTTGTGTATTGGACACAATGTGGGCTGCACGACCGCTGTCTGGGACCTCCTGTTGTGTTTATTTACAGCCCTGGTATCACCGCTAGGTACCAGGGCTATTATGTCACGGCGAGCTGCCTGCTGCCACACTCACACTGCTCCTCCATACCTCCTCCTGCTGCTGCTGCTGCTGTCTGTCTGTGTTTCCCACTGCCAGGGTACACAGATGATTTACCTTCTGCTGCCACTCTGCCACCAGCTATTACGTCAAACAATAGCTGCTCGCCTACTCCTCCATTCCTCCTCCTGCTGCTGCTGTCTGTCTGTGTTTCACACTGCCAGGGTACACAGATGATTTACCTTCTGCTGCCACTCTGCCACCAGCTATTACGTCAAACAATAGCTATATTGGTTGCAAAACCAAAAACCAAACAAACCATTAAAAAAAAAAAAAAGGTTTAATTTTTCTGAGGTGCCCGGGTTGAAAACTGTGTTGTCCCAGTTGTGTATTGGACACAATGTGGGCTGCACGACCGCTGTCTGGGACCTCCTGTTGTGTTTATTTACAGCCCTGGTATCACCGCTAGGTACCAGGGCTATTATGTCACGGCGAGCTGCCTGCCTCATTGACTGCCTGCTGCCACACACTCATCCTCCTCCTCCTGCTGCTGAATTTACCTCCTGCTGTCTTTGTGTTTCCACTGCCAGGGAGCACATACAATGGCGCTTCCAACATGCGTGCGCCCACCAGCTATTTGTTACGCTCAAAAATAGCTGCATTTCTTTAAAAAAAAAATTGAAAAGAGAAATACGTGAAGAAGAAGAAGACGATATTGAAAAGGAAGGAGAAGATGAAGATGAAGAAGAAGAAGAAGATGAAGAAGAAGATGAAGAAGATGATGAAGAAGATGAAGAAGATGAAGAAGAAGAAGAAGAAGATGAAGAAGATGATGAAGAAGATGAAGAAGAAGAAGAAGAAGAAGAAGAAGAAGAAGAAGAAGAAGAAGAAGAAGAAGAAGAAGAAGAAGAAGAAGAAGATGAAGATGAAGATGAAGACAATATAGAAGAAGAAGATCGAGAAGAAGAAGAAGAAAGATAAAGAAGAAGAAGAACAAGTATATACAGTAACACTACTGAACAAAATTAAGGACACAACTTCTCTTTCCACATTTTTTTTTAAAGGAACATCCCCACATAATCACTTGCTGTTGTTACTTGGAAAAAAAGAGGTTTCTTGCATCATTCACCCTCAAAACAAGTGTTGGAAGCTATTTAAGGCCAATTCGAATAGTCAGCTCGAATAGTTAGCTCGAATACCGACTCGAATAGTGAGCTCGAAGTCCGAGGTCGAATCGAATAGTAAAAATTATTCGACTCGAATATTCGACTGACCTCGAATAATTTACTATTCGAATTCGACCAAACTCGAATTTTAAAAAGGGGTATTTGAGCATCACTACTCTGTACAGCGCTGTGGAAGATGTCGGCACTATCTTCGGTCCTCTCTATGGGGAGGTTCGGGTCTGCGCATGACGTCATGTGCGATCCTCTCCATAGAGAAGAGCGGAGCTGTCCGGGGAGGCTGCGCCGATCGCTGGATCCAGGCTGTGTAATGTATTTAGCGGCGATCGGGGGGATCAGAAGTAATCTGAGGATGCCGGCCACCACTACTAGCTAGCCTAGTGCTAGCTGAAGTTATTACACTTATCCGATCTCTTACAATTATAATGGGGGACTGTCGGTTGCAAACCCTCCGGCGTAACGCTCAGGAGGTTGAAGAGGAACTGTAGTGAAAATAGCATAATGAATACAATTTCTTATGTTTACAATATTCATTTATAGGTATAGATGATTTATTGTTTGTCCATTGTAAAATCGTTCCTCTCCCTGATTTGCCTGCTGAAATGTATCACTGGTGGTGACATCTTTAGTCCTGCCAGGTGATCTGTACGGAATGTTCGTTACTGAGAGTTCTATGCTCAGAGGCAGATATTGCTTGGCAGTTGGAAAAACCTGTTATTTCCCACACTGCAGCGAGGACCGCTGACAGCAAACTGTCACGACCATGGTCACGACATCACACTGTGGGAGGGGCTTCACTACAATATCAGCCATACAAACCCCCCTGATGATCTATTCGAGAAATGGTAAAGATTTATCGTGGGAAAGGAGCTATCAGCTACTGATTGGGATAAAGTTCAGTCCTTGGTTACAGTTCCTGTTTAAGCTGGATCCTTTGGTAACCAATGTTGAGAATGGCAGAGAGGGGCTGCCTCAGACGGCATTTCTTCATGGTGTTGCCATCTCACTTGTTTGTAGTTATTTGCGCCATCCACATTTTAGGATCAAAATGTGTGTAAAATAAACACTGGCTAATAGCGGAATGCAGAAACCCTGCCGTGTTCACCTTTTGTCTTCGTTACAAACAAATATTTGTAAAAATCTGTTTCTTTCCAGCCAACGATGGCCGAATCCAACTTTCCAAATCTCGCTTCCCGCCTGCTCATTCAAAGCCCGCGTCTCTCCAACACTGCTGCCTGAATAATTACAAACATATTGTATCGGAGAAAAGCACCACAAGCCCTCCATATAATGTAATATAATAAGCGCACAGTCTAAATCTCTTAGCGTTTTTAAGTTGGTGCATATTTATTGGCCAGGCTTTTCCATGACAACACATAAGTGATCTGTCGCCATGGCAATGGCTTACATGTCTAAGCCTTGCAAGGTAAAGCTAGATGATTGCTAATTCCTAGATTAAGCTTGCAAATGAACCAGCCTCGGATAAGTGGCTGAAATTGCAGGAGATGGGTAAAGTGGTTAAAGGAAATAGTCACACTATAGTAGATGAGGGGCTTTCAGGAATCGGGGACACGAATAAGGTAGATGGTCACATTACTGCATGCAAACCTCAATGTGAAGCTTCTTCTGACCTCAAAAATGGTCACATGTGTATTGGTTACTTCTTCCAAGACAGCGTCCAATCTCCCACAATGCATTGAAAGCATACATGCAAAATGGCCTCCACGGATATTTGGCCGCCAGAAATAGCGCCCAATAGTAGTATATCGGTAAAATTACCAATATTCTACTTTCGGGGAGTGGTAAATGCGATTGCAAAATATCGGTAAAATGTTCAAATATTTTACTATCACTTAACCATAACCATATTCTCATACAAGCCGTCCCTCTATTCCCTATTGTTGCCTAACCCTAACCGACAACAACTCCCCCAACCAATGCCTAACCCTAATCAGCCCCCTCAACCAATACCTAACCCTAACTGACTCCTCCCCAAACACACCACTGCTTATCCCTAACCACCCCCCTACCAGTGCCTAACCCTAAGCAATCCCCTCAACCAATACCTAACCCTAACCAACCCCCTCATCCAATACCTAACCCTAACCAACCCCCTCATCCAATACCTAACCCTAGCTGTCTCCCCCCAATACACACACACACTACTGCTTACCTTTAACCAACCAACCTCCTCCCCCACCACCACCAGTGCCTAACCCTAACCAACCCCCTCAACTAATGCCTAGTTCTATCCAACAACAGCACCGCCCCCCCCCCCCAGCTCATGCCTAACCCTAACCAACCCCCTCCACCAATGCCTAAATCTAACTGACACTTTGTAAAGAATAGCGGAGATGCCGCCGGAGATGCCATGGGCAAGCGGCATGGCGGCCATCTCCGCGTTCCAGCCGGCGGCTTCTGCTGCGCAGCTACACGCTACTGGTTAGCCTGGTCCTTCTAGTGCACACAGATTAAGAGCTACGCGCGCGCGCACCAGGCGACAGGATCTTTATGCAAGTAAAAGGGGAGTCAGCTGATAGAGCCGGTCAGCTAACTCCGGCTATGCTCCGGATTGGCTGAGTGACTGGGGCGGCGCTGTGGAACGCTCTGGGTATTTATAGGACTTGCCTGTCAGTTGCGAGTTGTCTGCTGTTGCGAATGCTTACGTGTGAGCACTCAGACCCTAGTCAGATCTTACAGTGTGTTAGAACCAGCCGGAGCTGGGAATTCACACTTAGTCAGATTCCGTTGATAACTTTAAGTACTATTGTATTGTAAGACTTGTGTACCATTCTTTAGTCTAGTTCCCAGGTGTTGAAACCAAGGACTTCACACCTAGACTAGGATATTGCTATATTGCTACTGTTCATCTGTTAGTCTAGTTCCCAGGTGTTGAAACCAAGGACGTCACACCTAGACTACGATATTGCTATATTACTACTGTTTATCTGTTATGATCTCTCGACTTCCTGACTACTCTCTTGCTTACTGATTCGATACTTCTGCCTATCTGATAACTGTTGCCGACACTGCCTGTACCTTGATACCGAATCAGTCTTCCGCCTCTGTACTGTATCTGTCTGTTCGTTGCTGACCTTGCTTTTCTGACCTTTCTGCCCTCACTAGTGGGTCTTGCCACTAGTGAGGGAATTCTTATGGGCTGTCACCTAACCCTTAGGTGATTAGCCTTGCTGTACAGTCATAATCACTCATTCCACCCGTGACCACCCTTGCAGCACAGTCAGTGGTCCCTGCTCCTCAGGTGTCCACTGGCTGCAGTACAATCTGAAATCCCTGCTCCTCAGGGAATTCTTGGCTGCAGTACAGTCTGTATTCCCTGCTCCCTAGGGGATCCTAGGCTATAGCTATAGCAGGTGATCATACTCTCAAACACCGTCAGTGGTCCCTGCTTCTCAGGTGTCCACTGGCTGCAGTGAAGGCTGAATCCCCTGCCCCTCAGGGGATCCTTGGCTGAAGTATCGTCTGTTTCTCCCGCTCCTCAGGAGATAACTTCTCCAATTACTGTTGCACCAAACACAATACCACACCTGGTTGTCCTGTGTCTTGCTATACTAGTATTATTGGTGATTCTGCAGATCACCACATAATCAGGTATAGCATCTGTATTATTGGTGATACTGCAGATCACCAATAATCAGAAAAAATCTGTGTTGCTGACACCAATCGTTACACACTTCCCCCCTCACACACAATTGCTTAACCTTAACCAAGGCTTAAATCTCATTGACCACACCCCTCTCCGGCAACCGATGCCCAACCCTAATGAACCCTCCATCCAATGCCTAACCCTAAGCGACCCCCCCCCCCACCACCGTTGCTTATCCCTAATCAACCCCCCTCCCCCATGTCTAACCCTAACCAACGCTAATGCCTATTGCTAGGTACACGCAATGAGATTTTCTGGCAGATTTACTAGCAGACGGAATATTTCCAACATGTATGATCATTTTCTGATCGTTTTCTGATCGATTTCCTATCAGATCAGACATGTTGGAGATAATCAATCTGAAAGAAAATCTCATCGTGTGTACCCAGCATAACACTAACTGCCCCCCCCATCCCCCAGCCAACGTCGAAGCCTAACCTGGTTCCTGCTATTTGTAGCAGCAGTTTCTATATCTATTCTATCAGGTATCTCTGAGGATCAAACAACATGAACCAATGACATGGCGAACATCAATCATTTCTTGATCTCTATTCTACTGTTTAAATTCTCACTTTCCATGTATTGATTTACCCCCCCCCCCCCCCATTATCTTTGAGTAAAGTCCCTCTTTAAAGGGAAGGTCCAAGCAAAAAAAAAATGAGTTTCACTTACCTGGGGCTTCTACCAGCCCCATGTAGCCCTCCTGTGCCCTCGTAGTCACTCACTGCTGCTCCAGTCCCCCGCTGGCAGCTTTCTGACCTCGGAGGTCAGGGCCACATTGCATACATTTTTACGCATTCCAGCTAGTGCAGGAACAAAAATGTACGCGTTGCACCACTAACGCGTAAAAATGTATGTGTTAATGTTCCTGCACTAGCGGGAATGTGTAAAAATGTACGCAATTCGGCCCTGACCTCCGAGGTCAGAAAGCTGCCAGCGGGGGACTGGAGCAGCAGTGAGTGACTACGAGGGCACAGGATGGCTGCATGGGGCTGGTAGAAGCCCCAGGTAAGTGAAACTCATTTTTTTTTTTTGCTTGGACCTTCCCTTTAATCAAAGATTCGCCAGTGCACACACAAGCCAAATGGTGCCCACACATGGTACAATTTTTTTCATTTTAATTCGATTAGATAATTTTGTTTTACTAATCCGTTAGATCGTATATAAAGATTTTTCCAACATGTCCGATCGGATTTTTAGTGAAAAAACTGAATAATCGTTAGTTTTCCTTGATCGAAAAAAAATATTTTTTTTCTTTACTTACATTCGATTCAATTGTTTTAGTTGAATAAATGGGAAAATCGAACGTTTTTATTTTACGGTGTATGGGCACCATAAGAGCCTTATTACACTGAAAATGGCAGTCACGATTGCAAACACACTGGATCTCCATTATTCTATATTCCGTCGTGCTTTTTGTCGTTATTTTCATGCGATTGGTTTTCTTCACAGGGCAATTGCCTTTTGCATTTTCCCTAATGGTTTGCAGAAAACAAAAAACAAAACAAAAAAATAAATACAGGAAAGATACCGCATACGCTGCATTTGCAAAAAAAAATTGCATTAATGGAATAGTGGTATTGCAATTCCCATTATAATCACCAAATACGAAAATCGGATAGAAATGCAGACAGCGGGAAAGAGCCCTGATCATCGGCATTCACGGCTCTGTTTCAAAGCTGAAATCTTCTTAACCCGATCTTGACACGCACTCATCTATAGTATAAAAAGTTACTAAAAATACCGGCCCCCTGATAACTGTTATTAGCCGCTGTTTAGTGCAGCAATTTTCTTTAACAGGAAGCTGTTATCAGGAATGATAAAGCCTCATTTGACTGTAAAATTACAAGTACCGGCGCAGCAGCGTGGGACAGGTGTGAAGCGGTGGCAGCGGCGTGGCTGGCGGCTTGGCAGAGGTATCCTGCGCTCGCTGGGAAGCACTCCGCATTAATGAACGCAATGGCTCTAAAGAAGAGTTGCAGGGCGAGCAAATTCTTTACAGCTCCCCACTTACTCTGCTATAAAACTTGAAGAGACACTAAACACAAACCACAAATTGGATTATGTAAAAGACCCTTTAATGTCCTTCATGAATAAACGTGTAAAATAGGAAATATTAAGAACGACTTGTACTTTATGTAGGCTCTTTAGTGAAGTATCTCATGTATTAAAATGCACAGTAATATGTGGTAATTGGTACTCCTAGCACCTTAAAGGGTACCTGAAGTGACAAATGTATGGAGGCTGCCATATTGATTTCCTTTTAAAGAGACTCTAAAGTCTCACATTTTCCTCTTTTTATTTCAGATTCTCCTTTATCCCAAATCCCAGGGCAAAATCCTATGACTCTCAAAGTCACAGATTTTGCTGCCTGGGGAGGCAGAGCTTTGGGTTGTAGCTCTGCCTCCAGTTCATTCAATCACTGCTGATCGCCGCCTCTCCCCGCCCATCTCAGTCTTCTTTCAAAGAGAGGGGTGGGAAGGGGCGGCGATCTGTCGTGATTGAATGGACTGGAGGCAGAGCTACAGCGAAAAGCTCTGCCTCCTCCAGGAAATACCGGAAGGATTTGCAACGTGGATCTCGGGGGAGATAAAGACCTCCTACGGCTGCGGGGATGCGGCAATTCATATATGCTATTAGTGCTCAAGAGGAATCTGAAATAAAGAGAGATCATTTGGGAAACTTCACAGTCTCTTTAAACAATACCAGTTGCCTGCCAGCCCTGCTGGTCTATTTGGCTGCAGTAGTGTCTGCATAACACCAGGAACAGGCATGCAGCTAATCTTGTCATATCTGACAATAATGTCAGAAACACCTGATCTGCCTCATGCTTGTTCAGGGTCTATGGCTAAAAGTATTATAGTCAGAGGATCAGCAGGACAGCCAGGCAACTGATATTGCTTAAAAGGAAATAAATATGGCAGCCTCCATATCCTTCGCACTACAGTTGTCCTGTAAACAATGCCAGTTGCCTGGCCGTCATGCTGAGCTAGTACGCAGGCGCAGTACTATTCCCCGCCGGAGAGAGATTGAGGGAGCGCACTGCACTTGCACAGACTGGCCGCGGCTGGCTGAAGTTACGGCCCCCGATGCAGAAGACAGAGAAGGCTGAGGACGGCGGCGTGGAAGCGATCCGTGTGGATGGGGCTGGAGGAAGCCCCGGGTATGTATAAAACTTTTGATATTGTTTCTATCTGGTTTTCTTTAAAGCTAGCCCAAGCCAAAGCTCGGATTCAAAACAATCCTTTACCCTGAAACAGAGGGAAGCCTCAGGATCCTATTGAGGCTTCGCTCGCTTGCTTCAATCCCCTGCAGAGCTCTGCCTCCCCTCGACATCGAGGGCCTTGCAGCTCCACTTCCTGGCTCATGGCCCGCCCATGCATGCGCAGTAGCACCGTGCCCTTTAGCTCCAGCTTACTGCGCATGCGGGTCGCGGTCTCACACGTCTAATGTGCGTCCATGAATCAGGAAGTGGAGCTGCATGGCCCTGATATGATTAGTGACGATGTATTGTCGCTAATCTTTTAAAGAGAATCTGTATTGTTAAAATCGCACAAAAGTAAACATACCAGTGCGTTAGGGGACATCTCCTATTCCCCTCTGTCACAATTTCGCCGCTCCCCGCCGCATTAAAAGTGGTTAAAAACAGTTTTAAAAAGTTTGTTTATAAACAAACAAAATGGCCACCAAAACAGGAAGTAGGTTGATGTACAGTATGTCCACACATAGAAAATACATCCATACACAAGCAGGCTGTATACAGCATTCCTTTTGAATCTCAAGAGATCATTTGTGTGTTTCTTTCCCCCCTGAGGGGGGAGTGTATAGCAGAACCACAACACTGAAGAACTTGGCAGCCTTCCAGACACAGGCTGACAAGTCTGACAAGGGAAAGATACATTGATTTATTACAGAGACTGTGATAGTACAAAGTGCTGCAGTAAGCAGGAACACATTAGAATAGCTTTTGGAACTTGTAGGATGATAAAAAACAGGATGCAATTTTTGTTACGGAGTCTCTTTAAAGGGAACCTAAACTGAGAGGGATATGGATTCTTCCTTTTAAACAATACCAGTTGCCTGGCAGTCCTGATGATCTCTGTCTGCAGTAGTGGCTGAATAACACACCTGAAACAAGCATGCAGCTAATCCAGTCTGACTTTAATCAGAGCATCTGATCTGCATACTTGTTCAGGGGCTGTGGCTAAAAGTATTAGAGACACAGGATCAGCAGCAGAGTCAGGCAACTGGTATTATTTTAAAAGGAAAAATCCATATCCTTCTCAGTTTAGGTTCCCTTTAAGCAATCAGGTACCTTAGAATAGAGAGGGAAGTCTCCATATGATCCTGAGGTTTTCCTTACCTTGGGGTAGGTATCCAATTTTACACTTTAAGGGCTCAGACACACTATAAGCACTTTTTTGAGCACTTGCGATTGATTAGCGCTTTCTGAGCGCTTTTTAAAAATCTCTCCCATTCATTTTCATTGAAAACATGGCATTAAAATTGCGGTAAAAATCACGTAAAAACCGCCACGATTGTGTAAGTTTTACGGGTACGTGATCGCTGCGTTTTTAACGCGATTTATAACCGCAATTTTAATGAAAGTGAATGGGGTCGATTTTTAAAAAGCACTAATCAATTGCAAACACTCAAAAAAGAGCTTATAGGAGAACTGTAGTGAGAGGTATATGGAGGCTGCCATATTTATTTCCTTTTAAGCAATACCAGTTGCCTGGCTATTCAGCTAATCCTCTGCCTCTAATACTTTCAGCCATAGGCCCTGAACAAGCATGCAGCAGATCAGGTGTTTCTGACAAATTTAGACATATATGACAAGATTAGCTGCATGCTGGTTTCTGGTGTGATTCAGACACATCTTTAGGCAAATAGACCATCAGGGCTGCCAGGCAACTGGTATTGCTTAAAAGGAAATAAATATGGCAGCCTCCATATACCTCTCACTACAGTTCTCCTTTAAAGTGTGTCTGAGCCCTAAATCCCAGTGAAAAGAAACATTTTCGGCTGAAACCAGCAGAGACCCTCCTTATATTAGTTCTGTAAAGACAATATTCACCCGCAGCTTAGTAAGTGTGAAACCAAGGAATGCTCCACAGCCTTTCAATTATTAATGTTTATGAAGGAAAATTATATGCAATTATATTTTTTTAGTAAGAAGCTATGTTTTATTGAAAAGAGCTATCTTAACTTAATTGAGTGATTATGATGGGAAATAAACTTTAATTACTTTAATTAGCAATGCGGAAAGTTTTGAGTACAGCTGTAGTTTTTGCAGTAGATATATTGAATGTAGACGGCTGGCTCCTGTAGTCCCTTTACCAGTTGATCTAATTTTATTTGGTATGTCAGGTCTCTGGTCACTGTTTAAACTCCTCCCCTTTTGCATCTTCATCAACATGAAGTACTCAAGGAGGAATTGGGAGGAAGCACTGGGCAGTTTTTTTTTTTTTTTCTTTGAAGCAGAAGTGACCCTGCCCACCTCCTCCCTGTTCTGTCGAGGGTTTAATTCTACCTGGCTATCAGCATCAGTGCTGCACAGTCTTATCTTTTACCCACTATATGGCCCATATGCAATTCTTTTTTACTTCTGAATTTTTCCTAGGTGTTTTTTTTTCACAACTTGTCAATAAAATGCCCTTTAAAGCATCAACCAGCAAGAAAATACTCAAATAATTCTGATAGTACTTTTTCACCTACGTTTTAATGCCTTGAGAAAAAAAGTGATTTGAAGGAGGGCAATGTCTCTGAAATTGTATATAACAGTCAGCAGGTAGTAACTGAGCAAGGATCTGATGAGACTGCCGAGCTGCAGTGCTGGTCACAAATATCTCAGCAGCAGAGGGAAAACTGGGTGGGGTTAAGTGAAAGCTTTTGGTTGGGAATTGAAAGCTGTTTTCTAGTTGGGGAATGCCCACCGCCTGGCAACTTCTGTTTTCTGAATTTATCCCTGGGTCACGTGACATAAGTTTTCCACAGGGAATTTCTTTGGAACGTCTCCATAAAATGTAAAGTGATGGCAGAGTCCCCTGTTCTCCATTACCAGAAATGAAAAAATCTGGAAAGGTGGACAAAGGTGTTATCATCTTCCAAGAGGCCAATATGATTCCTTTCTGCCTAGAATGAGAGGATTATGTGTACACAAAATAGTCTGGGTATTTGGTCCTTTACCTTGAACTGAAGAAGTCATACATAATAGGGATGGAATGTCTTATATATCCTTACAAGGTACTCAGGGGAATAAGAACCTTCAAAGGTATATTGCCAGATTAACAATTAAATGCTGGTTTAAAACTGGCTAATATGATGCACTCTTTCTCCTCAGCAATACCATGTGATCTGGCTTACCAGATATGTCCAAGATTCAAATGTTTTGTCAAATCCTCTGGCCATTAGTTTTGTGCATATAATGGGTCTAACATGATCAGACAAGACAGGGCAGCGAGAAAGTGTTACAGACCCTGCTAATGCATTATTGCTGTCTGTGTCACTGCTGTGGTCAAATAACGTCCTTTCTCACACCTGTGGGAAGAAAACAAAGCAAGTAAAAATCTCCTCAGTGCATTTCCAGACAGCAGTAAAATCCTGACAGATGTTCTTAAAATGTTATTGAATTTTTTTTTTTTTTTTAAATAAAATTATGAATTTGCTCGTTCTTTTTAGAAGTGACATGAGCTACATACCTTTACTTTGTTTCTGTGAATCCCCTATCCTTAAAGATCTCCACCTCCTGGCTCTATGCTGACAGCAAATTTTACAAGCACAAACTGTGGAAATCTGAGGCTGCATTTCCACTTGTGTGGTGCGGAATCGCTGGGAAATCACAGCAGACGAAATCGCATGCGGGTGCGATTTTGCATGCGTTTTTCCCCGCGATTTCGCATGCGATTTCGCATAGGGTAGTAGGTGGGCGATTTTAACCATGTCACTGCCTGTGTAAATTAACATTACCTCCTATGCGAAATTGCATGCGAAATCGCGGGGAAAACGCATGCCAAAACCGCATGCAATTTCCCTATTAGATACATTGTATGCGATTCGCTTAGCGGTGTGCGAGGAGCGAATTCTGACGGCTCTGCCGTGCAGATTTCCCCGCACACAAAAACGCTCTGCACAACGCACAAGTGGAAACAGGCCCATCCACTTGTATTGGCTGTGCGAATCCGCATGCGGACAACGCATGCGGATTCGCTATAGTGGAAATGAGCCCTGAAGCATGAGACTTCACAGAGGAAAAACTAAAAGGTGTTTGTATGTTCTCCTCTGAAACAAGAGTAGCTGCATACCATTAATTTGTCCCTGTGGAGTCTCATTCCTCAGATATTCCTGCCTGTCGTCTGGGAATGCGACATCACAGAGATTAATTAAGGGCATGTAGCTAAACCCTAAACCTGCTGTCCAAAAATACAATACCAGTGAAGTGAAATGTGATCAATGTACTGTACTGTAATTGAACTAATAATAATAATAACATAGAGGTGAAAATGTAATATTTATAGGCTTTGAATTGTTATTCATGTTTTTAACTTACATGTATATTTATTCCTGCTCCATACTTGCCTGGCCCTCTGTTCTTATGAATAAATTAGCTTCTTCTCCCACAATTTCCCCTCCTGATCCGCTGACCTCCTTACCGCCCACATCTCTGACTGAATCCACCCCTTCCCCCGCAGCTGTTCCCAGCTCCAGTGTCCTCCCCTCCGCTCCCCGCGATGTGGTCCCTGTCTTGGTCTCTAGCCGATTCGTCCGTCTCAGCTGGCGACCCCCGGTGGACACAAGAGGGAACATACAAGCCTACACCGTCTACTACTCCAAGGACGGAGCGCACAGGTAAGAGCTGATGTTTCTATATTCACCACTAGAGGTAGCTCTAGCCTAAACGCAGAATGAACTCCAGACTAACAGCTTTGACCCCGATTCAATAGACTGAGTTCTCACTTGAGTTCTCAGGAGATAGCGATGGGTGATATCTAGGAGAAGTCATGGAGAAGCATGTGATCAGTTTGGTATCAGGTGATAGATATTTAAGTCTCTGATTTACTAGTCATGATTGTAAAATGTACTCTAGCTTATGTTACTTACTTATTAAAGTGTTCTGAAAGTCCGCATTTGTACTTTGCTCTAAAAGATGCTTCAACGCTTTAAAGCTACTATCCCAGAATTTCCTTTTAGCAGAACATCACTGAAATGGTTAAACAAATCACTTTGTCCTGCTATTCAGCTTCAAATCCGTATCCAAACTGGAGATAACGGTATGTTTGTTTGCATTCCAATGTTGATACATGTGTGTAAACACAGTGTAACAAGTGAAAATGAGCTCTCTGTGAAGCTCTCTGTGCTTCAAGCACACAAACAGCTCAAAAAAGCTAATTAGAAGATGTTAATATAGAATAAAAAGCAGTTTGAATAAAACGCAATGGCAGGTTTCAGGGCTAGACAAACTACACTTTGGAAACTTGTCATTTATAAACAGACAATATTACTTACGTACTAGGAAAACACATTTTTATTGAATGTTATGTCGGAGTTTCAGACCACTTCAACGACCGACCTCTTGCTCTGTAAAGGGTAGGTTTATTTACAAATAAATAAGTATACAAATTATGGCATATAACATATTAAGTGCTAGCCAAGAGAAAGGGGAGAATGGGGACATTTTGTTTACTCTAACCTCTCAACACATACAAACATGAGCCTGCTGAGTCCAGGAATCATCCTTGACGGACAGCCAACTTCTTTGAAGACAATGCACACCCATGTGATGTCACATGCACCACTACATTGTTCCTATGCCCCCCCCCCCCCGCATAAGCATCTGTACTGGCTGGCCCAGTGATGTCACCCAAGGCGATTGGGTTCCAAACCCTGACTGCCAACACACATCAAAGGTGTGTATTCAACTTAAAGGGAAGGTTCAGGGACTGTTTAAAAAAAATAAAAATACGCATCCACTTACCTGGGGCTTCCTCCAGCCCGTGGCAGGCAGGAGGTGCCCTCGGCGCCGCTCCGCAGGCTGCCGGTGGTCTCCGGTGGCCGACCCGACCTGGCCAGGCCGGCGGCCAGGTCGGGCTCCTTCCGCGTTCCAAAATGCGCTTCACGGCGGCGCGCTGACGTCATCGGACATCCTCCGGGCTTTACTGCGCAGCCTGCCACGGGCTGGAGGAAGCCCCAGGTAAGTGGATGCAGATTTTTATTTTTTTTAAACAGTCCCTGAACCTTCCCTTTAATACTTTTAGCCATAGACCCTCCAGCATGCAGATTAGTGCTGGTCATGTCTAGGAGAACTCATGGAGAAGCATGTGATTTGTTTGATCAGCTGATAGATTTACAAAGAGGATTTGCTTTGATCACATCCTGCTTTTAGCACATGATCAGGACTAGCAAATCAGAGACTTGCATATCTACCACCTGACCAAACTGATCACATGCTTCTCTATGACTTCTCTTAGACATGGCCATCACTAAAGGTGATCACACACTATACAATAAAATGATCCGATTTTATATCAATTTGATAAAAATGATTGGATTTCCTGGAAAATCTAAAGCTTTTTTTTTGTTGTTGTTTATTTAAGCAAGAAATCCGATTGGATTTCCTGTTTCATTCGATAAAAGTTGATGGGGAGTGGTGGATTTTTCTGATCAATTGAATTGTGTGTGGTAGATTGTCAATGTATTAATATATACAACCAAGCAATTTTCTCAGAGTTTTCAATCAATCATTTGTTTCATAATTGGGGAAAAATTTAACACGTGTGGTACATTGGTCAGATTTTTGAAATGTTAGTCAGTCAGAAAAATTGATTGCAATTCTTGAATTGGAAAGATATTCAAAAAATTGTATGGTGTGTGGCCAACTTTATCTGTCCAATTCAAGAATTACAATCAATTTTTCTAACTGATTGTAACATTTCAAAAATCTGACCAGTGTACCACACACCTATGTTACATTTTTCCCCAATTATGATAAAAATGATTCGGAACTGAGAAAATTGCTAAGGTGTGTATATTAATACATTGACAATCTACCAAACACCATTCAATTTTTTATAAAAATTGATCAGAAAAATCCACCATTTCCGATCAACTTTTATCGAATAAAAATGGAAAATGCGATCGGATTTCTTGCTCAAATTATTGTATGGTGTGTGGCCACCTTAATGCAGATCACATGTTCCTGACAAAAATCTGACAAGATTAGCCACATGCTTGTTTCAGGTGTTTGATTCAGACACTACTGCAGCCAAATAGATCAGCAGGACTGCCAGGCAACTGGTATTATTTCAAAGGAAATAAATATGGCAGCCTCAATATACCTCTAAAACAACAAATTGGAGTGACTCTTCTGCTTGCGCAGAAACGTTAGTATTCTATAGATTAAGTTAAATTGATTAAAAAAAGTATTTTGGCTAAAATATATATTCATCAATGTATTCAGGATTTTTTAATAGGTTTGAAGAGACAGAAATGTAGAATTTTATACTCTTTAAATATTCCTTTGGATTTGGAACGTCATGATGAGAAATATCTTGTGTTAAATTATTCAGTCATAAAATAATAAATAAATAAACAAATAAAACCCCACGCAGCTTCCTTTGTGGCTGAAACAGAGCGTTTGTTTGTTTCTAGAATGAATTTAAAGAAGTGTGTTCTGAACCCCAGGCAGCAGTGCTGCCCAGAGCAATTGCTAATCTTAGAAAACGCTAATTAGTTTTTTTCTTCCTCTTTTTTTTTTTTTTATTATGGCCTTTTAGCAATTAGTTTAACTTGTCAGATATTTGCAGCCGCAACACGTTAAATGAGTCAGCAAGTCCCTAGCAGAAGCAATATCGCTTCCATAAAGTGTGCGACAGAGAGGGATCTTAAATAAAATGACTTTAGCTTCTAACGTAGCATTAGGGATATTTACAGTAGTGAGGAGTGAGTTGCAGAAAGAAAGGAGGAGAAGGCAGAGTCATATTTTTTATCTTTTTAACCTCTTGAGGACTGCAGTGCTTAAAGACCAGGCCTTTTATTGTTAAAATGGCCACTGTAGCTTTAAGGCCAAGCTGTAGGGCCGCACAACACAGCACACGAGTGATCCCCCCCTTTTCCCCCACCAACAGATCTCTCGGTTGTTGGGGTCTGATCGCCCCCCCCCCCCCCTTGTTTATTTATTTTTCTAAATAAATATTTATGTTATTGTTTTTCTAAAAAAATTTTTTTTACTATTTTCAAATTTTTTTTAAATCTTTGATCCCTCCCACCCCCCAGCCAGCCAATAATGGCGATCGGCTATCATAGGCTTCTGCCTATGACAGCCGATCGCTCTCTTGTGCCCCAGGGGGACAGCCGTGTCACACGGCTGTCCCCAGTACAGCGCTGCTGCTGATCGCAGCGCTGTACATGTAAATACACGGCGGTTTCGCCGTGTAACAGTCTCAGCTCCGCCCACCAGACAGGAGATGCGCGCGCAGCCTGCGCGTGATCTCCTGCAAACTGCTGCCCCAGGACTTTACGCCAATCGGCGTTAGCTGGTCCTGGGGCTGCCGCCGCGGCCGGGAGGAGGTTAAAGTGGACCTGAACTCTTGCACAGGACTGGAGAAATGCATAGAGAAATGCACCCTGTACGTATTTAGAGAGGTTAGCCTGTCTAATTCCCCCTCATTTGTGTCTAACCACAAGTTGTCAGAGGCGTATCTAGAGGGGTACAGGCATAGCTCATGCCATGGGCGCCACAGCATTATGGGTGCCAAGCCTGCTCCTGTGCTGTGCCCCCAGGCCTGCCACTGTGCCTCCCTGTCTCTCAGACCTCAGATCAGATTAATTTTGTTATCTGGGGAACATGGCTACTTATGCATGTAGGGAACACTTGGCTTTGTGTTAGAAAAGAGAACAGAGAGGAAATAATTAGAGATATTTCCAAAACAGTAACTTCAGCAATATCCCAAGTATAAAACACAGGCAACCATAACACATGTACATGAGAAAGTATGTTTTTTTACAGGGGAAGGGGGCTCTGGCCTGGGGTAGGGGCGCAATTCTTGTGTTTGCCATAAGCTCTGTATTACCCAGATATGCCCCTGCAAGTTGTAATCTGATCTCTCCCCTGTGTCACATGACTGCCTATGGCAGAGATGGCAGATAAGGCCATTGAAAGCACAGGAGGTTAACAATATGTCTGCTTCCATGAATCAGGAAATAGAAACGGTACAGATTTATTTTAGAATTTTTATCAGGTATAACAAATACATGTTTTTTGTTTAAAAGTTAGGCTGTTACTTATCTTTCAGAGCAGAGAGGATGTTCTGAGTTCAGTTCCGCTTTAAGATAGAACTACTGTATACTGTTGTATTGAACGTACCGGAATAGCATTAGCCCCACCATAACTGCTGCGAGTGTTGACAGTATTTTTCGCTCCATAAGACGTCTTGGCGCTCGCCGTTTAACACGGTCTATTCAGATCAATAGACAGCCATCCGTAAGATTGCTAACCGACGTTTGCACAAACACCGCATCTTGATTTTCACTGTCATCTGCCTGGCACTTAGCCAATCCTTACCATCACGCTTCCGTGTCCCCCTGCGGGGATGAAAAACGCTGCACGCCGTGAAGCACCACCGAAAGCCGATTAATGCTTTTCTGCAAAACTTGAAGAAAAGCATTTGAAATGAGATGCCAGGCTGGTTCCGACGTCCATCAGAACCAGCCTTTTATTTTAGGCCCTGTGGGTGCGGCTGCTTCTGCATGCATCATCCTGCTGTTAAATGGCAAGGCACAGTCTTAATCTCTTTATAAAGATTGCAGCCTGTTGCACATGCACTCTGTAGTGCAGGACAAGGCCAGTACTTAAAGTGAACAGGAGGTGAGAGTAATATGGAGGCTGCCATATTTATTTACTTTTAAGCAATAACAGTTGTCTGGCTGTCTTGCTGATCCTTTGCTTCAAATACTTTTAGCCATAGACCCTGAACAAGCATGCAGCAAATCAGGGGTTTCTGACATAATTGTCATAAAGGTCAAAATTAGCTTAAAGCGGATCCGAGATGAAAAACTAAATATAACAAGTGACTTGTCTATATATCTTATCTAAAGTTTAGATAATTTACACAGCAAATCTATCTTCAAACAGCTTCAACAGAATATTAATATTTTTTCCTGTGATACAATGAGGGCAGCCATGTTTTCTGCTTGTCACTATTACACAATTACACACACAGGCAAGCTTATCTGTATCTAGGCATGCTAATCTGCATATTCTGTGAAAACTCCACTCTTATCTCCTCCATTACACAGGCAACTGATCTGTATCTGCACTGCAGCTCTCAGATTGTGAAAACTCTGCCTCTGAAATCTATAGCTAGTAACACCTTTTTCACCTGCCCAGACTGAAATCCCACAATCCCTTGCAAGCGCCAAGGCACTCTGGAGAAGCTGTGGGTGTGGCTTGTTTAGTTTATAGGAAATTAGGGTATTAAAACAAAACAAAACAAGTATTTGGCTTGAGGAATGCCCTATAAACAATATGTAAGGAACACAATTATGCAAGAAGTAAAAGTTCATCTCGGATCCACTTTAATGCTTGTTTCTTGTGTGATTCAGCCACTACTGCACCCAAAACCAGTTTCCTGGCAACCCTGCTGAGCTCAGCAGGGTTGCCAGGTGAGATCAGCAGGGTTGCCAGGTAACTGGTATTGTTTAAAAGGAAATAAACATGGCAGCCCCAATATCACTCTCACCTCAGGTTCACTTTAAAGGCTAGGTTTACAGTGAGAGTTGTGTTCCTGTAACGGGAACACAACGCAATGGAATATTGGCACTGTACGTTATCAGAGTGCTGTGTTGCATACAGTGAAGCATACAGTCACTGACAAGTATGCTTCACTGTACTGATAACATTGGCATTCTGCGGTAAACGCCCTGCATTCACTCTGCCAGAACGCACTGCAACAGCCGCACTGTGAATGTCACATTGCTTTTGTATTACAATGTGGCTGTTACGATGCACCGCAATAGCCCACTGTGAACCTAGCCTTAAAGTGACTTTTTGACACCAAGCTTGTACACAAATAAAAACAACCTTGTCAGCTTAGTGGTGGTTATAGCTAAATACAGTGGTGCTCAGCAGAGCTCGAATATTCGAGTAGCTCGAATATTCAAGCTCTTTTTCAGCTATTCGAGCTCGAATACCAAGCTCGAATAGCGTCATAGCCCAGATTGATGTCCTTAGAGCCAATCAGAGGGCTCCCAGGCCCTCTGACGGCAGCCAATCACAGAGGGGGACCCTGGCCAGCCCCTACCCTATAAATAGCGGCCGCCATGTTCCGTTTTTCCGTCCTTGCCTGACTTTGTACAGAGAGAGATCTGCTCCTTTGTGCTTTGGCTTAGCAAGAGCTTTATTGTGGTCAATCACCTAGCGTTTTTGCTCACATACACCTCCTATATACACCTATATTGTTGTTAGTTAGATAGACATTGTATTTTAGTTAGTAGCTTGTGTGTTACATAGAGACAGCCAGCTGCTGCAGTCAAGCTTACACAGCTTTAGGCCTCAGGGCCTTGCCTGTGTGGGCACAGCTGTCCTCCTGTCCTCTGTTAGTTTATTTCTCATCTATACCAGTGTTTCTGCTGTCCTTTACTACTGAGTGATTGTATTTTGTAGTATACTGTAACTTTACTAGGACACTCATTGTCACTGTTTGTTCGTTCATAGCTCCTGCGTGTGTGCGTGCACTGTCTGTACAGTACACACACTCTATTTCCTTCTGATTACTACTGATTATTGTAATTTCTAGTTGTACTTACTGTTACTACTTACTGTACTAGGGACACTCAGTCACTGTTCATAGGCTAGCTCCTGCATGTGTGTGTGCGTGCACTGTCTGTAGTGTACTACACACACTCTATTTCCTTCTACTGAATCTGATTACTACTGATTATTGTATTTTCTAGTTAGTGTACTAGGGGACACACTCACTGTTCACTGTTCACACTTACTGATTACTGAATTATTGTATTTTGTATTAGTACTGTACTAGTAATCACTTAGCGATCTAATCACTTAGTGATTAGTGTCACCTCACCCACCAACCCACTCCATTAAAGTACCCCACTTTTTCACCCGCCCTTTTAAAAAACTTTTTTGTTTACGCCTAAAACATCAAAGATGTCTGGAAGTGGCAGCCAGCGCGGTTTGGGCAAGGGGAAGGGCAGCAAGGGAATCAGGAGTAGAGGGAGCAGCATTGTGGCAAGCCGCGGCCGTGCCACCATGCTCAGTTCCGCAGCAGCAGCTGCGTCAGTGGCTAACATTCCGCCTCTAGCCACTGGCCTTGGGCGCCACCCAGCAGGAGCATCTGCAACTCACGCTGCAGAGACACAGCAGCAGCAGCAGCGTGTAGTACCTGCTCCTATTTTCCTCCAGCCGGGTCGGAAACGTCCGATTGAGGAAAAGGATGCAGCCACTGTGGTGCAACTGATGACGGAGGATGAGCAGCCCGCCATCAGCTCTGCATCCGAGGCCTCCACCCTTACCACCACCACCACCCCTGTTCGCAGCAGCCGCCCAGCAGGGCCTGGGGAGGAGGCCAGTTCACCGTCACAAGTTGGCGACCTGTCACTCAGCAGTATTTTTACCCCAGGCACCATCAGGGTATTGTCTGCTGTTGTTGGCGATTTGGAGGAGGAGATGCTGATGGGCACTTTGGGGGATGAGGGATTGGACAGCAAGACTGTGGCGACAGTCAAGCAGCCCATCCATGCATCAGGAGAGGAGTTTGGGGGGTCATCATCCCAGCAGGACATGTTTCAGGAGGGGGAGGATGATGATGATGATGATGACGTGGTGACAGACAAAGACTGGGTGCCGCCACCACCAGCACCTGGGGATGTCATCATCAGCAGCTCCGAGGAGGAGGAGGAGGATGCGCTTGTGGGCCTTGCAAGGAGGCGCATCATTGCAAGCATTGGCAGCAGTAGGCAGGTCCCACAGCCTGCTGGTGTCTCAGGCTCAGCAGCAGCAGCAGCAGCAGCATCTGCCAGTACCACCACCAGCCGCACCCAAGCCCCCACCCCCAACCACCACAGGGAGACAGGCAGCAGCGGCTCCAGGCCGTAGGGGGTTGTTCTTGTCACCAATCTGGCGATTTTTTACAATGCCCACAGTGTACAGCAAGTACGCCACTTGCAACCACTGTCAGCGGAAGTTGAGCCGAGGTGCAGACCCCTTAAAGTTCAGCACCAGCTCGCTCATCAACCACCTTGCTGCTAAACATTTCCACCAGCATGAGGAGTTCCAGAGGCTGAAGGCATCTGGTGCTGGCAGTGGCACCACACCGATCACTGCACAGCCTTCAGCAGCAGCAGCAGCAACAGCAGCCACCCGCCCTCCTGCTCCTCAGCAGCACCAGCAGGAGTGCGGAAACGCACTGCTCCTCCCCCCTCTGCAACTCCTGCCGCCGACACTGAGGCCTGTTCTGGCAGCCAGTCCTCAGTGGCCTCTTCTGCTGTGTCCGCTGATTCCCGTACTAGCAAAAGGCCACGCCAGAGCCTTTTGAGCGAGTCCTTCCAGGGGGTGGTTAGGGCTCTGCCTCCCAGCAGCCGTCGCGTGCGGCAGCTGAACGGCTTGCTGGCACGGGCCATGTGCTCCCAACTCCTGCCGTACACGCTCGTGCAGGAGGGGAGCGACATGCGTGCGCTGCTTGCTTGTGCAGCCCCAGACTGGCAGCTCCCCAGCAGAAACTTCTTTGCCCGCAAGGCCATTTCTGCACTGCACCGCTTTGTGATGGCCAATGTGGAGCGAGGGCTGGAGCACGCGGTTGGTGAAAGGGTCCACGTCACCATGGACTCCTGGAGCAGCCGCTTCAGGACAGGCCGCTACCTGTCCTTCACTGTCCACTGGGTCAGCTTGGTGGAAGAGGGTGAGGATGGGAGAGCAGCAGCGGGCACAGCAGCAGCAGCAACACAGTGGGTAGTGCCACCCCGCAGGGTCAGGGGAACTGCAGCAGGTTCCTCCGATCCTCTGCCATCCTCCGGCACACCTGGCCAAACCCCCCGCCTCAGCAGCAGCGTGAAGGCCCGCCACTGCCAAGTGCTGCTGCAGTTGGTCAGCCTTGGGAAGACCAAACTGACGGCAACCCATGTGTTGGCCAAACTCCAGGAGCAGGAGAGGATTTGGCTGACCCCCAGAGGCCTCAGAGTCGAAAAGGTGGTGGCCGACAATGGGGCCAATCTGGTTGCCGCAATTGACAGGGGAAACCTGACCCACATTCCCTGTGTTGCCCACGTGCTGAACCTGGTGGTGCAGAAGTTCTTGCGCACCTACCAGGGGATGGGCAAACTGCTGGAAACGGCAAGGAACGTTGTGCGTCACTTCCGGCGCTCGGCTGCAGCCTGTGCGAGCCTGGAAGACGTGCAAAAGGAGCTGGAGCTGCCACGCCATCGGCTGATCCTTGACGTTCCAACTCGCTGGAACTCCACCCTGGCGATGTTGGAGCGTCTGGTTGAACAGAAGCACGCTGTCAACCAGTACCTTGCCCTGGCCACTGTTTCCGCCGCTCAGAAAAGGGACAAGACCAGCAACATCCCGTCCATCGTCCCCGATGACGACTGGAGGCACATGCAGCAGGTGTGCTTAGTGCTGGCTCCCTTTCTGCAGGCCACTAACATGGTGAGCAGGGACCATGCTATGGTCTGCGAGTGGGTGCCCCTGGTTTGTCTGCTGAACAGGGCCCTCGAAGCTTTGCTGGAACAGGGAGCGGCAGCCTTGGACCAGCAGGAGCGGCAAGCAGCTGCACAGTCCACCTCTGAGGGGGAGGAGAAGGAGGACTTGGTGGAGGTCCCTGACCTTGCTGCTGATGAGGGGGATCAGCACAGCACAGCTGAGTTGGTGCGGGGGTGGAGAGAGGATGAGGCTGAGGAGGCAGAGGAGGAGGATGAGGACAGCACTGCCGTCGATGTGCCAGCACACGTTGCCCACCTCTTCCCAATGGCAGCGCACATGCTGACGTGCCTGCGCAAGGACCCCAGGGTGATCCAGATGAAGCAGAGGGAGGACATCTGGATCAGCATGATGTTGGACCCACGCCTCAACGGGAAGTTGAGCCAGTTCCTGCCGCCTGCAGGAGGAGACCCAGCGCAACAAATAAGGAGCTTGCAGCAGGCCCTTGTTGAGCGCTTGGAGGAAGCCTTCCCCCAGCCTTCCACCCCCACTGTCCAGCCAGCACAGAGGCAGCAGCAGGTGCCTGCATCCAGCAGCAAGCGCCCCACAGACCTGCTGTCTCTCAGCAACGAGCTCTACAGGACTGTAGAGGCTCCGGCAGCAGTGACTAGAGAGGAAGTGCATGCAGCAGCATCCTTTTCCGGTCACAGCCAGCCCCTGACCCGCATGGTGGCTGACTACATGGGGTCCTACAGCGGGCTTGACAGCGATGCCCCTGTTGATCCCATGGAGTATTGGGTCAAGCGCCTGGAGATCTGGAGCGAGCTGGCGCAGTACGCGCTGGAAGTGCTGTCCTGCCCCCCTTCCAGCGTGCTGTCCGAGCGCTGCTTCAGTGCAGCTGGTGGCGTGGTCACCGAGAAACGCTCACGTCTGTCTCACAAGTCTGTGGACAGACTGACATTTCTCAAGATGAACCAGGCGTGGGTGGAAGGCGAGTTCCTGGCCCCTGTTGTCGGCGAGAGGGGGACATGAACTGGCTGCCGGAAGAACCATCGTTAATGTGCCTTACCACCCTTTACCACCTCCTGGCTCCTGCTCACTAAGCCAGCCTGGTTCACTTTGACTATTACGTCGCCTGCAGCCACACATTTTACATCTACAGTGGGCTGCTGTGTACTGCCCTTCTGCTGTCTGTCTGTCTGTGTTTCCCACTGCCAGGGTACACAGATTTACCTTCTGCTGCCGCTCTGCAACCAGCTATTACGTCCAACAATAGCTGCCCCTGCTGCCTGTATTTACCTTTAAAAAAAAAAAAAAAAAAAGGTTTAATTTTTCTGAGGTGCCCGGGTTGAAAACTGTGTTGTCCCAGTTGTGTATTGGACACGATGTGGGCTGCACGACCGCTGTCTGGGACCTCCTGTTGTGTTTATTTACAGCCCTGGTATCAACGCTAGGTACCAGGGCTATTATGTCACGCTGCCTACCTACCTGCTGCCACACTCACACTACTCCTCCATTCCTCCTGCTGCTGCTGCTGTCTGTCTGTGTTTCCCACTGCCAAGGGTACACAGATTTTACCTTCTGCTGCCACTCTGCCACCAGCTATTACGTCAAACAATAGCTATATCTGTGTAATTTGCTGTGAAAACAAAACAAAAAAAAATCATTAAAAAAAAAAAAAAAAGGTTTAATTTTTCTGAGGTGCCCGGGTTGAAAACTGTGTTGTCCCAGTTGTGTATTGGACACGATGTGGGCTGCACGACCGCTGTCTGGGACCTCCTGTTGTGTTTATTTACTGCCCTGGTATCACCGCTAGGTACCACGGCTATTATGTCACGCTGCCTGCCTCATTGACTGCCTGCTGCCACACACTCATCCTCCTCCTCCTGCTGCTGAATTTACCTCCTGCTGTCTGTGTGTTTCCACTGCCAGGAAGCACATACAATGGCGCTTCCACCATGCGCCACCAGCTATTTGTTACGCTCAAAAATAGCTGCATTTCTTTAAAAAAACAAAAAAAATATATATACTTTTTATTAATACTTTGTGATATTATTTTTAGAGGTGTCCGGGTTGAAAACTGTGTTGTCCCAGTTGTGTATTGGACATGATGTGGGCTTCACGACCGCTGTCTGGAACCTCATGCTGTGTATTTACGGCCTGGTACCACCGCTAGGTACCACACAGCCTATTATGTCTAGCTGCCTGCCTCATTGACTGCCTGCTGCCACACAATCATCCTCCTCCTCCTGCTGCTGCTGCTGAATTTACCTCCTGCGGTCTGTGTGTTTCCACTGCCAGGGAGCACATACAATGGCGCTTCCAACATGCGTGCGCCACCAGCTATTTATTACGCTCAAAAATAGCTGCATTTCTTTAAAAAAAAAATATAAAAGAGAAATAAGTGAAGAAGAAGAAGACGATATAGAAGAAGAAGAAGATATAGAAAAAGAAGAAGAAGAAGGAGAAGAAGAAGAAGATATAGAAAAAGAAGAAGACGAAATAGAAAAATAATAATAAGAAGAGGATATAGAAAAAGAAGATATAGAAAAAGAAGATGAAGAAGAAGAAGGAGGAGGAGGAGGAGGAGGAGGAGGAGGATACACTACTGAACAGAATTTTGGAAACAACTTCTCTTCTCTTTCCACCTTTTTTTTTTTTAAAGGAACATCCCCACATAATTACTTGCTGTTGTTACTTGGAAAAAAAGATGTTTCTTGCATCATTCACCCTCAAAACAAGTGTTGGAAGCTATTTAAGGCCAATTCGAATAGTCAGCTCGAATAATGAGCTCGAATACCGACTCGAATAGTGAGCTCGAAGTCAGAGGTCGAATCGAATAGTAAAAAATATTTGACTCGAATATTCGACCGAATTCGAATAATTTACTATTCGAATTGGACCAAACTCGAATATTAAAAAGGGGTATCCGAGCATCACTGGCTAAATACGCATGTGTGCGCCAAAATGGGCATTTAACCAGAGTTATTTTGTGTACGTGAACTCGAGGCAGGGCTGCTGCAACTAGGCTAAATTTAGGGCCTGGAACCCATTAGAAAGCGCAAAACGCTATCACAATCGCTAGTGATTTGTGATAGTGTTTTGCAAGTGATTTTGGTAGCAATTTCCCTGCTCCTATACAATTCATTAGAATGTAAACGCTCCCAAAATGCTGCATGTACTGCGAGTACGATTTCCTTAATCGCAATCACTCTAGTGGAATCAGTCCCAGGGGCGCAACAATAGACCCTGTAAGGGATGCAGGTGCAGGGGGGTCCGTGGGAGGGGTGAAGCCTGGTAGGGGGCCCACCCACTGTAATTGTAAGGGGTAGGAGGGGGTGCAGGGCAGGAAGGGGGGGCAGTGGGCACACAGCGGCGGGGAGAGGGGCCCAACTCCCCCCCCCCCCCCCCTCCTCACCTTAAGGGCCCCCTTCAGCGCTCCCAGCTTCCCCCTCCAGAAATGTTAGCAGCAAGCAGGGAACTCCCCTCTTCCACGTTCCAGGTAGCGAGGGGGGCCCCATCCAAAGTTTTGTACGGGGGGGGCATTGATTTCTAGTTATACCCCTGATCAGCGCCATCCATTTACATTGGCAGAGCGTTTAGAGACATCGTTAGCGCTCGGTAAACGCTCAAAAAAAACCACTCTAGTGGGTTCCAAGCCTTAGCCTTCCTCCCAGCTAATGCAGAGCAGTGCAGGGAGCGCTTAGTATTTACCTAATCTGGATGCAGTATCTGCTCTCCTCTTCCACCACGAAGTGCTGACATCCTCCTCTGGGTCCTGGTCACATGATATGCCATGTGATTGGGAACCCAAGAAGAATCTCAGCATTACAGCACCACTCGGAGGGCCTATTCTGTGTCCAGGTCAGGTAAATATTGAAGGGAACCTCAGGCGACAGGGATATGAAAGCTGTCATATTTATTTCCTTGTAAACAATGCCAATTGCCCGGCAGCCCTGTTGATCTTCTGGCATAAGTAGTGTCTGAGTCAAAACCCTGGAACAAGCATATGGCTAATCCAGTGAAACCTTAGTTAGCTGAGTCAGAGTACCTGATTTGCTGCATACTTGTTCAGGGTCTATAGCTAAACGTATTAGAGACACAGATAAAAACAAGGAACACGAGCCCCAATAGTGTAATATGTACTGGTAAATGGTTACTAGATAGAGTAAATATTAATACTCACAAACCAGGGTTACCATTAGGAAACCACTGTAAAAGCAGGTGGGGAGATTTTCCTGACCCCACTCAGGAATAAGAAGTCGCTCTCTGTAGATGAGAAAAAGGGGGTTCAACCCTCCACCCAGGGTGGACTCCATATTATGCAGGAGAACAGAGGCGCCAAAAGGATAAAAGGAAGCTAAATGAGCTTAAAAACCAAATTCTTGGTAAATAGAGGAGGTAGTGGTGGACTTACCTCCTCCAAGTAGACACACAACGTCTGTAGTAAAGACAGTCAATATATTTTATTTCTGAATTCCAAATATGCAACGCGTTTCACAGGTTTGATCCCGCTTCATCAGGCAATAACAACAGAGCAATAGCATATGTGGTCAGTAGAAGAGCCAGGCACCTGGGATTGTTTAAAAGGAAATAAATATGGCAGCCTCCATATCCCTCTCAACTCGGGTTCTCTATAAACACTGCAGCACTTTTGAAACTAAATTTCCAGGACCGAATTAAGGCAATTCAATGTAATAACAGGCCACGGATTCCAGCCTGACTTGTTTGTCTCCTTTCTGCAGCTGGATATAAGCTGCGTATTTTAAACACTGGAACTTGTTCTATTTATTCTCTTTCTTTTTAGAGCCTTTACCTTTTTTTTTTTTTTTTTTAGCATTTTTGCCTTGCTAATGTGATAAATGTGTTTACATATTTATATGCGGTCATAAATATGTTTTGCGTTATTCTTATAATTCCGCGGTTCTGTTCCATCCGCACGGCGTGTTTTGCATTTTCCGGTGACACTGTAAATTTCCTATCCGGCCAGTCTCTGCCGGCTACACACCGTAATGAGGGGATTTATGCACGCTCCTCTCAAAGCCTGCAAGTCCATTTCCCTAATGTATTCATTATTCCCCTGTAGCCGGATTAAAGGGGAGCTCTACGGCAAATCAAAAGCAGAAGATTGACTCTAGCCTGAGAAGCTGCTGAAATAACTGAACACAATCAATTAAAATATGTGAACAATATCCAAGATGAGTTATACAATGCTTCAAAATGCTGGTTGTTTTATTTTTTCCCCCCTTTTAAACACCAAAACACCAAATAGGTAACCTTCCAGCTTTTCTGTCCTATACAGAAAAGAGGAAGTTTGGCTAAAAGGACACCTGAAGTGAGAGTAAATGGAGGCTGTTATAGGGCTCAAACCCACTAGAGCGATTTTCTGAGCGTTTAGGGAGCGATTCGAACCGCTATCGATTTCCCTAAACGCTCAGCTGATAATGGATGGGCCAAATTCCACTGAAGCGATTGCGGTTACCAAATCATGAAACGCAGGACATGCAGCATTTTTCACGTTTAGCGTTAGCGATTAGCGTTTCTGCAATGTAAAGTATATAAACGGTAGCATAATCACTCATCAAAACCTGCACTGAGCGATTCTGCTAGCGTTTTAAAGTTACTGCACTCTGTAGCAAAATGAAAATTAATTGAAAGGACCAATCAGAATTAAAATCGCTAATCGCTACACAATCGCTGGCAAATTGAATACACTTTTTAAAATCGGTACTGAAAACGCTCATGAAATCGCTTACAAACTGCTCATACAAAACGCTAGCGATTGCGATTAGCGATAGCGTTTTGTAGTAAGTTCCAGGCCATATTTATTTCCTTTAAAGGACCACTAAAATCGTAAATTTTAAAATGCATGTAAACACATACGAATAAGAAGCATATTTCAGAGTAAAATGAGCCATAAAATATTTTTCTCCTATGTTGCTGTCACTTACTGTAGGTAGTAGAAATCTGATAGAAGCAACAGGTTTTGGACTAGCCCATCTCCTCATAGGGGATTCTTGTGGTTTTGTGTAGTTTAAAAAACACTAAGGGCTGGTGCACACCGAGCGGCTTTTTCAGCGTTTCTGCAGCCGCTTGCGCTTGGTCAATGTATCTCAATGGGGTGGTTCACACCAGAGCGGGAGGCGTTTTGCAGAAACGCATACTCCCGGGGTGAGGCATTTTTTGGATTGCGGATGCATTTCTGCCTCAATGTAAAGTATAGTAAAAACACAAACCGCTCTGAAAAACGCCTGTTCAGAGCGGTTTTGCCGGCGTTTTTGTTACAGAAGCTGTTCAGTAACAGCTTTACTGTAACAATACATGAAATGTACTACACCAAAACCGCTACACAAAACCGCAAAACGCTAGCTGAAACGCTACAGAAAAAGAAGAAAAAGCGTTTCAAAATCTGCTAGCATTTTGCGGATCTGCTAGCAGTTTTTGTTGTGCACCGGGCCTTAGTGAATGGCAGTTGCTCCGTCCAACTGCCAAAGAAGTGCACACAACAGCAAGGCTGGCCAGCATCATTGTATAAATCATTTTAGGGAATGTCTTTATAAAGAATAAAAGCCTTGCTGAGAATGCCCCATGAAGAGATGGACTAGTCCAAAACCTGTCACTTCTGTCAGATTTCTACTACCTACTGTAAGTGACAGCAACATAGGAGAAAGGTAATTTATGGCTCATTTTACTCTGGAAGAAGTGTACTTCTTATTTGTATATGTTTGCATGTATTTTAAATTTTACGATTTTCGCGATAGTGGTCCGTTAATCTCTTGAGCTCCACAGGTTTATATCCCCTCTAGTGACCGGGCCATTTTTTTTTTTTTACGTAACGGTAATGTAACGGTTTATTGCTCAGTCACACAACTTAGCAGCCAAATGAATTTTACCACCTTTTCTTGTCACTAATAGAGCTTTCTTTTGGTGCTATTTGATTGCTGCTGCTAGTTTTAGTTTTTATAATTTTAATAAAAAATTACCAAAATGTTATTAAAAAAAGTACTCATACAGATAAATTAATTGGGTTCCCCCAAAATTGGCCCTAGAGTAGACTATGATACATATACTACACGATACACACATAGACATATGGCTACAGCAGGGATTAGATAGTGAACCCTTCTGAGGACAGACAGTGACAAGACAATATACTATGTACAGCGCTGTGTAAGATGTCAGTCAGCGCTATATAAATATTTTTTAGTAAATAAATAAAATAAACAGCCTGCCAGCTCCGTTTGTTGGCTGGCAGGCTGATCACTGTGGTCCGCTGTGCAGGCTGACGAGAGCGAGCGATAGTATGAGCGCGGGCTCCCGTCAAATGTCATTCCTCGCGAGACAACGCATATATGCATCGCAGAGGAACGAGAGAGCCGCTGTCCCACCGCCATTCCGCGTTAGGTGGTCGGGAGGCTGTTAAACAATATCAGTTGTCTAGCATCCTGCTGATCAATCTTGCATCAGAAGTGTCTGAATCTCACACCTGAAACAAGCATGCTGCGGATAATCTTGTCAGAATTTTGTCAGAAACATCTGATCTGAAATGCTTGTTTGGTGTGGCAGTGGTTCTCAAACTTTTTTAATTTAGGGTGCTCTTGATAGCTTTGAATTTTTTCAAAGTCCCCCTTGGCAAAAACACCAACATGCCATTATCACCCTTTTAGGCAGCACCCCTCACCAGAGCTGGATTTACCATAAGGCACTATAGGCACTTGCCTACAGGCGCCTGATGATGGAAAGGTGGCTCACTCCCCTCTCCGAGTGCCTCCCTCCCTCATTCCCTATGCAGAGTCCTGATGAGGACAGTTCTAGCTACCTAATGCTAAGGGGCACGTGTAGCTACCTATGACAGGCAAGGGAAGTAACTGTCACTGACATCACCTGCCAGCAGTAACAATGTCACCATGTAATAAATGTCAGAATGTAAATCGGGGAGAGGAAAGAATTTACAATGGGCGAACACTGACTAAATCATTTATACATGAAAATTGTAAAACTGAAGCACTTTTTTTATTACATTATTTTCACTGGAGTTCCTCTTTAAAGCGAGATGGTCACCATAAAAATCAAATTTCAACAGCAACTGGTCTGAGTGTATTAATTGATAAAGATGCTAATCCTGCTTTTAAAACTTGCTGTATGATTTGAAGTTATCACATACTTTAGGAGCACTGGCCCTTTAGTAGTCAGTGCCAAACAGCTGAATGCTGGGAGTTCTTTTTATCTATAATATATTCCTCCTCTTCCATTTATTTCCCTGCCTAGCTTCTTATCTGAAACACCTCTTTCCACTTGTGTTTACAAGCAAGGCTGAGGTGACTCAGCGATTGGAGGAGAAAGGAGTGCAGTTCCTAGTATTCACCTCAGTGGGAGTGTCTGAAGACTCTGGGAGGAGGGCAGCTAATGAATACAAAATGAGCAAGAGAAGGAGGGGGGGGGGGGACAAGAGTCAGGGAGGATATGATGTCAGCATTAGCTTGGCAAGATGGCTACTGCATAGAATAGGATTTTCTGCTTTTCCTTTATAAAATTCACAGGAATAATTACGTGGATAGCACAATACATCTGTTATGTAAGTAGAAGTAGTATTTATCTACTTATATATGTGTTTTTTATTTCTAGGTTAGCATGGGTGTCGCTTGTTTTTTAAAGAGACTCTGTAACAAAATTGTGAGCCTGATTCACAAAGCGGTGCAAACACTTTGCACGCCTGTGAAAAGCCCTTTATCACGCCTAAACTTAGTTTAGGCATGATCTGAAGCAACTCGCGCGAAGCTCACGCGCGCAATTAAGTTTTGCAACGCCTATTAAGCCCTATGGGACTTTGCCTTTGCGCACGGGAGCTTCGCGCGATCAGCAGCACAAAGCGGTGATAACTCTGCTAGTGCAAAGGTTATCACGCCTAAACTCTTTTAGGCGTGATAACTGAGTTATCACCGCTTTGTGAATCAGGCCCTTTGAGCCTTATTTCTTCTTACTGCAGCCTTTCCTAGTTGCACAATGGCTATGTTATCTCTGTTATATGATCTAATCTTCTCTCCTCTGTGGGGTCGGTCGGGCTCAGGCAGTCAGGCTGGAATGTGCTGTGCTGCTTGTGATTGGATAGAAGCTATACACACCCTCTCCAGGCCCCCTGCACACTCTGTATGACTCACACACTGAGCTACTCTCAGCCTATCACTTGCTATGTCTTTTGTTTGTAAACACTGCATACAAATGGCAATTACAAGCCAGGATTGCAGCAGGGAGTGGCAGAAACAGCACAGAGGGGCCCAGGAGAACATAATGAATAGAATGGGATGCTTTTTATTGTAAGAATTTTACAGTACAGATTCTCTTTAAGGTTCACTTTAAGTATATAAGTATACAGGCAACCATGCTTGGGTCATGGGCGTGCCAGCGTTATAGTACCCTTTTTTGATGGGTGGCCCTTTCTACTAATATATACTGTATATATATATATATATATATATATATATATATATATCGATTTTTATTTATTTTTTTATGATATGGGAAGGCCATTTGTTTTTAATCCCCGGCATGATGTGAGTGGCGACATCATACGGAATCCATCAGCTCCTCCGGTTCCGCCTGAAACAGGCACAGAGGAATAACAGTCGCTCTTTAGCATCCGCGCATATTTCCCCGGATTCATTTAGTGTTAGACATAAAAGGGCTGACCTGTAATTTTTCAAATTGACACCAGCTTAAGCCAAGCAAACCAAAATAATGCCGCTCCCTGGAACACACTGCAGCAGCATTACCATATTTCTCATTGTCTCAGCAATGAATAATTAATATTTCTGGCTTGCTTAACTGCCAATGTCAAGTAAAGTCCTATTAACTGATTATAGAAATTGTTTAATGCGAGCGAGCGGTATAAAAACACGTCACCCCGGCTCCATTTATAGACGGGATCCGGACGCACTGACACTTATTTACTGCTGGGTAACATAAAATCTGGGGCGATAATAAGGGCGGGAAAAAGGTGGGAGTTTAAAGTGGACCTGAACTCAGAACTCCCTCTCTGCTCTAAAAGATAAGAAACAGCATAATAACCTTTAGGCCTCATTCACACCCAAAATCGAAAATGCAAACGCAAGCATTTTGTGTTTTTGTGCACTTTTTCCCCCCCTTCCGGCGCTCCACTATGCGCTTTGTTTCTTGTAAAAGCACTTTTCTTAGCGCTTTTCCAGAGAGGTTTCGTCATTCACTCCCTGACACAAGTCAGGAAGTGAACTCTTTGACCCAGAAAATAATAAATACAATGTATTTATTAAAAATTGCTGCACAAAAGTGATTTTGTGATCGTTTGCATTTTTTCTATACCTTCCACTGAGGCGGAATCACCCCAAAAAATGGTCCAGACTCTGCTTTGCTGAACGCACAGCGCACGAACCGCGCTGATATAAACCTTCTCATAGAGATTCATTGCACAATCATTTTGTAGTCGATTTTAAAAATCCCCTGTGCCTGAAAAAAGGCCAAAAACGCCCCAAGTGTGACAAGCTTTTACAGAAAATACATTTCTTTGTTACAGCTATTACAGATCCTGCAAGAAATCTGCAGTGTGTCTACTTCCTGCTTTCATGGAAGCATACAAAGGGTCATCTGCCATCTCTGCCGTGGAAGTCAGCTGACACAGGGGAGAGATCAATTTACAACTTGTGAATAGATGCAGATGAGGGTGAATTAGACAGGCTAAACTCTCTAAATACATACAGGGGGCATTTCTCTGTTTTCCTTCTGTCCCGTGCAAGAGTTCAGGTCCACTTAAAAGGGTAATCCTGGCCATGGATAAAAGCTTGTACAGCTTTCAGCAGTTGTTTTAATTAAGTCCTGTGTTTGTTGGAGGCAGAAGGCCTGCAGACATCTCCTATAGCCTAGGTTCTCAACGTGTGGTACGCGTACCCCAGGGGGTACTTCTGATGGTACCAGGGGGTACTCGGGCTTGATATACTTAACCAAGAATAACAAATTTTAAATTTTAGAAAATGATAAATCTTATTCAAAAGACCAAATTAGTGTTTTTAGCTCATTAAAAGCAATAGTAAATGCTTGGAAATTGTTTAGAACCAATTATCATGTACTACAACTAAATATATATTTGTCAAGGGGTACTTGTGATAATGTTTACTATGCTAGGGGGTACTTGGTGAGTACAGGGTTTTAAAAGGGGTACATACCAATTAAATGTTGAGAAACACTGTCCTATAGTATGCTATACCACCCAGTGAGAGCTTGCATAGCTCCTAAAAGAACTGGTCAGAAAATATCTCCACCCCCATATGTGCTTTGTTTACATCCACCTCTTGAGCTGACCTCGCTCCCCTCTGACCTGGAATTCCTAAATACATGGAGTTAGGCTGCATTTCCACTTGTGCGGTGCGGAATCGCCGGGAAATCACTGCAGACGAAATCGCATGCGGGTGCGATTTTCCATGCGTTTTTCCCCGCGATTTCGCATGCGATTTCGCATAGGGTAGTAGGCGGGCGATTTTTAACCATGTCACTGCCTGTGTAAATTAACATTACCTTCTAAGCGAAATCGCATGCGAAATCGCGGGGAAAAACGCATGCCAAAACCGCATGTGATTTCCCTATTAGATACATTGTATGCCGTGCAGATTTTCCCCGCACACAAAAACGCTCCGCACAACGCACAAGTGGAAACAGGGCAATCCACTTGTATTGGCTGTGCGAATCCACATGCAGACAACGCATGCAGATTCGCTATAGTGGAAATGAGCCCTCAAAGAAATGGCCACAAGGCTGGGGACTTAATTAAGTGAGCTGCATTTGCAAGCTACATCGATCTGCATACAATTAGCATACTGTTTGCATGAACTTGGAAACCTCCTCTATGGCCTGGTGCACACCAAAAACCGCTAGCAGATCCGCAAAATGCTAGCAGATTTTGAAACGCTTTTTCTTATTTTTCTGCAGCGTTTCAGCTAGCGTTTTGTGAAGCGTTTTTGGTATAGTAGATTTCATGTATTGTTACAGAAAAGCTGTTACTGAACAGCTACTGTAACAAAAAAGCCTGCAAAACCGCTCTGAAGTGCCGTTTTTCAGAGCGGTTTGCGTTTTTCCTATACTTAACATTGAGGCAGAAACGCATCCGCAATCCAAAATCTGCAGCAGCCCGGGAGTATGCGTTTCTGCAAAACGCCTCCCGCTCTGGTGTGCACCAGCCCATTGAAATACATTACACTAGCGGATCCGCACCCGCCAGCGGATCGCAAACCGCAGCAGAACCGCTCTGGTGTGCACTAGGCCTAACAGCTGATCTAACAGCTGATTTGCCGATCGCAACAGCACCACAATTTGCATGTAAATTGCGGTGCTCATTTTCCACTAGCGCGATTTGTTTCTTCCCAAACTGCAGTCGTTGGGCCCGCGCCATTCCTGGCATAACTGCGCTCCGTTTCTGACAGCTTCACGGCGCAAACGGGATGAGTGGAATTTGCAGTTTGTGTGATCGCAATGCAGCGTTTTTCCCAGGGGGAAAGGGCCCCCTAACAGTTATCACCATATATGTATGTAGGGATTCTACCCTTCTATGCCTGATGAAGGGTCTCTTTGGACCCATAACCAAACTGTATAGTTTCAGGTAGGGGCGTAACAATAGCAAGGACTATTAGCAGGCATCTGTATGTCATGCAGAGCAGCAGCAAAGTGTTATACGTTGCCTGCTTCTGGCGGAAAGACAGGTCCTCTTCACTCTTCTTCTGTGTACAAGCAAATCACTGTGCCGCGTCTGTCACTTATGTCATGTGACAGGGATGGAAGCTGCATTGTAGTTGACTGTATGGTGCTTGTATACTGAAGAGGAGTGAAGAGGACATGTCCCGCCTCCAGAAGCAGGTAATGTAGAACGCTCTGCTGCTGCTGCTCTGCATTACGTACAGGAATGGCCCCCTCTAACCTCCAGCCTCCTGCGACAGTCAACAAGACCTATGGGTATCCTATGTAATTAAAGCTAAGTGTCCATGTGTCATCTGTGCGTTTGCGCTACTGCGCATGTGCCGCATGAACAGCCGTTGGGACAGGAGGTCGTGGGCCAGGGAGCCTGGCGGTGGCGCGCAGTGGACAGGTGCGCGCACATGCGCACTAGCATGCGTGAGAGAAAGACCTAGAACCCGTTTTTTAAATGAGCTTAGGTCTACTAGTATATAATATTCTTTTATGAATACTGATTTTTTTTTTTCGTACCGTATCTAAATAACAGATACAATGAGAGTACTGAAGTAACACTGTGCATTCCTCTGTTGGGGCGGGAGAGAAACTAGCTTTCTACCTTTACTCATTAGAGCTTCCTATTGACGTTTTCCTCTGAACTAGAAACAAGTGCTTATAAATGTACTTTTCCCAAGGTGAGCTCAGTTTGTAAGTGTATTTCAAAGTGCACTTATCCCTTAAGGCGTGCAAATGCTTTGCTTAATATAAATCATTGGAAAAGCCGAACTGCTGTGTTCTATGCCAGTTTCATCTCGGGCACACAGCTGGCCTGGAAATCAAGTCCAGCTCCAAATTAATTTCAGTAGCATAAATGTGTTCAAAAACCTGTTGGAGTTTACTGACTGTCTGCATCCCTGTGTATGAGAATTCTCCTGACAGGAAGTAAGTAAATCTCCCCCACAGGGAAAGTAATGGCAACAGCAGGGCTGGTTCTAGATCAAGTGGGGCAAAATAAGCCAAGGTGCCCTCTAGGCAAAAAAACAACCCCCGAGTTTACATGGCAACCAGGCCAGGCTTCAAGAACACTCCCCACCAACCTCCCACTAGTACAGAGAGACGGAAGAGTGAGCAATTAAGCCAGACTCACCTGGACAGTGGACAGAGTCAGACAGGCACATCCGAAGCTCCTGGTCCGGCCAGCAACAACATCATCAGCTTACTTCTTCTCCTCGCAGGCATGGATGCACTGACGTGACGTCCGTCCCTGCATCACATGGGGGATTGCTGCGCTATGTTGGGCTGCATGTATGTAACACACACAGCCAGGGAACCATGGAGACCAAGACGCCGTTGCCACCACCGCCAGAAGGAGGGATCAGGTATGTATGGTCCAGGGCCGGTTCTCTCATGAAGCAAGGTGAAACATTTGTATCAGGCATCGAGATTACAGGGACGGCATGTTTGTACTGTGTTTACACTTACAGCGTGCAGTCAGAGTAGGAGAAGCGAGAGGAGAGTGAGGTGAAGAGGTCATCATTGGGGAAAAGCAGCTTGTTGTGCTGTGTGAGGAGTCTGGCAGTGAGTGAGGAGGGGGGAGGCAGGAGAGCAGCAGTGTTTTATTTGACTTGCACAGCAGAAGGGAGGAGGCGGCACTGCTGTCTTGACTGGGGAGAAATGGAGTGGCTGAGGGTAAGCAGTTTGTTTGTCCCAGACTCGCAGCCAGCCAGTATGCTTTTGTATTGAGCTGCAGCATGTCATGTGAGAACATTAAATGAGGCAGAGTAAACCGTCGGGTGCTGTGCGATCATTCCAAAAGTTTGCCTTAGGCTGCGAAAAGTCTAGAACTGCCCCTGGTGTGGTCTGAGGTCTCGGCTGTCAGACTCACATCAGTCCACCGTCACCCAGCCCAGGAAGACCAGACCTCGCACACTGAGTGAGCAAGCAGCGGCCGGGCAAATCACCCGGGGCCGGCGGGGGACACACAATCTTTGGCTGGCAAATGGGGGCCTGGATAGCACTAAAGTGGACCTGAACTCTTGCACAGGACAGAAAGAAAACAGAGAGAAATGCAACCTGTATGCATGCAGAGAGTTTAGCCTCTAATTCCCTCTCATCTGTGACTAATCACAGTGTAATTTGATCTCTCAGCTGTGTCAGCTCGCTGCTTCAGCAGAGCTGCAAATTTGTAAACAGAGGGTGTTAACCCTTTGTCTGCTTCCATGAAAGCAGGAAGTAGACACACTGCAGATTTATTGCAGGGTTTGTATCAGCTGTAACAAAGAAATGTTTTCCTTTAAAGGTTATTTATGCTGTTGCTTATCTTTTAGAGCAGAGAGGAAGTTCTGAGCGTCGGTCCGCTTTAACAATCCCCTGGATGATCTCACATTGTCACCTGCAGCATGCCTTCGAGAAAGAAAGTAAAAAATCCTTTATCCTTTCAACTCACAGACAGCCATCCGCTCATCAGGCATCTTTCAGTCACTAATTACGCGTTTGACACAATCTAACATCGTTTGTAGCAGTACAGGGGCAGCGTAATTACACTACACGCTGATGTAGCGTGTTCTGCAGCCACTTTGTAAACTGTATAATGAAGGCTGTGCGTTTGAAGTGTGTCAGTATCGTCTCCATAGAAGCGCCTCTTCCCATCGCCTTTGGAGTCCCTTCCTCTGAATCGCAGGCTGAGAGTGAGAAAATGACAGCAGCGCTCGCTAGACTCAGTGGCAAGCAGACCCCCTGCTGTACCGCACATTGTGTTACCTGCAGAAGCTCAGAGCACTGGGACTGCTGCTCACTTTCTAACACAAAGCTCAGAGATATATATTTATAAACCTAGGAGCTGTTTACCCATGTTTAGTTTTCCCGTTCATTGTTCTGCTCACAAGATATAATAAAGTTTTGAATAGCAGCAGGACATGGGAGTCTGACTCCCGCTGCAGTAGATTGTTAGGCTGCTCTGCTGTTGCAGTGCTGAACCATCCAGAATAAGAATGAATTGTGCCCCAGAGGTTCTGTCCTAGGCAAACACAAATGTATAGTACTAAAATTGTATTATCCTCTTCCTCCTAAATTGTTTACTTGACCCTGACTCTTTATGAACATATGTACTTTTGCGCGCCAGGGGTGTCTGTCAATCACGGCTTCTTTCAGCTGTTGCTTAGGCATCCATGCTGTCTGTCCATCTCAGTTTCTGCCATCATCTTCTTCTTTTGCCCTCAGTTTGTACTAGCATCAAGGATTTCTCCAAAGAACCTGAGGCCCATATGCAATTAACTTTTTCTCCTGAGTTATCGCCAAGAAGAAAACTTTCATATTCTCTTTAAAATAGCTTTTAAGCAGGGCCGGCCCGCTCATGAGGCGGGGTGAAACTTTTGCCTCAGGCGGCACATTTTTAGGGGCGGCATCCGCCCGTCGGTGGGTGCGGGGAGCCGCCCCCGCGCTGGAGGGCTAACGGGCAGGACGGGGGTATTGGGCCTAGCGACAGGGAGGGGGGTCGGACCCCCCCCTCCCTCGCCTGGGTCCCCCGTCCTCCGCTCTTCTCCAGCCTTAAATAGATCAGAAGCGCTACTCGTAAGAGGCACGGGCGGAGAGGACTCACGTCTTCCTCGATCCAGCGTGCGCTCCACTGACGTCACTTCCTGCAACGCCGCCCACTGTATTGTAAGTGGCCGGCGTTGCAGGAAGTGACGTCAGTGGAGCGCACGCTGGATCGAGCGAGGAAGAGGTGAGTTCTCCCCGCCCACTGCCTCTTACGAGTAGCGCTTCTGATCTATTTAAGGCTGGAGGGGAGCGGAGGACGGGGGACCCAGGCGAGGGAGGGGGGGGGGGTCCGACCCCCCTCCCTGTCGCTAGGCCCAATACCCCCGTCCTGCCCGCTAGCCCTCCAGCGCGGGGGCGGCAGCAATAATTTTTTCAAAATTTGCCTCAGGCGGCAAAAAGTCTAGGGCCGGCCCTGCTTTTAAGCATTTTATAATTGAAATGTCTTGCTTGCTGGTGGTTTAAAAAGCATTCTATTGACAAGTTTGAAAATATTACCTAGGAGAAAACTGAGGAGAAAAAGTTAATTAATTGCATATGGGTTCTTCTCAGTTTGGCCCATATGCAAGTAATCTTTTCTCCTCCTGAGTTTTCTCCTGGGTAATATTTCCACTTCTGTGCCCATATGCAATTAACTTTTTCTCCTGAATTTTCTCCTAGGTGAAATTTTTAAACTTGTCAATAAAATGCCTTTTAAGCCACCAGAAAGCAAGAAAATACTCAAAATAATTTTGATAGTACTTTTCACCAACTTTTTCAGTTGAAAAGTGCTGAAAAGTTATTTTAAATAGAAGAAAAATGATCTCCTAGGAGAAAAGTTAATTGCATATGGGCCCATGTGACCAAAGTATTTGAGTTTTATTAGTAGTATCCACCCTTCTAGTGAACACTCTGGCCTTATTTCATTACATATGGACTGGCTAGTTCTTCTAGCAGTCCAGGCCAGGAACTCTCATTAGCTTTCTCCACATCCACAATTCAAAAGCATCATGTTTCTACGCATGGCCTTATATAAAGCCGAGAGGACATCACAATGCTGAGGTGTTCTGTAAAATCACACTAGTGATGCACTAGTATTGGTAAAATTACTGAACGTTTCCTGCACACAGCTACTTTGCCAGACTTTACTGCGTCAGGTCCCATGTACCTGTCATCTCTTCCATGTGGAACATCCATGCTGTATGGGTTGCTCCTCGATTTCAGCCTCCTCTTTCATCCGTAGCAAGTAGCAACCCATCTTTCATATATATGTGCCCCTTTGTGTTGCAGCCGCTCAAGGCCTGGGCCTTTGCGACCTTTCTAGAAATCTGGCCCTTAGAGCCAGTGTCCTTTTAGAGACTCACGGTCAAGGGCATATTATACATGTGTGGGGCCACTGTGAAATATCACTAGCAGGCTCCAACCGAGTCTAGCCTGAAATGATATTCAATAAGTCCATTATGGGAACATCATTTCAGGCTAGACTCGGTTGGAGCCTGCTAGTGATATTTCACAGTGGCCCCACACATGTATAATATGCCCTTGACCGTGAGTCTCTAAAAGGACACTGGCTCTAGGGGGCAGATTTCTAGAAAGGTCGCAAAGGCCCAGGCCTTGAGCGGCTGCAACACAAAGGGGCACATGAATATGAAAGATGAGTTGCTACGGATGAAAGAGGAGGCTGAAATCGAGGAGCAACCCATACAGTGCATGGATGTTACACATGGTAGAGGGGGCTGCACGTGGAATGGGAGGGTCATTGCTGCACATGAAAGGGGAGCCACAACATACTTGGCCTAGGGGCACAAAGAGCGTACATCCGGCCTTGTCGCTGGCTCTAAGTGTCCTATCCAAGAGAAGCAGGAAAGGTTTCCACGATTCAGGATTATTCACCAAACTCCCAAATCTACCTACACATCATATGTGGAGAAAAAAGTGCAATATAAACAGTTTTGAATCCAGCGTGAAGTTGTAAAGAATGTCCAGATTTCAGCGTTGAATCTCCATGCCCATTAACACATATTAGTGAAAAAAATTCCACGTCCCGTCATTTGCGGAGTGTTACATGCAGCAGCGGCTCCAGCTGGTGTTGACGCGCCGCTATGTTGTGAAATGAAGTGTTAAGCAAAGTGATGGAAATTGGAATATTTTAGAAACATGTTATTTGATATAGCGAACCTGTTTTAATGCACAACAAAATTATCCAAAAAGATAAATCTTCAGTATTAAGGTTAGAACAGAACTACTTACATTTAAAAGCCACTGTGTAGCTGATCTCTCCTGCAGTTCTGCACCCATCCATACAAACTTCAGACTTCCTGTTTGCAACTTGTGGTCTTACAACTGCTCATGACCCACTTCCTGTAAAATGCAAGCCGCCTCCTCTTGTAGATACATGGTTTCTACTATAATGCGGGGTTCCGGGGCAGTTTAGACAATGGTCTATTGATCTACCTTCTTTGGGAGTCAAGTCATCGTCACACAAGCACAGTAATAATAATAATAATAATACAGGCATTTGTATAGCGTTTTTCTCCTGTCGGACTCAAAGTGCTCAAGAGCTGCAGCCACTGGGACACGCTCAAGAGGCCACCCTGCAGTGTTAGGGAGTCTTGCCTTGAATTCCTTACTGAATCGGTACTTACCCTAGCCAGGATTTGAACCCTGGTCTCCCATGTCAAAGGCAGAGCCTTAACCAGTACACTTTCTAGCCACAATTAGCACATGAAATAAGCTTCCTGTCTGCCCAATAACTTTTAAACACTGCTTACATTATGAACGCAAATGGTTTTAGGAGATTTGGCTTGCTCAAACTTGGGTTCGGTTTTAAATAGTTTTCTTTGGGCATCTGGCAGGAGGAGTTCACAAAAAATGACTTTTGAATTAAATTTGGTTAAAGATGAAATTACTTATTCCTTATGTTACACAGGTGGTCTTTTTATCCTGTTGTAATTTATGTTGTGTCAAATGCAAGTATCCCTAAATCGAGTGCCAGAATTCGCTCTTCTCATGTGCTGTTTTCTTATGTTACTGTTACTGGCTTTGGACTAGTCCAGTGGCCCTCGAACTAATGCGGCTCCCCAAGACTTTTTCACTGGCCCCCAAACACAAATTGTATAACTTATGGATGCGGCCCACTACACCTTTAAAGAGACACTGAAGCGAAAAAAAAAAATATATGATATAATGAATTGGTTGTGTACTATGAATAATTACTAGAAGTTTAGCAGCAAAGAAAATATTCTCATATTTTTATTTTCAGGTATATAGTGTTTTTTCTAACATTGCATCATTCTATAATATGTGCAGATTACACAACACTCAGCATTCAAAATGATTCTTTCAGAGCAGTCTGTGAACTAATGACCTCTCCTCTGCCAGAGGAAAAGTAAATAGTCCAATAACACTTGAGATAATAAAAGTCAGATAACAGCCCTCTCCATGACTTTGAAAGTCGCATAGCTTAATTGCTTTTTTGCATAGAGATAACAACTAGAGTTTCTTAACTCTTCCTGTACTGGAAACAATTAGACTGATGTATCTGATCTTAATGTTTTATTTCTTAGCTGTACTACACATACCAATCATAATATCATATTTTTTTTTTCGCTTCAGTGTCTCTTTAAATATCCTCAGCCCGCATATAGAATAGCAGTGCTGGCATCACCCATCCACATACTGTAGAAGCCAGTGAGCAGTCATTTGCTGGCTTCCAATTCTGCATCAGGTGACACTGCTGTCCAACTGGATGTCAGGTTGTCACCTGGGTATGTTTTACTCTGGTGCACAAAGCTGTTCTTCGGGCACCGCATGACTGAATGGCTGCTGCTGGGAGTTCTCCTCCTACGATGATTGGGGGGAATCAATATCTAGATTCAACGTAATGTTTTTTCAACATCATTTTATGTATGTTCCACAACCCCCCCCCCCCCCCCCGGCAGTCTAAAGTATGTTGACCCGGCCCTTGACTGACAAAGTTTGGGGACCCCTGGACTAGTCCATCTCCTTTATTCTAATCTTTACAAAATACCTTTCTGTAAAAGGAGCTATACAAAGATTTTTGCCATCTACCCACTCATTTACACACTATTTTGACAGTTGGACTAAGCAATTATTTTACAATTCTTCACAATGGAGGTTCTTTAAAGAGGAACTCCAGTGAAAATAATGTAATAAAAAAAGTGCTTCATTTTTACAATAATTATGTATAAATGATTTAGTCAGTGTCTCATTGTAAAATCTTTCCTCTCCCAGATTCACATTCTGACATTTATTACAGGGTGACATTGTTACTGTGGGCAGGTTATTTAGCTGTTTCTAGCTGTTAGACAGCTGTAAACAGCCATTTCCTGTCTGTGAACATTGTTACATTGTGGCAGTTTGCCAGGAGTACCGCGGTATTCAGAGCCTCTTGTAGGAGGGGTTTCAGCACAAAATTAGTCACACAGCGCCCCCTGATGGCCTGTTTGTGAAAATCATTCTATTTCTTATGTAAAAGGGGGTATCAGCTACTGATTGGGATAAAGTTCAATTCTTGGTTGGAGTTTCTCTTTAAAGAGACACTGAAGCGAAAAAAAATATGATATAATGATTTGTATGTGTAGTACAGCTAAGAAATAAAACATTAGAAGCAGATACATAAGTCTAATATTGTTTCCAGTACAGGAAGAGTTAAGAAACTCCAGTTGTTATCTATGCAAAAGAGCCATTGAGCTCCGCACTTTCAAAGTCGCAGAGAGGTCTGTCTTCTGAAGCTTGTTATCTCAACTCAGGGGCTTTCTGCTGTACCTGTTCTATGTGGCTTAAAATAAAAGAAGACTTTCTTGGAGAGTGCCGGAGTCCGTGCTTTTTCTTCTGGTATAAGTACTTGTTATCTCAACTGTTAGTTATTGTATTTTCTTTTTCTCTGCAGAGAAGGGGTTCAAAAGTTCACTAGCCTGCTTTGTAAAATCATTTAAGAATGCTGAGTAGTGTGTATACTGCAAATATTAGAGAATGATGCAATGTTATAAAAAACACTATATAACTTAAAATAAAAATATGAGAATATTTTCTTTGCTACTAATGTTTTCGTAATTATCTGTACTACACAACCAATTTATTATATAATAATTTTTTTTTCGCTTCAGTGTCTCTTGAAACAAGTTAAAAGCCTCCATTATATGGCCATTGGCTGGATGAAGCCAAATACAAGTGTTTTTATTGGAGTATTAAAGAAAAATTAGTGTTTTTGTGATGTCTTTGACTTGGACCTCCCCCCCCCCCCCCCCCCACACACACACACACACACACACACACCTCCCCATGCAACAGAAGAAGTCGAGGCTAGGATTGGAGGTTTGGATAAACTCAACAGAAGCCAGATGCCATGCTAACCCTATTTTATTTGCAAATTAACGCTGCATCATATAAGATCTGATTCAAAACTCAAGCCCTGCCTTAAAGAAGCATGCAGGTTTGTCTCAAAAACACAGCTAAAATGCAAATATAAATGTCTGTGTACGAAAGTCCTAAAAGTGATATACAGTATATCTGACATCAGTTTATACACAGATATAAAAACAAACTCCAAGTCTCCAGACAGGGCTAAGAAAAGCATGTGTTTTTTTAAGTTAGGCTTTGACAAGAAAAACTGGGATACCGAAAAATAATAATTGTACTAGGCAGAAATAAAAATATGAAAAAATGATGACTCCAGGATTTTTCCTGAAGTGAAATCACTTCACACTTCAAATATTTAGGCCCTGTGAGTAAATCACAGGGCCACGTCGGCAGCGATCAAAGCGTGGCAGCGTTCTGTAGACCCTGTGAAGATCCCGTCTTTGCCGTTTGCGTCGGTGTGATCATGTCATGTCAGGTTTTCTGGAGAAGATCAAAACCGACTAATGGAACAGCGAAGACTTGTGCCTGTCGTCAAAAGCAGAATCGTTTTCAAAAGCCAGGTGACAAAATGGCTGACGTTATTCAGACTTGCCTGCTGAAGTGTGAGTTGTGTGTTAGCGACATCGTGTTCTCTTAGATAGAAGATATTTCTTTGCATCACGCAGCAGCTGCTCAAGCCCTTCTCATTATTCCTTCCTATTGTTTTGTATTTCTTTCCTTCTCCCTCAAACACCTGAATGCTCTAAAAATACTAAAAGGATCTCTTGAGCAGCATCATTGTCCACAGGTCACGATACGAGATTTGAGTAATTTTTTTTAGTGTCTGTTTTCTGCAAGAGCTTTTAAAGCACCCATGAATCTTGGAAAAATGACTATTGAATTCAGCCCATGGAGGGCTAGATTACATCCTGAGAAGCCTGGTGCTACTTTTTGTCTTTGGAGTCCCTCCTGCTCTCTGTCCCCAGTCCTCTTCTGTCCCCAGCCTCCTGGAAGTACCCTGAATGATTCTGAACTGCACACGTGCAAGAAGCACAAGAGCAGTGAAAGCATTTTTGGACTGGCACTTCCTTTTGCTGTGCACTCATGGTTCAGAACTCTTGCATGCACTGTTGTGAACTGCTTGTCACCGCTGGGGTAGACCTCCAAGAAGCCTGTCAAATGAGGGAGACAGTCAAAGAAGAGGATTGGGTTAGGGAACAGGAGGGGCTGCAAACACGAGTGGCATCAGGATTCTATGAAGAACAAGACAAGACTCGGAAGAGTTATGTTGCGCTTTTCTCCTGGCGGACTCGAAGTGCAAGAGCTGCAGCCACTAGAGACGCGCTCAGTAGGCAGTAGCAGTGTTAGGGAGTCTCTTGCCTAGGGTCTCCTCACGGAATAGGTGCTGTCTTACAGGAGAAGCCCTTAACCAGTGCACTATCCAGGCCTCTATAGGCTTTATTCAATTTTTCTCCATGATTCAGGGGTTCTTTAAGTGACAGCACATATTTTTTGGAGGGTTCAGCATGAATCTACCACAGGATTTAGTTTTGGTGCAAACTGTAGTGGAACTTCTGGTTTTGTATACATTTTCATTGTACAGAAGGTTAGAGGACATCCCAGGACATCATTTTTCATCTAATCTAAAAAGCAAAAAAACTTCTCAGCACATAGCAAGGGAAAAAGTACAAAAAAAATGGTAAAAAATGTATTGTCAAACTTATTTTGAACATTTTCTTGCTTGGTGGGAGCTTAAAGTGGATTCGAGGTGAACTTTTACTCATTGATTGCATAATATTGTTCCTTTCCTATTGTTTATAGGACATTCCTCAAGCCAAATGCTTTTTTTGTTTTTGTTTTAATTCTCTAGTTCCCTATAAACTAAATAAACCACGCCCACAGGTTTTCAGAGAGCCTTGGCAGTAGCAAGGGCTCATGGGAGCTCAGTCTGGGCAGGAGGAGGAGGAGGTGTTACTAGCCATTGATTTCAGAGGCAGAGGGGAGGAGGGAAGAGGGGGGATTAGGTTTTTTTCACAGGCTGAGATACAGATAAGCCTGCCTCTGTGTAATGTTTACAAACAACATGGCTGCTGTCATTGTACCACAGGAAGACATAATCATTTTCTATTAAAGCTGTTTGCAGCTAGATTTGTTGTGTGAACTATCTAAACTTTAGATAAGATATATAGACAAGTTACTTGTTATAGTTTTCATCTCGGATCCGCTTTAAACGTGTTTTATTGAAAAGATTTGGCAATATCTCCTGGGAGAAAAAGGGGGAAAGTTAATAGGATTTGGCCCTGTTAGCCTTATCAATAACTTTTAAAATTCTTAGGATTAGGTATGTATGTGACAAGTTAAAGTTAGGAGGTGGGTTACGATACAGTAAATGTGGCCACTAACAATACAATTTGAGAAACAATTGTTTATGAACAATTCTTCGTATAAGCGATCGAGTAACGATCGTTTGGGACCACTAAAAACAAAAAGAAGGATTAAGATTATATATCAATAAGGAGGGTCAGGCACAGATAATATCAGATAGGAAAAGTTCCAAACACGAAGTCAAAGCCTGTACCAAAAATACCCTGCAACAAAAATCTGCTCACCCCTCTCATGTAGTTGGAAGCAAGTGCTTACCTGTAATGAATGGCACAAAGTTCCAAAGTGCTGCAGAAGATAAATATGTAAGTGTAGTAGTCATTTGGGCCGTGATCATTTCTTGTTATGTTGCCTTTTTACACCAGATCTCGATTTCCTTACCTGGTACTGAAACGATATAGAGAAGGTGATAAGAAGACAGCAATGATGACATAATTCATAAGAAACATTTTGTGCATGAAATCAGAGTATAGTATTAAAGGCACTCACACTTATGGCTGAAAGCTTTCCAGGCATTGTTATTGACCTGAGGAAGCGGGCTAAGACCCCTGATACATGTTGTCTATTGTGCATGAATAAACATACCTTTTTCATAAATTTTGTTTTGTCCTTCTGATAAGGGAAGACGTTACACTTCTCATCCGTGTCATAGTACATAGTATTAGTAATATATCAAGGGCGGCTCTACCAGTATTTTTAGTATACACATAAGTAACACTTGGTCAGGGGTTCTGATATATGATTCTCATGTACTGTTTTTTTCCTCCGCTTTCTATAGAGAGAGGGCCTTGAACACCTCCCAGCCGGTGGCCTTACAGCTAACAGTCGGAAACCTGAAGCCTGAGGAGACGTATTCATTCCGTGTGCTGGCGTACAACGAATGGGGCCCCGGAGAGAGCTCTCAGCCCATTAAAGTCGCTACACAACCGGAACGTAAGTGTAAAATGATCACTCTCTTTATATGTTACATGTTCACATGAATTTGGAACTAATTATCTGAATCTCTGCTATGAAAACGGCCGCCCTTACAGAAAACTCACATGCCTTGGTCCATTTCAATCAGTAGAAAAAGGCACTCTACTGGCATCAAACTTGTGTTTGTGATTTATTGAGCAAACAATACACACATGTTACGGGTACAATGACCCTTCCTCAGGTCTACCTACTGTAAGTCAGGTATCGTTTAAGATGGCTTTTGAGTTGAGTCACATGCCTTGGACAACTGTTTCTCCTTTAACTGGTTCCGGACTTACGCAGTTGAAATCTGCATCCTGCATGTGGCTGTGCAGATCTGACAGGACGTAGATTTCAACACTCGTCGCCACGCGGTTCCACCGATCCCGCCGATTGCGCCCCTCTCTCCCCGCCCCAGATCACTCGCACTCTAAATGACGGCAGAGCTGTGTGAGACGGTCAGGAGAAAATGTCATTGGCTTAGATTGATTGACAGCGTCAGGAGCCACTGTCATAGGGCCAGCAGAGAGAGCGACCTGCAGTGGGGTTAGAACGGCATGAGCGGAGGGGGCTACGGATGATTGCGGTGATTTGTCGGTAAGCGCCGTTTTATCATGCCAGCAGTCTCTGGTCCTTAAGGGGGCAGAAACTGCTGGTACGAAAGTAGTTAATTTGATTGTATCTCAACTCTGTGTCAAGCTGAAAGCCTCTAAGGAGACTGTGTTACGTGTTTCTTGCCCTTGATGTTGCTAACAGATACTCACCTGTGTTGCCCTTTCGGCTTATATTTTCAGAAGAATTTAGCTTTGTCTCCCATATTCCTAACTTCTACTGGACCCATGATGTTTGACATTACTACTGGCTACATCTTGTACAATACTGATTGGTCCAATACTTCTGAGTCTTGTGAGTGATGTAAAATGTCTGAGTCTCAGTAATGTGGTATTCCCACAAAACTCCGATTTTTGCAGTGGAAAGCCAATTTCCGACTGGAAACTCAGAAATCAGAATTCCTCGTAATTCGGAAACTCTTTACTACAGCTGACAACTGCTTGGGAACTGCACCATAAAACCACCTCCAAACCACCTGTGATCCAGGCGTATCTCAGCCAGAAAGCATTGGCTGTGTCACATTGGCTATGCTGCATTGGCCTCAATAGACTAAGCAGTTTAGACTAGTCTACTACAGATGGTTTTTAGTCTACTGATGGTTTGGTCAGTTGCATCAAAGGGGAATTCACTATTACCAAATGTTTAAGACCTGTTTTTAGACCTGGTCTAAACCATTCGGTAATTAGGTGGTTAAAGCAGGGGAAATGATCAAAAGATGCAATTCACAAACGAGTAGCTATGACTGACATCCTTCTCCTCTGACGAGCTCTCCTCTGCATACAAAACTCCTGCATAATTCATTCAAAAGGTTCCATCCTCACGTCTAAAACACCTCACAGAATTACTTTAACCACAGAAATCAGACGGTCTAATCTCTGTCAAAGTGGGCGTGGTTACTCCTTGTTTGCCTTTGTGAATTGTGTAATTACTGAATGTTAGACTAGGTCTAAAAACAGGTCCAAACCATCAGTAAACTAAAAACCATCTGTAGACTAGTCTAAACTGCTTAGTGAATTGAGGCCTGTCTGTCTTGTATTTGCCTTGATTCAGGATATTTCTTTGGTACGGCTGTGACAAATCTCTGTGTAGACCAAGCACAGAAGAGACTCACAACCAGGAACAGCTTGCTTTAATAACTAGCAGAGCCCAGCAGCTGAGCATCCATGCCCTTTACTTCTATTCATTCCGCCAAGATAAATTATAATTAAAATAATCCCTTTGTAATTTTCTTTCTTTCACATTAGTGTTTGCGTTGGCACTTTCTGTACTGTTCACGCAGTTTGCAAATGTAAGCATTAGCCTACGCTGAAGACACAAGTACAGTAACAGATTAATAGTTTCCACTCTCAATGCAGACTATTAAAATGAGCAAAAATAAAGCTGTACGTAACTGAAATGTATAAAATAATTCAATAATTGTTTGTCTTTTTTTTTTTTTAAATACATGGATGTAAAAGTGCAGTTTTTGCAATATAAAAAGAGAGAAGTTCCCACTGCAGTAACGTATCTTCTCCTCACAGACCAGCAGTGGCCTTACCACTCCCAGTCAGTCCAAGCCACTCCCAGGTCAGTCTTATGAGCATGCAGAGGAGGAGAGGGATTGCTCTGCCAGCTGAAGCCACACCTCCCTGCTGACTCTTAGCCTATCAAGAAGCATGGCTTTAGACTGATTGGGAAAGGGAAGTGATACACTTGATGAAGGACTGCAATAGTTCAAAACATGAAGTGTATGTGCTTTAACTAGCAAATCCAGTGGTGTGCAGCCTCTTCACTTATTCTGAATCTTTGAACACTCGGGGGGCGACCTGAGCGAAACTTGGCACCGGCAAGCCCGTGATAGTCATTCCTGTGAATGTTCCAGCACTGTGGTTTCTTCACTAGTGGACTGTTCTAATTGGGAAAGGGGAGTGAGTAGGCAGTGGCAAGGCCGGGCCGAGGCATAGGCTCGAGAGGCTCCAGCCTCAGGGCGCAGTGTAGGAGGGGGCGCATTATTCATTCAGCTGTCATTCCTAATTGTGTTTGAAGCAGAAAGAAATAAGAAAAGGGGATACATGGTAGTGACTGCAAGCCAGATAACTAGATATTAAGGTGTTGGGGAGGTTGTGGGCCCTGTGGCACCTCTTAGTCTAATAGCAATCAGTGTGTGATGGCTGGGGTGGCAGGGATGGAGGGGCGCACTTTGGTGTCTCAGCCTTGGGTGCTGGAGGACCTTGTCCCGCCTCTGGGCAGTGGGGCTTTTTTTGTGAGGATGATTGAATCAGTACGGTTAGAATTTTCTTCTTTTACTTTGCAAAAGCTGATTTTTGTTTTTACTCAACAATTTTTCCATGTCTCAACTTGGGCTTTAAGTTACAAAAGTCCATCAGCACACCAAATTAGAGGTAATTGCACATTCATTATTGTACTTTGAAAACACAAGAGATCCGACCATTGTTTCGGGAGCCTTGCAGGGTCTACCTTTTTTAAGGCATGCCACATGAAAATAATGAATGTGCAATTACCTCTAATTTGGTGTGCTGAATGGACTTTTGTAACGTATGATTCTATGGGATATTGTAAGGCTGGTATAAGTGTACACAAAGTATACGATAAACTGAAGTCAGATCGTTACCTGGGGTCATACACGTGAGGTCAGAAATATGCGGTTCAAAAGGCAGAGCTAGGTCAGTTAACAAGCTAAGTTCATACACTGGTAATCAGATGGCTAAAGTACAAAGGGCTGAGACAGGTGCTAAAACGTTAAACAGGCTGAAGTCATACACATAAGATCCAGATAGTTGAGGTACAAACAGGGATGAGACAGAGACCTGGTCGTTAGGCTTGCCGAGGTCAATATCGAATATCAGATGACTATAGTACAGAGGGATGAGACTTTAATCGAAGTGGAGGGCACGCCGGGTCATACACAAAATCACAATCAGGATAATTACAATATACAATACTGAACTAACTAGAGTACATATATATTGGCAGTGTCTGCATATATATATATATATATAGCTCTGCGGAACTAACTAGACTCAGTAGTATGTCAAGGTCCAGCGCTCAGAGAACTGAAAGCTATAACGGACGTTGGGGAACTGACAAGACAGGTCTTATATACAAAAATAAATTGCCCGCACGCCCCCGAACCCCCAGCCAATCGGAAGCTTCCAAAGTGTCAACTGACCGCTGTCAGCTGACCTTCCTCACACCTGCCTCCTCAGCCTATAAAGGCTATTGTGGATCCTGCATGCCCGTCTATAGACACGGCTGGGCTTGCCGCGCTGTTCCACCTCCAGAGGTGAGCTGGGGATGCAGCCAGAAGATGCGGAAGTAAGCAGCTGCCCGGAGCTGCTGGCAGCCGCTTCCGCAACATTTGTTACAGATATTGCCTTTATCACACCACCAAGCACCCAACAACCAGATGGTGTGCCAACACCGAACCCCAACAACACAACTTGGGCTTTAAATCAAAACTGTGAAAACTTCCCCACTCTCTTTCCACCTTGCCGCTACAGTGCTGTGTTCTCCTGAAGCTCGCGGCTGCACTCCCGTACGAGAACGAGCATAGCCACACCGAGCTGCAGGTGCATAATGGCTCACACAAGCGCAATAGCACAGACACACTCAGGCTCCAGTGGAAAAATCCAAGCCCGATTAGATCCATGCAAGGGCTTGTCCCTCCAAATTGCAAAGGACACGTACTGGAACGAGCAGATGGAGGGGGACGGCGGAAGCCTCTTGCATATCCAGAGGCTTCCATCTATTGAGTTGAGTACATATTTGGGGCACTTTTTTTCCCTCCGGGTACACTTTAAAGTTACCCCATTTCTATGCCATACATAATACAGTTTAGAGATCAGTTTAGTGTAATAAAACACATGTGCCTGCTCTTTTCATGTCCTGTCATATTGCCATTTACAAGATACATTTTAAGCAGAGCTGCTTCTGCACAAAACTGTTAATTTTCATCTGATAGAAGAGTTTTGGCCTCATATAACTATTTGTCTGTAAGAAGAAAACCTTATATTCACCTCTACAGTTAAGCGTTTAATGATCCAGGGTCCTTTTTTTTTAAAATGACACCTTTCCTCAGGTGTCTTCTTCCTCCATGCCATCCTCAGGTGTCTTCTTCCTTCACACCATCCTTGGGTGTTGTCTTCCTCAACACCATCCTCAGGTGTCTTCTTCTTCAACACCATCCTCAGGTGTCTTCTGTCTCAACGCCATCTTCAGGTGTCTTCTTCCTCCATGCCATCCTCAGGTGTCTTGTTCCTCAACACCATCCTCAGGTGTCTTCTTCCACTACACCATCCTTTGTTGTTGTCTTTCTCAACACCATCTTCAGGTGTCTTCTTCCTCAACACCATCTTCAGGTGTCTTCTTCCTCAACTCCATCCTCGGGTGTCTTCGGCCTCAACACCATCTTCAGGTGTCTTCTTCCTCAACACCATCCTCAGGTGTCTTCTGCCTCAACACCATCCTCAGGTGTCTTCTTCCTCAACATCATCCTCAGGTGTCTTCTTCCACTACACCATATTTGGGTGGTGTCTTTCTCAACACCATCTTCAGGTGTCTTCTTCCTCAACACCATCTTCAGGTGTCTTCTGCCTCAACACCATCTTCAGGTGTCTTCTTCCTCAACACCATCCTCAGGTGTCTTCTGTCTCAACACCATCTTCAGGTGTCTTCTTCCTCAACACCATCCTCAGGTGTCTTCTGCCTCAACACCATCCTCAGGTGTCTTCTTCCTCAACATCATCCTCAGGTGTCTTCTTCCACTACACCATCCTTGGGTGTTGTCTTTCTCAACAACATCTTCAGTTGTCTTCTTCCTCAACACCATCCTCAGGTGTCTTCTTCCTCAACACCATCCTCAGGTGTCTTCTTCCTCAACATCATCCTTAGGTGTTTTCTTCCTCAACACCATCCTCAGGTGTTATTTTCCTTTACACCATCTGGGTGTCTTCTTCCTCAACACCATCCTTAGGTGTCTTCTCCCTCAATGCCATCCTCAGGTGTCTTTTTCCTTTACACCATCCTCAGGTGTCTTCTTCCTTTACACTATCCTTGGGTTATTTTTCCTTTACACCATCTTCAGGTGTATTCTTCCTTTACACCATCCTCAGGTGTCTTTTTCCTCAACACCATCCTTAGATGTCTTCTGTCTCAACACCATTTTCAGGTGTCTTCTTCCTCAACATCATGGTGACAGCAGTGAAGATTCTCTCATGACTCTTCCAAGATGGCTGCCCCAACCTCCTTTCTTTCCCCAGTAATAGGAAGTATATGTAATGGATTGCGGAGATGCCGACGCACGGTCTAGCAGCGGGGCGGCTGTCTTTGCGTTCAGACCGGCGGTTTCCGCACAGCAGCATGCGTCTGGTTTGCCTGGGCCTTCTGTTGCACACAGATGGAGAACTGTGCGCGCGCTAGAAGGCAAGCCCTTTATGCCAGTAGGAGAGTGATCAGCTGATCAGGTTACTGATTGGCTGAGTGGCGCAGGGCGGTGCGGAGGAGCGCTGCAGTATATATAGATCTTGCTGGTCAGTCTCTGGTTGTCTGCCGTTGCACATACTTACGTGTGAGCACTCAGACCTCAGTCAGATCCCACAGTGTGTTCGAAACAGGTGGACCTGGGAATTCACACTTAGCCAGATTACTGCTGTGTTATACTTTAGACCAGTTCCGGGGTGTTGAGACCAAGGACCTCACACCCAATCTTAGGATCACTGTGTCATTTCTGTGTTATACTTTAGACCAGTTCCGGGGTGTTGAGACCAAGGACCTCACACCCAAGCTTAGGATCACTGTGTCATTGCTGTGTTATACTTTAGACCAGTTCCGGGGTGTTGAGACCAAGAACCTCACACCCAAGCTTAGGATCACTGTGTCATTACTGTGTTATACTTTAGACCAGTTCCGGGGTGTTGAGACCAAGGACCTCACACCCAAGCTTAGGATTACTGTGTCATTGCTGAGTTATTCTCTAGACTAGTTCCTGGGTGTCGAGACCAAGGACCTCACACCTCAGACTAGGACTGTGCTTTATATCTGTTATGACTATCTGCTCTGTCGACCTCTCTCTCTTGCTTTCTGATTCGGTACCTCTGCATATCTGCCTACCTGTTGCCAAACCCTGCCTGTACCCGGTTACCGAATCAGCCTTCTGTCTCTGTACCTTATCTGCTCGTGTGTTGCCGACCTGGCCTGCCCGACCCTCCCGGCTTTCACTCATGCCTTGAGTGCTCAGTCTATCTGTACTAGCTGTGACACTATTCCACCAAGTGTCAGATAGCTGTTAGGACTCCTCAGAGAGTCCGACCTGCTAGCAGCCAGTGGCCTCTACTCCTCTGGAGTCCCCTGGCTGCAGTACAGTCTATTATGTGATCACCAAGTATCACTGGTTGCCAGGTTCTCTCTATTCCCTCTCTCACGGAGATAGTCCCTGCACAGCCGAGGGCCACCTGCCCCTCAGGTGGTACCTGGCCGAGCTGCCTGTGTCTCCCGCCTCACGGGAGATAGCCTACAGTTACACCAAACACTTACACTTCATTAGGTGTCCAGAGGTTAGTCATACTTGTATTATTGGTGATTCTGCAGATCATCCATAATCAAGTATACATCTGTATTATTGATGATTCTGCAGATCATCAATAATCAGATTCTCTCTGTGTGCTGACACCGATCGTTACAATATGGAAAGGAGAAGGACTTTAATTGACAAGTCCATTACCTTCTTGCCTTTACCATAGTTTTAGTGAACAAAAGTAGTGAAGTGGACTGTCACTGAAGAGGCCTTGAGCAGCTAAATCCTACATGCTACCATGATACCGTTGCTTCAACACTGGGGGAGAAGAGAGGCTGGGATAAAAGAAATATAGGATGGAGGATCACCAGGAACTTTACTGGAGAGGAGAAAATAATGTTTTATCCTTGCGTGCTTTTAGTGTATGCCAGGAAATTCTCTCTCCGTGAGTGAATGTTTCCAATGTTTCATCTTAGTTGATGCAAAGTTTGGGCTGTTCCAAATCGGCAGCTACTACATTGATTTGCCCGAACACCGAGCTGCCTACAAAACTGCATCGTGTTATTGATTATTTTCTCTATTGCCCAACAAAAAATAATAATTGGAGAGCTGATTTTGAAAAGTGGAGAAATCAAGAGAATTTAATTTGAACAAAAACATACATTTTAAGTTTTTTTAGTTTTTTTTTTAAACATTGATGACACAAACCATTCTTTTTTCCTTTTACATAATAGAATGTCGTCTTCAATTTTCTCCACAATTTTTTTTCCCAGAGATGAGTGATTTCTAAACATGTCTTCTTTTAGTTGTACATAATCGGCACCATTTTCGAGAGTTGAACAGAAGCCTCTTTTTTTATTTCTTTCAAAGCAAGAGACTTAATCCTTATAAGCTCGCCCTTCCGTCTTTGCCTCTTATAATGTATAATTTCAGCGGAGTCCAATAAGTCGTGATTTTTCAGCTCCTGCAGACAGAGAAGACGTGCATAATCTTTTTATACCACCTACCACGAGCGGAAGATTCATTATTTATTACCAGTTCTCCAGTTCTTCAAAATGTCAAAAGAGGAACATAATTAAAAAGTAAATCGCTTTTTTTTATTATTATTTGCTGAGTTAACTCTGGCGAGTTTATTCTTTGGATAAAAGCATTAGCGAAAATTACAATAATCTACATTTTATGCTCTTATCTTTACACATCCAAGGGATTAATTGTGCGGTGTCGTTGTGTATATTGTCACTTTTTTTTAACGTTTAATAGTAATAATTAATAGCTGGTAAAAGCCGCTAGCATGTATTCAATGGTTACCTAAGCAGGTGGTGATGAATAAAAATATACGTCTGCGCCGTTGCATAAGTGTAATCCTTTTGGTGAAAAGAAAAAAAGCAGTGCGGTTGTTTGTCTTTACATGATAGTTTTGTTTTTTGTCTTTGCAAAAATGGTCAGGAATGTCAATTTTTTAAAGTCTCGTCTTTGAGGGTAACAAAGTCATAAGGTTTGTGTTCTGATTGAGGACCAAAAGTCTGAAACAGGCTGTCACATGTGGGTTTGATATGGCTGTGTAAAATTAAAAGCTATAGGCTTGCTATACACCAGTGGTTCTGGATGCTTGCTTGGCATACTAAGGGTGAAAAGGGATAATTTGCATATTCAGTAGCAGTGCATTGTGGATAACCACAAATGTTCACTTATAGCTGAATTATTGCAGATTTCCTTCTGTTTTAGGAATGCAATTACACCAAACTTTGCTTTTTTTTAGTAGGAGGGCTTTTCCATCCCTTTTCTCCCCCTATACATTCCGAGTGGTTTGGGTCACCCTGAGCTGCTTGGTTACTCTGTGGTTCAGATTTTAAAGAGGAACTTCAACCAATGATTAAACTTCATTCCAATTAGTAGCCCCTTTCCCATGAGAAATATTTACCTTTTCTTGAAAAGGCCATCAGGGGCGTCTGTATGGCTTATATTGTGGTGGAACTCCTCCCACAGTATGATGTCAAGACCATGGTCCGGACTGTTTGCTTACTGTGAACCTCATTGCATTGTGGGAAATAACAGCTTTTTTCAACTACCAAGCAAGCAGTATCACCTCTGTGCATAGAACTCTCAGTAATGAACATTCCATACAGATCACCTGGCAGAACTAAAGATGTCACCACCAATGTTACATTTCAGAATGTAAATCAGGGAGAGGAAAGATTTTACAATGGGCAAACACTGACTAGTTTTTTACATATAAGCCTTCACCTTAGTCTTACCCTCTGCTCTGAGAGCTGGTCTCAAAAGCAGTGGCCTGCATAAACCTTTATTTGTTTACAGGCAGCCCTTAAGCTCAACACACACCATACAATCTTGGTTGTTCAATCTTACCACTTTCATGTAGTAGAAGAGCTTATCCAATCAATCATTCAAGGTATTTTGAATCTGTTGGCCCTTATACTACATAGATTTGGTAAATCTGTACAACCAAGATTGTATGGTGTGTAATGATGGGCACAGTGGTATATGCGCTCCTTATCGGGCAAAATGCTAAAATATTAAAATATCAAATGTACATAAATTTCCAATGTTCCTGTAAACAATCACAAATACTGGCTGGATGGATCGCTATACAACTGGGTGAGTATTGACACCCTAAATAAATGTAGTTAAAAGGTACAGCGCTCTCACACCAGCCACATATAGTCCAAAATGACCTCCACAGTCCCTTATGATAGTTCTCAATGGTTCACTCAAATGTCCAACAGCTTTAGCGTTCCTTCACAATAGTAAGTATCACGCTCACCAAATTTGATGGCTGACAAGCTACAATCAGCATAACCAGCGTGTGTCAGATGTCAAGCAACGCTTCCCTCTCAGACTTCCTCTTGTATGTACCTCAGAGCAAACAAACACATAGCATAGCGTAATAATGTTAAGATGGTAAGATAGGCACACCTCCACCTGTGACACTGATCACCCGTGTGTTACAGCAAGTCAGCCCCTGATGAGTCATATGACGAAACCGGTAGGGCGTGGCCTCGTGGCGCTGTGTGGAGACGCGAGTTTTGGCATCTAGGAGGACGTCCATAGGAGCTTGTTTTACATGCGCATGATTCGTTTTTAAAATGTGAGTGCACTACTTGTTTCTTAATCTTTTAATAAATGTTATTACACTATGGCGATTCCGCTTTGAGTCCTTTAAGGGAGAAGATTCTGCAGAACTTGGGAGGCTGATTGAGTACTAAAGCGCTGTTAGCTGGTCTTATATATGGTCAGCATCTGAATCTGGTGAGCCCGCAACCATATCAGTCATACACATTGGGTGTATGGTGACTTGCTGTAACACACGGGTGATCAGTGTCACAGGTGGAGGTGTGCCTATCTTACCATCTTAACATTATTACGCTATGCTATGTGTTTGTTTGCTCTGAGGTACATACAAGAGGAAGTCTGAGAGGGAAGCGTTGCTTGACATCTGACACACGCTGGTTATGCTGATTGTAGCTTGTCAGCCATCAAATTTGGTGAGCGTGATACTTACTATTGTGAAGGAACGCTAAAGCTGTTGGACATTTGAGTGAACCATTGAGAACTATCATAAGGGACTGTGGAGGTCATTTTGGACTATATGTGGCTGGTGTGAGAGCGCTGTACCTTTTAACTACATGGTGTGTAATGAGCCTTAGAACTAATGACATGGAAAGTATGGTTACTGTGCACCTAACGCCCGCTGGATCTTCCAGAATGGCATTGAAGGTTTTGTCTAGCAGCTGGCCAGAAACGTGACTTTTAAAGAGAACCTGAACTGAAAATAAAAAGTCAAAATAACCATACACAGGTCATACTTACCTCCTTTGTAGTCTACTCCTCAATCTCTTTCTCCTCTCCTGCATCCCATTTGTCCACTGTGATCAATGGAATTCTCCGTCCTCCATTTTAAAAATGGCCATTACCCCATAACAGCCTCCTGTCAGCACAATGTTAAACTGTAATATCACCCACTTGAGCCATAGGGAAACATGGACATTACCTGGCACATTCAGTTGCAGCTGACAGCTGCTGATATATAACTGACAGTATCTGGTATATTTCAGTTCTGATAAAAAATATTGTCAGAACTGGAAGGGATCACTGTAAGGAGAAAATGGTGAGCTTCTGAGAGGAAATGATGGTGAGGTAAGTATGTAATATTCATTTGCAGCTACATAATGTGTTTATTTTACATAATTTTCCTCGCTTCTGGTTCCCTTTAAAGGAGACCTGAAGTGAGTAAAAGAAGAACACCGTCAGAAGATTACCGTAATTCCGCCTCCAGCAATAGCTGGAAGCCGAATTCCATCATTCCCCACCATCCACGTGGACCTGGAGGGGGAATAGTAATTAACGCCGCCGGGACTTGTGCAGCAACAGGATAAGCCGTATAGCGGCTGTATCCTGCGCCCAAGTCTCCCGGCTGCCATTTCATAGGTACGCTCCCTGGATACTGTACTAGTGATTTGTCCAGCCTGGCTATGCAGTCCCAAGGTAAACTTAACTAGAGTGACCATACGTCCCGGATCGCCCGGGACGCGTCCCGGATTCGGGGTCCGCAGTCCCAGGCAGCATGAGGTCCCGGGAAATGTCCCGCTTTCAGCAGCGGGACGTCCTGGCCTCGGGGCTCTGGCCACTCTCTCCTCATGAACTGGCAGCGGCGTCTATAGACGCCGTGCCAGTTGATTGCCTGCAGCCCCACTCCAGCCTCCTCTTCTGGTGTCTGTTCCGACACCGGCAGGCGAGCAGGGCTACGGCAAGATGGCTGCTGAAGCCCTGTACTGGAGACTATTTGTGTCTCCAGTACAGGGCTTCGGGCGCCATCTTGCCGTAGCCCTGCTATTCAACTCAGCGAGGGAGAGAAGATCAAGAGCAAGATGGTCCTGGGAGCAGCGCGCCAGAGGCCGGAGACTTCTGCCAGGTGAGTAAATGCTTTCTTTTCCAGGTGAAATGTTTGCCCGCATTGCATTTCTTTTCTGGGAAAATGTTTGCCCGCATTGCGTTTTTTTTTACTAGGTGAAATGTTTGCCCGCATTGCGTTTCTTTTCTGGTGAAATGTTTGCCCGCATTGCGGTTTTTTTTTCTAGGTGAAATGTTTGCCCGCATTGCGTTTCTTTTCTGGTGAAATGTTTGCCCGCATTGCGTTTTTTTTCCAGGTGAGATGTTTGCCCGCATTGCGTTTCTTTTCTGGTGAAATGTTTGCCCGCATTGCGTTTTTTTTTCCAGGTGAAATGTTTGCCCGCATTGCGTTTCTTTTCTGGTGAAATGTTTGCCTGCATTGCGTTTTTTTTCCAGGTGAAATGTTTGCCCGCATTGCGTTTCTTTTCTGGTGAAATGTTTGCCCGCATTGCGTTTTTTTTTCCAGGTGAAATGTTTGCCTGCATTGCGTTTCTTTTCTGGTGAAATGTTTGCCCGCATTGCGTTTTTTTTTTCCAGGTGAAATGTTTGCCCGCATTGCGTTTCTTTTCTAGTGAAATGTTTGCCAGCATTGCGTTTCTTTTCTGGTGAAATGTTTGCCAACATTGCGTTTCTTTTCTGGTGAAATGTTTGCCCGCATTGCGTTTCTTTTCTGGTGAAATGTTTGCCCGCATTCCGTTTCTTTTCTGGTGAAATGTTTGCCCGCATTGCGTTTATTTTGTACTGACATGTTTGCCCGCATTGCGTTTATTTTGTACTGACATGTTTGCCCGCATTGCGTTTATTTTCTGGTGAAATGTTTGCCCGCATTGCGTTAATTTTCTGGTGAAATGTTTGCCCGCATTGCGTTAATTTTCTGGTGAAATGTTTGCCCGCATTGCGTTTCTTTTCTGGTGAAATGTTTGCCCGCATTGCGTTTATTTTGTACTGACATGTTTGCCCGCATTGCGTTAATTTTGTACTGACATGTTGCCTGCATTGCGTTTATTTTGTACTGACATGTTGCCTGCATTGCGTTTATTTTGTACTGACATGTTTGCCCGCATTGCGTTTATTTTTTACTGACATGTTTACCTGCATTGCGTTTATTTTCTGGTGAAATGTTTGCCCGCATTGCGTTTATTTTCTGGTGAAATGTTTGCCCGCATTGCGTTAATTTTGTACTGACATGTTGCCTGCATTGCGTTTATTTTGTACTGACATGTTTGCCCGCATTGCGTTTATTTTGTACTGACATGTTTGCCCGCATTGCGTTTATTTTGTACTGACATGTTTGCCCGCATTGCATTTATTTTATACTGACATCTTGCCCGCATTGCGTTTATTTTGTGCTGACATGTTGCCTATTGCGTTTATTTTCTGGTGTCCGGGGTAACTGTTACTGCATTTATTATTTAATGGTCATAGATGGCTATGTTTGCTGCTTTGTGGTTACGGCATACTATTAGCATCACACAGTTTCTGCACACCCATGATGCAAAGTCTCGTTTGGCCACATCATGGCGTAAACACTGCTTTCTTATGCCTCGCTGTTACATTATTACGTTAGCTCCGCCCATACAATGGCAAGGCCATGCCCATTTTTCGCCGCGGCGCAGCCACCCCCCGGTCTTGGTCGCTGCGCGCTCCTCAGTCCTCCCCACTTTTCGCCGTGGCGCGCTGCGCGCGCCGCCCCCTCCCTCTCCCCCCACGCCCCCCATCCCCGTCCCAGGTTGGACCCACAAAAATCTGGTCACTCTAACTTAACCTTGTAGTCCCCCAAATGTGCAAGTGCTTTTACTGTACCTCCAATGGGAGGACAGTGTTGCTCCTGTGCAGCAGAGAATATACCATGGCATGCTGGGACATTTATAGGACAATCTCTGATAAAGTAAACTTCTGACATAGTAAACCTGGTCCCTCGGCGTTTACTATAACAAGATTATACTGTATAACAGGAATCCAATGAAAAAGCAGAAAAAGCGTATTGCATACAGTGCTGTGCAATTTGTTTTGTTGATGCTCCAACCTGGCTGATATCATCTTCCTTATTTCCTCTAGATATGATTTCCACGTTCCGTCGTTGACAGGGATGTTGGGAGGCTTGGTGGGGATTTGCTAACATCAGGAGGGGCAGGCGTTGCTTTCTTTGTAGCTTCTGATCTGTTTTCTCAGTGGATGGAAATGCTGATCTGAGAGTGCGGAGAGAGAGTGTGAGCGCTAGTGAAATCATTATTTATGGTTGCTGGCTGTGTAGATACTGAATAACGTTGGGATGTGAGCAGCATAATATGTAATTTTGGTTTTATCATAAAAATAGTGGAGGTAATCGTAAGTTACTCTAGAGATCATTTTTTGGCTGAGGCTAGATCTAGTTTTGTTTTTTTTTTTGTTTTTTTTAACAAAGACATGCTTATTATTTAATGCAGGGGTGTCCAAACTTTTTAAGCCAAGGGCCATATTTCCTTTCTTGAGCGTGTTTGGGGGCCGAACTAGCGAGATTAAACACAATTTTTGCTGATTGCCAGGGCTGGATTTCTGGAAAGGACACAAAAGCCTGGGCCTTGGGCGACTGCAACCCAAGGGGGCACCTGAGCATAAAGAGGATTTGCTATATAGGAAAACGGAGTCTGAACATAGTGAGCCACACATGGAAAAGGGGGAAAGTAATGCTCAAGAGAGTGGTTCATGGAGAGAAGGGCTACAGTACATGGATGATACACATGGAAGAGGGGGCTGCACATGGAATGGGAGGGGCTGCAGTACATGGATGATACACATGGAAGAGGGGGCTGCACATGGAATGGGAGGGGCTGCAGTACATGGATGCTACACATGGAAGAGGGGCTGCACATGGAAGGGGAGCCACAATATACTGGGCCTAGGGGTACAAAAACGATAAATCCAGCCTTGCTAATTGCCGTTGGGTACACTATGCCTGTGACATTTTGTGAAATTGAACTTTTCCACAGGAAATAACCCGTATACCGTGTGCAGTTATCACAATGTCAGCTGCTAATCAGTGGCTGTTACTGCTCCTGGCACAGTGGCGGCTGCTAGTCAGTGGCTGTTACTGCTGCTGGAACAGTGGTAGCTGCTAATCAGTGGCTGTTACTGCTGCTGTCATAGAGGCAGCTGCTGATCAGTGTCTGCTACTGCCGCTGGAACAGTGGTGGCTGCTAATCAGTGGCTGTTACCGCTGCTGTCATAGAGGCAGCTGCTGATCAGTGTCTGTTACTGCTGCTAGCAGAGTGGTGGCTGCTAACCAGTGGCTGTTACTGCTGCTGGCACAGTAGTGTCTGCTGTCCAGTGGATGTTACTCCTGCTGGTACAGTGGCAGCTATTAATCAGTGGCTGTTACTGCTGCTGGCACAGTGGTGGCTGCTAATCAGTGGCTGTTACTGCTGCTGGCAGAGTGGCAGCTGCTAATCAGTGGCTGTTACTGCTGCTGGCACAGTGGCAGCTGCTAATCAGTGGCTGTTACTTCGGCTGGCACAGTGGCGGCTGCTAGTCAGTGGCTGTTACTGCTGCTGGAACAGTGGTAGCTGCTAATTAGTGGCTGTAACTGCTGCTGTCATAGAGGCAGCTGCTGATCAGTGTCTGTTACTGCTGCTGGCACAGTGGTGGCTGCTAACCAGTGGTTGTTACTGCTGCTGGCACAGTAGTGTCTGCTGTCCAGTGGATGTTACTCCTGCTGGTACAGTGGCAGCTATTAATCAGTGGCTGTTACTGCTGCTGGAACAGTGGTAGCTGCTAATTAGTGTCTGTTACTGCTGCTGTCATAGAGGCAGCTGCTGATCAGTGTCTGTTACTGCTGCTGGCACAGTGGTGGCTGCTAACCAGTGGTTGTTACTGCTGCTGGCACAGTAGTGTCTGCTGTCCAGTGGATGTTACTCCTGCTGGTACAGTGGCAGCTATTAATCAGTGGCTGTTACTGCTGCTGGCACAGTGGTGGCTGCTAATCAGTGGCTGTTACTGATGCTGACACAGTGGTGGCTGCTAATCAGTGGCTGTTACTGCTGCTGGCATAGAGGCAGCTGCTGATCAGTGGCTGTTACTGCTGCTGGCACAGTGGCAGCTGCTTATCAGTGGCTGTTACTGCTGCTGGCACAGTGGCAGCTGCTAATCAGTGGCTGTTACTGCTGCTGGCACAGTGGTGGCTGCTAACCAGTGGCTGTTACTGCTGCTAGCATAGTACTGACTGCTATCAAGTGGCTGTTACTGGTGCTGGTACAGTGGCAGCTGCTAATCAGTGGCTGTTACTGCTGCTGGCACAGTGGCAACTGCTTATTAGTGGCTGTTACTGCTGCTGGCACAGTGGCAGCTGCTAATCAGTGGCTGTTACTGCTGCTGGCACAGTGGCAGCTGCTAATCAGTGGCTGTTACTACTGATGGCACAGTGGCGGCTGCTAATCAGTGGCTGTTACTGCTGCTGGCACAGTGGCAGCTGCTAATCAGTGGCTGTTACTGCTGCTGGAACAGTGGCAGCTGTTAATCAGTGGCTGTTAGTGCTGCTGGCACAGTGGTAGCTGCTAATCAGTGGCTATTACGGCTGCTGGCTCAGTGGCAACTACTAATCAGTGTCTGCTACTGCTTCTGGCACAGTGGCAGCTGTTAATCAGTGACTGTTACTGCTGCTGAAACAGTGGTGGCTGCTTATCAGTGGCTGTTACTGCTGCTGGCAACGAGGCAGCTGCTGATCAGTGTCTGCTACTGCTGCTGGCCCAGTGGCAGGTGCTAGTCAGTGGCTGTTACTGCTGCTGGCATAGAGGCAGCTGTTAATCAGTGGCTGTTACTGCTGCTGACACAGTGGCAGCTGCTAATCAGCGGCTGTTACTGCTACTGGCACAGTGGTGGCTGCTAACCAGTGGCTGTAACTGCTGCTAGCACAGTGGTGGCTGCTAACCAGTGGCTGCTACTCCTATTGGTTCAGTGGCAGCTGCTAATAAGTGGCTGTTACTGCTACTGGCACAGTGGCAGCTACTAATCAGTGGCTCTTACTGCTGATGGCTGCTAGTCAGTGGTTGTTACTGCTACTGGCACAGTTGCAGCTGCTATTCAGTGGCTGTTACTGCTGCTGGAACAGTGGCAGCTGCTAATCAGTGGCTCTTAGTGCTGCTGGCACAGTGGCAGTTGCTAATTAGTGGCTGTTACTGCTGCTGGCACAGTGGTGGCTGCTAATCACTGTTAGTGCTGCTGGCAAAAAGTACAAATCCAACCAGGGGCAGCATAACAGAAGGCATTGGCTTCAAAGGTTTTGAGTTGGACTCTGGGGGTGGTGAAATTATTAGATCCTCTTGATCTGAGTTTGTGGGCATGGCCAGATTTGAGGCAAGGCCACAATGGCCACGGCCTAGGGCACTAGGAAGCAAGGTGCGGGTGGTGGGCTGTCACCCTAAGGCGGTTAAACTGCCAGACATGTAAACCGCAGCAGTCACAAACCCATTCCGCGGCCGCCCTGGTTCCAAAGTGGCAAGCAGTGGAGAGCCCCCCCCCCAAGCACAGCACTGGACCAGGAGAACAAACAGGACAGGGGGAGCTCACAGAAAAGGGTGGTGCACAGGATGGGGCAGATGGGGGGAGGCGAGGTTGGTGACAGTGGGCCTTGTCCAAATCCGGCCTTGGTTGTGGGAGGTGTGATGCAGTTGGGGGGAAGAGGGGAGAGCGAGGCAAAGAGACTGTTTGCAGGATCTTCACTGCTGCTAAAACACCTACGGAGGGAAGGCGAAAAAGCCCGAGAACCAGCAGAGTAGAGCGGGAAGCACATGGATTGCTCACCGTAGGGTACTTTTTCACTATATGCGGTGTTCTGTTTTAGTCATTGCTTATCTTGTACAAAGGTGAATGAAGTAGGTTATCCCTTATGTTTTCTTGGAATTCAGCTATAATGAAAAGTCATTTTACTTACAGCTTCCAGTATGAAAGATCAGGACACAGTCACATCGCTTTGCTTACATTTGTTTAATACGGTGTTTTCCATCCACATAAAATTGCAGCTGCTATTTTTTTTTTTTTTTGTTCGTGGTGACAAAAGGTTGATCGATGAGGCAGATCAATAACATTACCTAAAGCTGTTAGGCCCATCATGGCTGGTAGGACCAGTAGCTGTGATAGATGCCCAGAAATGCATTGTGGGAATTTTTCAACCTCGGCTGTAAGATGAAGAAAGGGAGTGTTAATGCATCACTCGCAGGGAAGGGGGGTCGCTTTGTCAAGCAGGATTCGGAGGGTTGCTACCCCCTCCCCTGCCGCGGGCCTGGCTGTAAGCAGCGAAGCTTTCTCAGTCTTTTCTTTTTTTTAGAGAGGTTGTTCCGTTCAGGGGAGCGGTTTGTTTTGCAGGAGGATGGCAGCGGTTCAAGAGCGCCTGTAATGATGTGCAATGATGAACGGTCAGGTGTTCCTCTTATGCCACGCTATTAGTCTGCTGTTCATGCCACCAGCCTTGTTCAGCATCGCTGTGCAGGTGTGAGTTGGCAATTGTTCCCTTTGAGTCTGTGAAAGGCATACACACTTTTCCAATCTGTAGAAGTAAAAAAAGTCACTTACAACGTAGCTGCATCAGTCGTGTTTACTGCCTCTTTCCCTGTCTAACACTATGAAGCTACCAGAGAATCTGTACTCTAAAATTCTTACAATAAAAAGCATACCATTCTATTCCTTATGTTCTCCTGGGCCCCTCTGTGCTGTTTCTGCCACTCCCTGCTGCAATTCTGGTTTTTAATCAACAGTTTTAGGCAGTGTTTATAAACAAAAGGCTGGCTTCTAACCATAGTATCATAGGCTGAGAACTTGCTTACTGTGTGACTCATGCAGAGCTTGGAGGGGGTGTGTAAAGCTTCTGCCAATGACAAGCAGTGTTGCACATTCCACACATTCCAGCCTCAGCCCGACAGACACGACAGAGAAAAGGAGATAAGATTAATTACAGAGACAGAAATAGGACAGAAGAAATAAGGCTCAACATTTTGTTACAGAGTTTCTTTAAAGCGGGAAGAAAATACATATTAAAGGACTACTATTATGATAAAATTGTAAAATTTAAAATACATGTAAACATATACAAATAAGAAGTACAATTCTTCCAGAGTAAAATGAGCCATAAATGACTTTTCTCCTATGTTGCTATCACTTACAGTAGGCAGTAGTGACATGTTTTGAACTAGTCTATCTCTTTATGGGGGATTCTCAGCAAGGCTTTTATTCTTTATACAGATATTCCTTAAAAATGAATTATGCAATGATGCTGGCCAGCCTCCCAGCTCGCTTCACACTTTTTGGCAGTTGGAGGGAGCAACTGCCATTTACTAAGTGCTTTTGAAACTAAACAAAACCATAAGAATCCCCCATGAGAAGATGGGCTAGTCCAAAACCTATCGGTAATATCCAATTTCTACTACCTGCTGTAAGTGACAGCAACAAGGGAGAAAAGCTCTTATTTTACACTGGAAGAAACATACTTCTTATTTAGAAGCAACAAGAGCTTAGCGCTCTAAGCAAATAAAACGTTAGCTCAATTTAGCCAGTTTGCCTCCACTTATATGAATATCAGTGTGCAAAACAAGAGGTAGCGCTCATGGCTTAAAGATAAATCCACATTACATCTTAAATTTGCAAAACATGAGTAAAAAACATTAGGTCTTTTATTGCCTATATGTCTATAATGTGGTACAGATGTTGCTGATATGATGAAAGAGATATCGCTACTAACCCCCCTCTGATCTCTGTGAGATTTATAATATATACGCCATGTTGGCGGGATTATGCGTTGCCAGGGAGGTTATACCGGGTTTTGGGAGATGGTATCTGCCACATACAATGGGACCACGGAGATTGGGGCCTGCCCCTACTCGTGGACCCCATAGCAATAATCAATGCTAGCAATGAACCCCTCGAATACATAAGCAGGAATGGCAGCCCAACAGCCACATTTATACACTAAAGCAATGACAGAATAAGAAGAGAAAAGTCTCTCTTCATATATGAGATACACTACATACCGGCATCAAACGCTAGAACGGAGACAAAGCCACAAGAGTCCACGACATATATGCTTAAGATGAGGGTCTGTATCATCTGTTTTCTCTACTTAGCAAAAATCACATTGTAGACCCCTGTACACTTTCCTAATGACATAGTCAGGCACAAGCATGAAGACATGTGTTTATTCAAAGATGAGGCAACACACACATATATTAAAACAACCACCTACTCGGTAATACTCATCACCCTGCATGAAAACGCATAACAAAACTGATAGACTAAGCTAACTATGCTGTTTGGTATAAAAATCTCGTAACGAACTCTATCAATGACAAAACCCTCAGGCAGAACTACCTTTAGCAGACATTAGCGCCATACCCACCCCCTGGCAAAGAACCTACCCACTAAACCATCCACCATTCCCAGAAGGGTTATATACAGCCACTTTTATTAGCAATAAGTTTACAAACTATGTTAGATAGGGATGATATGCTGTGTCTTTCTGCGGGTGGGGGTGGGGCGGGTGTTGAGATAGACAATCTTGGTCTTCTCGCCGCCCGTCCCCCCCCCCCCCCCCCCCAATTGGACATAAAGCTATATTCGGTTTCACCTATAATGTTTTGATTAGCTTAATCTGAGTGGAGGACGGGAGGACTCACAAAAGTTGTCATGACTTCTCCCCTCCCACATAGGATAGCCACTCCGGCTAATGCTCAAAATGAGACAACAACAAACATATCTATTAAAGTTATATGCGTGTTACACTGTTTTAGTTCTGATGTTGGTTATAGGTCCAGTCAAGTTCAGCAATACCTGCGAGCATTTTACACGCTCAAATGACAGACATAAAGATCATCTCGATCAATGTTAAAGGGTTGAATATCCCAGAAAAGCGAACCGCGCTACTACATGACATGTGGAGACAAAGGGCTGATGTGGTCTTAATCCAGGAGACACACTTTAAGGGACAGCTGGTTCCTAAACTTACTGATAAGCACTATACTTCAATTTTTACCAGCAACTCCCCTGACTCCAAAACAAAAGGAGTGGCAATATTACTAAGTAAACATCTCCCCATCTCTGCAATAGAGACACTGACAGACGACCAGGGCAGATACCTACTCCTTAAGGGTGTGATTAATGACCAAAAGCACACATTAGGCTCAGTATATGCCCCCAATATAGAACAGGTCCCCTTTATTCTAAAGTTTCTCGAAAAAATGAATGTATTTCAAGAAGGACAAACTATCATTGGAGGGGATTTCAACGTAGCCCCCAACCCCAGCTTAGACACTTCTCATGGAAAATCTCCCCTGTCCTTCCAAAAATTAAACAGGCTACGCAAGGCGTTCCAAGAGCACCAACTGGTGGACCCATGGAGGATACTAAATCCCAAAGCCAAAGATTTCACATATTATTCTGCCGCACATGAAGTTTACACAAGAATTGACTACATACTCGTATCCCATAGTCTCATCTCTGACATACATAAAACCGACATAGGCGTGATCACATATTCTGACCACGCCCCTGTCACAGTCCAACTATACTGTAAAGCAAAAAAGGAAAAACCATTTAATTGGAGACTCAACCTTTCTATGTTATCAGATGTAGACACAGTACATAAGATGAACACAGAAATTGAGGAATACTTCCGCATCAACAATAACGATGAGACATCTTCCACATGTATATGGGAGGCACATAAATGTGTTATTAGAGGACTGCTAATACAAATAGGATCAAGATTAAAGAGACAGAGAGAGGGGGATCTCAAAAAACTGCTCGACACCATATATAGTCTTGAACAAAGACACAAAAAACAGATGACTAAACAAGATCTAGAACACTTAACAGCTACCAGAGAGTCAGTCATGAAGATCATGAGAGCCAAATCCCTACAAGCGGCATATCGCTGCCAGACAGCCTTTTACATGGGGGGGAACAAATCAGGAAAACTGCTGGCTAGAGCCCTGAAAGCACAACAACAGAGGAATTATATCCCACACATTATAGACAGCAAAGCGCAGAGACATGTTCGAAATGAGTCCATAGCAAGCACATTTAGAAACTTCTACTCCAAACTTTATAATATACTGGGGGAGTCTGGAGCAAATGGTACAGATAGGCTTAAAAGTAAAATGAGACAATTTATTCAGGAAGCAGGAATGCCAATCTTAACAGATGAAATGGTAGAAGCACTTGAAGCCCCAATAACTGAAAACGAGATTTCTCAGGTCATCACACAAATTAAACCCGGAAAAGCCCCGGGCCCAGACGGCCTCCCAATAGAATACTATAAAAAATTTAAAAGTATGCTAATCCCACAGATGTGTAGAGCCTTCAATAAAATAGCAGACCCAGACACCCCTGAAACATTCCCAGTGCAAACCTTAGAGTCCCATATATCTGTTATACATAAACCTGGCAAAGACCCATCAGCATGCTCTAGTTACAGGCCAATCTCATTATTAAATCTAGATCTCAAGATATTCTCAAAAATCTTAGCCAACAGAATGGCAGAATGGATGGGACACCTCATACAATGGGACCAGGTAGGATTTATACCTGGACGAGAAGGTAGGGACAACACAATAAAAACAATCAACATGATCCAGTTTGCCCGGTCGAGTAAATCACAATTAATGCTTCTCTCAACTGATGCTGAAAAAGCATTTGACCGGGTAGACTGGACATGGATGACAGAAGTCCTACAACATGTCGGAATTGGTAGCAGAATGATGGCTAGTATTAAAGCGCTCTACTCCTGCCCAACAGCCCGCATTAGAGTAAATGGCTTCCTTTCAGCTTCGCTGAGGATCGGAAATGGGACAAGACAGGGGTGCCCATTCTCACCCCTAGTTTTCGCACTAGCTTTAGAACCCTTTCTTTGTCACATACGTAAAAACCCTGACATATCAGGACTAGATGTTAAAGGCCAGACCTGTAAAATTGCAGCTTATGCCGATGATTTATTATTCTATATCACTAACCCTGTCGTGTCCCTGCCCAATCTCTTAGCGGAGTTTCATACATTTGGAGAGCTCTCCCTTTTTAAAATCAATCTCGATAAGTGCGAGGCCCTCAACGTTTCAATTCCACATGACATGCAAAACTCCTTAGCAACAAATTTCCCTTTTAAATGGAAAAAGGAATACATTACATACTTAGGAACTAAGATTACCCCAGAAGTAACAGACATCTTCCCAAAAAACTTCCCCCCTCTAGTAGAAGTTTTAGCAGCAGATCTAAAAAAATGGGACAAACCACAGTTTTCGTGGTTGGGCCGTATAGCCATCATAAAAATGAATGCCATGCCCCGACTTCTGTACCTGTTCCAGACTCTCCCAGTTTTCATTCCGGCCCCATTCCTCAGAAGAATACAGATGATCTTTAACAGATACATCTGGCGCAGCCGCCCCCCCAGGATAAATAGACAAATCCTGTATAGACCTAAACACGCCGGAGGTCTGGCAACCCCTGAAGTACAGAAATATTACCATGCCTCTGTGCTAACGCGTATAGTAGATTGGCACAGACACTCTGATACAAAACAATGGGTTAACCTAGAGCAATCCCTCTCCGCCTATCTTCTTGTCAATCTGCCCTGGTCGTCTGAGAACCCTAAACAGGCTTGGTCTGGCTCACACTTAGTCTACAACACCCTTCGGGTACTCTCCAGAGTCCGCCAGCGTTCAGGTCTTTCTCCCTGGCCCACTCCCCTAATTCCGGCTCTAAATAACCCTGACTTTGAGCAAGGATGCTCATCCAACTACCTTAACGTCTGGAGGAAAAATACCTCAAATAGAGCCACAGCGTTCTGTCAGCAATCTGGCTGGATTTCACTCACAGACCTGAAAACTAAATTTGCTAATAGCTCCCTAGATTGGTGGGGACACAATCAAATCAAACATTTTTTACAGCACCAAGGGGTGAAACCAAGCACAATCCGAAACCCAACTGAATTTGAAGCCATGTGCCAATCTATAGGCCCGATTCGTAAAACAATATCTATAATATATTCCATGCTGACAGAACAAAATATGGATTCCCTTCTTTGCTTTTCGGCCTGGGAGAGAGATCTGGGTGAGGCATTCTCGACCGCGCAAAGATTAAAAATGTGCATTTATGCCCATAAAACATCTTCTACCTCCCGCATTCAGGAAATAAATTATAAAATATTAGCCAGGTGGTACCGGACACCACTACAATTAGCCCGCATTTTTCCTGAAAGAGATCCAAACTGCTGGAGATGCAATTCCTTCCCCGGTTCTTTGCTACACATACTATGGGAGTGTCCTCTCCTGGTCCCCTTCTGGCGGAAAACCGAAACACTGATCAAAGAAATGACTAATAGGGAAGCGCCATTTACCCCCCAATTCTACCTCCTTAACCTCAATAACTGGCATATGAAATCTTACAAAAATTCAACTGTCAGACACATACTCAATGTAGCCAAAACCCTAGTGGTAAGACTATGGGGCACAACTAGAGCACCCACATTAACAGCAATGGTCAAAGAATTAGACTTGACCTATGACCTGGAGAATACAGTCTGCTCTATGCAAAATAGATCAGAAAAATTCCACAAAACATGGAGGATTTGGCTGATATATAGGCACTCCGAAGAACTCAGTCAGATGCTTGCCTTGGAAACTTAACATAAACTTTATAGAAAGACCCAATACATTGATCACCCACGTTATACCTGATTAAATACCACAAAGATGTCATGCTGAACTACTGGACCTCTTGTTCATAGTTATAGTTCTGGTTACTAATTATTTTCCCATAAGCAAATTGTTATCTACAAAATACAACTTCATTGGCAAATCTAAAATGTTACTTATGATGTTACGGTTGTAAAACATTTTCCTGTTCAGAAGAAAAATATGTATATGTGACATATGATATGATGATCTGTATTTCTTATGTATGCCAGTCACAAAAATAAAGTATTTGAAAAAAAAAAAAACATTAGGTCAAAAGTCCATGTACTCCTAAAAAGACCTAAAATATCCACACTATTAGAAACTGTGGGTTCTTCTTTATCTAACATGCAATCGTGATCTGCTGCTTATCCTGGCAAGAATTGGACATGAGTGGACCTCCACCAACACCCTTTGTGTGCCACTCACCGCTGCAGTAGACCAACCAATGGTCTATATACGCCTTGGGAACCCAGTAACGGTAATAAAAAAAAAAAAAAAAGGCCTTAACGCTGCAGTGGCCTTATTAGTAAAAAAAAAAATGCCTGGTCACTAGGGGGGTTTAAGCCAGTGGTCCTTAAGAGGTTAAAGAGCTGCAGCCACTAAGGGCGCACTCAAGAGGCCACCCTGCGGTGTTAGGAAGTCTTGCCCAAGGACTTCTTACTGAATAAGTACTGATTCAGAACTACAATAAAAGGCAACACAACTAACAAACAGCCCTCCTCAGAGGTAAGACATTGCTCCGTCAGGCTAGGTTCCAAGTGGGGATTCCAGTTATGAACAGGTGTACATCTCAGTCCCTTGCCATTACAATTGCAGTGTTCATTAATTATGGCTTCTAATGAGTTTTAGGAAAATAATAATACAATTGTTGGAGGCTTTATCTCCCCGTATAATGCGGCCACAACACAGGCCCAAGCGGTATCTACCTTTATGAAATCTTTATTTTTCTCTGTCTTGCTCAATAAAACCTCCCAGCTATAAATGAGCCGCTTATGTAGAGGATGTATTCCCACACTAAACAGAGCTAGTAAAAAGCCATGGTTATGGGTCCTTCCTCTGTGTCTCCTCCACTTAAACATGCAGAGATATATCCCCGTTCTGACTTACAATACTCATTACACGTTGCTTGGCTTCTGAGTACAGTCAGGCTTCCTGCAGTCAATCCGGTGCTCAAACTGTGTATGGAAAGATATACTTTTATTAGACAACTGTCGTAAACAAACAATGTGTGATGCCTCCCTTGTGGGTCACACATCCCTAAACCCCTTAAAGCAGGATTGTCACCATAAAAATCAAATTTCAACAGCAACTGGTCTGAGTGTATTAAGTGATAAAGATGCTAATCCTGCATTCAAAACTTGCAAAACTTTTTCTGCTGTTATGGTTTGGAGTTATCACATACTTTAGGAGCACTGGCCCTAGTGTCAAACAGTGCCAAAGAGTTGAATGCTGGGAGTTCTTTTTGTCTATAATATATTCCTCCTCTTCCTTTTATTTCCCTGCCTAGCTGATCACTTGTGTTTACAAGCAAGGCTGAGGTGACTCAGTGATTGGACGTGTAAATAAAAAAAAGCCTCTGGGAACAGGGCAGGTAATGAATACACAATGAGCAAGAGAAGGGGAGGGGGGGAAACAAGAGTCAGGGAGGATATGATGTCAGCATTAGCTTGGCAAGATGGCCACTGCCTAGAATAGGATTTTCTGCTTTTCCTTTATAAAATTCACAGTAATCATTATGTGGATAGCACAATACATCGGGATCAGTGAATAATGGCGCACAGCGCCTATGCATGAAAATGGCACCGCATTAAAAAGATACGCTTATCGCTATTTATCGTTAGTACTAGTGTTGGGCGAACAGTGTTCGCCACTGTTCGGGTTCTGCAGAACATCACCCTGTTCGGGTGATGTTCGAGTTCGGCCGAACACCTGACGGTGCTCGGCCAAACCGTTCGGCCACATGGCCGAACTAAGAGCGCATGGCCGAACGTTCCCCGAACGTTCGGCTAGCGCTGTGATTGGCCGAACGGGTCACGTGGTTCGGACCCGAACGCGCTCTGATTGGCCGAACGGTCACGTGGTTCGGGTAAATAAATACCCGAACCACGTCATATCTCCGCCATTTGTCTGTGGGTTTAGCTTTGGGTAGGCAGGCAGGGTAGTTCGCGCTCCAGCCACGCTAGCCAGGGTCCCCCCCAGTCATTGTGTGTCGCAGCTGGGAACAGTAGTACACCGCTCGTTCAGCCACACTATATAGCATTCTGTGTACTGTTCTGTGTCTGCTGGGAATAGTGGTACACCGCTCGTTCAGCCACACTATATAGCATTCTGTGTACTGTTCTGTGTCTGCTGGGAACAGTAGTACACCGCTCGTTCAGCCACACTATATAGCATTCTGTGTACTGTTCTGTGTCTGCTGGGAATAGTGGTACACCGCTCGTTCAGCCACACTATATAGCATTCTGTGTACTGTTCTGTGTCTGCTGGGAACAGTAGTACACCGCTCGTTCAGCCACACTATATAGCATTCTGTGTACTGTTCTGTGTCTGCTGGGAACAGTAGTACACCGCTCGTTCAGCCACACTATATAGCATTCTGTGTACTGTTCTGTGTCTGCTGGGAATAGTGGTACACCGCTCGTTCAGCCACACTATATAGCATTCTGTGTACTGTTCTGTGTCTGCTGGGAACAGTAGTACACCGCTCGTTCAGCCACACTATATAGCATTCTGTGTACTGTTCTGTGTCTGCTGGGAACAGTAGTACACCGCTCGTTCAGCCACACTATATAGCATTCTGTGTACTGTTCTGTGTCTGCTGGGAATAGTGGTACAACGCTCGTTCAGCCACACTATATAGCATTCTGTGTACTGTTCTGTGTCTGCTGGGAACAGTAGTACACCGCTCGTTCAGCCACACTATATAGCATTCTGTGTACTGTTCTGTGTCTGCTGGGAACAGTAGTACACCGCTCGTTCAGCCACACTATATAGCATTCTCCACAGAAAATGCAGACCGTCTGACTCAAATTAAAATGAATCAATCCTGGATTGGAAACGACTACGCAACACTCCAGGACCCCAACCAAGTAACATGACCAATGAACATCTGGGATGGTTTAGCGTTTCCGGTCCCTGTTTATTGAACCTCTCATCTGTATTACACTTATGACTGCATGGCGGCAAAAAGCATTGCTATATCCGCACGCTTTTTGTCCTCATGCAAGGCCTGGGTTGCGTCTCAAAAAGCGTGGCCTTCTCCTCCTGCGCCTCCTCCTGTTCCATCATGTGTGCTGCTGCTGGGTTAGCGTTTCCAGTCTCTGTTTATTGAACCTCTCATCTGTATTACATTTATGACTGCATGGCGGCAAAAAGCATTGCTATATCCGCACGCTTTTTGTCCTCATGCAAGGCCTGGGTTGTTGTGTCTCAAAGCGTGGCCTTCTCCTCCTGCGCCTCCTCCTGTTCCATCACGTGTGCTCTGTGCTGCTGCTGGGTTAGCGTTACCGGTCCCTGTTTATGGAACCTCTTCTCTTTATTACATTTATGACTGCATGGCGGCAAAAAGCATTGCTGCTATATCCGCACGCTTCTTGTCCTCATGCAAGGCCTGGGTTGTTGTGTCTCAAAAAGCGTGGCCTTCTCCTCCTGCGCCTCCTCCTGTTCCATCACGTGTGCTGCTGCTGCTGCTGGGTTAGCGTTACCGGTCCCTGTTTATTGAACCTCTTATCTTTATTACATTTATGACTGCATGGCGGTAAAAAGCATGCTATCCGCACGCTTCTTGTCCTCATGCAAGGCCTGGGTTGTTGTGTCTCAAAAAGCGTGGCCTTCTCCTCCTGCGCCTCCTCCTGTTCCATCACGTGTGCTGCTGCTGCTGCTGGGTTAGCGTTACCGGTCCCTGTTTATTGAACCTCTTATCTTTATTACATTTATGACTGCCTGGCGGTAAAAACCATGTTACCTGTGCAAAGAAACATGACATTTTCAGCATTTAAAAGACAATTTTTCCTTTGAAATTTTACAATCAATTTTCTCAAAAACTATAAGCTCTTTTTGCTAAATTTTTTTTTCCTCTTGTACCCACTCCCAAGGTGCACATACCCTGTAAATTTGGGGTATGTAGCATGTAAGGAGGCTTTACAAAGCACAAAAGTTCGGGTCCCCATTGACTTCCATTATGTTCGGAGTTCGGGTCGAACACCCGAACATCGCGGCCATGTTCGGCCTGTTCGGCCCGAACCCGAACATCTAGATGTTCGCCCAACACTAGTTAGTACTGCATAATAATGGCGCACAGGGAAAAAAGAAGAAAAACGGCACACACTAACGTTATTTATCAATAGTGGCACACACTAACATTATTTATCAATAGTGCCCTACATAAGCCAAACTGCAGACAATATTTAACTGCAAAACGGTGAATGGATTTAATGTAACACTGTCAAGGTTAGGGTTAGGCACCACTGGGGGGGGGGGGTCTTAGGGTTAGGCACCACTAGGGTGGTCTTAGGGTTAGGCACCACCAAGGGGGTGGTTAGGGTTAGGTACAGGGAGGGTTCTGTGTGAGAGTAGGGTTAGGTATAGTTACAGTACAATATACACCCCCAGGGGGGTGGTTAGGGTTCGGCACCACCAGGGGGTGGTTAGGGTTAGGCACCACCAGGCGGGGTCTTAGGGTTAGGCACCACCAGGGGGGTGGTTAGGGTTAGGAACCACCAGGGGGGTCTTAGGGTTAGGGATAGGTACAGGGAGGGTTCTGTGTGAGAGTAGGGTTAGGTATACAGTACAATATACACCACCAGGGGGTGGTTAGGGTTAGGCACCACCAGGGGGGTGGTTAGGGTTAGGCACCACCGGGGGGGTTTAGGGGTTAGGGATAGGTACAGAGAGGGTTCTGTGTGTTAACGCTAAATAACGATAAGGCTTTAACACTAAATAACAATAAGGCTTTAACGTTAAATAGCGATAAGCGTCAAACGGATTAGCGGCAACACTGTGCGCCATTATTCACAGGCGCCATTTTCAGATGGATGCCAATACATCTGTTATGTAAGTACAAGTAGTATTTATCTACTTATATATGTGTTTTTTTATTTCTAGGTTAGCATGGGTGTCGCTTGTTCTTTAAAGTGGCATCTACACTCTTAAAGAGTAACTTTAACTGAGGATTGGAACTTCATCCCAATCAGTAGCTGATACCCCCTTTCTCATAAGAAATCTTTACCTTTTCTGGAATAGATCATCAGGGGGGTCCATGGGTCTGATCTTGTAGTGAAACCCCTCCCACAGTATGATGTCAGGACCGTGATCATGACAGTTTCCTTTCTGTAAACCTTGTTGCATTGTGGGACATAACAGCTGTTTCCATTGCCAACCAACCATTATCTCCCTCTGTGCAGATGCATATCTATATAAAAACATATATAAAAACATTTTTTTAGCCAATCTCATTGTTAGTGGGTGTGGCCAGCAGTAAAGATGATGACCCACAGGCTCATTGTGGATCAAATAACATGAACAAATTACATGGCGAATATATCAATTATTTTTTGATCTCTCTTCTATTTTTTATCTTCTCACTTTGCAACGTCTTGATTTGTTTTTTCCTCTACTGCTGTTTTTTTCAGTAAAGTTCCTCTTTAATTACATAAAAGAACATTTGAAAGCCTTTCCAAGCAGCATTCCCTGTGTGTAAAAACTTTAATTTTCACTGCAGATATCAGTATAGGCTTGCTTATCTCTGGCTAATCGGCAAATATAATCAATGATGGAAAGAAGCTCACTCTGCCTGTGTCTTCACATTGCCCCCCTTCTTTTCTGCTGAAGTGTCTCAGCTGTTGCCAGGGCAATGTGTCTACTTATCAGAGGGAGGGAGCAGAGAGAAGACACCGGCAGAGAGATTCTTTCAAATTACTAGTGTTCCCGAATAGTCCTGAGGACAAGCGCATTCCTACTGGACATGGGTGGACCAGACTCATACATGCCCAGTAGGGCTGAGCTCATCCTCGCTTATTCAGAGACATGAGTAGTTCTGAAGAGGGCTCCATGATATCCAGAACTGTCCCTCTATTAAGGAAAGTATTAAAGCTGAAGTGAATTTTCTCACGTTAGGTTTGCGTTAAAAGGTTTTCAATATACAAAGTGAATTTCAAATAAAGTCAAATAATTCATTAATAAGTAGTCATTAGATATCTACAGTAGGTTTCCATACAGAACCTCATATGTCCTCAAGTCTTCTTTACCCTGGAAGATTCTCCTATAATTAACTTTTAATCCACTGCTGGATGGATACCAAGGAATACTTTTCTTATAAAGGAATGTCCAGACGGTATGAAAAAAACATGAAACGTATCTCTGTATGAAGTTAGAATTCATTCATCCCTCTGGCTTTCATGACATATCTTTTATCTGGTCATCCATTGTGGACACCAAGAAGACTTTCAGAGCCCCCACTTACGTATTTCATTAAAAGCCGGTCTTGGTTTAGAATATTCTCCTCCATCAAGCCTCTGCTGCATAATCTCTATTCTACCCCGTGAGAGATTATTTATAATGCCACTGATAAAGAGCCATTTACCGTCCCCTATCTGTCTCCTGGATCGGAACCATACTTCTCCTCTGACGGAGCCACCATTCCTTTCATTTTCAGAATTTCGAAGATAAGGAGTTCATTAACTTCTTGGCAGATTCTGTCTCTGCTAGAGATAAATAGAGGAAGACAAATAGATTCCTGTATTAAATTATTGAGCCGAAGTTTGAGAATGACTTCAATTAAGAGCATCTCCCACGTTGTGAAGGCTCGGGGAGATCAGATCTTTTGTCTCGGTGTTAATTGATAAATTCTCTTTGATTATGTCATTCTGACGCTAAATAGAGAGGCAAGGTTTACAGGCGAGTTGGGATTGTTGAAATGTGTTTTGAGGTTTGAACCGTTATCTGTTAAATTATCATTTCACGAGGACAACTTCTTTGTCGGAGCTTCGTGGAAGAAAGGCAAATTCAGAATCTCTTAGACCTAAACTGACAAATAAATTGGTGTATACAAGGCAATATTTTACGGTACAATTACAGGGAGCGGAGTTGTGCAACATGGACTTTCAGTACAATTTGTGGTTTCTAAGATACATGTTATCATTGCTGTTGGAAAAATCATTGTAATTACTTCTACAGTAGAAAAACAGTATTATTACGCAGATCCACAAAATTGAACAATTTCACAGGCCTACCTAAGGTCACCTGTAACGTCAGATTGCCACCTCTGGTGGAGAACAGAGAACACTAGAGAAAATTGGGGATTCAGTAACTCTGAACTGAATCAGGAGGTAGTGTGAGCGACATTGCAGATGAGACAGCTTGGATCTAGTGGCTGGCGCTCTAGTGTCTGATGGAGCCCAGAACCTGGTGAGCGTGAAGAAGTTTCTTCCGCAGACAGCAGCGCCAACTCTTATGGAGGGAGCACAGTGACAGGAGGGGGGCCCCGAGGAGAGGGAGGGAGGATAGAAGTTGGGCCCCTATTCCTGAGCCCCCCTACTCCACCCTTCGGCACTGCTCCTGGCAGGGGCGTCCCGCTGGAAACATTCGGGGCACCCAGCATCCCGACAATGGGCTTGATTCATAAAAGTAAGTGCAGTAGTTCAGAGAAGGGTGGGAAATTCCTGCTAGCGGTAAATGAGGGTTTTTGCAGTGAATTCATTAAAAAAATTCCGAGTGCGAGGTGATTGCGATAGCAGTCGGTAAGTGTGCGGTGTGGTGCGGAAAGCTGTCGGTATAATAATTTGCTGAGTGTGGTAGTTTGCCGCTGACTTCTTAATGACAAGGTCCATGCTGGGTAGAAGTGGGCAGTTTTAGACACACGCGACTTATTTATTATAAATTATTAGTATAATCTATATATATAAAATCGTGTGTGTGTGTGTGTGTGTGTGTGTGTGTGTGTGCGTGCGTGCGTGCGTGCGAGTGTGTGCGTGCGTGCGTGTGTGTGTGTGTGTGTGTGTGCCGCGATCACGCGAAAACGGCTTGACTAATTTGAACGAAACTTGGTACACAGATCCCTTACTACCTGGGATGATATGTTCTGGGGGTCTCGCGGCCCCCCTGCACACGTGGGCGGAGCTACAAACAGTCCCCACACTTGGCACAGTTGGTCACTTGGTGACCGAGGTTACAAATCCAGGAAAAGTGGGCGGAGCATAAAACAGCCAATCAAATTTCAGCCATTCATTTTAAATGGGAAAATGTAAACTGCAACCATTCTTAGACTGTTAATCGCTGGGTTCTCAAACTTGCCACAGTTGGTCACTGGGTGAATGCGATTAAGATTCAAGAAAGTGGGTGGAGTCTACCACAGCCAATCAAAATTCACCTATTGATTTTCAAGGAGAATATTTAAACTGCTGCCATTCTTACAACTGTTAATGGCAGAGGCTTCAAACTTGCTACAGTCGGTCTTTGGGTGACTGGGGTAAAAATTCACAAAAGGGGCGGGGCCACAAACAGCCAATCAGATTTCCTTGGTGGATAAACTGCTTCCATTCACACATTTTTGATTCCAGGAACCTGAAAGTTCACAAACTTGGTCATTGAGTGACTGTGTGTCCAGGTTACAAAATGTGGGCAGAGCCAAAAACAAATTTTACTAGGAAATTATAAACTGTAGCCATTCTTACACCATTAATGGCAGTGTTCTCAAACTTTGCACAGTTGGTCACTGGGTGAATGAGATTAAGAATTTGGAAGGTAGGTGGAGCCTACAACAGCCAATAAAAATTCACCTTTCGGTTTTCAAAGGGAATATTTAAGCTGCTACCATTCTTATACTGTTAATAGCAGATGCCTCAAACCTGGTACAGTTGGTCACTGGGTGATTAGGGTTCAAATTTAGAAAGGGGGAGGAGCCACAAACAGCCAATCAGATTTGTTTATTTTTCAATGGGAATATACAAAGTATTGATACTAAGGACCCCAAAGCTGATAAACTTGATAATTGAGGTTAGAAAAAGTGTTCGGCGCCAACAACTTAATTTTTTACATGGCACGGTTCCCAAACTTGACACAATTGGCCACTGGGTGACTGGGATTAATATTCAGAAATGTGGGTGGAGCCTAAAAACAGCCAAACAAAATTTACCTATTGATTTTCAAGGGGGAACATTTACATTGCTACCATTCTTACACTGTTAATGGCAGAGTTCTCAAACCTGATACAGTCAGTTATTGGGTGACTGGGGTCCGAATTCACTAAAGTGGGTGGAGCCAAAAACAGCCAATCTGATTTTTTAGATTGATTTCAGCCATTCTGTTATTGGCAGGGTTCTCAAACTTGACACAGTTGGCCACTGGGTGACTGGGACTAATATTCAGGAAAGTGGGTGGAGCCTACAGCAGCCAATCAAAATTAACCTTTTGATTTTCAAGGGGAATATTTACATTGCTCCTATTCATACACTCTTAATGGCAGATGCATCAAATCTAGTACAGTCAGTCACTGGGAGACTGGGGTTTAAATTCTGAAAAGGGAGTGGGGCAAAACAGCCAATCAGATTTGTTTAATTTCAATGGTAAAATGCAACTTATTGATGCCAAAGACCCCACAGCTCATAAACTTGGTCATTGAGTGACTGGGTGTCAAAGTTAGAAATAGTGGGCAGAGCCAAAAACAACTAACTTTTTACATGGGAAAATATAAATTGCAGCTATTCTTACACTGTTAATGGCAGGGTTCTCAAACTTGAAACTTGATTAATATTCGGAAAAGTAGGTGGAGCCTACAAGAGCCAATCAAAATTCACCTATTGATTTTCAAGGGGAATATTGAAACTGCTGTCATTCTTACACTGTTAATGGCCTCAAACCTGCTACAGTTGGTCATCAAGTGACTGAGGTTCAAATTCACTGAAGGGGTAGAGCCACAAACAGCCAATCAGATTAGCTTTTTTTTTTTATAAACTGCTTCCATTCACACAATATTGATGCCAGGAACCCAAAAGCTCACAAAATTGGTCATTGAGTAGTGACTGTGTGTCAAGGTTACAAAAAGTGGGTGGAGTCAAAAACAGATTTTTCTAGGAAATAGTAAACTGCAGCCCTTCTTCGCTGTCAATGGCAGGGTTTTCAAACTTTGCACAGCTGGTTACTGGGATTAATATTCAGAAAAGTGGGTGAAGCCTAAAAAAGCCAATCAAAATCACCTGTTGATTTTCAAGGGGAATATTAAAAATGCTACCATTCATTGCACTGTTAATGGCACAAGCCTCAAACCTGGTACAGTTAGTCATTGGGGTTTAAATTTAGAAAAGGGGACAGAGCCACAAACAGTTTCATTTCTTGGGAAAATACAAATTATTGATGCCAAGGACCCCAAAGCTCATAAACTTGGTCATTGAGTGACTGTATGTCCAGGTTACAAAAAGTAGGCGGAGCAAAAAACAAATTTCACTGGGAAAATGTAGACTGCGGGCCTTCTTACACTGTTAATGGCAGGGTTCCCAAACTTTTCCCAGATGGTCACTGGGTGACTGAGATTAATATTAAGGGAAGTGGGTGGAGCCTATAATAGCCAATCAAAATTCACCTGTTGATTTTCAAGGGGAATAGTTAAATTGCTGCCATTTTTATACTGGTAATAGCAGATGCCTCAAACCTGCTACAGTTGGTCATTGGGTGACTGGGGTTCAAATGCTGGAGAGGGGCAGAGCCACAAACAGCCAATCTGATTTGTTTAATTTCTATGGGAATATACAAATTATTGATGCTAAAGACCCCAAAGCTCACAAACTTGGTCATTGAGTGTTTGTGCGTTAGGGTTAGAAGAAGTGGGCGGAACCAACACAAATCAAATACATACCTGGGCAACGCCGGGCAATCAGTGGGTGGAGACAAATACAAATTTCACTGGGAAAATGTAAACTGCAGCCATTCTTACACTGTTAATGGCAGGGTTCTCAAACTTTGCACAGTTGGTCACTCAGTGAATGGGATTAATATTCAGAAAAGTAGGTGGAGCCTACAAAAGTGTATTAAGCTTATCCTATTGCTTTTGGAATATTTATTTGGAAATATTGAATATTTAATTGCTACCATTCTTGCACTGTTAATGGCACAGGCCTCAAACCTGGTACAGTTGGTCATTGGGTGACTGGGGTTCAAATTCAGAAAAGGGGGTGAAGCCACAAACAACCCATCAGTTATTGATGCCAAAGACTACAAAGCTCACAAACTTGGTCATTGAGTAATTGTGTGTTAGGGTTAGAAAAAGTGGGTGGAGCCGACACCAGCCAAATACATTCCCGGGCAATGCCGGGCAATCAGCTAGTATATATATATATATATGTGTGTGTGTGTGTTTAGTGGTCCTCCCTCCCTCATTTATACAGTTCCCTGGTGTTTAGTGGTCCTCCCTCTCTCCCCTATATAGTTTCCTGATGTCTAGTGGCCCCCTCCATCTTCTATACAGTTCCCTGGTATCTAGTGCCCCCCTCTTTCTCCTATACAGTTCCCTTGTATCTAGTGCTTTCCCCCTCCCCATATGGCTTCCCTGGGGATCTAGGGTTTCACCTCCAATATAGCTTCTCTGGTGGCCTGGGTCAAACATAATGTAAAGTGGGGAAACCACTTGAGGGCCAAATCTGATGGCTCCAAGGGCCGCATTTGGCCCACGGGCCAGAGTTTGCCATGTATGAGTTACAAGAACATTCATATGATGCAGATAATACTCAATTTAACAACTTAGGTAATAAATTGAACATAGCAGTGGAAGATGTATATACCCATTACAGAGCTGTACCCGTACACACACAAGTAGGAGGAAGAGCCATGTCCTTTTGAGAATATGGTCCAAAGCCTCATAAGCATGCTAGGGGGTACTCAGCTGTAAATGTAGGTTGTATACAGCATCCCCAATGCATCACCAAGAGGTCAAGAGTGCTGCATCCTCTTGGCCAAGTCCATTATTGTCCCGCCTACCCCTCCTGCTGGAAGCCCCTGCTTCATCCCTTTGCCCCCCCCCCCCTCCATAGCAACAGATAAAACAAAAGAGGGACACCGGGAGCCCAATATGGTGTAGTACGTACTGGTAGTAGAGGAAAAGATGATAAAGTAAGTACAATATACTCATAAGTCAGGGGTACCTCTCAGGCAACCACTGATAATGCAAGTGGGGAGATTAGACCTGACCCCATTCAGGATTAAGAAGTCGCTCTCCGTAGATCAGGAAAAAATGTGGAAAAAACACCCCTCCACCAAGGGTGGACTTGTACAATTCTATAGATATACAGAGGCACCAAAAGAATAAAAGTATCTAAAAAGTTTAAAAATAGACTAGGCAGTGGTGGACTTTCCACCTCCAAGCAGACACAAGATAATATTCATGTGATATCAGTAAAGCAGTTTATTTATATAATCCAAAAGATCATACAACGCGTTTTGCAGGCTTGACCCCGCTTCTTCAGGCAATAGCGAAGGAGCCCTTAGAAACAGGTCTGTAATTCAGCCATGCGCCCCAGTTTTAGTTTGGGGAGTATCATCCCACTTAAAAGCGAACCGAACTTTTGCACAGCACACAATGAAAACTCTTTATTCCACTTATAGTTGCTGAAGAAATTCACTGCTCTGTGTTTGTTTAGCTAGGTCAAAGTATATTCGTTCTTATCAGTAGCTGTGAACAGACTGAAGGAGCTCTATCAGGAGCTCTGACACTGCTGCCTTCTCATAAAGTAACTACTGAGAGGAGAAAGAGATTGATGAGCGGTCTACGTGAGAGGTAAGTATGACGTGTGTTTATTTTTACGGAGCTCTCCTTCAACCTACTAACAGCCTTGCAAGGGTTCTCTTGAGACAGATAATATATGCCAGGGTGTCTTCAAACAGCATATGCCGTTTGGCTGCCTAATGCAGCTGTGCAGAGTGGCGCAGGGAGCTTCTTTATATTTACCTGTTCTAGGCGGCTGGATCGACTCCTCCTTTTCATCCACTAGCGGCGCTGCACTCCCGGCATCCTCTTTGGAGTTACGATCACATGATGGGACACAGATGAGTGGGGAAGGGATGGAGAGAGGCAGGACTCGGCTCAGGGAAGGTCGTAGAGGGGCATGAAAGAGGTGGAGAAGCAGCAGCAGAGAAAGACGGGGAAGAGGCCATTCCTAAGGAAGGAGTGGGCTTTCTGCCGACAAGCTGCTTGCCGGCAATTTCAGGTTGGCACAGCAGAGGGAAGGGGGAAGAGAGCAGTGCAGAGAGGACACAGAGGTAGTGATGGGTCGTTCGCGAACGAGCCGGCTCTAAGAGCCGGCTCTTTGAAGTGAATCAGAGGAGCCGATGCTCACTCTGAGAGGAGCCGATGCCTCAGCCGCCCCTTTTAGCTCTGATTTGCTGTGTAATAAAGGGCGCTGAGGCATTCTGGGAGATGTAGTCCTCCTCTTGCAGCTTGTAGGAGTGTATGGGGCGGAGCAGAGCAGTAGCAGGAGGGATTGCCTCAGTCAGAGAAGTAGTCTGGAGTTGGCATGGAGACGGGGGCGGGGTTTTCAATCCGATTCTGAGTGGTGTCTAGTGATATTTAATTAAGAGCCGATTCAGAGCCGTAAGAGCCGGCTCTTTAATGGGAGTCGATTCAGAAGAGCCGATTCTCTGAGAAGAGCCGGAATTCCCATCACTACACAGAGGGGTGTCACTGAGCAAGCAGCATGCCTCTGTGTCCATCTGTAGTATAGCATTCGCCTCGGTACACAGCCAGCGGTAATCACCAGGCCTCTTGGAAGAGATCCGGCTCTGCTGGGAGGAGAAGCTGCCCCAGTCAGAGCTGTCAGGAGACTGGGAACACTTGGCGGCTGATAAACGTTCTCTCTCTGATCTGCATAGTGTAGGACTGGAGTGAATTAATGGCTACTGTAAAATCTGCATTTATTTCAATCAGTGAATTAATTAGCACGGATATGGAATTTCCTTTGGATCCATGAATCTTTCATGCGGGTCACCATTAGATCAGTTTCCTCCTCTGTCCCGTGAGTTATTGCCGGGGACAGAGCATTATTCATATACCCGGCCATATCTCAGCAACAGGAACATTTTTATCTCGCCTAATTCCACTGCTTTTAATTCACGAACCCCTTTTACTGTAATGTAAAGACACATTACAGGGAATGTCTACTCTAGCCGTGATATATTTACAGTCTTCTGATCTGTTGGTGCAGCCAATGGGCATGAGTTAAAGTGTATCATCAGCGGCAGATATAGGACAGCGCTGCCTTCCCTGTAGTGAGGCTGAACTCTAATATATCTGCTTTTATTGCATCCTGAAAGTGTGATTCCCACATTGCTGTATGTACAGTACTTTAAAGAGTAACTGTGGGGCATAAAATAAAAAATCTATTCTTTATTTGTATTTGGTAAACAAGTAATAAGGATGCTAACCAGGCAATCCTAAAGTTAAAATCACTATTACTTTTCTTGTTGATAAATGATCATTCCCCAGTTTACCTGACTCTTATTTGGTACACAAAAAGGAAGTTGCAGGGCATGCTGGGTTGTCCTTTTTTGTTTCTATACTTCACCGTAGACTTAACTAATGCAGCCTGATTGGCTGACGCCTCTTTCCCTCCTGTTTTCCCCTCCCACACCTCTTATGTTCTCTGATTGGCCAATATTTCTCATGCTGAGACAAGGCACTTTCTATAGTGAAGGGCGGGCAAAGCAGGCAGAGGAGAGTAGGGCAGGAAATGACAACAGGATTGGCTTCAAAATAGCCACACTTAAAATGGGAAATGCTAAAAAGGATTTTCTCCCTTTTTACTGTAGAAAAATCACTAAAATCAAAACGTGGTGGACAGTGCAATACATGTGTTATGTAAGTAGAGCAAGTATTTATCTACTTACCGTATATATGTGTTTTTTTCTGAGATCGTATGCCTCTTTAAAGGGAACCTTAACTACAGTGACCAGATTTTTCTTGGTTCAACCTGGGACGGGAGGGGGGGGGGTGCTCTGAAAAATGGGTGTGTCCATGGCACAGAGGAAAAATGGGCGTGCCCATGATATGGTATAGGCGGAGCAAACTAATGTAACTGAGGCAGTGGGCCGGACTTTCCTCCCAAAACACAGATTTGCAAAGTGACCCTAAAGGTAATTAGGCAATATTCCCCAAACACATAAGAAAGCAGTGTTTCCACAAAGATGTGGTGAAATGGGAGATTTACATCATGGATGTCGGTCCATGACATGACTATGTACTCTGTAAAGTGCTGCAGAAGATGCCAGTGCTACATAAATACATAATAATGAGATGGCGGGACATTAGACTTTGACTATGGCCGGGATTAGATTGTGAGCTCCACCAAGGACATGACAACATTCTCTGTAAAGTGCTGCCTTCGATGCCAGTACTATATAAATACATAATAATATGGCAGGACATGAGACTGACTATGGTGGGATTAGATTGTGCATGTAATCTGCAGAAGCTGCTGATGCTACAGTATTAGCATACCATTTAATAATCATGAGCCCCTAAAATGCCAAATGCTGCAACAATAACCCCAAAGTAGCAAATGCAGTCACTATGACCATCAAATAACTACAGCAACCTCTGACAAATGAAATGCAATTACCGTTACCTCTGACACATGAAATGCAGCAGAAAACGATTATTCTGACGCCGCAAACGGTAAATGAGGCAAACATTACCTCATACAGCCACAGAGTCCTACGGCTGGGACAACCGGTGGCCAAAAGTGGGACATAACCTGGGACACATTGCAGCCTGGGACAGGGGACCCAGAACCTGGGTCGTGTCCCAGGTAAAATGGGACGTCTGGTCAGGGTACCTTAACTGAGAGGGATATAGATGTTTCTTTTTAAACAATACCAGTTGCCTGCCAGTCCTGCTGATCTCTTTGGCTGCAGTAGTGTCTGAATCACACACCTGAAACAAGCATGCAACTAATCCAGCCTGACTTCAGTCAGAGCACCTGATCTGTATGATTTTGAGGGGCTGTGGCTACTTTAAAGTGAACCAAGCGCCTTTTTTATCACTCAGGGCTAGTGTTGGGCGAACATCTAGATGTTCGGGTTCGGGCCGAACAGGCCGAACATGGCCGCGATGTTCGGGTGTTCGACCCGAACTCCGAACATAATGGAAGTCAATGGGGACCCGAACTTTTGTGGTTTGTAAAGCCTCCTTACATGCTACATACCCCAAATTTACAGGGTATGTGCACCTTGGGAGTGGGTACAAGAGGAAAAAAAATTTAGCAAAAAGAGCTTATAGTTTTTGAGAAAATCGATTTTAAAGTTTCAAAGGGAAAACTGTCTTTTAAATGCGGGAAATGTCTGTTTTCTTTGCACAGGTAACATGCTTTTTGTCGGCATGCAGTCATAAATGTAATACATATAAGAGGTTCCAGGAAAAGGGACCGGTAATGCTAACCCAGCAGCAGCACACGTGATGGAACAGGAGGAGGGTGGCGCAGGAGGAGAAGGCCACGCTTTGTGAGACACAACAACCCAGGCCTTGCATGAGGACAAAAAGCGTGCGGATAGCATGCTTTGTACCGCCATGTAGTCATAAATGTAATAAAGATAAGAGGTTCCATAAACAGGGACCGGCAACGGTAACCCAGCAGCAGCAGCAGCAGCAGCAGCACACGTGATGGAACAGGAGGAGGCGCAGGAGGAGAAGGCCACGCTTTGTGAGACACAACAACCCAGGCCTTGCATGAGGACAAAAAGCGTGCGGATAGCATGCTTTGTACCGCCATGTAGTCATAAATGTAATAAAGATAAGAGGTTCCATAAACAGGGACCGGCAACGGTAACCCAGCAGCAGCAGCAGCAGCAGCAGCACACGTGATGGAACAGGAGGAGGCGCAGGAGGAGAAGGCCACGCTTTGTGAGACACAACAACCCAGGCCTTGCATGAGGACAAAAAGCGTGCGGATATAGCAGCAATGCTTTTTGCCGCCATGCAGTCATAAATGTAATACAGATGAGAGGTTCAATAAACAGGGACCGGAAACGCTAAACCATCCCAGATGTTCATCGGTCATGTTACTTGGTTGGGGTCCAGGAGTGTTGCGTAGTCGTTTCCAATCCAGGATTGATTCATTTTAATTTGAGTCAGACGGTCTGCATTTTCTGTGGAGAGGCGGATACGCCGATCTGTGATGATGCCTCCGGCAGCACTGAAACAGCGTTCCGACATAACGCTGGCTGCCGGGCAAGCCAGCACCTCTATTGCGTACATTGCCAGTTCGTGCCAGGTGTCTAGCTTCATGCCCGGTTTCAGGTCCAGCGGTGCCAGCCACAAATCCGTCTGTTCCTTTATTCCCCTCCAAATTTCCTCCCCTGTGTGCTGCTTATCCCCAAGGCAGATCAGCTTCAGCAACGCTTGCTGACGCATGCCAACAGCTGTGCTGCACTGCTTCCACGATCCTACTGCTGCTGGTGCTGGGTTAGCATTTCCGGATGAGGTACAGCTTTGAGATGCGTTGGAGGAGAAGGAGTCAGAGAGGTAGGTGCTGCTGTTGTTATCCAGCTGTTTGCGGCGTGGGCAACACCCGCGCCGTAGCAGGTGAGGAATCGCTGCCAGGCTCCACAAGGTTCACCCAGTGCGCGGTAAGGGAGATGTATCGACCCTGGCCGAACGCACTCGTCCAGGTGTCAGTGGTGAGGTGAACCTTGCAGGCAACGGCATTCTTCAAGCTTCGGGTTATTTAGCTGACCACGTGCTCATGCAACTCAGGCACTGCAGAGCGCGCAAAGTGGTAGCGGCTGGGAACCACGTAACGTGGGATGGCCACTGACATCATGCCCTTGAAGCTGTTTGTCTCCACCACTCGATATGGCAGCATTTCGCAGGCCAGAAGCTTGGCTATGCTGGCTGGCTGTTACTGCCACGGCCCGGGGGTCATTTGCTGGCAATTTCCTCTTGTGCTCAAACATCTCAGAGACAGACAACTCAACCGTAGCGCTGCACACCGAAGGGCTGTTGGTTGTTGTGTTTGATGAACACTGGGAGACCTCAAGAGCACTAGTCCGGAAAGTGACAGTGTCAGCATCGTCTGATGTTTGTGAATGTTGTGAACCACGCAATGGCTGGGCTACTGCTGCTGCTGAGGCGGGTCTGGTGGTGAGTCTGGTGAACCCAAGGGAGGCAGTGTTGCTGGTGGTACCCTGTCCTGCCGCGTTTGCCCACAGAGTGGGATGTTTGGATAGAATGTGGCGGCTCATGCTGGTGGTGGAGAGGTTGTTAATACTTTTCCCCCTGCTCAGGCGGGTCTTGCACACCTTGCAAATCGCCATGGTAACATCCTCAGTGCAGTCTTCAAAGAAAGCCCAGACTTTAACTGGCTGAGGACTCGGACCTCGTGCGTGATGTGCTGGTGCTGCTTAACCCACTGCTGGACGCTTGAGAGGTCATCCAAGTAATTATCTGGTCCTGTTCTTTTGGATCTGTGAGGGTTGTTGTCCTGGACAACATGGGCAGTATTGAGTGGGTTTTCTTGGGTGCTCCCCTGTGGCCTGTACGTGAACCGTCAGGGGAAACACCTCTTCCCTTGCCCCTCCCTCTTTCACCGGATTTCTTCCTCATTTCACTTATCCTTAAAGTACACGCTGACTGGCAGCAGTACAGTGGCAGTACAGAAATGCTATACAGTGGTGGGTGAGCGGTGTACCACTATTGTCAGCAGTGACACAGAGCACAATGCTATACAGTGGCGGGTGAGCGGTGTACTACTGTTCCCAGCAGACACAGAGTGGAAGTAAACACAATGCTATATAGTGTGGCTGAGCCGTGTACACAGAGTGGCATTAAACACAATGCTATATAGTCTGCTATATAGTCACCCCGAACAGGGTGATGTTCTGCAGAACCCAAACAGTGGCAAACACTGTTCGCCCAACACTACTGGGAGGGAACGCAGATTTTAGTACCTAAACACACGATACAACATGTTTTCCGGGGTCGGACTCTGAGGCACATACAGATGGTCCCGATCATCATCCTCATCATACAACTCTTCTCCTGAGTCTGACCCACCCACCACCTCTGCCACCCCAACATCCCCAGACACAGACCCCTCATCGTCCTCAACATTAACTTGGGATGCTGGCCTGAGCCAGACCTCCTCCTCCACATCAGGCCCCATCATCTCCTCAATGGCAGCCCTCATTAATCGCTCTGGCGACGGACTGATGGACACAACGTTCTCCTCCGGGGAGGGCTGCTGCTGACCACTGGCTGCTGGGGTGGATGTTATAGCTTGCGTGGGGCGTTGGCTGTTGCTGTTGTTGGGAGTGCTGCTCACAGCGGAGGTCTCTGGGGAACTCATGTTGAGCTCATATAGTGGTTGACGGTGAGTGGAGTATTACTGATCCCAGCAATATACACACTGACTGGCAGAGTACGCAATGCTATATAGTGTGGCTGAGCGGTGTACACAGAGTGGCAGTAAACACAATGCTATATAGTCTGGCTGAGCGAGCGGTGTACTACTGTTCCCAGCAGAATCAGAGTGGCAGTAAACAATGGTATATAGTCTGGCTGAGCGGTGTACACAGAGTGTCAGTAAACAATGGTATATAGTCTGGCTGAGCGAGCGGTGTACTACTGTTCCCAGCAGAATCAGAGTGGCAGTAAACAATGGTATATAGTCTGGCTGAGCGAGCGGTGTACTACTGTTCCCAGCAGAATCAGAGTGGCAGTAAACAATGGTATATAGTCTGGCTGAGCGGTGTACACAGAGTGTCAGTAAACAATGGTATATAGTCTGGCTGAGCGAGCGGTGTACTACTGTTCCCAGCAGAATCAGAGTGGCAGTAAACAATGGTATATAGTCTGGCTGAGCGGTGTACACAGAGTGTCAGTAAACAATGGTATATAGTCTGGCTGAGCGGTGTACACACAATGCTATATAGTCTGCTATATAGTGTCAGTAAACAATGGTATATAGTCTGGCTGAGCGAGCGGTGTACTACTGTTCCCAGCAGAATCAGAGTGGCAGTAAACAATGGTATATAGTCTGGCTGAGCGGTGTACACAGAGTTTCAGTAAACAATGGTATATAGTCTGGCTGAGCGGTGTACACAGAGTGTCAGTAAACAATGGTATATAGTCTGGCTGAGCGGTGTACACAGAGTGGCAGTAAACACAATGCTATATAGTCTGGCTGAGCGAGCGGTGTACTACTGTTCCCAGCAGAATCAGAGTGGCAGTAAACAATGGTATATAGTCTGGCTGAGCGGTGTACACAGAGTGTCAGTAAACAATGGTATATAGTCTGGCTGAGCGGTGTACACAGAGTGTCAGTAAACAATGGTATATAGTCTGGCTGAGCGGTGTACACAGAGTGGCAGTAAACACAATGCTATATACTCTGGCTGAGCGAGCGGTGTACTACTGTTCCCAGCAGACACAGAACAGTAAACAGAATGCTATATAGTGTGGCTGAGCGAGCGGTGTACCACTATTCCCAGCAGACACAGAACAGTAAACAGAATGCTATATAGTGTGGCTGAGCGAGCGGTGTACCACTATTCCCAGCAGACACAGAACAGTAAACAGAATGCTATATAGTGTGGCTGAGCGAGCGGTGTACCACTATTCCAAACAGACACAGAACAGTGAACAGAATGCTATATAGTGTGGCTGAGCGAGCGGTGTACCACTATTCCCAGCAGACACAGAGTGGCAGTAAACAGAATGCTATATAGTGTGGCTGAGCGAGGTACACAGAGTGGCAGTAAACAGAATGCTTTATAGTGTGGCTGAGCAAGCGGTGTACTACTATTCCCAGCAGACACAGAGTGGCAGTAAACAGAATGCTATATAGTGTGGCTGAGCGAGGTACACAGAGTGGCAGTAAACAGAATGCTATATAGTGTGGCTGAGCAAGCGGTGTACTACTGTTCCCAGCAGTGACACAATGACAGGGGGGACCCTGGCTAGCGTGGCTGGAGCGCGAACTACCCTGCCTGCCTACCCAAAGCTAAACCCACAGACAAATGGCGGAGATATGACGTGGTTCGGGTATTTATTTACCCGAACCACGTGACCGTTCGGCCAATCAGAGCGCGTTCGGGTCCGAACCACGTGACCCGTTCGGCCAATCACAGCGCTAGCCGAACGTTCGGGGAACGTTCGGTCATGCGCTCTTAGTTCGGCCATGTGGCCGAACGGTTTGGCCGAGCACCGTCAGGTGTTCGGCCGAACTCGAACATCACCCGAACAGGGTGATGTTCTGCAGAACCCGAACAGTGGCGAACACTGTTCGCCCAACACTACTCAGGGCATCTCATCAGCACATTTAGCAGAGGGTTTTATCAGCCTACTACCGGGTTCTGACCAACCATAAAAGTTTCAGGCAGATGAGGACTGATCTCATTAGTTTACTGCACACATTAGCAGAGAACAAACAAAAAGCTTTCCTCAGGGGAAAGCGTGGGGGGGGGACTGTAGAGTGTCCACTGTGTTTCAAAGAGTTTACTGAAGTCACAGATGCTATAAACCCAAAGGAAGGAACGGTCCTTGACCCTTCTATGATTGGTGCTACAGAGACTATTAATTAGCTCGTAACTTTATTTTCACCTCAGGTTTGCCTTTATCCACTTTCATACCCCCCCCCCCCCCCCTATCTCTTATGATTCTACCCATAGATTTAGTTTCTTCCGCAGGGTGAGAGATTTCATGCGGTGGGGTTATAAGCCAAGTACAGACTGCAGAGACCCTGTCGCCGCCTTGCGCTCTTGCATGATATATGGGGGTTTTCTTTTTAACAATAGTCACACAAATGTTAATAGCGACATAAATCACTTGCTGCAGCCCCTGAGTTTCCCCGGCCTTGATAAATGGTCGGCACGCTGCAGCCACACATGCAAGCCCAGGCCGCATTCACTACAATTATAAATCACTCCTAATGCACTGTATGTGATTTACATATCAGCCGCAATCACTTCCTGTAATTGCCACTGTTGTTGTGACTCCAATGGTAGGAAGGAGTATAATAATTGTTGCTCACCACTGAAGCATTAACCCCTCCTAGAGAAAGAATAGCCTTAAATGTCTATTATTATTATTTTTTCCCTCTTTTATTATGACTCTGTTTTGAGAAGCGTGCACACAATCAGAAACGCACACAAAACATGTCTACCCATTGTTCTTTTATGAAAAACACAGAAGATACGATATGCTGCTTATAATTGTTATCATAGTTATTGTTGTTGCTGCTGCTGTTATAATTTTTATGATTATTATTATTTTAACCACTTCAGTACCAGCACCCTCTGCCCCCTTAAGGACCAGAGGGTGCTGGTACAGTAAACCGCCGCTTCCCGACGAATCGCCGCTAAAATCCGCCGGTCACGTCGCTCTGTCCCCGACGCAGGCTGCTCTCTCTGCCGTCGCTATGACGGCAGAGCGCTGTGCACCGGTCAAGAGCCGCTTTCATTGGCTCCTGACCCTGTCAATGTAAGCCAATGGGAACGGCTTACAAGAATGACAGGGCCAGGAGCCAATGAAAACGCCTCCTGCCCGGCTCACAGTGCTCTGCCATCAGAGGCGGCAGGGCAGCACATTGCGGCGGGGGCAGAGCGGCGAGAGCGGCGGGGACGCGCGGTGAATGGGACGTAGAGTTTACGACCGGTCAGAACCGCAGCGTCACCCGCCCGACGTAGATTTAAACTGCGGCGGTCCGCAGGTAGTTAAACTGGAATTAATGTTTATGTTTTCTGCGTAATAAAATAAAAAACATAACAAATGGAAAAAAGAATGTTGTAAACCAGAGAAAGAGAGGTGCCAAAAGGATAAAATATACAGTGTATGTATATTAAAATTATATAAACAAGGGGAAATAACCCTTACCTCCTCATTGAAGAATCAGCACGATACTGTCATCAAAAAAGTTTATTATGTACTCTGAAAGTTTGCAACACGTTTCGAAGGTCCCAGCCCACTTTATTTGGCAATAAAAAACAAGAGCAGCTTTTGCCAACTCGTAACAAGCGTTTACAAGATACAAAGCCCACCGCTGGTGGAAGGGTCTACCCCCCCCCCCCCTTTCCTATCTACAAAGAGCAACATCTTATATATATATATATATCTTATATAAATAGGGGAGGGGTTTAAGTTTCCCTGCTGCCCAAAAAAGTGGTTGCCTACTTGGTAACCCACTGCTCGGGACTCTGTATAGGTAAGACAGGAGGGCGGCCCTTGGGGAGGGGAGTGAGCCACCTTTCCATCATCAGGTGCCTGTTGGCAGAGCCGGGACAAGGTCCTCCAGCACCCAAGGCTGAGACACCAAAGTGTGCCCCTCCGTCCCTCCCACCCCAGCTGTCACACACTGATTGCTATTAGACTAAGAGGGCCACAGGGCCCACAACCTCCCCAACACCTTAATATCTAGTTATCTGGCTTGCAGTCACTGCTATGTATCCCCTTTTCTTATTTCTTTCTGCTTCAAACACAATTAGGAATGACAGCTGAATGAATTGTGCGCCCTCTCCTACACTGCGCCCTGAGGCTGGAGCCTCTCCAGCCTATGCCTTGGCCCGGCCCTGCCTGTTGGCACGTGCCTACTGTGCCTTATGGAAAATCCAGTCCTGGGTATACATTGTGTGCTTCATCATGACCACTATGATGATAAAATCTACTGTTTAAAAATCATACATATAAAATGTACATTTGATCCAGAATAAAATGCACTATATATTTTTTCTATGTCTCTGTCACTTACAATAGGTAGTTACAATCTGACAGATCTGGTTGATTTTGGACTAGTCCGTCTCCTCATGGGGATTGTCAGGGTTTTCTTTATTTTCAAAAGCACTTACTCAATGGCAGAGTTGAAGACAAAAAGAAGGGGCACCGCTTCTTAAAATTCCTTTATTCCGGTGGGGGAAATAGCAGGTACACAGCAGTGGGGGTGGAAAGAGCCTGACAGCTGTTTCGCTGGCTTAAACCAGCTTCTTCAGAGGCAGAGAGTACACTCTGCCTCTGAAGAAGCTGGTTTAAGCCAGCGAAACAGCTGTCAGGCTCTTTCCACCCCCACTGCTGTGTACCTGCTATTTCCCCCACCGGAATAAAGGAATTTTAAGAAGCGGTGCCCCTTCTTTTTGTCTTCAACTCTGCTGGATACAACTCATTTGTGGATGTGCACGCTCCTTGGTCCTGGGTCCGGTGTGTCTGCCCTGCTGCATTTTGGTGCCAGGTACTGTGTTTTCTCCTCCTCAAATTTACTACTTACTCAATGGCAGTTGCTCAATCCAACTGCCACAAAAGTGTGAAAATAAGTAAGGGAGGGTGGACGGCAACTTGCTTACATCCATCACAGCCGTGTTCCCCAACCCTGTCCTCAAGGCCCACCAACAGTACATGTTTTGTAGAAATCCACAAAGGTAGATAATCAGCTCTGGTGAGACACTAATTACCCCACCTGTGAATGTTTGTGGTTTCCTGCAAAACATGTACTGTTGGTGGGCCTTGAGGGCAGGGTTGGGGAACTCTGCTTTACAGGGACTGCTTATGTAAAGAATAAAGGGAATGCTGAGATTCCCTATGAGGATATAGACTAGTCTAAAACCTGTCCGATTTGTACTGCTTACTGTAAGCAACAGCAACATAGGAAAAAAGTAATTTATAGTGTTGTCCTCAGGTTGAAATGCACATATTTTAAATGTTAAAAATTTTCATGACAGTGGGCAGGTTAAAGAAAATCGGTAAGAAAAAAAAATCCTCGGGGGGGTACTTACCTCGGGAGGAAGAAGCTTTTGGATCCTAATAAGGCTTCTCCCGTCGTCCTCCGTCCCAGCGATTCAGCGCAGGAAGGCCCCAAACACCGGGGAGGTAAATATTTACCTATCGCAATCTAGTGCAGGCGCAGTAGCAGCTTTCCGATCTGGCTCAGGCAGAAATAGCCGATCCCAATCTGATCCGCTCTACTGAGCAAGTGACTCATGTCTGCACAGTAGAGCGGACGTGATCAGGCTCTGCTATTTCTGCCTGAGCCAGATCGGAAATCCGCTACTGCGTCTGTGCTGGAGCTGAGGAAGGCAAATATTGCCTGCACCACGGTCGACATCCTTGTCTGCTGTGGTTTCGGAGGCTTCCAGTGCTTGATAGCTGGGATGGAGGAGAATGGAGGAAGCCCTCCCAAGGTAAGTATCCCCCAGAGAGAGTTTTTTTTTTTTTTTTTTTTTACACAGTCTCTTTAAAGGGACTCCGAGCACCTCTCATGGGCATGCCTTTAGGACACCAATCAGTACTGCAAAGTACTTAAAGATGCATACTTTTCTGTAGCTTGTGCTCTCCTCTTTTATTTGATGCCTGAATCGGCGTTCTACACCAAATAGTTTTCGTCCAATTTTAATGTAAAAATCGTGGCTGCCATCTTGGCTATGTTATAAATTCCGGGTCACCCCTGTCTTCTCTGTTAGAGAAGTGCATCACTGAATGAAGCAGGAAGAGGAAGTGACACGCATGGCCATTGCAAGAGGCTCCTCCAGAGGGGTCATAGCACGACTTTGTTGGAAGTCGTCTGTCTTAAAGGCATGCCCGTGAGAGGTGCTCGGAGTCCCTTTAAGCAATTTGTGTATTGCCTGCAAAATGTTACGAGTGCAATCAGTTTTAGGAAACTGAAAAAAAAATGCTGTAAAATTAGGATATTGTTAAGGAAAAGGCATGAAAAATGCCACGTCCACGTGTGTAACTGGAAGGAGAGCAGAAATGGCTTGGAAATGATAAATATTGCACAGAGGAGCTGTAATAAAGCAAAGGGCGCTGGTAGATCATCGCCTCGCCGATGCTGATCAGTCTTCAGGTATTCGGCCTTCTGTTTCTTTCTTCTTTTATTCTGTGGTGGTTTCAGAAAATCCAATTAACTGTAAAAATGTTCCTTCTACTTAATACTCTGTTTTTGGAGGTTGTTAATCAAATTCAGCAGAAACAAAGCTGGGGGGCATTGGCAATGCGTGGGCCGGGCCGATTACTCTAAGCCTAATTTACTAAGGTTAATCTAACACTGCCTGCGAGGCTGAGCCATGTTTTTTCTCTCTGGTATGTTATTTACTGGCAGCAGCATTTTGACACCTGTAATCTTTGTCCCAGAATTACAGGGAGAACAACACTGTCAAAAACTGTTAGAGGACCCGTAACGACGTTTAGTAGAATACAGTAAATTATTCAGGATGCCCACTTTTATGGTAATTACCCTGGTGAATGGAGAGGCTGTAACGATTGCAGAATTATTTCCGTGGTCAGCGCACAAGATGCGCGCTGACACTGCGGAAATCCTCCACAAGCGTGTAATTTAACAGAACCCTGCTATGGTGCTATGCACCTGTAGAGAGAAATTCCCACCAGCAGATGGAGCTGTGAAGTGCAGAGAAACACAGCCTCTGCCCTGCCACAGATGCCAGATGGGAATTGCACGAGTCGAAGCAATACAGGGCAAGACAGCTCTTACAGTGAGAGAGCACAGAGACAGAATGTATGTGTGTCCACCAATCTAGTCGCCACCCAGCGACGGTGAACACACAACAGCGGAAACGAAGTGGGAACGCAATCGCCAGAGTGACGATTGCCAGTGTATGTGTGTCCACCAATCTAGTCGCCACCCAGCGACGGTGAACACACAACAGCGGAAACGAAGTGGGAACGCAATCGCAAGAGTGGCGATTGCCAATAGTGACATAAGACCGAATCAGACAGAGCACAAGTGTAGCAGGAAAGACATAGCAAATAACAATGATCAGAACATTAAGGAAAATAACAAACGCTAGCTAAACGCGAACACCACACTCATTCACAACAGCGAACGCGTTAAAGACAGGATCACCGCGCCTTAGGCACCCAGTGATAAGCGTGTCACCCTAACTAACCAATGTAACACAAACACGAAATAGAGAACGCGAACGCTTGCTAAACGGTTACCACACCGAGCCTACAGCAAGCGTTCGTACCAGACAAGACAGAGAGAGGGAGTAGCCAGCAGCAACCGCAGCTCTGGCCTACACTCCCAGACAGAATACAGAAGGAACCACCGCCACTACCGCTAGAGCGAATGCAATCCAAACAGACAAACAGATGGGGCTACCAGTAGCAACCGCTGCTCTGGTTAGCACCCCTAAGGCAGAATGATTTCCTGTCGACCGCCGCTGGCGACAAGACAATCGCAAGAGACAGACAAATATAAGGCAAGACAGATAATACAACCTGACTATGCTAGAAGGGATGCCTAGTGCAGTCCCAAGTAGGGTTGCCGCGATATACCGGTATTACGGTATATCACGGTTTTAATGTGCATGGTAATCATACCATGCACATTTGCAAAATACCGATTTTTCCCGCTGCCTTTCGCCACTTCCGCATCGCCGCCACTGCCGCTGTTCACATTTCCCTGTCTACCTCCATGAAAAGCAAGCTCCCGAAGCTATTTCCTGGTTGCGGGAGGCTTGCTGATGCACTGCGCAGGTGCCAGATGGGATGCGCGACCTATGATGATGCACCTGGAACGCAGAGACTGCTTCCCCATCGGCTGGAGCGCACACACAGCAGAAGAGCGAGAGCAGTGATTGGCTCAGTAACGGGGCTCTTGTCCCGCCCATCACGGCCAATCAAGAGACAGCCTTTGAATTAAAATCTGCCTCTTCAGTATTGCGCGCTGAAGCGCTGAATGTTCTCTGATATCCGTATGCCATTCTTCATTATCCTGCTGCCACTCAATGCCCGGTCCAAGCTCTACAAACAGGACTGGTAAGCTGGGCAAATTTTAGGCAGTATTACATCGCCAGCACTCTTTCTTTCCACTTGTGCCACCTATGACTGCCTACACCTATCCCTGGCTACCTAAACTACGGCCACCTATGACTGCCTACACCTATCCCTGGCTACCTATGCTACGGCCACCTATGACTGCCAAAACCATACCTGGCTACCTATGCTACGGCCACCTATGACTGCCTACACCTATCCCTGGCTACCTATGCTACGGCCACCTATGACTGCCTACACCTATCCCTGGCTACCTATGCTACGGCCACCTACTACTGGCTACACCCTATCCCTGGCTACCTATGCTACGGCCACCTACTACTGGCTACACCCTATCCCTGGCTACCTATGCTACGGCCACCTACTACTGCCTACACCCTATCCCTGGCTACCTATGCTATGGCCACCTACTACTGGCTACACTTATTCCTGGCTACCTATGCTATGGCCACCTACTACTGGCTACACCTATGTCTTACGCCACCAGGACTTTTGCAGGAGCAGGGTGAGCCATTTTACAGTTCCAGAGGGAGTGGGGAACCCCACACTGGGGTGGACCGGCACATTATTTAATGTAAGGGGGGGGTCCCGGGTCCAAATAATGTTAATAATAGTGTTGGTAATAATGATGGCTTTTTAGATCACTCTGCCCCGAAACCTGTTGGTGCAGACTTGACGGGCGCAGTACCAAGGAATTAGGGTCGAGGTGGGGTTGGAGGGCATATAGGAGACAGAGGGGGCATTGTGGATTACTATATTTTTAAAATTTAGATATCCTTTAAGATGCATTTACAGTACATAAGAAATGCAGCCCTAATGTAAAAAATAAACATCCATGTACGTAAGTCCTAATAAAAAACATTTTTTCTGGACTCACATATTTTGTACAATCTTTGGTCCTCATGCAGGAATGTAACTTTTAGGTGCCACAACAGTTAGGCTAATAAGTTGATGCAGTTTGAGTGTATTAGGTGTGGGTGGATGGTCTAGTGTTAGAGGAAGACGGGATACTGTAAAGAGACCCTGAGAGAATTCCATAGAACATGCAAGAACTTTGATTTAGATATAGTGTTATCATTATTTAGTATTTATATAGTGCCGGCATCTTCCGTAGCTCTGTACAGAGTAATGACACTGCAGTGTTCTCCCCAGAATTTTTTTCCAGCCGGGTGGCATAAAAAAGTAGCTGGGTGGGGCGAGATGAGAGAATACAGGGCTGATGCTTCTGTGCCCAACTCTGCTTACAGCAGAGAGGGAGGTGAGCCAATGACAGCCGGGTGCTCACCAAAACTAGCCGGGTAGAGTACCCGGCTAAAAGAGCCTGGGGAGAACACTGCACTAGCTGAGCCTCAGAGGAGCTCACAATCTAATCCCTGCCATAGTCATATGTCCATCATTGTCAAGGGCCAATTTTAGGGGTAAGCCAAGTAACTTATACGTCTGTTTTTGGGATGTGGAAGGAAACCGGAGTGCCCGGAAGAAAACCCACATAATGTAGACCAGGGGTCTCAAACTCGCGGCCCTCGATACAATATTTTGTGGCCCTCGCCAGCAAAAGCTTCCTTATAGTTTGCTTCAGTGCTCCCAAGTAATCCGCCGCATCCACGCCGCTAAACGAGGGCTGCAGAGCCCTCAAGTCGCCCGGGGGGCAATCCGCCAGCATTTCCTGGAAGGGGCAGAGCTTTCAGCTTCAGCTCTGCCCTTCCTGACGTCAATCGCCGCACGGATCGCCGCCTCTCCCCACCCCAGTGTGAAGGAAGAGTGAGAGGGGCAGGCAGAGGCGGCGATGCGCCGCGATTGTGAAATTCTTTATGCGGCCCAGCCTTATCCTGACTTTGCCTCCTGCGGCCTCCAGGAAAATTGAGTTTGAGACCCCTGCTGTAGACACTGGAGAACATACAAACTCTGTGTGTGTGTATATATATATATATATATATATATATATACATATATATATATATATATATATATATATGCTGTATATGTTTATGTACCTCAATAAATGAACACATAGTTAGATTGTAATTTTGCTGTCTGTTTTCATGCCTTTCAGTACAAGTCCCCGGACCTGTAGAAAACCTTCAAGTGGTGTCCACATCTCCGACCTCCCTCCTGATTACTTGGGAACCTCCGGCTTATGCCAATGGCCCCGTTCAGGGCTACAGAGTTCTGTGCACAGAAACCATTTCAGGAAGGGAACAGGTGAGTCATTTCATTTGAAGGTGTGCTGGTGACCTTATTTTTTATGGTCTAAATGTGACCACAGCCAAAAAGGTACCATTGGTTAAAGGATACCCGAAGTGACATGTGACATGATATGTGATAGACATGGGTTTGTACAGTGCCTAGCACACAAATAACTATACTGTGTTCCTTTTTTTCCTTTCTCTGCCTGAAAGAGTTAAATATCAGGTATGTGTGGCTGACTCAGTCCTGACTTAGACAGGAAGTGACTGCAGTGTGACCCTCACTGATAAGAAATTCTCCATTTATCTCTTTCTTGCTCTCAGAAGTCATTTTCTGCTAGGAAAATGTTTTATAGTTGTAATTTCTTATCAATGAGGGTTACACTGTAGCCACTTCCTGTCTAAATCAGGACTGAGTCAGCCACTTACATACCTTAATATTTAACTATTTCAGACAGAGAAAGAAAAAAAGAAACACAGCATAGTTATTAGTGTGCTTGGCACTGTACATACCCATGTCTATCTCATCATATCACATGTCACTTCGGGTATCCTTTAATGGTCTGCAGTCTATAAAATGAATCAAATACAAGATTATTTTCTTCAGTTTTATAAAAGTCTCCATCAGAAAAATACCAATCATTAAACTGGTATTTTCAATGTCAATTTTCTCTCACTTTTTTTTTTTACACTAATCTTTTTTTTTTTTTACAAAAGAAAACAGTCATACAAGATTAATTAGAAAAGCTGATACTTTCATTTGACAAATCCTTGAATTTTACTTTGTTTGGTTTTCAGTCATTTCTTATTCACAAATATTGTTTGCTTATTTACAATTTTGTGGACTTTTTATGTCATTAGGAATTAATTATTTGCTGCACAGATAAAGGTTAATTACGGGGCACCGCTATGTTGCTAAGTCTGCAAAGCTCCATGGGTTTTCAAACAACAAAATTCAAGCTTATCGCCCTGCTTAAAAACAGCTCCTGGGAATCTGCACCATGAGCCCATCAACTGCAGCTAAGAGATCACTACATCGGCACTGTTTAAAGTGTATTTGAAGGGAAAACATATTTTAAGTGTGGATAGAGTGTTAAAGAGAACCAGAGATGAAGCACCCTCTTGTATTTTACCTTATAAATCAGTGGGAACATGACAGTAAACACCTAATCTGCTCTTTGTTTCATTGTTCTCTGTTTAATCTGACTGTTATCACCTCTGATAAGAATCCAAGACTGAGCACTCAGTCTAGCTTTGCTACGGAAAGATTATAGCTGAGTCTGTCTTCTCTGGTGTCTTTTCAAGCCCAAGCCTGCCTCCTTGTGGCTCTGCTATAATGACTCAGCTATAATTATTACCTGCAAAGCCAGACTGAATGCTCAGTCTGGGATTCTTATCACAGCTGGTAACAGACACTTTTAGCAGTGAGGATGAAACAGAGAGCATGGTAAGTGTTTTCTCTAATGTTCTTACTGATATATATGGTAAAATACACAAGGGTGCTTCGTCTCTGGTTCCCTTTAAGATATTAGAAATAATAATTAATTTTTTTATGTTATTTTTATGATAAAATGAATTGCATGTACGGCATAGTACAGCTAAAAAATAGAATATTAGAAGCAAAGAAGAGAGTCTCATGTTATTTTCCAGTACAGGAGAAAGTGTTAAATCAGACCTGAACTCAGAACTTCCTCTCTGCTCTAAAAGATAAGCAGCAGCATAATAACCTATAAAGAAAACATTTATTTGTTATAGCTGATACAAATAATGCAATAAATCTGCAGTTTGTCTACTTCCTGCTTTCATAAAAGCAGACATATCCTTAACTTCCTGTGTTTACAAATGAGCTCGCTGCCGTGTCAGTCAGCTGACACAGCTAAGGGATCAAATTACAACTTGTGCTTAGTCATAGATAAAGGGGAATTAGACAGGCTCTCTAAGTACACACAGGGTGCATTTCTATATGTTTTCCTTCTGTCCTGTGCAAGAGTTCAGCTCCACTTTAAATGACCACTATCACGAAAAACATAAAATGTAAACTACATGTAAACACATACAAATAAGAAGTACATTTCTTCCAGAGTAAAATGAGCCATAAATTACTTTTCTCCTATGGTGATGTCACCTACAGTAGGTAGTAGAAATCTGATAGAACCGACAGATTTTGGAGTAGCCCATCTTCTCTTGGGGGTTCTCAGGGTTTTCTTTATTTTTCAAACGCGCTTAGTGAATGGTAGTCGCTCCATCTGACTGCCAAAAAAGTGTGCAGTGAGTAGGGAGGCTGGCCAGCATCTTTTTGTAAATCCATTTCAGGGAGTATCTTATAAAGAATAAAGGCCATGCTGAGAATCCCCCATGAACAGATGGACTATCCCAAAACCTGTCGGTTCTGTCAGATTTCTACTGCCTACGGTAAGTGACAGCAACATAGGAGAAAAGTAATTTATGGCTCATTTTTTTTTTTATTTAAGAAATGTACTATTTATTTGTATGTATTTACATCTATCTTAAATGTTACAGTTTTTCACGATAGTGGTCCTTTAACTTCAGTTGTTATCTATGCAAAAGAGCTTCTCTGAGCCCTTCGACCCAACTTGGATCGAAGCCAGTCCTGTTTTGTGAACTCTTACTGTATACATTAAAGGAACAGTGAGAGACAGCTTCAGATAAGGTTTTAATGCAGGAAACTTCAAAGGGTCATTATTTCTGCTCTGTTTTATAATTTAAAATACAGAGTGTGGTTTGTAAACTGAAAATATGACAGAATGATGCAATATTATAAAAAAAAGCTATATAAATGAAAATAAAAAATCAGAGACTCTTTTCTTTGCTACTAATGTTCTATTCATTATCCGTACTACACATATAATTCATTATATCATAAGATTTTTTTCGCTTCAGGTTTGCTTTAAAGAGAATCTGTACTGTAAAATTCTTACGATAAAAAGCATACCATTCTATTCATTATGTTCTCCTGGGCCCCTCTGTGCTGTTTCTGCCTCTATCTGCTGCAATCCTGGCTTGTAATTGCCATTTGTATGCAGTGTTTACAAACAAAAGACATAGCAAGTGATAGGCTGAGAGTAGCTCAGTGTGTGAGTCATACAGAGTGTGCAGGGGGCCAGGAGAGGGTGTGTATAGCTTCTATCCAATCACAAGCAGCACAGCACATTCCAGCCTGACTGCCTCAGCCCAACAGAGCTGACAGAGAAGAGAAGATTAGATCATATAACAGAGATAATACAGCCACTGTGCAAATAGGAAAGGCTGCAGTAAGACAAAGCACATTACAACAGCTATAGGAACTTATAGGATAGAAGAAATAAGGCTCAAAATTTTGTTACAGAATCTCTTTAAATTACACCTTTCATCCTCTGACAGGCACAATTAAACGATCCCAGATAATGATGTTAAACAATATGTACAACAAGCCATGGAGACTCCATAGAATATTAGGCGAGAGCAGCATCGCCCTTTCCGTGATTAGCCGGGGATCGTAGCTCTTCGTAGATCATTAGTCAGACTCGGCCTAAAGTAATTTAGTTGAGATGTGGAGGTCACATCTCGGGAAGGACATAAAAATCTAATCAGCAGAAGATGGACCCGAGCCGCGTGCGCTTTGCTTTTACAACACGTGTGAACATTATGAGCGAAATGAGGGAGAACAGCGGCTAATGGACTCTCTCTCTCTGATGATGGATAAATGTCTAAAGGACTATTTTTACAGGGAAGTAGACAATGAAGATCCAGGCGAATGTTTGATGAACTAGTTTGTTGGGTTTTTCCTTCAAATTGCCCGTGGAGCAGTAAAGTCCATCAGAGCATTGAATCATATTTCCAGGTGGAAAAAATCACTCACTGCTTCCCTCCACAGCAGATTATTGGAAAAAAATATATACCCATCATTCTGTAAATGACCAGCTGGGCCTCCACACTTTGTCGAGACGGTGCCACCTTACCAAGGTCTTCATCCTCCTTTTCCAAGATCTCCACACTCTACTAGCGAAAGCTGAAGGAGTCATATGACACACCAGCTACACCTTTCCCTCGGTGTCCTGCAGGCACACAAATCCACTGTAAGATTCAGAATGAGTGGCAGTATTGGCAGTGCCCCTGTCCAGGGCTGGATTTACCATAAGGCATGTGCCTACAGGCGCCTGATGATGGAGGGGCGGCTCACTCCCCTCCCCTAACCACCTCCCTCCTTGTCTATGCTGTGTCCTGAGTGGAGGGTAAATGAGTGTTTAGTCACATGGCTCTCAGCATTCTACTGAAAAGATCCCCCTTCAGTCAGGGGCACCACTAGCTACTTAATAAGTACCTCTGGCTACCTAATGCTAAGGGACACCTGTAGCTGCCTTTGACAGGTAAGGGAGAAGTGACATCTGGGCCTGCTGGCACACTTGCGCTGCGGTTCGGCGGGGTTTGTGGGTTCCTGGAGAGAGAAGTCTAGGGTGGCAGGACATCTGTGCCTTTAGGCTCCTGTAATGTAAATCCAGGCCTGCCCCTGTCCCATAGACAATCAAGAGAGGTATGGTAGGTGACTATCCATACCAATATACAGTACCTGTGACGAGCGAAAAATGTCAATATTTTCTCCACATTCACTTTCTTGATATTTTTTTTTGTTGACTTGCTGTGCATTGCTTTTTTTTCTTGGGGGGGGGGGAGTAAAAATATTGTTTTCCCCCGTTTCAGCAATTTCCACAGTAACATAAGGATTTTTCAACATTTTCACGAAAAATGCAAAATGACAAGCTATTTTTTATTTTTTTAAATTTAAATTCGCAAATAGCATTTTCAATGTGAAAATGACTTTCGTGAAAATTTGCAATTAGCAACACTGGCACACCGCACCCTCCAACAGATGGATAGTTATTTGGCTGTTTTGAAACTCCTGTCTTCCCCCTCACTTTGCGGCTGTTCTCCCTTCCATGTACACGTGCGAGTGCAATGTGCAGGGGGCAGTGGGTTTCGGCTTGCGCAGTACCACAGAGCTGCTCATGGACTGAGTATAAAAAGCCATGTACAAGTGGCTCCATGCTGCTTTGCAGGCTCAGGCCGTAATTTGCGGCTGCGCTTTTACACGGGAGGAAGTGCAGCCACAAGCTATCTTTCACAATAATGTCAAAGACTGTTTAGAGGGTCCCAGCGCAGGCGGAGCGTAAGAATATCGGTGAAGCCTGCGGACCATCCAGAGGCTTCCCCCTACTGAGGTAAATATCTAACATCTTTTTATTATGCTGACTTCAGGTGTCCTTAAAGGATCCTCGAAGTGACATGTGACATGATGAGATAGACATGTTTATGTACAGTGCCTAGCACACTAATAACTATTCTCTGCCTGAAAGAGTTAAATATCAGGTATGTAAGTGGCTGACTCAGTCCTGACTCAGACAGGAAGTGACTACAGTGTGATCCTCACTGATAAGAAATTCCAACTATAAACACTTTCCTAACAGAAAAGGACTTCTGATAGCAAGAAAGAGAAAAAAAAGGACATTTTTATTGGTGAGGGTCACACTGTAGTCACTTCCTGTCTGAGTTAGGACTGAGTCAGCCACTTACATACCTGATATTTAACTCTTTCAGGCAGAGAAAGAAAAAAACGAACACAGCATAGCTATGTGTGTGCTGGGCACTGTACACACCCATGTCTAGCTCATCATGTCACACGTCACTTCGGGTATCCTTTAAAGGAGCACTACAGTGAAAGAAAGTAAGCAGTTAAAATCTGACAGAAATTACAGGTTTTGGACTAGTCCATCTCCTCATGGGTGATTCACAGGGTTTTCTTTGCTCTCTAAAACATTTCTTGAACTGCAGTTGCTCAGTCTAACTGCCAAAATAGTAAGCTACTAGCCAGCCCCTCCCTATTCGCTTGCACACTATTTTAGCAGTTAAACTTAGCAACTACCGTTGAGGAAATCCTTTTGAAAACAAAGAAAACCCTGAGAATCCCCCATGAAGAGATGGACTTGTCCAAAACCTGTCGGTTCTGTCAGAGCTTTGGAAAGTGTAAGCGGTTCAAATCTGACACGGAAGATTAACTGCCAAAATAGTAAGATACCAGCCTGCCTACTCCCTTGCACACTATTTTGGCTGTTAAACTTAGCAAATGCTGTTCTGTAAATGCCTTTGAAAACAAATAAAACCATGAGAGTCCCCTGTGAGGAGATGGACTAGAACCTGTTGTTTCTTTCAGATTGTAACTACTTACCATACTTTTTCCCCTATAGTGGTCCTTTAAGGTGTCCTTTAACCTCCTTGCCGGTTATCCAAAACACAGTTCGGGGTAACCTGCGCAGGAGGATTTCTCAGGCCCCGCTGGGCCGGTTTGCATATTTTTTTTTTCCTACACGCAGCTAGCACTTTGCTAGCTGCGTGTAGTACGCGATCGCCGCCGCTCGCCTCCGATTCGCCGCGCCGAGCCGTCCCCCCCGCCCCAGACCCCTGCGCAGCCTGGCCAATCAGTGCCAGGCAGCGCTAAAGGGGCGGATCGGGATTCCCTCTGACTTCGGTGACGTCATCCCGCCCGGTCGCCATGGCGACCGGGGAAGCCCTGCAGGAAATCCCGTTCTCAACGGGATTTCCTGCATACTCTGATCGCCGAAGGCGATCGGAGTGGGTGGGGGGATGCCGCCGCTCAGCGGCTATCATGTAGCGAGCCCTGGGCTCGCTACATGATTTTAAAAAAAATAAATTAAAAAAAAGTGCGGCGCTGCCTCCTTGCCGGATTTTTTAGAACGACAAGGAGGTTAAGAGCTAGGTTAAAGAGAAACTTTAGCGAAAAGGTGTACAAACATAAATCAGTATATTGCAAAGTGAGAAGTTGAAAAATAGGAGAGAGCAATAAATGGTTGATATGCACCATGCAATTTGTTCATATTGTTTGATCCACAATCAGCCTGCAAGTCATCATCTTCACTGCTGGCAGACATGGAAAAACAGACAGCAACAACTGTCATTATCTATAACCACACCCCCTAACAATGCGATAGGCTAAAAGGTTGTTTTATTAAATATATGCATAAGCACATAGGGAGTTACTGGTTGCTAGGCAGTTGGTAACAGTCATTATTTCCCACAATGCAACAAGGCCCCCACAGTGTGATGTCAGAACCTAGGTCCTGACATCACACTGTGGGAGGGGTTTCACCACAATATCAGCCATACAGACCCCCCTGATGATCTATTTGAGAAAGAGTAAAGATTTCTTGTGGGAAAGGGGGTATCGGCTACTGATTGGGATGAAGTCCAATCCTTGGTTACAGCTCCTCTTTAAGTCTGAGCTCTTCATAGGCTACTTATCCGGTTCAGAAAAATTTACATAACTTTTTTTAGTGTTGAAGAATTACTTGAGACAGCAAATAAAGCCATAACTCTTCTGCCAACGTTATCACGCCAAGATGTAATACATTCAGTATGCTGCCTCTTATGCCCACTTACACAATGTTTTACTGTTCCTCCAATCCAACTGCCAGTTTATAAAATGATTTAATTAAACCAAAGGAAGGCTGTTATCATTTCAGGCACTAAAACCTGGTTATATTTAACTGCTACGGCCATTTTCTTTTTTTACTTCTCCAGCGGAGACGCGACCTTTGCGCGCCGTTCTCATTTTAGTACACATATTAAGCGCATCAAGACTTCAGATCAGGCCTATTATATAATCAGGGAAGGAGACAGTCTTCTGCAATTTCAACTTTTTCCTTTTTTTTTCCACCTCCATTCTAGATGAAAAAATTCTCATTGATATTCTGCATAAGCCATCTTAAAGTATCTTAACTTTCATCTGCAGAGTTGTAAATCAAAGTCATTTAATATCAAGACGGGAGTCAAGAGACAGATGAAAGCCGGAGTGTAGGAAGTATCAGGAGGTCTCATAATTGCTGTGGAATGTAAATGAATTTAATAATCCTGAAACCAAAATGATCTGTTATATCATTAAATATTGAGTCTCCACATGTAGTGATGACCCACCAGCGATCGGCGACAGCCCCGCGACCAGCCCAGGTTATTTGCACCATTACCGTAGAGAAGGACTCCGGCTTTCCATGTCTGGCGGCTACCTCTGAGGGCTGTGACCTTTTTGGACACCAAGCTATGCTCCGAGGAAGAGAATAACTTAGATTTGTTTTATACTAATAGATACTAATGGATGGACTTAAAGCAAACCTGAAGTGAAAATGAACTTATGAGATAAGTAACTTTGTCTGTAGCTCTAAGCCATACATGTCAAACATGAAATTTGGCCCTCAAGTGGTTTCCCTACTTTGCATTATGTTTGACCCACTCTAGACTACCAGGGAAACTATACTGGAGGTGAAGCCCTAGAACACCAGGGAAACCATATGGGGGAGGGAGGGGGAAAGCACTGAACACCAGGGAACAGTATAGGGGACGGTGGGGCCTATAGACACCAGGGAAGTATATAGGGGAGGGAGGGGGCATTAGACACCAGGGAACTGTATAGGGGAGGGTGGGGCCACTAGACACCAGGGAACTGTATAGGGGAGTGAGGACCACAAGAAACCAGGGAACTGTATAGGGGTTGGAGGTGGGGTCATTAGACACCAGGGAACTTTGTAAGGGAGGAAGGTGGCCAGTAGACATTGAGTTTGGCCAGTGACTTGGTCCCAGTGTACAATTTCTGCCCACTTTATATTTGAGTTTGACACCCCTGCCCTATGCCAAAATAGAACTTTCCTGGAGTTACAGAATCTTATTTTGGGTTTGAGGGTCAAAAATGTAGATCTGAAGTCTGAACCATGTTTAAAGGAAACTTGAACTATAAATTAAATAAAGAGTGGTATCTATAGTCTGGTTCCTAAATACAAATGAACTAGAATCTCACTGTCTTATCAATGTTCAAACTTCGATTTTTAGCCTTTAAGGTGTTCATTGTCTAAAGTGAAGGACAACAATTTTAATTTTTTACAGCTCCCATCCTGAACTATTCAACTGTTTCCTGCACTCAGAAGTGTTTCTCTGCCATGGTAGAGATCAGAGGCCTGTAACTATGGAATTGATTGGACATGACTAAGGATCCAAACTTACACATGCCAGCTTTCTACCTGAGATGGTCCCGATTAGCTGCTTTGGCCAAATTTAACCCAGCATGTGTACATAACTTACAAGAGAAGCAATAGATCATACTTTCTGTCAAGTGTGGTGCATCTGATAAAAATACAACTATAACCCAACTGATCCCAGTTCTGGTTATTTATACCTTTTCAGTAGTGTTGGTGACAGAATTCAGGATTGTGCATTTAGGAACCCTTAATAATGCCGAACACCGAACTTCACCACCCATTGTCACGGGGTTGTGGCCCATGTTGCACTTACCATTACTCTGATGCCTCCTCCTTTCAGGCCTCCTTCGAAGTTTAAGTGAAGAAAAAGGAAGCATTTGAGTCCTGTGGAGTGTGAAGTGAACTGCAACCCCACGACCGACCCTGTCCACTAGCTTGGGTGCTGAAGTTCGGCATAATTCAGGCTTCCAAATGCAGCATCCCGAATACGAACACCAACACTACTTGTCAATACATCAACATAAGTCAGTGCAACATGGGCACTAACTATAGTTTCACCATCTTTTTCACAGAATATTGAAGTTGATGGACTCTCGTACAGACTTGAAGGCCTTCGGAAGTTTACAGAATATAGCATAAGAGTCTTGGCCTACAACCGTTATGGGCCTGGGGTCTCAACAGAGGAACACGCTGTCACCACCTTGTCAGATGGTAAGTCTGGTTTGTGTACATTGAATGTGATGGCTTCATTTTTGTAAAAAGTATTCATGTATGTGTACTTAAAGCACACCTGACCTGTGGCAAATCTATCTATGGTAAGCGCAGGGTGTGTTCACGCTGGATCCATTTACCTCTGTGCATTGTTCATTCCTCTACACAATTCTCCTGGTCCCCGTAATCACTCCTTGAATAATTTGACTTGTGGCTGAAGTCAAGTTTTCAGACAGGAAGATGAAGATTTGTGGTGGTGTTACCTCCTATCATCCTCCTATTCCCTTCTCTTCCCTGTCCCATTTACTCCCCTCAAGTGGGAATGGAAGTGTGATAGGAGGGAACAATAGACCAAGCCTGCCTCTTCCTGTCACAAAATGTGACTTTAGCCAAAAGTCAAAATTTTCAAGGAGTGATTACAGAGAGCAGGGGGAACAATAAGAGGAACGGACAGTACACAGAGGTATGTGGATCCAGCATGAACATAATTTGCTTACCTTAGTTAAGCGCAGCTTTGGGGCAGGTATCTTTTAGGTGTGGCTAATATCTGTTAAAACGGACCTCCAATCAATAATGCAGCATTACTAGGTTAGACAGGTTGGCCCCATTTGATAATGCAGACATCTTACCCTTGGTATATACGGGAAAACCTCTTAGCACTCCCGTCTTCTTTGGTTTCTTTGGAGATATGGTTTTGACCACTTATTGCATCTTTTTATTGCACCAGTGCTTAAAGAGTATCTGTAATTAAAAAAAAATGCTTCAGGACACCTGTGTGTGTGTGCCCCTTGAGAAAATCAGGATGTGTGTTCTGTGTTCTCCTGCCCCCGTTGGGGAATGGTGTTAAATTTAGACTGAATACTTTTGGCAGTTGTATAAAATTCCACTTCTGCAATCAGGTATTTTTAGCCCAGTTTCATTAACAAGTGGCGGAGAGTGCGTGAAGAGTGAGATCCGCGAGGTGTGACACGTTTCTAGGCTGCCAGGCGGGTGTCACTCTGTAAAGTGCAGCTCAGCAGAAAGTGTCACAAGCCAGCTGCCAGGCCCTCAACTCTTACACCATCATCAGCAGCATCCAACTTTGTGCAGCACAGAGTGTCTACTGCTGAAGACTCGGAGCATTGACTGATCATCATGCAAATAAATACCTATTCCTTCTTTTCATCTACCCTCTTCAGCATTACTTCTTTCATTACTTTGCCAATTCTTCCTTCCCTCCCTTAATCTCTACCTTTCTTCCGCCTAATGTTTCCTCCTTCCATAAATATTCGTCCTAAATTTCAACCAAAAAAAAAACCACCATCCTGAGGTGTTTGCCTTTTCCCTGGATCAACTGGGACAAGTGTGGGACTTATCCCAGTGGATGCAGGGGAAAGGCGAAAAACCTTACAAGGTCTTGGGCAGTTAGCCTTAAAGAGACACTGAAGCGAAAAAAAAAATATGATATAATGAATTGGTTGTGTACTATGAATAATTACTAGAAGATTAGCAGCAAAGAAAATATTCTCATATTTTTATTTTCAGGTATATAGTGTTTTTTCTAACATTGCATCATTCTATAATATGTGCAGATTACACAACACTCAGCATTCAAAATGATTCTTTCAGAGCAGTCTGTGAACTAATGACCTCTCCTCTGGCAGATAAAAAGGAATTTGTTTAGTAACAGTTGAGATAATAAAAGTCAGAAAACAGCCCTCTCCACGACTTTGAAAGTCGTAGAGCTTAAGGGCTTTTTTCCATAGAGATAACAACTGGAGTTTCTTAACTCTTCCTGTACTGGAAACAATTAGACGGATGTATCTGATCGTAATGTTTTATTTCTTAGCTGTACTACACATACAAATCATAATATCATAATTTTTTTTTCCGCTTCAGTGTCTCTTTAAAATGGAAAAATTCCTTCTGACTCCAGATGGCAGTCAGATAAATCCCTGGAAGAACACTCCTAGGAATTACAAAATAATTATAGCCGTGGATGCCCATCAATGCAAGGAAAGCTGCCAAGTGGTGTGGTGAAGTGGTGGAGAAGCCAGGAAAGGTGGAGAGAAGTGATGGATAAGCCAGGAAAGGTGGAGAGAAGTGGTGGATAAGCCAGGAAAGGTGGAGAGAAGTGGTGGGGAAGTCAGGAAAGGTGGAGAGAAGTGGTGGGGAAGTCAGGAAAGGTGGAGAGAAGTGGTGGGGAAGCCAGGAAAGGTGGAGAGAAGTGGTGAATAAGCCAGGAAAGGTGGAGAGAAGTGGTGGGGAAGCCAGGAAAGGTGGAGAGAAGTGGTGGGGAAGCCAGGAAAGGTGGAGAGAAGTGGTGGGGAAGCCAGGAAAGGTGGAGAGAAGTGGTGGGGAAGCCAGGAAAGGTGGAGAGAAGTGGTAGAGAAGCCAGGAGAGGTGGAGAGAAGTGGTGGATAAGCCAGGAAAGGTGGAGAGAAGTGGTGGGGAAGCCAGGAAAGGTGGAGAGAAGTGGTGGGGAAGCCAGAAAAGGTGGAGAGAAGTGGTGGGGAAGCCAGGAAATGTGGAGAGAAGTGGTGGAGAAGCCAGGAGAGGTGGAGATAAGTAATGGGGAAGCCAAGAGAGGTGGAGAGAAGTTGTGCAGAAAACAGGAGAGGAGAAGAGAAGTGGGGATGAAGCCAGTAGAGGAGAAGAAATGTGGAGGAGAAGCTGTGAGGGGTGGCGAGAAGTGGAGGAAAAGCCAGCAGAGCGCAGTGAGGATGCCCCACCCCTGACAATGCTTTGCTCAAAGGGGAACTGAAGCAAGAAGGATATGGAGGCTGCCATATTTATTTCCTTTTAAGCAATATCAGTTGCCTGGCAGTCCAGCTGATCCTCTGCCTTTAATACTTTTAGCCATAGACCCTGAACAAGCATGCAGCAGATCAGGTGTTTCTGCATGCTAGTTCCTGGTGTTACTCAAGCACTACTGCAGCTAAATAGATCAGCGGGGCTGCCAGGCAACTGGTATTGATTAAAAGGAAATAAATATGGCAGCCTCCATATCCCTCTCAGTTCAGTTGTCCTTTAAGAAGATCTCCTGCTGCTGCCTGACGCTAAGATTCCCCCCGCCTAACACTAAGGATTAGCAGGCAATGGGCAATAGCGTCACACCTTCTACTTGTAGCCACAGTTTGCTTAGCTTAGTTTAACATAGCTATCGATGGCGGTGCCCAGGTGTGCCTGCCCTTAAAGTGAATGGGAACCGCATTTTAAAAAATGAGACAGATACTTACCCAAGGAGAGGGAAGGCTTTGGGTCCTATAGAGCCTTCCGGCTCCTCTCCTGGTCCTCTCGATCCAGTGCTGGCTCGCCCGGTAGCAGTATTTGACTAATTTAGTGAAATACTGTTTTACCCGGCCAAAGGAGGCTTCAGAAGTCTTCAGGGAGCCCGAGTGCTCCTGAAGAAGGGCGGCCCTGTACTGTGCCTGCGCAAGCACGCTCTCTTGCACGCTCACGCCTGTGCAGTATGGAGCCGCACATCTTTGGGAGGACACGGCTCCCGAAGACTTCCAAATACCCTTTCGGCGGGGGATTAAAACGGGGGGAGCCAGCACAGGATAGAGAGCACCGGGAGAGGAGACGGAAGGCTCTATACCACCCAGAGCATTCCCTCCCCTTAGGTAAGTATTTGCTTCATTTTTTTTTAAATGCGGTTCCCATTCACTTTAAATGCACTTTTTACCTGTCTCTGTTTTTACTTTTGTTTTTCTAAAAGTATATACCAGATTGTCCTCTATATTACATGTTACGGTGGTTCTCTTTAAAAAAAAAAAAAAGTTGTTTGAGTAAAAGAAGGAAAAAAGGAGAGCAGAAAGCATTAAAGGCTTAAATATAAATAAATGAAACAATACAATTAAACAATAAGTTATTTCAAGACTTCTATTCTTCTGGTCTTTTCTATGCATTGACGAGCGTTGCTTTATCCTCCATAGCAGAATGAATGGATTCCTATACAGAACATGTTCCTTTCAGGCGGCGGCGTTTTCACACCACGGCGTGCGCGCGTTAACTGACAGGCGTCACCGCACAAAGCGCACATTGTGATTGCTTAGCGGGCTGTCACTAAAAGATCAAAGTTGAAGTCAAGTTTAATTGCAGACCTGTCAGATTTCCCGCTTTTAACAAGCAATAAGTGTTCTTTTATATCCGTGTCATGTCTATACATTGGAATGTTGCCACACAAAATAACATATTGTTTAAAAATACTCAGTTGAATGTAGTTCAAGTTCATGTTTTTTTTCTTTTCATCAATGCATTTTGTGTGAAACATTTCATACATTTTTTGCATTTAAAGAGGAAAAAAATAAAAATAATGCAGACATCAAACCAACAAACGCTGATTTGGGTAATACGTTTAATGAATAACTGTATGTACATGGTGTATTGCAAACTTTCAGAATGTTATCTGAATTCTGAGGTGAAATGCCTTAAAGCCAGCTATCTTAAGCAATAAGATCATATTATTACTATTATTATTTATTGTATTTATAAAGCGCCAACATATTACGCAGCGCTGGACATTAATTTCAGCTGATACGCTGCATTCCTGTGACAGAACAATGTATCTATACCTAAAAAAATTCTGTGATCCTTCCGGGTAGAGGCAGAGCTTTGCACAGTAGCTCTGCCTCTTCTCGGGTCAATTCCCGGCGATCTCCGCCTCTCCATGCCCCTCTCAGTCTTCTTTCACTGAGAGGGGTGGGGAGAGGCAGAAATCGGTGGAGATTGACTGGACTGGAGGCACAGCTACAGCGTAAAGCTCTGCCTCCCCGGGCAGCAAAATCCACTACGACCTGGAAAGTCGTGGAATTTTGCCCTGGGATTTCGGGGGTATAGATACAGCGTTCTGCCATGGGAGTGCGACATATCAGCTATGATCTTATTGCTTAAAATAACTGGCCAGTAAAAAGAGGTATTTTTTATGGCTTCAGACTCTCTTTAAGTTTATGTGCACACACTGGCCTCCAGAATGCTGCCATGAGGAGGACTGAGTAGTGATTAGGCCTGGACTAGGCCCCGGCCCCCCTCGGGTCGTGCACTTTAACATGGTAGCCATTACCAACGGCACTCGTGCTCACAGTGCTGGTGACGTGGCCACAGCATCCTAGAGGATCAAACTGCCCATGGTTTTATAGTAATTTGGGAGCTGTCTTTTTGACGATGCCCAAATTATTGTCTGAGCACCGCTATAGCCGTTGTGTCGTTTTTGCCTGTCTTATTTACAGTGTGAGACTGTGAGTGTACAATGCTAGATCTTAGAAATTTGGTCTGACAATCAGTCAGTGATCATTAGTTTCGCACGTGTTCAAGGCCTATGTCTGATTTCTGCTCTGCAAGCGATTATTACTACAAAGATAAACCTGTCTGGTGTACAGGTCCATGTAATTAGTTGAGTGCATAGCTGGACCTGATTTTCTTCAGATATATCTGTATTGCTGTGTGTTACGCTGTATTGTTTGGAAAAAAAGTCATCGTTATTACTGGCAGGTGATTAAACCCAATATATCTTCTCTTCCAGTGCCGAGTGCCATGCCACAGAACGTCTCCTTAGAAGTTGTGAACTCCAGGGTGAGTGCCATTAACGCTACATCATGTGCCATAAAAGGATAAGTCCATGGACATCTGCTTTTTGGTTCTGTTATATAGTCACACGCTGAGGTCTCCTTCTTGATTGCAGATTTTCTTTCATTAATATACCTGAGACAAACACAAGGTTTTATAGTTACCTGGGGCTTCCTCCAGCCCCAAGAAGTCTGTGGCCTTCTTTCAGTGTGCGTCCACTCCCGTCTGTTATCCTGCAGTCTGCTCCAGTAGTTGGGGACTACTGCCCTGGCTATGCGCCTCCTTGGTGGCCCTTCCGCGTTAGTTGGCTGACTACCGGACCACCCAGGGAGTTCATGGACTACAGGAGGCTGGTGGAAGCCCCAGGTAAGCTCCGCGTCTCGGCAGGGAACAATCGTGCATGCGCGCGCGCGTTCCCTGCTAACCTCCAGGACTTGGCACAGGCTTTAGGCGGTCGCAGAGTGGTTAAATGACTCTTGAAATTAGAAAAACAGAAAAATGGTAATTCAGAAAAACGGAAATTGACATTGGCGGAAATCGCAATTTCTGCAAAATCGGAGACGGGCACTTCCCACCATCTCTACTCTGTATTACAGAGGGTGCTTCTGGGCACAATATAATTACTAAACAGCCCAGCATGCATATTTTGGCATGGTTACTCTCTGTATGACACACTCATTTGTGGAATAATGATTTAATTAAGTAATTACTAAAATAAATAAACATTGTTCTAATCCTTTTACATCAACTCCTGCTGGCCGTTAGAGTGACTCAGTCTTGGTCAAGAATGAATCAGAGCCAAACAGTGCTGGATTTACGAGAGTGTTCACCAAGGTGGATAGAAAGAATGAATACCGAGTGCTAATCATTTCATTAGGAAGGTAATTAGCATCCCGCCGCTCATTAAGAGGCCCTGTTTCCTTCTCTTTCCTGGCCACGATTTCCTAGCAGGCTGTGTTCCTTAAGATCGTTTTAGAGTCCTCTCCATTATGCAGGATAATACAGGAATAATGAGATGACCTTTAAAGAACTTCACCGAAGACAATGATCACCCTAGTTACAAAATTAAAGTGTTATTAAAGTATTAAAGTCTTGAGTCAAGTTCCTAATGTCCTAAACAGCTACATACAGAAAGTTGTTGATTTTTATAGTTTTAACAAAACTTGTTTTGTTTTTAGATGAGCAAATTAAAAATGTTGCCTGCTGCTGATAATTCTAACTTGAGAAGTCCTATTTGGGGCTCCCAGGCCCTGCTGTGTGATGCTGTGGTCTGCTTGTGTTTCATTTTGGCAAACCATATGGTGTATTACTGGTTAGATGGTTGATGCATGGTCAGCACCCCCACCTCTGACTATACAAACAAACACAGGCTGGCACACTCTTATTGATCAGCCAACAACTATCTAGTGGAGGCCTCGGCAAACTTTTTGCGGCCGCATTCCTTATAATTTCAACCCCCTCCCCATCCCTCCCTGCAAAGTTGCGAGCGGGCACCTTGGGGTTTGAAACTCACCTCGCTCACCGATGTCCAATGTCACAACTCCGTGGCAATAGTGCGTCACATGACGTGACGTCAGGACATGCCAGTCTGTTACACGCTGTCTGCCAGCTTGTAATACGCTGGCGCGTCCTGACGTCATGTCATGTGATGTCCTGTTGCCGAGAAGACATGATGCGGAACATCGGTGAGTGAGGTGAGCCCCAGGTGCCCCCTCGCAACTTTCCAGGGAGGGGGGAGGAAGGGAAGCAGAGCACACGGCCTGTGGCCCGTAGTTTGCCCAGCGCTGATCTAGTGACTTAAGGTGCGTACACACTTTGACTGATGTCATATATCTAGAGATCAGAACCTGATTCCTCAGGCCACATCGCTGGGCAAGGCTGACCAGACACCAAATCAGAAATATATCTTACGGCACGCTCTGTTGCTATTTGGGGGCCCCAGAGGGATGACAAATTGGCACGTGCATGACATCACGCAGTGGGCTGGGGAGCGGTGTGCACAATGGAGTTTGCCGTCTCTTGGCCAAGTTGATCGGCTGGGCGAATCACTTGTGGAGCAATGGCTGCTTTACACATGCTTAATTTTTCTGGCTGAGTTGTTATCAGCTGCCTCTGTCAATTTTGATCATACGTGTGTATGTAGCTTTAAAATATGTAGATGAGGTAGGTATAGACTGGCACTTGTAGTGAAAATCTGTGATGCTATCAAGGCTTACTGTAGGCCTTCACATCTCAGTGCATACATTATTTATACTACAATGTACCTTTACGTTGCTCCCATCAAACTTTCAATGGAGTTGAGCTCGTCCCAACCCTCTACTCTAATTACATCCAATATCTTTTGATTACATAAGGTCCTTGCCTAGATCGTGCGTCAGAGGGAATCCTATTGGAATGGTTGTGTGATTGATGCTCTTGAGTTGCAGAGTTAGAAAGTAGTTTTGAATCCCACCAAAAGGCGATGTTGCCTTTGTGTTTGAACTTCTGCTGAGTTATCACCAGAGGCTTACCGAGGTTCCCTTATTCTGTTTTTGTATTCCTTGATAAAAAGGCACTCAGTTGCCTTAAAATGTCGGATTATGGATTGTTATCAGCAATAAAGATTGTTTGAATTTATATGAAGTACCGGTCCATACCTACCTGATTTGTCTCGGCTAATCCAGTGACCAGGACCTAAGCACCAACATTATCCCGGGGCACTTATCAGATAGTGTGCACACTGTGCCTACTACCAGTGGTGCTCAGCAGAGCTCGAATATTCGAGTAGCTCGAATATTCGAGCTCTTTCTCAGCTATTCGAGCTCGGTATTCGAGCTCCGAATAGCTAGAGCTATTCGAATGGGGTATTCGAGTACACTCGAATAGCCCATTCACTATTCGAGCTATTCGAGCAAACCGGCGCTATTCGAGCTCGGTACCGAGCTCGAATAGCGTCATAGCCCAGATTGATGTCCTTAGAGCCAATCAGAGGGCTCCCAGGCCCTCTGACGGCAGCCAATCACAGAGGGGGACCCTGGCCAGCCCCTACCCTATAAATAGCGGCCGCCATGTTAGGTTTCTCCGTGCTTGCCTGAGACCTGTACAGAGAGAGAGTTGCTCCTTTGTGCTTTGGCTTAGCAAGAGCTCTATTGTGGTCATTTACCTAGCGTTTTTGCTCACATACACCTCCTATATACACCTATATTGTTGTTAGTTAGATAGACATTGTATTTTAGTTAGTAGCTTTTGTGTTACATAGACAGAGACACAGCTGCTGCAGGCTTACACAGCTTTAGGCCTCAGGGCCTGCCTGTGTGGGCAGCTGTTCTCTCCTGTCCTCTGTTAGTATATTTCTCTCATCTATACCAGTATTTCTGCTGCTGTCCTTTACTACTGATTGATTCTGTATTTAGTATTGTAGTTAGGCTAGCCTAGGACACTCACTGTCACTGTTCATAGGCTAAGGCTAAGGCTACTAGCTCCTGCGTGTGTGCACTCACAGTCTTGTACACACACACTCTATTTCCTTCTGATTAGTGATTGATTATTGTAATTAGTTAGTTACTTACTGTTACTACTTGTTACTCTTACTGTACTAGGAGTCTAGGACACTCAGTCACTGTTCATCGGCTACTAGCTCCTGCGTGTGTGCACTCAGTGTCTGAGTACACACTACACACACTCTATTTCCTTCTGATTACTGATTGATTATTGTAATTAGTTAGTTACTTACTGTTACTACTTGTTACTCTTACTGTACTAGGAGTCTAGGACACTCAGTCACTGTTCATCGGCTACTAGCTCCTGCGTGTGTGCACTCAGTGTCTGAGTACACACTACACACACTCTATTTCCTTCTGATTACTGATTGATTATTGTAATTAGTTAGTTACTTACTGTTACTACTTGTTACTCTTACTGTACTAGGAGTCTAGGACACTCAGTCACTGTTCATCGGCTACTAGCTCCTGCGTGTGTGCACTCACTGTCTGAGTACACACTACACACACTCTATTTCCTTCTGATTACTGATTGATTATTGTAATTAGTTAGTTACTTACTGTTACTACTTGTTACTCTTACTGTACTAGGAGTCTAGGACACTCAGTCACTGTTCATCGGCTACTAGCTCCTGCGTGTGTGCACTCAGTGTCTGAGTACACACTACACACACTCTATTTCCTTCTGATTACTGATTGATTATTGTAATTAGTTAGTTACTTACTGTTACTACTTGTTACTCTTACTGTACTAGGAGTCTAGGACACTCAGTCACTGTTCATCGGCTACTAGCTCCTGCGTGTGTGCACTCAGTGTCTGAGTACACACTACACACACTCTATTTCCTTCTGATTACTGATTGATTATTGTAATTAGTTAGTTACTTACTGTTACTACTTGTTACTCTTACTGTACTAGGAGTCTAGGACACTCAGTCACTGTTCATCGGCTACTAGCTCCTGCGTGTGTGCACTCAGTGTCTGAGTACACACTACACACACTCTATTTCCTTCTGATTACTGATTGATTATTGTAATTAGTTAGTTACTTACTGTTACTACTTGTTACTCTTACTGTACTAGGAGTCTAGGACACTCAGTCACTGTTCATAGGCTACTAGCTCCTGCGTGTGTGCACTCACTGTCTGAGTACACACTACACACACTCTATTTCCTTCTGATTACTGATTGATTATTGTAATTAGTTAGTTACTTACTGTTACTACTTGTTACTCTTACTGTACTAGGAGTCTAGGACACTCAGTCACTGTTCATAGGCTACTAGCTCCTGCGTGTGTGCACTCACTGTCTGAGTACACACTACACACACTCTATTTCCTTCTGATTACTGATTGATTATTGTAATTAGTTAGTTACTTACTGTTACTACTTGTTACTCTTACTGTACTAGGAGTCTAGGACACTCAGTCACTGTTCATAGGCTACTAGCTCCTGCGTGTGTGCACTCACTGTCTGAGTACACACTACACACACTCTATTTCCTTCTGATTACTGATTGATTATTGTAATTAGTTAGTTACTTACTGTTACTACTTGTTACTCTTACTGTACTAGGAGTCTAGGACACTCAGTCACTGTTCATCGGCTACTAGCTCCTGCGTGTGTGCACTCAGTGTCTGAGTACACACTACACACACTCTATTTCCTTCTGATTACTGATTGATTATTGTAATTAGTTAGTTACTTACTGTTACTACTTGTTACTCTTACTGTACTAGGAGTCTAGGACACTCAGTCACTGTTCATAGGCTACTAGCTCCTGCGTGTGTGCACTCACTGTCTGAGTACACACTACACACACTCTATTTCCTTCTGATTACTGATTGATTATTGTAATTAGTTAGTTACTTACTGTTACTACTTGTTACTCTTACTGTACTAGGAGTCTAGGACACTCAGTCACTGTTCATAGGCTACTAGCTCCTGCGTGTGTGCACTCACTGTCTGTGTACACACACTACTCACACTCTATTTCCTTCTGATAACTGATTGCTTATTGTAATTAGTTAGTTGTACTTCCTGACTGTTACTACTTACTTACTGTACTAGGGACACTCACTCAGTCACCTCACCCACCAACCCACTCCATTAAAGTACCCCACTTTTCACCCGCCCTTTTAAAAAACTTTTGTCTATACGCCCAAAACATCGAAGATGTCTGGAAGTGGCAGCCAGCGCGGTTTGGGCAAGGGGAAGGGCAGCAAGGGAATCAGGAGGAGAGGGAGCAGCATTGTGGCAGGCCGCGGCCGCGCCACCATGCACAGTTCCGCAGCAGCAGCAGCAGCGTCAGTGGCTAACATTCCTCCCATAGCCACTGGCTGTGGACGCCTTGGGCGCCGCCCAGCAGGAGCATCTGCAACTCACGCTGCAGAGACACAGCAGCAGCAGCGTGTAGCACCTGCTCCGATTTTCCTCCAGCCGGGTCGGAAACGTCCCATTGAGGAAAAGCATGCAGACACTGTGGTGCAACTCATGACGGAGGATGAGCAGCCCGCCATCAGCTCTGCATCCGAGGCCTCCACCCTCACCACCACCACCACCACCCCTGTTCGCAGCAGCCGCCCAGCAGGGTCTGGGGAGGAGGCCAGTTCACCGTCACTCGCCGACCTGTCATTCAGCAGTCTTTTGACCCCAGGCATCATGAGTAAATTGTCTGCTGTTGTTGGCGATCTTGAGGAGGAGATGCTGATGGGCACTTTGGGGGATGAGGGATTGGACAGCAAGACTGTGGCGACAGTCAAGCAGCCCATCCATGCATCAGGAGAGGAGTTTGGGGGGTCATCATCCCAGCAGGACATGTTTCAGGAGAGGGAGGATGATGATGACCCGGTGACAGACAGAGACTGGGTGCCACCACCTCCAGGGGATGTCGTCCTCAGCAGCTCTGAGGAGGAGGAGGAGGATGCGCTTGTGGGCCTTGCAAGGAGGCGCATCATTGCAAGCATTGGCAGCAGTAGGCAGGTCCCACAGCCAGCTGGTGTCTCAGGCTCAGCAGCAGCAGCAGCAGCATCTGCCAGTACCACCACCAGCCGCACCCAAGCCCCCCCCCCCAACCACCACAGGGAGACAGGCAGCAGCGCTTCCATGCCGTAGGGGGATGTTTCTGTCACCAATCTGGCGATATTTCACCATGCCCACTGTGTACAGCAAGTACGCCACTTGCAACCACTGTCAGCGGAAGTTGAGCAGAGGTGCAGACCCCTTAAAGTTCAGCACCAGCTCGCTCATCAACCACCTTGCTGCGAAACATTTCCACCAGCATGAGGAGTTCCAGAGGCTGAAGGCATCTGGTGCTGGCAGTGGCACCACACCCATCACTGCACAGCCTTCAGCAGCAGCAGCAGCAGCAACAGCAGCCACCCGCCCTCCTGCTCCTCCAGCAGCACCAGCAGGAGTGCGGAAACGCACTGCTCCTCCCCCCTCTGCAACTCCTGCCGCCGACACTGAGGCCTGTTCTGGCAGCCAGTCCTCAGTGGCCTCCTCCGCTGTGTCTGCTGATTCCCGTGCCAGCAAAAGGCCACGCCAGAGCCTTTTGAGCGAGTCCTTCCAGGGGGTGGTTAGGGCTCTGCCTCCCAGCAGCCGTCGCGTGCGGCAGCTGAACGGCTTGCTGGCACGGGCCATGTGCTCCCAACTCCTGCCGTACACGCTCGTGCAGGAGGGGAGCGACATTCGTGCGCTGCTTGCTTGCGCAGCCCCAGACTGGCAGCTCCCCAGCAGACACTTTTTCTCCCGCAAGGCCATTCCTGCACTGCACCGCTTTGTGATGGCCAATGTGGAGAGAGGGCTGGAGCACGCGGTTGGTGAAAGGGTCCACGTCACCATGGACTCCTGGAGCAGCCGCTTCGGGACAGGCCGCTACCTGTCCTTCACTGTCCACTGGGTCAGCTTGGTGGAAGGGGGTGAGGATGGGAGAGCAGCAGCGGGCACAGCAGCAGCAGCAACACAGTGGGTGGTGCCACCCCGCAGGGTCAGGGGAACTGCAGCAGGTTCCTCCGATCCTCTGCCATCCTCCGGCACACCTGGCCAAACCCCCCGCCTCAGCAGCAGCGTGAAGGCCCGCCACTGCCAAGCGCTGCTGCACTTGGTCAGCCTTGGGAAGACCAAGCTGACGGCAACCCATGTGTTGGCCAAACTCCAGGAGCAGGAGAGGATTTGGCTGACCCCCAGAGGCCTCAGAGTCGGAAAGGTGGTGGCCGACAATGGGGCCAATTTGGTTGCCGCAATAGACAGGGGAAACCTGACCCACATCCCCTGTCTTGCCCACGTGCTGAACCTGGTGGTGCAAAAGTTCTTGCGCACCTACCATGGGATGGGCGAACTGCTGGAAACGGCAAGGAACGTTGTGCGTCACTTCCGGCGCTCGGCTGCAGCCTGTGCGAGCCTGGAAGACATGCAAAAGGAGCTGGATCTGCCACGCCATCGGCTGATCCTTGACGTTCCGACTCGCTGGAACTCCACCCTGGCGATGTTGGAGCGTCTGGTTGAACAGAAGCACGCTGTCAACCAGTACCTTGCCCTGGCCACTGTTTCCGCCGCTCAGAGAAGGGACAAGACCAGCAACATCCCGTCCATCGTCCCCGATGATGACTGGAGGCACATGCAGCAGGTGTGCTTAGTGCTGGCTCCCTTTCTGCAGGCCACTAACATGGTGAGCAGGGACCATGCTATGGTCTGCGAGTGGGTGCCCCTGGTTTGTCTGCTGAACAGGGCCCTCGATGCTTTGCTGGAACAGGGAGCGGCAGCCTTGGACCAGCAGGAGCGGCAAGCAGCTGCACAGTCCACCTCTGAGGGGGAGGAGGAGGAGGACTTGGTGGAGGTCCCTGACCTTGCTGCTGATGAGGGGGAGCAGCACAGTGCAGCTGAGTTGGTGCGGGGGTGGAGAGAGGATGAGGCTGACGAGGCAGAGGAGGAGGATGAGGACAGCAGCACTGCCGTCGATGTGCCAGCAGACGTGGCCCGCCTCTTCCCAATGGCAGCGCACATGCTGACGTGCCTGCGCAGGGACCCCAGGGTGATCCAGATGAAGCAGAGGGAGGACATCTGGATCAGCATGATGTTGGACCCACGCCTCAAGGGGAAGTTGAGCCAGTTCCTGCCGCCTGCAGGAGGAGACCCAGCGCAACAAATAAGGAGCTTGCAGCAGGCCCTTGTTGAGCGCTTGGAGGAAGCCTTCCCCCAGCCTTCCACCCCCACTGTCCAGCAGCCAGCACAGAGGCAGCAGCAGGTGCCTGCATCCAGCAGCAAGCGCCCCACAGACCTGCTGTCTCTCAGCCACGAGCTCTACAGGACTGTAGAGGCTCCGGCAGCAGTGACTAGAGAGGAGGTGCATGCAGCAGCATCCTCCTCCGGTCACAGCCAGCGCCTGACCCGCATGGTGGCTGACTACATGGGGTCCTACAGCGGGCTTGACAGCGATGCCCCTGTTGATCCCATGGAGTATTGGGTCAAGCGCCTGGAGATCTGGAGCGAGCTGGCGCAGTACGCCCTGGAAGTGCTGTCCTGCCCCCCTTCCAGCGTGCTGTCCGAGCGCTGCTTCAGTGCAGCTGGTGGCGTGGTCACCGAGAAACGCTCACGTCTGTCTCACAAGTCTGTGGACAGACTGACGTTTCTCAAGATGAACCAGGCGTGGGTGGAAGGCGAGTTCCTGGCCCCTGTTGTCGGCGAGAGGGGGACATGAACTGGCTAAGAACCATCGTTAATGTGCCTTACCACCCTTTACCACCTCCTGGCTCCTGCTCACTAAGCCAGCCTGGTTCACTTTGACTATTACGTCGCCTGCAGCCACACATTTTTCACCTACAGTGGGCTGCTGTGTGCTGCTGCTGCTGTCTGTCTGTGTTTCCCACCGCCAGGGTACACAGATTTACCTTCTGCTGCCACTCTGCCACCAGCTATTACGTCAAAAAATAGCTATATATCTGTGTAATTGGTTGTAAAACCAAAACTACAAAACCATTACAAAAAAAGGTTTAATTTTTCTGAGGTGCCCGGGTTGAAAACTGTGTTGTCCCAGTTGTGTATTGGACACAATGTGGGCTGCACGACCGCTGTCTGGGACCTCCTGTTGTGTTTATTTACGGCCTGGTATCACCGCTAGGTACCAGGGCTATTATGTCACGCTGTCTACCTGCTGCCACACTCACACTACTCCTCCATTACTCCTGCTGCTGCTGTCTGTCTGTGTTTCCCACTGCCAGGGTACACAGAATTACCTTCTGCTGCCACACTGCCACCAGCTATTACGTCAAACAATAGCTGCTCACATAATTACTCCTCCATTCCTCCTCCTGCTGCTGCTGCTGTCTGTCTGTGTTTCCCACCGCCAGGGTACACAGATTTACCTTCTGCTGCCACTCTGCCACCAGCTATTACGTCAAAAAATAGCTATATATCTGTGTAATTGGTTGTAAAACCAAAACTACAAAACCATTACAAAAAAAGGTTTAATTTTTCTGAGGTGCCCGGGTTGAAAACTGTGTTGTCCCAGTTGTGTATTGGACACAATGTGGGCTGCACGACCGCTGTCTGGGACCTCCTGTTGTGTTTATTTACGGCCTGGTATCACCGCTAGGTACCAGGGCTATTATGTCATGCTGTCTACCTGCTGCCACACTCACACTACTCCTCCATTACTCCTGCTGCTGCTGTCTGTCTGTGTTTCCCACTGCCAGGGTACACAGAATTACCTTCTGCTGCCACACTGCCACCAGCTATTACGTCAAACAATAGCTGCTCACATAATTACTCCTCCATTCCTCCTCCTGCTGCTGCTGCTGTCTGTCTGTGTTTCCCACCGCCAGGGTACACAGATTTACCTTCTGCTGCCACCAGCTATTACGTCAAAAAATAGCTATATATCTGTGTAATTGGTTGTAAAACCAAAACTACAAAACCATTACAAAAAAAGGTTTAATTTTTCTGAGGTGCCCGGGTTGAAAACTGTGTTGTCCCAGTTGTGTATTGGACACAATGTGGGCTGCACGACCGCTGTCTGGGACCTCCTGTTGTGTTTATTTACAGCCCTGGTATCACCGCTAGGTACCAGGGCTATTATGTCACGCTGCCTGCCTCATTGACTGCATGCTGCCACACACTCATCCTCCTCCTCCTGCTGCTGAATTTACCTCCTGCTGTCTGTGTTTTTCCACTGCCAGGGAGCACATACAATGGCGCTTCCAACATGCGTGCGCCACCAGCTATTTGTTGTTACGCTCAAAAATAGCTGCATTTCTTTAAAAAAAAAAATGAAAAGAGAAATAAGTGAAGAAGAAGAAGACGATATAGGAGAAGATGAAGAAGAAGAAGATGAAGAAGAAGAAGATGAAGAAGAAGAAGATGAAGAAGAAGAAGATGAAGAAGATGAAGAAGAAGAAGAAGAAGAAGAAGAAGATGAAGAAGATGAAGAAGATGAAGAAGAAGAAGATGAAGAAGAAGAAGATGAAGAAGATGAAGAAGAAGAAGATGAAGAAGAAGAAGAAGAAGATGAAGAAGAAGAAGAAGAAGAAGAAGAAGAAGATGAAGAAGATGAAGAAGATGAAGAAGATGAAGAAGATGAAGAAGATGAAGAAGATGAAGAAGAAGAAGATGAAGAAGATGAAGATGAAGAAGATGAAGAAGAAGAAGATGAAGAAGAAGAAGAAGAAGACAATATAGAAGAAGAAGAAGATATAGAAGATAAAGAAGAAGAAGAAGAAGAAGAAGTATATACAGTACTGAACAAAATTCTGGACACAACTTCTCTTTTCACCTTTTTTTTTTTAAAGGAACATCCCCACATAATCACTTGCTGTTGTTACTTGGAAAAAAATATGTTTCTTGCATCATTCACCCTCAAAACAAGTGTTGGGAAGCTATTTAAGGCCAATTCGAATAGTCAGCTCGAATAATGAGCTCGAATACCGACTCGAATAGTGAGCTCGAAGTCCGAGGTCGAATCGAATAGTAAAATTTATTCGACTCGAATATTCGACTGACCTCGAATAATTTACTATTCGAATTCGACCAAACTCGAATTTTAAAAAGGGGTATTTGAGCACCACTACCTACTACTACTATATTAGGATATGTATACACGCTGAACAGTACTTGGCCAAGGTGGCCATTTAAGGCTGTCTCAGCGAGAATCTAGTGTGTTCACTGGTCGTTTAAAGAACTAGCTTACTGAACAAGTTGTTCACCTCGTTGCCCTCCTCACCAGAAGCAACTCCTTTGCATGCCACATTGTTCAACTAACACATAGCAGAAGTACTGTACAGTGCTTGTTCCCCACAGTGTCACCCATATGATCCATTTTAAAGTGGACCCAAATTAAAAATACAAGATTTCAGAAATAAAATCTATTTTCTAAATTATAATAATAAATAGCAGCCTTTTTTCAGCTGCATGATGACAAATTATAAAATGTTTTACATTTATTGGAGGGACCCCTCCCTTCCTTTCAAATTGCCGGGATTTTTCCAGCAAACTGGTGGAGTAGATGGTTTCCGGCAATGGAGGAATTGCTAATGGCTGCCCCCAGTATAACCCTAGCTATGAAAAGAGAAGGGTGAAAAGCATGCACTGAAATGATCATAGGTTTGAAGGAGTGTTTATTTATCTTTGTATGTGTCAGAGTGGTGCAACTAAATATTTTTAATTAAAAAAATGTTTGGTTTGGGTCCACTTTAACCACTTGCCGACCGCACGCTTATACCGTGCGTCGGCAAAGTGGCAGCTGCAGGACCAGCGACGCAGTACTGCGTCGCCAGCTGCAGGCTGATTAATCAGGAAGCAGCCGCTCGCGCGAGCGGCTGCTTCCTGTCAATTCACGGCGGGGGGCTCCGTGAATAGCCTGCGGGCCGCCGATGGCGGCTCGCAGGCTAAATGTAAACACAAGCGGAAATAATCCGCTTTGTTTACATTGTACGGCGCTGCTGCGCAGCAGCGCCGTAAGGCAGATCGGCGATCCCCGGCCAATCAGCGGCCGGGGATCGCCGCCATGTGACAGGGGACGTCCTGTCACTGGCTGCACAGGACGGATAGCGTCCTGTGCAGCCCGGATCACCGGGGAGGGGACAGGTAGGAGAGGGAGGGGGGAATTTTGCCGCGGAGGGGGGCTTTGAGGTGCCCCCCCCCGCTAAATGCCTGCAGGCAGGAGCGATCAGACCCCCCCTGCACATCATCCCCATAGGGGGGAAAAAAGGGGGGCGGTCTGATCGCTCTGTGTGCCCTCTGATCTGTGCTGGGGGCTGCAGAGCCCACCCAGCACAGATCCCATTAAACAGCGCTGGTCCTTAAGGGGGGGTAAAGGGTGGGTCCTCAAGTGGTTAAGCTCTTCACATGATCATACAAAGCTTTACCTAAGTTGTCACCTCCACGTATTTCCTCATTATTCTCCAGATACCATCCCATGCAGAACCTCCGCCAGTCCTTCCAGGAGACCCTCTTGTCTTCTAGCTTTGTCACCTCCTTTCACGCTCGCATCCAGGACTTCTCGTGAGCATCACCTCTCCTTAGAAATGCTCAACCACAGCCAGTACGTCATGCTCCAATGGAAACCTTAATACGTACTCTCAAAAAAAGGTATTTATTAGGCAAAAGTGAAACTCAAAGTCCCATCTTGCACCACACGACACAAGAGTATGCAACAGAAACCCTAATTACATGGACAGATATAGCGAACCATACATCAGCTCTAACTGTCCACATTGTCAAACCAGCTTAGTGTGGACCTTTGTGAAACACGCTGTTGCTTATTGGCTGGAATAGGCTACTGCTGGAATCTGATTGGCACTTCCCTGAGTAGGCAAAGTGAAGGGTGAGTCGACACCCTAAAACGAAAATGCACAGTGACAATGGGAGACCAGTGGTGCAGTATGTCACAGTACAATCGGTGGAAGAATTAATATAAGCAGAGGGTACTCACAAAGGGAGGTTGAAAAGAGGCAACCAACCACTGCAGGCAGTTGGAGATCCAGTCAAGCCAGAGGTGGTTACACTTTTAGGTACAAAAACAGGATGGGCCCGAAACAAGAGTCCAACGGTATAGGTATTATGGCACCTTATTCTTGGCTCAGGACACTGCGTGGCTCTTGATTTGGCCTGATGAAGTGGGTAGGAGCTACGAAACGCGTTGCCAGTGCAAATAAAGATGATTAATAGATGAATTTGTCTTCATTGCAGTAAGCCACCTTAACCCTTATTCTTTTTAATGTTTTTAACTTAGTTTTAGCATTATTGGGCGCCTTTGTATCCTTTTGTACTTCCCTGGAGGTCACGATGCCAGCCCTTGGCTGTTGGCGGTGTGGCCAACTGGCCAGGAATCTGGACAGTAGTGGGTTTTTTCAGATCAGATAAGTAGGCAGAGTGATAATTTTCAATTTTCTTTTAACTCAAGCTACTCAGAAGGCCAAGGCTTACTCTTACCTCCTATAGATCGACTTTTATGCATGAAATTGCGATGATAAATGTATTTTTGGCGTGAAGATGGTTATTATAGCTGCAAGGAACAGCAATCTTTCAGAGATGATGGACATGCTGAAAGCACAAAGGGATAATTTATTAGTAAATCATAAAATTTCCTATTTTGCTGCTGATATATATTAGGATCAGGAAGAATATATAATCCTGCCTGCATAAAGGCAGCTTCCTTAATCCCCTGTAATAGCTGTGTCCCCGCATCCCTTCGGAATACCAATTCACCCATCGGCAGGGCTTTGTGCCGGAAATAAGAGAGATCGGCTTAAAGTGGACCTGTCATACAACAGTGACCTATAAAGCATCTTAATTTCCTCTAGAAAGCAAATAAGGATCAGCAGATGGTGCTACTCAGAAAATATGCCAAATTCAAATAAAGCTTGTTGGCATCTGGTTCAACCCCAGGCGATGCTTGTCTGCCTCACCCAGTTTGGGCACTGAGGTTTTTCGAAGGCTCGCTGTTACATCATTACAGTGGCCCAGCTCCATACATGATAAAAAAGGTGCCTGGAAAAAAGGGCGCAGGGGATTACCTCTAGTGTAGAATATCGCTCAAATCAGTGATATTCTACTGGTGGATTATGATTGTAAAATATAGGTAATGTTTACCAATATTTCACTATGGCTAAACCTAACCCTACTCTCACACAGAACCCTCCTTCTACTAATACCTAACCCCTCCCTGGCAGGCCCTAACCCTAACACCCCCCCCCCCTTGTGGTGCCTAACCCCTCCCCCAGCACCTAACCTTAACCATTTATGCCGCCTTGACGTGATCCTCACGTCCAGGTGGCTGCTTCAGTGCTGCTGCGCGCTTCAGCGCGCTCCCGCGTGCGATCCCGAGTGCCCCGTGCCGCCTCCGGTATCCCGGAGATCAATGAATGGGAACATGGTTCCCGTTCATTGATCTAAGTCCGCAGCAAATAAACCGATGGCTTCTCATCAGAGGCTGCGGTCTTTCTGAAAAAAAAAAAAGTTTCCTGTCCTCTTAGTGCTTCCTGGAAGCGAGTTCTCACTTCCAGGACAAAAAAAAACAACAAAAAAACAACTATTCTTTATCATCATTTTGTACTGAGCCCAGGGAATGTTGATCTAAAGCCTCGCATACACGCCTAACTCAGATGGCTATCAGGCGTGTGTATGGCAGCAGGTGACCCCCAACCCGCAAGCAATCTGCTGGGTGGATCAACTCAATCCCAGCCATGCCGATCACATTGGCCCAGACAATGTCCCCAAGGAATCAGGTCCCTGACAGGCGACATGCGTTGTGTGTGTACATGGCCTAAACTCTGCTCTTAAAGCATTATCTCTTGTCCAGGGGCGTAACTAGAAATCACTGGGCCCCCCTTGCAAAACTTTGGATGGGCCCCCCCCGCCCTCCGTACAGGTAAACTGAGAACCATGCAATTGGCTTGTGCACACTTGAATGTGTTTTCCCCATGCAGATAAAAACAGACAGAAGTGAAGCACTGCAGGCAATGGGTATGATTCACAAAGCCGTGCTAACGCATAGCATGACCGTGCTATGCGTTTAGCGCGCAATGTGACGTGCGTGAACGTTTACGGGCGTAAACATTTACGCGTGCGCGCTATCAAAAGTGTTCACATGTTAATGTGCGCACTTTGCCGCGTCAGTGCGCGCATGGAAATCTTTACGTGCGTAAACCTTTACGAGTGCCACATTGCGCGCTAAAGGCATAGCACAGTCATGCTATGCGTTACCACGGCTTTGTGAATCAAGCCCATTGTCTCTATCAATTACATTTATTCTGTGATAAAATGTGCATGCTTTCACACATACAGACACACATGATGTGAAGAAAACGCATACAGAAAACCGACAGACAAGTGTGCTCACAGCCTCAGCTTATTACACTCACTCTGTCCACCTCTGATGGAGCAGAACTGGCTCTGCAGACTTCTCCAGCATTACTATAAGTACAGAGAACTTGGGAAGGGGTAGAGAGGTTTGGGGCTGGGCCCTGTACACCAGAACCTGCTGCACACTGAATAGGGACGTCTACAAATCTTTGTCTGAAAAACTTTGTATGATTCCTTATCAGTGGCTGAGCAGATGCACTACTTAGAACAATTGTGTAGAGAGCAGAAAGTTTTTTCTCCATGCCCTTAGTTGTCTCCGGATGGGGCCCCCTGTGTCTTCTGGGCACCCCTGCGGCTGCATCCCTTGCAGGGTCTATTGTTACGCCCCTGCTCTCTAAACTATTCTGTTTACTCCTCATTACCTGACTGACTGAATCTTGCAGTATCATACATATAATTAGGTCAGTGGGTAGAGTTGTGATAAAGATCAGGCAAACAATGGAGGAGAAGGAGAGAAACCCAAAAGCTGACTTGTGTAGAGTTTGGATGAGAATGCCAAATGGTGATTTTGAGTCACAGAAAATGTTACGGCTCAGGTCTCGCTATGCCAAAGCGCCAGCGTATCCATATAGTTTGGATTTGCTTCCACTCTGGCGGTCCATGGAAATGTCCACTGCACTCCGGGTGTATGTTGCTATCCTACGGTGGCAGCATATACCTTGTCCAAAAAAGACAGGACAAGTTTAAATGAACGGATCCACGTTTCCCATAGGACAGCATGGAGTCCGTTCTGTATGTCCATTGGTCTGCTGCTACCACCCACTATGGGAAGTGGTCTGGCCCGAGGATGCAGTGAGAACAAGCACTAATTTAGATCTCCATATCTGTGTTTGTTATGCAGAAGACAAAGGTACAATAAGCTGCCGAATCTTTCATATGCCGTAAACTAAACAACCTGAAATAAGGCACACATCGTACAATGCTTTCATTGGCTTGCCGTGGACAACCGCTGTACCCACCGCTCTGACGAAGGGCACAAACATAACGGTACAACTTGTTCAGTTTTACAGTCACAATAAAATATGGCCAAAAGGTACTAATCAAGTCAGTTTATGGGCATAATGCCGCCTTCAGTGCAGGAAATTGTAGAGAGAGAGTCAATGTGGCTGATGAGAGGCAGGCAGATACTGGAGGCTCCCCGACAGCCACTTGACATTTATCATAAATAGGAAGGCAGCCAGCCATGGCGGAATTTGAATAAGAGGTTGAAATGAAGTGACCGACCCATTATTCCTCCACAAGTGACTCTTATTTTGACCCTAATCAATCACTCAAAATCACTCCTCACGTTAAATCAAAATTCTGCCGCCAACAACGTCTAGAGGGTGGCGGGAATGAAAATTGGCCTTTTTAAAAGCCTTCGCTCAGAAGCGTTATTGTGGTGTCGCTGTTCATGCCGTAGTTCTTACTCCAGAAAATGGCTGAAGTTAATGGGAGGAATTTTCATATTTGTAATAAGAGGGAAATCAGACAAACTGGGCTTGATTCACTAACCGGCGCTAAGCTAGATAGTGGCCGCAAACCACAGAATTAGGTGGTTTGCGCCCATAGGACCACCCAGATCGCGCGCAGCACGGCAGCCCAGTAATAGTGCGCGGTGCGGCGATAACGTCACACCCGCTGCCCTGTAAACGTCGCACCCGGTGCGCCGAAAATAGTGCATCGGGTTCCTCTTCAAGCAGCACATTGATGCGCTGTTTCGAAGGCACCCGATGCACCGTTTTCGGCGCACCGAGTGCGACGTTTACAGGGCAGCGGGTGTGACGTTATCATCGCACCGCGCAATATTACTGGGCTGCCGCGCTGAGCGCGCACTGAGCGTGGCTGTGCGTGAAGTAGCCCTGCGTGGCCGTTAGTGCACGCAGAGCTACTTAAAGGGAACCTGAACTGAGAAAAATTATTGAAAATAAACACATGAGGTAACTTCAAATGAACATTACATAGTTACCTCACTGTCAGTTCCTCTCAGAAGCTCACCGTTTTCTTTTGACAATGATCCTTTCCAGTTCTGACAACATTTTGTCAGAAGTGAAATATATCAGATGCTGTCAGTTATAGCTGTGAGGACAATTGATGTTCCATGTATCCCTATGGCTCAAGTGGGCGATGTTACAGTTTAACAGTGTGCTGACCAGAAAGCTGTTATGGGGTAATGGCCATTTTCAAAATGGAGGACGGGGAATTCCCGTGATCACAGTGGACAAACAGGATGTGGGACCGTAGAAAGAGATTGAGGAGTAGACTACACGAGAGGTAAGTATGACCTGTGTATGGATATTTTGAATTTTCATTTTCAGTTCAGGTTTTCTTTAAAGAGACACTGAAGCGAAAAAAAAATATGATATAGTGAATTGGTTGTGTACTATGAATAATTACTAGAAGATTAGCAGCAAAGAAAATATTCTCATATTTTTATTTTCAGGTATATAGTGTTTTTTCTAACATTGCATCATTCTATAATATGTGCAGATTACACAACACTCAGCATTCAAAATGATTCTTTCAGAGCAGTCTGTGAAGTAATGACCTCTCCTCTGCCAGAGGAAAAGTAAATAGTCCAGGAACAGTTGAGATAATAAAAGTCAGATAACAACCCTCTCCACGACTTTGAAAGTTGTAGAGCTTAAAGAGAATCTGTATTGTTAAAATCGCACAAAAGTAAACATACCAGTGCGTTAGGGGACATCTCCTATTACCCTCTGACACAATTTCGCCGCTCCTCGCCGCATTAAAAGTGGTTAAAAACAGTTTTAAAAAGTTCGTTTATAAACAAACAAAATGGCCACCAGAACAGGAAGTAGGTTGATGTACAGTATGTCCACACATAGAAAATACATCCATACACAAGCAGGCTGTATACAGCCTTCCTTTTGAATCTCAAGAGATCATTTGTATGTTTCTTTCCCCCTGTTCTCATGCACTGAAGTTTCAGGCTGCTTGTTTCTTCCTGCAAACAGCTTTGCCCTTGTTTGTAATTCCTCACTATGTGAAAGCCCAGCCAGCTCAGAGGACGATTTATCCAGCTTGTAAAAGATAAGAAAGAAGAGAGAAACTGCTATAATCTAAATAATACACAGGCAGAGTGTATAGAGGGGCCTGGAAGGGGGAGTTCATAGGAGAACCACAACACTGAAGAACTTGGCAGCCTTCCAGACACAGGCTGACAAGTCTGACAGGGGAAAGATACATTGATTTATTACAGAGACTGTGATAGCAGAAAGTGCTGCAGTAAGCCAGAACACATTAGAATAGCTTTTGGAACGTGTAGGATGATAAAAAACAGGATGCAATTTTTGTTACGGAGTCTCTTTAATGGCTTGTTTGCATAGAGATAACAACTAGAGTTTCTTAACTCTTCCTGTACTGGAAACAATTAGACTAATGTATCTGATCTTAATGTTTTATTTCTTAGCTGTACTACACATACAAATCATAATATCATATTTTTTTTTTCCGCTTCAGGTTCTCTCTAAGGGGCACTAAAGGCTTTTCACAGCGGCTCTAACAGTTAGCGCCACTTTGTGAATCACGCCCATAGTGTGATAAACAGAGAAACGGATAAATTCTATATATAGGTAGAAAGAAAGAGAGGTAGATAGATAGGCAGACATTCGCTGCATGCATGTTTCTGGTGTGATTCACACTACTGCAGGCAAATAGCTCAGCAGGGCTGCCAGGCAACTGGTATTACTTAAAAGGAAATCAATATGGCAGCCTCCATATACCTCTCACTACAGTTCTTCTTAAAGGATACGTGAGGCGAAAAACTTTATTGCAGATTTGCTTACCTGGGGCTTCCTCCAGCCCTTAGAAGCCTCTGTTTCCCTCTCCGCAGGTCCGCCCTCAGCCCCCCTTCTGGGGTACCCTCCTTTGCGGGATCAGTGGCTTCTGCGCATGCACACGATTTATAGATATAGGGGGCATCTTTAGCATTTAGGACTTCAGCGCTAGTGCTTTCCAATCAAAGGGGTTTTACCTGTAAGCTTAAATTTTTTTTTTTTTTGCGATGCCATCCATGCTCCTGCTGCATCCCACCCCAATGGAGCAGCCAAGATGCAGGTTGCACCCACCAAACAGGTCGACGTGCTTGTAGGTCCCTAGGTTCAATCCCTCAGACCTTGGGGATTGAAATAAACTGGAAAGCCATAAGATGACCCAGCATCATCTTGATATTGTATTATAAGCTCTTTATTGAAGCATCATGAAGTAAAGGTAGGATACAGCATCAAAAGAGGCTAATGCATCCAATAGCAATGTTGCAGGCTTGATAAAGGGAGGACTTCCTCCTGAAATGTTGCCATTGGATACATTAGCCTCTTTTGATGCTGTATCCTGCCTTTACTTCATGATGCTTCAATAAACAGCTTATAAGACATCATGAAGACGGTGCTGGGTTATCTTGTGGCTTCCTGCATTACACTGCAATGCAAAAAATGACAAAAATATGACCCTGCGGCAGAGTGCCCAGAGCTACCCTCGTTCAGTGGCGTATTCTCTGCTAGACAGGAAGTACGTCACCGGAATTCCCATTGGTCTGCACATGCGCACTGTGATGCACCTGCCTTCTGTGGTTCACTGCATCGCCCTTTGACTTCCATTACCCCAAGCACCATACAGTAACGTGCTGCAGGCTTTGCGGCGGGATGAACAATTCCCGCGCTACGAGGACCGGTATGCGTAAAAGGCCCCATTGACTTGCATTGTCATCGTGTCACCCTGCAGTAAAACGGGGTAACACAACACACGCTTGCAATGCAAGTGTATAAAGGGGTCTAAGGGCTCGTTTCCACTATAGCGAATCCGCATGCAGGCACTGCATGCGGATTCGCATAGGCAATACAAGTGGATGGCATTGTTTCCACTTGTGCGTCGTGCGGGTGCGTTTCGGCGTGCGGGAAAAATCTGCACGACAGGGTCGTCAGATTTCGCGTGCGGCAGGAATGCGGGCCGCATGGGCTTTGTCATGCGGATTTCCCCGCGATTTCGCATGCGATTTCGCATGTAAAGCAATGGAGCTTTACACAGGCAGTGACATGGTTAAATTCGCCTGGCTCCTTGCCATGCGAAATCGCATGCGAAATCGCGGGTAAATCCGCATGCGGAAACGCAGCCGCATGTGATTTCTTCTGCGGTGGAATCCAGGCGATTCCGCACCGCTACAGTGGAAACGAGCCCTGAAGGATACCTGACCCAAAAAAACCTACCTAAGGTAACTAAGCAAAGAGGTATGTACTGGATCCCCATACTTCTGTGCATTGTCCATTCCTCTCCTAGGTCCCTCCTCTCCACATAATCACTCCTTGAAAAATTTGACATTTAGCTTAAAGAGGAACTTCAGCCTAAACAAACATACTGTCATTAAGTTACATTAGTTATGTTAATTAAAATAGAAAGGTAATATAATCTCTTACCCATCCTGTTTTAAAAGAACAGGCAAATGTTTGTGATTTCATGGGGGCAGACAACTTTTTGGTTGAAAGGAGGTGACAAGGAGCATGAGACACAGTTCCAACTGTCCTGTGTCCTGATCACCCCTCCCAGTTGCTAGGCAACAAGAACAACAACATCAAACATCCCATCATGCTTTGCACAGCATGAGGGGAAAAATGCCCGGGCAGTTTTCTTTGATGGGGCGGTGCTTAGCTTCTAATCAACTCAAAATTAGGCTTGGGTATGAAAAACAAAGTTCTGATGCTGTGAAACTGTTAAAGAAACGCCAAGCCCTTTCAGTGCTGCTGAATAGATCTTTAGTCTGGAGGTTCACTTTAAGTCAAATTTTCAGACACCTGAAGAAGAGCAGTGATGGCTCGTAACATGTAGTGTTGTTCCGCTTCTAATCTATGCTTGAAATAGCAAAGCCCGTTGTGTGCCGCCTCTTCTCTTTCTGCATGTCTGTTGCTCAGGGGGGGTGACCTAAGCGAGGTGTAGCACCGGCAGTCGCAGGGATAGTATTCCTGTGTAGGTTCCAGGACCGTGGTCTTGTTCACTTTTAGGCTTACATCTGTGCCTATAGGCTCATGTGATGTAGATCCAGCCTGTCTGTAAAATAAAAAAAGTGAAAGTCTGCCTACTTTGGAAGAATGACAAGTCCCAGCATGCCGTGATCAGTGATAATCGTAATCAGCTAATTACGCGTAAATGTTCGCATTTACGCTTATACATAATTACGATTTGTAATTTTTAATTGATTTCGTATAGTGATTCATAATTTCGGATAAAATTTCACATACTTTTCGCGTAATTTCGGCAGTGAATAGCAGTGAATAGCAAAGCTATACATGTTATTGACACCAGAATTGCTACATATTTTGAGGAGAATAGTGGGTACAAGTCAAAAAAAGAATTTTCCAAAAAGACCTTGTCGTTTCTGAGAAAATCGATTTTAAAAATGCAAAGAAAAAATGTTATTTAAAAAAAAAACCCACTGCTTAAAGAGACACTGAAGCGAGTAAAAAACTCGCTTCTTCTCTTATATTCAGCAGGGGCATGTGTTCCCCTGCTAAAACGCCGCTATCCTGCCGCACAACGGGGGTCCCTTACCCCCCCAATTCCCTCCCCCCTGCAAAATCTACAACCAACTTGGTCGTGCATTTTGCTCCTCCTGGAGGCAGGGCTAACGGCTTCAGCCCTGCCTCACAGTGCGTGTATCAGAGGCGCATCGCCGCCTCTCCCCCGCCCCTCTCAGCGAAGGAAGACTAAGAGGGGCGGGGGAGAGGTGGAGATACGCGCTGACAGACGCGCGTGAGGCAGGGCTGCAGCGGTTAGCCCTGCCTCAATGCGGAAGAGATCCCCGGCGAGAACGGAGGGGATTTGGGGGGTAAGGGACCCCCGTTGTGCGGCGCGATAGCGGCGGTTTAGCAGGAGCACACATGCCCCTGCTGAATATAAGAGAAGAAGAGAGTTTTATACTCGCTTCAGATTCTCTTTAAAAAAATCCATTTTCTTTGCATATTTAAAATCGATTTTCTCAAAAACTACAATGTCTTTTTTGAAAAAAAATGTTTTTGACTTAAAGGAATTATCAGCTAAAATAAAAAAAAATCCGCTTTACTCGCCTGAGGCTTTCTCCAGCCCCTTGCAGCCGACTGTCCCACGCTGAACGCTCCGCTCTCCGCCCCCGTCCCGGGCTCCCCACACGGTGCAGAGGCCGACTTCGAAGTCGTCCTTACTGCGCCTGTGCGAAGCGTTGCTGTCAATCAAACCCACATTGTCCGTGGCTTACTGCGCAGGTTTTTAACCGCTAAGGTTGGCACAACATTTCGTGAAAATTACGCAAAAATTACGCAAAATTATGAAATATTACTATTACATACGGAATGCATTACGATTTTCCCTGAAACTTTGCATTATGATTAAGATGCATAAATGCAAATTTCGATGCAAAATTTCGGCCCACCACTGGCCGTGATCATTCCTCTCTGTTGAGGAGAAACAAGGCTGGTTATACCCATAATAAGCTTTCAGTCACAAAGAGGCGAACGCCGCTAAGTGCTTCCCGGCTATAAGAACAGATCAATCCTGTTTCATTTTGTCTGTTCTCGGAGCATTGGCAGATTATGTGGCCTTGTCCGAGCGAGACAAGAGGATTGAGAATCTGCTCTGTCACATTCTGCCTCTGCAATTACAGACCATCTGTTACTTTCTCCCAGAACCCAACTGTGCCGCTCCTCCGCAATATTACAATTTGCTGCTGCTGCTGAGCAGGAGGTGGCTGAGATGTGACAATTGTTCTGAGCCAGCTGTGTTACATCACCTGAATTCATTCACTAACCGTAGATCGCTTCTGGAGGACTGATCACACTTGCAGCGGTCTTCTACGTCTAAGCTCATCGGTTTTTCTCAAAATCGGGAATCACGGTGGATGGGCCTAATTTACAGCATACCTGTGTGTTAGCCGAGATAGAAGTAAGACTGAAGGAGTGCCAGGAGTACATTTTGACAGGAATATGAATTACTTAAAGTGACTCTGAAGCGAGTCTAAATTCTCTTTTTTAACCTGTATTCATGTTAAGCCTCATAAGCCCAACTAAACCGCCGCTATCCTGAGGCAAAACGAGGGGTTAATACCCCCCAAATCCCCCCTGCAAAATCCACGACTTTCTTGGTCGTGGATTTTGCTGCTCATGGAGGCAGAGCTATGAGCTGAAGCTCTGCCTCCATTCGCGTCAATTGCCGCGTGGATCTACACCTCTCCCCCGCCCCTCTCTGTGAAGGCAGATTGAGATGGGCGGGGGAGAGGCGGCGATCAGCGGGGATTGACACACTTGAGGCAGAGCTTATGGCTGTAGCCCTGCCTCAATCAGGAAGCGCTCCCCGGACACCACGGAGGGGATTTGGGGGGTATTAACCCCTTGTTTTGCCGCGGAATAGCTGCGGTTTAGCTGGGCTTATGGGGCTTAACTTGAATACAGGTTAAAAAAGAGAATTTAGACTCCTTTTATAGTCTCTTTAAAGTGAGTTTGTGGAAATCGTGGAAATTTTTCGCAAAAATTTCCACCGACTTTAACGTTGATTTTCTCAAAAACTGTATCTAGTGTTTCTAGCGCCTATGGGGGCTTTGCTATTAACCTCTAAAGTCGGCAGCCATTGACTGTAATGTAAAAGGGTGGTTTTAGGGTTAGGCATCAGGAAGGGGGGTTATAGGGTTAGGCGTCAGGAAGTAAGGGTTGTGTGTGAGAGTAGGGTTTGAGTCCTACGGGAGAAAGGCACTTTACAAATGTTATTTGTTGTTGTAGGTTAAGTTGTAGTGTGTGTGTGTGTGTGGGGGGGGGGGGGGGGGGTTAGGGTTAAGCATCAGGAAGGGTGATTTTAGGGTTTGGTTTCAGCAAGGGGGGTTTCAGAGTTGGCCGTCAGGAAAGGTTTTTTTTTTTTAGGGTCAGGTGTCAGGAAGGGGGGTTTTAAGGTTAGGTGTCAGGAAGTGAGGGCTTTGTGTAAGTAGGGTTAGGTTAATTTGTAGGGTAGTGTTAGGGCTAGGCATCATGAAGGGTGGTTTTAGGGTTAGGCATTAGGAAAGGGGGGTTTAGGGTTAGGTGTCAGGAAGGAGGGTTAGGGGGGTTTCAGGTAAGTGAGGGTTCTGTGTGAGAGTAGGGTTAGGTTAAGTTGAGGGGGGTTTAGGGTTAGGCATTAGGAAGGGACGGCTGTGTGTGAGAGTTAGGTTAAGTTGTAAAATATCGTCAATGTATACCAACATTTTATTACGATAATTGACACTATAAAAATAAATAATATTGGTAGATATTAACAATAATTTTATCAGCAAAAATGTGCTCCAATTTTTCCTCATGTCCCTATTTCATGCATGCCATTGCAGCTCCTGACAGGAATTCTTACAGGAAAACAAAATGGCCGAAAGACCCACCTGCCCACCGCAAAGACCTTTTCCTGACCTTATGGCGCTCGATCCGTTCTCTCAATAGCACATCAAGGTTATACGCATCTGATCTAATAAAGTTTACCTCTATAACGGATACATTTAATTTCTCTGCCATTTTGTGCTCTAACTACAGATATAATTGTTTTTCAGCCATAAAAGAGACGGTACTTCAGGGTTTAAATGGTTCTCTTGTGAAGGATATTTCTGTAGGATAATTGCCTTGGCTTCTCTCAGAGCTCCTGCTGAATACGTAATATTACATTTCGAGTCGAACGTAGCTACCCAAACAGCATTTGCGCGCCGTCCCCAAGGTAAATTTTACCTTGCAACAAGAGTAATATTAAAAACATCCCATTGTTTTCTCGCAGAGAGATTTTGGGGGTATTTGCTTAATGGGCCTAAGGCAGCAGCTTCAATGGCTCTGTGAGGATCAGAGCAATCCAATTTGAACATCAAAGTTATAGCAAAATCTATAAAGATAAAGTTTCTGTGGTGCTGTTTTTTTTTTTGCCAAAGAGACACAAAATGTCTCTGCCCTCCCCCGACAAACAAGGTGAATTCTTTCATCTGCAAATAAAAGCAGGGAGCGTTAAAATATGGCATATTAAAAGCGGCACCCTGGCACCGGCGCGCCTGTATAATTTCCATTTTAATGTTTTGGTTTGAGTTCATTAAATTGAACGTTTTTTATTTGTGGGTCTGCACAGGGAGTTTTAAAGTGCGAGCTTCACATTTAAAGGTCTTATTCTTTCAGAACTTGGACAGTTTCCAAAAAGGTTCCTGTGCATCTACTCACCTGGCACCTGTATAAGTTAGGGCTCAGACACACTATAAGGGCCTGCACACACTGCTGCGCTTGCGATTTTGCTTGCGTTTTTTGTGTGTACAGGCCCTAAGGCCTTGTTCACATTATAAATCGACAGCACTATCCCAAGCGCGGACAGGGACGGATCTAGACCAAATTGCGCCTGGGGCAAGGTCAGGTTTTGGCGCCTAAACTGCCATTCCCCATCCAGTTTTGGCTCCTAAAGGTCAGGTTTTGGCACCTAAAGATCAGGTTTTGGCGCCTAAACTGCCATTCCCCATCCAAATTTTGCCGCCTTTTTAAGAATTCAACAAACTGCGGCTGGGGCAAGAGACCTGCCTGCACCCCCCCCCCCAGATCCGTCCCTGAGCGCGGAGCGATTTATACTGTGATTTTTCAAGCACTGTTCTAAGCGCTTTTAGAGAGATTTGCGTTTAGAAAAGCGCTTTTGTGCACAATGGTATTTTCACTTCATGACGTCAGTCAGAAGAAGCAAACAGTGTACCGTCTCCTTTGTATATGTATACTAGTCTGTTGGTTGCAGGAATGGTGACCCTGCGGGATTCTGGTACAGGCTTCCGGGTCTGGAGTTATAGACCTGTTCGGTGTGGACGTGTGATACTACAATTTAAAGTGAAACATTGGGGGTTTTGATTGATACTCAACGTAGACTTTATTTCAAGTTTATAAATTAAATATATGTACAGTATATAAGCAGGCTTTCAAGTTAGTTCTCTTCCTCCGGTAGGGAACCTAATATTATTGCAATCATTCTTATATTATCATACTTGAGGGAGAGAACAGAGTTGAAGTTTGCATTGTAGCTGTTTATCCGGAGTGCCTCCTCAGCTGTTGCTTATGTCATTGCTGACTGGCCATATTTTTACTCCAATTTTAATGTAATTCCATTTTCAGGTATTCTGGGAGCCTCTGCAATCATTCCTGTTAAACAGTAAATCAGACAGGAGAAAGCATCTAAATTATTATTTTTGTTAAATAAAGATGGCTCATCAAATTAAGTAGATTGCCTTATGTTTCACCTTTGTCAAGATGTCAAACATATCACTGTAAATGGACTAAATTTTGACAACCTGCCCAAACGTGTGACAAGCGGTGAGAAACTCCAACTGTGAGACCTGCCGAGGTTTAGTTTAGTGTTAACCAGTTTTTATCCAGTGCGGTAATCAAAAACATATGCCCAGAATGCCCTCTAGTGGCTGGAGATATTCACAGTCCATGCACTGGGAATTTGTTTAAGGGACAACTAATATGAAAAGAATATGGAGGCTGCTATACTTATTTTATTTTAAACAATATCGGTTTTCTGGCAGTTAGCATCATCATCAGACAGCCAGTATCATCATCAGACAGCCAGTATCATCATCAGACAGCCAGCATCCTCAGGAGACAGTCAGCATCCTCAGGAGACAGCCAGCATCCTCAAGAGACAGTCAGCATCCTCAGGAGACAGCCAGCATCATCATCAGACAGCCAGCATCCTCAGGAGACAGTCAGCATTCTCAGGAGACAGCCAGCATCCTCAGTAGACAGCCAGCATCCTCAGGAGACAGTCAGCATCCTCAGGAGACAGCCAACATCTTCAGGAGACGGTTAGCACCCTCAGGAGACAGCTATCATCCTCAGGAGACAGTCATCATCCTCAGGAGACAGTTAGCATCCTCAAGAGACAGCAATCACACCCAGGAGACAGCCAGCACCATCAGGAGACAGCCATCATCCTCTGGAGACAGCCAACATCATCAGCGGACAGCCAGCATCCTCAGGAGACAGTCGTCATCCTCAGCAGACAGCCAGCATCCTCAGGAGACAGTCATCATCCACAGGAGACAGTCATCATCCTCAGCAGACAGTCAGCATCCTCAGGAGACAGCCAGCATCCTCAGGTGACAGCCAGCATCCTCGGGGGACAGCCAGCATCCTCAGGTGACAGCCAGCATCCTCATGAGACAGTCATCATCCTCAGCAGACAGCCAGCATCCTCAGGAGACAGTCATCATCCTCAGCAGACAGCCAGCATCCTCAGGAGACAGCCAGCATCCTCAGGAGACAGTCATCATCCTCAGCAGACAGTCACCATCCTCAGGAGACAGCCAGCATCCTCAGGAGACAGCCAGCATCCTCGGGGACAGTCAGCATCCTCGGGGGACAGTCAGCATCCTCGGGGGACAGCCAGCATCCTCAGGAGACAGCCAGGATCCTCAGGAGACAGTCAACATCCTCAGGAGACAGACATCATACCCAGGAGCCAGCCAGCATCCTCAGGAGACAGTCAGCATCCTCGGGAGACAGTCAGGATCCTCAGGAGACAACTAGCATCCTCAGGAGACAGTCAGCATCCTCAGGAGACAGCAAGCATCATCATCAAACCGCCAGCATCATCATCAGACAGCCTGCATCCTCTCAGGAGACAGCCAGCATCATTGGGAGACAGTCAGGATCCTCAGGAGACAGCCAGGATCCTCAGGAGACAGTCAGCATTCACAGCAGACAGTCAGCATCCTCAGGAGACAGTTGGCATCCTCAGGAGACAGCCAGGATCCTCAGGAGACAGTCAGCCTCCTCAGCAGACAGACAGAAAACAAGCTTGTTAGTTTTGCACTAGTAAATGGTATTCGGGGCTCATATCTGTGTTCTCGGAGTATTCCTGCCTTCCTGTAAAACGGCGCACTAATGCCGCATGGAAAACAGGAGGTCAGGCTGGTGTCAATCACGTCCCGGTTTCTCGGTTTATCTGAGAATTCTACGCTTTACACAAAACCGGAGAAATAATTCCCTTCATCCGGCAGAATAAACAGCGGCCACGAAGCCCCATTTCCACCTGAAGAAAAATAGCGATCAATTATTGATCAGCCTGACGAACAATAAAGAATGTTAGTGTAGAGATATGGGACTTGGCCCGCTGGAACAAGCATCTCATTAAAGCCACCGCCAGAGTTTTATCGTGCGCATTCATTCCACTTCTATTACAAACCAGGCAGAATAGTTTAGGATTGTTACAAGGCCGAAACCCGTATTAGGAAAACCACTGAAATTCAATTTTAAGGGTCTCGCATTGAAAGGAAATAATGGTTCTTTCTAAATTTTCAGCATAAACGGCTTTTTTTTTTTTTTTAAAGAGCAGCTTAAGGCATCACATAAAATCAGTCCGAATACAATTCAGGGTGTAAATGAAACATCACAAGTCTGGTACAAGTCATAAAGTTCCTACGAAAGCTTGTTAAAGCGGACCTGAACTCAGAACTTCCTCTCTGCTCTAAAAGATAAGCAACAGCATAATAACCTTTACAGGAAAGCCTTTTTTTGTTACAGCTGATACAAATCCTGCAATAAATCTGCAGTGTGTCTACTTCCTGCTTTTATGGAAGCAGACATACTGTTAACATATTGACATATTGCTGACACAGGAGAGAGATCACATTCAAATTCTGGTGCTTAGTCACATGTGAGGGGAATTAGACAAGCTAAACTCTCTAAATACATACAGGGTGCGTTTCTCGTGATTACGATCTTCCCATTACAAACGTAATTCTCAAAATTATGCAAACTAAAGCAAAATTGTGATTAGCACATTACAACCCCCCCCCCCCCCCATCCTTCCTTTAAAGTCAATGGGAATCCCTTTAACAAAAACAAAAGGCAGATACTTGCCTAAGGAGAGGGGAGGCTCTAGGTCAGTGATGGCTAACCTTGGCACTCCAGCTGTGGTGGAACTACAAGTCCCATGAGGCATTGCAATACTCTGACAGCTCTAAGCATAACTTGGAGAGGCAGAGGCATGATGGTATTTGTAGTTTTGTCACAGCTGGAGTGCCAAGGTTAGCCATCACTGCTCTAGGTCCTAATGTCCTCCGTGCAGCTCAGCATCCTCCGTTCAAATCCCCCACCACGGGGGACTTTGGAAGTCTTCGGGAGCCGAGTCCTCTCAAAGACAGGCGGCTCCATACTGCGCATGCGCGATTATGCGATAAAGGGCGCTCGCGTGTGCGCAGTACAGAGCAGTCCGTCTTCGGGAGCACTCAGGGCCTGAGCCCACTAACGCAGTTGTATCCGCTTCTGTCCGCTTTTCTGCATCTGTAACATTGATGTGTAACTGAAAAGCGGACACAACTGCATCAGTGGGCTCTGGCCCTTAGGCTCCCGAAGACTTCTGAAGCCTCCCTTCGGCAGCGGCGACAGCAGCATTTGACCGAATTGGTTGAATGCTGCTATGGGGGATCCCGAGCTGGAACGGGCACCGGGAGAGAAGAGAGAAGGCTCATTAGGACTCAGAGCCTCCGCTCTCCTTAGACTTTTTTTTTTTTTTTACAGGGAATTGACTTTAAATGGGAATTGACTTTAAATGGTCTCTTCCACTGGAAAAGAGTTCTGACAGCGCTTACCTAAGTGCAGTTACTTCAAGGTCAGTAACTGTGTCTAGTAGATTAATGTATGTCGGAAGTTTGGGCAGTTTTCTTGTAGGAGATTATTTAATTTAAATAAGTAAAAAACAAGTACTGTATATACTCGCGTATAAGCCTAATTTTTCAGCATAAAAAAATGTGCTGAAAAGTTACCCCCTCGGCTTATATGCGAGTCAGTGGAGCAGAACGGATGGTGGAGCAGGTTTTGTTACTGGCAGAGGAGCATGAGGATCATGCACTAGTAATCCTGCTCTTGCCAGCTGCCTCCCTGCTGTGTCAGTGCCCCCCATCCCCTGCAACATGGTGTGCAGAGTGCGCTGCTCAAGACTCCCTGTGTCCCCTGGATTCTGGAGTGGAGCATGCAAGCAACGTGTCAGCGGTGCAATGATTGGGGATTCTTCCTGTGTGGCAATCACTGTGTTTCATATCTAGGACGCCATCTGGTGGCGTCTTGAGACACAGCTGTATGATCCTGGGGCACATCTGGCTATGAGGAGGGGATCTGACTTGTACTGGGGGAACATCTGGCTACTGTGGAGGGGGCATATACATGATTTAATCACTTTTTCCTGGTTTCTAAGGGAAATTTGGTATCTCGGCTTATACACAGGTCGGCTTATATGTGAGTTTATAAGGTAGTTGAAACAAGTACTGCCAAAATTATTTTAAGTATTTAAATCTCACCTGTAGTTCAAAAGGCATTTTTGACAAGAAGTGAAATTATAACTTAGGAGAAAACTCAGCAGAAAATGTTAATTGGATATGGGTCAATGGCTTTCTGTCATGTGACTCTCGTTGTTGCAGCTCCTTCTAGGTGAGTATGGGGAAGGTTTGGGGTTGTCCAGTAAGATAAGTTAGGGGAGTGGGAGGGGATAGGTTAAAAAAAAAAAAAACATGAAAACAGCGTTATTTTGCTAAATAAACCTCCCTGCAGTGTGACACATTTCACGCTGGCGGCTAAGCTGCTCTGGCTTTGTGTAAACAGTAAAAGATCACAGAAAGCCGTTCCCTGCCTCATGGAGCGCAATACCACATTAAAGCCATTTCGTGCTTGGTAAAAGCGAGCGGATCTCCATGCCAGCAAATGTTGCACCATCCTGTCAGGCAGTCAGGGCTGCCAAGTATCTCAGTGACAGGCCTCAGCACTTCCTGTTCCTGCATGCTGCAGTGCTCTGACATTACAGCAGCCACAATAATGCATGCATAAGAAGCGAAAACACTGATCTAGCTCTTACTCATCTCATGCTACAATATAGGCAAAGGGGACAATTGCACCAGGCCCCAGAGTCTGTTGGGCCCCCCCAACCATCCCCTATTACATCTCTCAAAATTCATCTGTTGGTGATCAGAAAAGGGGGTGGGGAATCACTTGTGTGCTGAGTTGTACGGCCCTGCAGCGAGGCCTTAAAGCTGCAGTGGCCTAAATTGCAAAAAATAGCCTGGTTACTAGGGGGGTTGTAAGTCTACGGCCCTCAAGTGGTTAAAATACAGCAGTTTATAAACTGCAAATATGACAGAATGATGCAATGTTATAAATAAAGCTATATAAGGCAAACTAAAAATATGAGACTCATTTCTTTGCTACTAATGGTCTATTAATTATCCGTTCTACACATACGATTTATTACATCACAAGCTTATTTTCTCTTTAGTGTCACTTTAAGTCATTTCCAAGGTAGCTTCATGTTCACAAGATTCAGCCTTGGTTTAGAAGCGCTGTTATAAAGCTTGATTTTCTGGTAGAGTACCGATCCACGTTCGCCCAGCGCGGTAATTGATTCAGTATAAGAAGTAACCTTACACCTAGTGGTGAGGCATTACCCTGAGCCACACATCACACTCAGGCCCAGCAGGCCACTGACATAATGTATGGAGGCTTACAGCTAGCGCTGTGGTTTACAGCAAGCAATGTACGGGATAAAATCAGCTCAGGACAGGCTACCCTTACTGACATCTCTTACAGCTCAGGCAGGATATGTGTTCCATACAGATTTATCAGCGGAGTTCTGCCATCTGATGTAGCTGCTTCAGATCTTGCAATAATAGATAGCAAGATATATACGGTACATTACACGATAATGCAATATAAACACACAGCTCCCAGCTTCCCTGCCATGAGCTGTAACTAGCTGAGCTGGGCTCTAGTCTACAGCTGTCTCTTTGATATATATGTTACGGCCAGAACCCGAAGTGTGGCCACTTCACGTTCTGGCCGGCCACTTCGGCTTCTGGCCGCTGCGCTGCGGCCAATGTTCGGAATGGAATGTTTACCTTGCAAGATTAATGTGTTTTCTGGCCGTCTCTGGCCAAATGTAGCAAAACTTACTTAATTTAATGAAATGAAGTCGGCGGCAATGTAACAGATGAAGCCGCCGGCTTCAGCTATCTCTCCTCCCCCTACCTCTCTCTCTCTATTTCCTATAGGCACTGCGGGGGGCGACACGTGTGTCCCCCCAGAGTCGTTCGTGGCTGCAGGGAAGCAGAGGCTGCAGACATCGCTTCTGCCAGCACCCGCTCTGCAGGAACGGCAGGATTGCCTGCTGCGACGAACGACTCTGGGGGACACATGTCTCCCCCCCATCCCCACCCGGCTGCTAGTATTGGGGAGGAGAGGAGGCAGGGGGAGGAGAGCTTAATTTCATTAAATTAAGTAAGTTTTGCTACATTTGACCAGAGACGGCCATAAAACACATTAATCTTCACAGGAGAACATTCCATTTCTAACATTGGCCGCAGTGCAGCGGCCAGTTCGCACATTGACCGGCCAGAACCCAAAGTGGCCAGCCAGAACGCAAAGTGGCCACACTTCGGGTTCTGGCCGTAACATATATACAGAATATACAGTAAAACCTTGGATTGAGAGTAACTTGGTTTGAAAGCGCTTTGATATACAAGCAAAAATGTTGGTGAAATTATGACTTAATATACAAGCAACGTCTTAATACACAAGCAAAAAAAATTATACAATTAGTCCCCGGTTAACAAACGACATAGGGACTGTAGGTTCGTTCTTAACCTGAATCTGTTCCTCAGTCAGAACAATGTGCTATCTCTGTCCCCTGTGCCTCCTCTGTGCCCCCCTGAGCCTCCAGTGTCCCCCTCTGTCACCTCTGCCCTCTGTACCTGCTTACACAAGTTTAAAAGCCATTTTATTCTTTGAATTTTTTAAAATCAATTTTCTCAAAAACTACAAATCCAATTTGAAAAAATTGGGGGGGGGGCTTGTTCTCATGGAAACACAGAAGCCATGCCGTTCATATCAGTGGGTCGTTCGTAAGTAGGGCATTCGAAAGTCGGGGACTACCTTTACATGCGTCACATCATCTTAACCTCTTGAGGACTGCAGGGCTAAACCCCCCTAGTGACCAGGCAATTTTTAGTTTAAAAGGCCACTGCAGCTTTAAGGCCAAGCTGCAGGGCCGCACAAAATAGCACACGAGTGATCCCCCCCCCCTTTTCTCCCCACCAACAGAGCTCTCTGTTGGTGGGGTCTGATCGCTCCCCCCATGTTTATTTTTGTTTTAATAAATATTATTGTTGCCTTTTTTTTAAAAAAAAACCCCTTCCCTCCCTCGCTCCCTCCCTCCCTCCCCACAGCCGGCCAATTACGGCGATCGGCTGTCATAGGCTTCTGCCTATGAGAGCCGATCGCTCTCTTGTCCCCCAGGGGGACAGCCGTGTCACACGGCTGTCCCCAGTGCAGCGCTGCTGCTGATCGCAGCGCTGCACAAAGTAAATAGACGGCGATCACGCCGTCTACCGGTCTCCCGAGCGGCAATAGCCGCTCGGAGACTGAAGGCCCGCCCCCCAAGCAGGAGATGCGCACGCAGCCTGCGCGCGATCTCCTGCAAAACAGAGCCCCAGGACTTTACGCCAATTGGCGTTAGGCGGTCCTGGGGCTGCTGCCGCGGCCACGCCTACTGGCGTGACGCGGTCGGCAAGAGGTTAACTAAACCAATAGTTCTTCTCCCTTTGGCGCTGCAGGATTGTACTTAATTATGCTTAATCTGAGTGTAGAGAATGTTCAAAGTCACATTTCCATGAAATCCTCAAAAGCAACTGTCATTGGATGACTTCCTTGTTAAAGAGACTCTGAAGTGAGTCTCGATTCCCGTTTATAAAGGGGCACTACAGGGAAAAACTGTAAAATGTAAAATATGTGCAGACATATACAAATAAGAAGTACATTTTTTTCCAGAGTAAAATGACCCATAAATGACTCTTCTCCTACAGTATGTTGCTGTCACTTACAGTAGGTAGTAGAAATTGGACAGAAGCGACAGGTTTTGGACTAGTCCATCTCTTTAGAGGGGATTCTCAGGGATATATTTATTTTCAAAACCACTTAGTGAATGGCAGTTGCTCTGTCCAGCTGCCAAAAAAAAAATCATTTTTCGGGAATATCTTTATAAAGAATAAAAGCCTTGCTGAGAATCCCGTATGAAGAGATGGACTAGTCCAAAACCTGTCACTTCTGTCAAATGTCTACTGCCTACTATAAGTGACAGCAACATAGGAGAAAAGTAATTTATGGCTCATTTTACTCTGGAAAAAATGTACTTCTTATTTTTATGTGTTTGCACATATTTTACATTTTACAGTTTTTCCCTGTAGTGCCCCTTTAAATAGTATTTATGTAAAGCAGTAAAGGGCATGCTAAACTGCCACACTCCCTGCGGCAAAAGGAGGGGTTTATACTCCCCAAATCCCCTCTGCAAAGTCCATGACTTTCTTGGTGGTGGATTTTGCTGCTCATGGAGGCAGAGCTATGAGCTGCAGCTCTGCCTCCATGCATGTCAATCGCCGCACGGATCTCCGCCTCTCCCCCGCCCCTCTCTGTGAAGGCAGATTGAGAGGGGCGGGGAGAGGCGGTGATCAGTGGGGATTGACGCGCCAAGAGGCAGAGCTACAGCCATAAGCTCTGCCTCTATGAGGAAGCGCTCCCCTGACCTAGAAGATTGGATTTGGGGGTATAAACCCCTCGTTTTGCCACGGGGATGCGGTGGTTTAGCAGGGCTTATGGTGCTTTACATAAATACTATTTAAAAACGGGAATTGAGACTCACTTTTAAAGCCACACTAAAAAAACTCTTTAAAGCCACACTAAAAAAAGGGTTGGGACGAGCCAACAGATAGCAATGATTCTGTTAGTTATAGTGAAAGTCTTGTTTACACCTTTATTTTATACCATTGTACTATAACTGTTTTTGGATTGTGGAACAAATCAACTGGGTTTCCATAAATTCTTATGGGAAAATTTGCTTTGGTATAAGAGTACTTTGGATTACAAGCTGCTTCCGGAACGAATTATGCTCATAAACCAAGGTTCCAAAGTATAAGGGTATTTCAATATGCCATTTGAAGAGTATACTGTGTATTTATTATTATTAATTTATAAGGCGCCATCATCTTCTGTAGCGCTAATAAACAAACATCAGTACATAATACAGACACTGGTACACAATACAGGGTTTGTCGATGATATAAATGATCTTAATGGGCTAATTATGATTGCACAAAATTTTGCGTAGTTTTCATAATCACGATCGTAATGGAAAAATTGTAATCATGAAACATTGCGCAAAATGTTGCATAATTATGATTTTTTTCAAAGTGTTGAAAATCTATTTTAACTACTTGAAGACCGCCTCATGCCAATGGGCGTGACCGCGGCGGCAGCCCCAGGACCGCCTAACGCCAATTGGCATCAAGTCCTGGGGCTGCAGTTTCCCAGGGAACGGCCGAGCGCATGCGCGATCGTTCCCTGCCCGTTCACAGAGCGGAGTTCCGTGAATAGCCTGCTAGCCGCCGATCGTGGCTAGCAGGCTGCTTGTAAACGTAAGGGGAAAGAAATCCCCTTTGTTTACAAGCATACAGCGCTGCCGGAGGCCGCAGCGCTGTTCAAGATCGGCATAGGCTGATGCCTATGAGAGGCGGAACAGAACGAATCGCCGTCCTGTTCCAATGCAGGCATCGGAGGGGAGGAGAGAAGGGGAGGGAGGGAGGAAGGGGAGAGAAACAGGCTTGAAAAAAAAAAAAAAGTGGCAGCAGTGATCGGACCCCTCCCCTTAGGGACAAAAAAGTCCGATCGCTGAACACCTAAGCTGGGCCGTGCGTGAGGCTGAAAAGCCTGCACAGCCCAGCGCTGCAACAATGAGCCTGGTCTTTAGGGGGTTACCACTGGGGACGTCAAGTGGTTAAATACAAGATGAAAAAATGATCTGCTAGGAGAAAACTTAGGAGAAAAGTCATTGCATCTGGGCCAGAGACCCGTATGTGATAGGTGCTCTTTTCACCCCTTATTGAAAGTAAGCAGGGAAATACTCAGAAACGTGTTGTCAGTACATTTTCACTTGCATTTTGCTACTTTTTCAATTGCAAAGTGCTGAAAAGTTATTTTAAAGAGAAGAGGAGAATTATCTCCAAGGAGAAAACTTAGGGGAAAAAATGATTTAAAGTGGACCTGAACTCTTGCACAGGACAGAAGGAAAACCTAAAGAAATGCACCCTGGATGTATTTAGAGAGTCTAATTCCCCCTCATCTGTGTCTAATCACAAGTTGTAATTTGCTCCTTCAGCTGTGTCAGCTGACTGCCACGCAGGCCCGGATTTACATCACAGGAGCCGATAGGTACAGATGTCCTGGCACACTAGACTCCGCCCTCCATGAACCTAACCTTCCCCGCCCTCTCCCACTTAACTGTACCACTGGCTGGCCCAGCTATCACTTCTACCTTACTTCCCCAGCCCATCATAGGTAGCTACACGTGTCCCTTAGGATTAGGTAGCCAGACTCTGCATAGGGAAGGAGGGAGGCATTAGGGGGAGGGGACTGAGCCGCCTTTCCATCATCAGGCGCCTGTAGGCAAGTGCCTGCAGTGCCTTATGGTAAATCCGGCCCTGCTGCCACTGCAGAGAGGCTACCAGTCATTTGAAAGCACAGGATGTTAAAAATATGACTTCTATGAAAGCAGGAAGTTGATACACTGCAGATTTATTGCAGGATTTGTATACGCTGTAACAAAAAAAATCTTTTCTTTAAAGAGAACCCGAGGTGTGTTTAAAGAATGTTATCTGCATACAGAGGCTGGATCTGCCTATACAGCCCAGCCTCTGTTGCTATCCCAAACCCCACTAAGGTCCCCCTGCACTCTGCAATCCCTCATAAATCACAGCCATGCTGTGAGGCTGTATTTACATCTGTAGTGTCAGTCTCAGCTGCTCCCCCGCCTCCTGCACAGCTCCGGTCCCTGCCCCCATCCTTTCCCTCCAATCAGCAGGGAGGGAAGGGATGCAGGCGGGGACTGGAGTTCTGCAGGAGGCGGGGTGAGCAGCAGACTGACACTATAGAGATAAACACAGCCAACTCTGACAAGCTGTTTGTCAGCAGCGTGGCTGTGATTTATGAGGGATTGCAGAGTGCAGGGGGACCTTAGGGGGGTTTGGGATAGCAACAGAGGCTGGGCTGTATAGGCAGATCCAGCCTCTGTATGCAGATAATATTCTTCAAACCCACCTCGGGTTCTCTTTAAGGCTACCTTCCAGTTCCCACCAAGACGTTGCGTTTTAGGGGACGTTATGGTCGCATAACGTGCCCCTAACGCAACGCGTGGTGGTGTTGAAGTTGGACGTCAGATTGGGCCGTGTTATGCAGCTCTCAAAGCAGCCGCTCCAGGTTAGTGATAGGAAGTCCGGATCTTTTTAAGGATTCGGATCATTTGAATGGGATCATTGAAAAGATCCGGATCTTTGAACCAAATCATTTGAATCATTTTACTAGGGAAGCAGACTGGGTGAAATGACTAGCAGGACAGGACTTTCCCTGCACTGTACATTCTGTATGTTCTTGTTTCTTCCAGACAGACATCCACTGTGAACCGAATCTTTCATTGTGATGATCCGGATGATTCGACTCACAAAACAGATCAGGATCAGGTTCATGATCTGGACAACACTACAGTCCCACCACGAGTCACCACAGTGCAGTGAATATTAATTAGCCATGTGGCTGGCTGTGGAGGAGGAGGAGGGGAGACCTCCTCCTCCAACATTACTGAGCATGTGCAAACAGTCTAACGTGGCTTAGCCCAGTATGACGTACAGCATGCAGCACTTTGTTTAACCCTCCTGGCGGTTAATTTTTTCTGCCAATTGGGCAGAAATCCATTTTTTTTTTAATTTTTTTTTTTTTGTGTTTCATGTAAAGCTACCAGAGTGGTAGCTACATGAAACACCACTAGAGGGCGCATGTGTCCCTCTAGTGCGATCGTCGCCGGCATCAATAGCAAACAGGGGAACGCGTATATAACGCGTTCCCCTGTTTGGCTTCTCCTGTCGCCATGGCAACGATCGGAATGATGTCATGGACGTCAGCCGACGTCCTGACGTCAGACGCCTCCTATCCAGACCATAGCGCTGCCTGGAACTCATTGGTCCAGGCAGCGCAGGGCTCTGGCGGGGGGGCCCCTCTTCCGCCATTGCGTGCGGGCGATCGCCGCAGAGCGGCGGCGATCAAGCTGTACGTGCGGCTAGCAAAGTGCTAGCTGCGTGTACAGCACTTTGAATGGGGCGAATCGCCCCACCAGAAAGTGAGATAGCCTCCTGAGCGGCAAAGCCCGAGCCCAGCTCGGGCTTACCGCCAGGAAGGTTAAACGTGCTGCGTTACAATGTAACGCAACATGGGCACTGTGAACAGCACATTGATTTTACAGTACTGAGAGTTGGGCTGCGTTACAGGCTGCTGTAACGTGGGGCTTTAACTTCCCACTGTGAAACCAGCCTAAAGGTTATTCGGCTGTTGCTTTCATAGAGAAAGTTGTGAGGTCAGATCTGCTTTAAGGCCCCGTTCACATAACAGAACGCAGGCGCGTTCCGTTGAGAACACAACTCACAGGAACGCATGTCATGTGCGTCTCTGTGCGTTGCGTGGCTGATCCCATTCACTGAAAGTGAATGGGACAGCCGCGCGTTTTGTTAGAAAACGCGTGCAGCATGCGTTCCTGGACCGCACAGGTCCGGAACGCATGCAGTGTGAACATCAGACAGTGTAGTCTATGCACTGTCTGATGTCGTGCGTGTCGGCCTCCCGCACGCGTTCCCGAAATGCGGACGGGAACGCGTGCAATGTGAACGGGGCCTTAATAAGGGTTAGAGGCCCAGATGCAATTAACTTTTTCTCCTGAGTTTTCTCCTAGGTGATAATTTTATCATCTTATCTTTAACCACTTGCCGACCGCGCACTCATAACGCGCGTCGGCAAAGTGGTAGCTGCAGGACCAGCGACGCAGATCTGCGTCGCCGGCTGCAGGCTAATTAATCAGGACACAGCCGCTCGCGAGCGGCTGTTTCCTGTCATTTCACGGCGGGGGGCTCCGTGAATAGCCTGCGTGCCGCCGATCGCAGCTCGCAGGCTAAATGTAAACACAAGCGGAAATAATCCGCTTTGTTTACATTTTTACAACGCTACTACAGTAGCAGCGTTGTAGTAGATCAGCGATCCCTGGCCAATCAGCGGCCGGGGATCGCTGTCACATGACAGGCAGGAGCCTGTTAGAGGCTGCACAGGACAGATCCGTTCCTGTGCAGCCTCCGATCTCTCGGGCAGGGAGGGAGAAGAGGGAGAGGGGGAATCTTGCAGTGGAGGGGGCTTTGAGGTGCCCCCCCCGCCACCCACAGCATGCAGGAGCGATCAGACCCCCCCAGCACATCATCCCCCTAGTGGGGGAAAAAGGGGGGCGATCTGGTCGCTCTTCCTGTTACTTGATCTGTGCTGGGGGCTGTAGAGCCCACCCAGCACAGATCTGAAAAAACAGCGCTGGTCCTTAAGGGGGGGGGGGGGGGGTAAAGGCCAGGTCCTCAAATAACTTTTCAGCATTCTGCAACTGAAAAAATACCAAAAAAGTAGTTGAAAATGTACTATCAAAATTATTTTAGTATTTCTCTTGTTTTCTGAGGATTTAAAGGGCATTTTATTGACAGGTGTCATACTATCACCTAGGAGAAAACTCAGGTGAAAAGGTGAATTGCATTTGGGCCAGAGAGTGCAGCAGCATAGAAGGCTTTTTGCTGCAGCAGTTTATAAACAGTTGATCTTTGCTCTTTCCCTATACCTCCATCTTGCAGCATAATCAATAATACAATACAGTTGCATTATTGATCAAGGGTCACATTGAACGCTATCTGTGCAAAACAAAACAAAAAATCAAATTACAGTTCCTCTAAACACTGATCACTGCCTTCATTAAAAATGTAAAGCGTTTATCATCGCCGGAAATTATTTGCATAAATAAGACTCGGGGGATTTTAATAGCTACCATTCCTGGGCTGCGTAGGACAATATATACATCTTTTTTCATTTAGTAAACATGCATATTTAATTAAGGCGAGAGGCGCACCCAGATTGGCGTCGGCGGCGTCCCGCGGATAAAAACGCGTATTGCGAATTACCGCCCTACTGTGCCGACAAAGATTAGCCGCATTACCGGGGCTGCGGGAGGATTGGGGAGATCGGAAGCCTGTTTAACAATGCAGAGAGAATTAGGGCTTTTTTTGAAATGGAAATCTTTAAATTATTAAAAATAATAGTATGGGTTTGATTCTTACTGTGTTAATTACGGCTCCAACACCAAGTTCCTGCTTCCCAATCCCTTAATCTCCGGTCCCAGAGGGATCTATATCTACATACGCTCTCTGGTTATGGAATCAGGTACTTCATACGCCGCTGTAGATTAACTGCAGCTAGAGAAGGGCCTTTATTATCAGAGGGGAAAACAGGATTTTAAAAGAGGATCTGTAGCCTTTTTAAAGGGCTTTTTTAAAAGACATGAAAGAGATCAACCCCATTCAAATATGTATAAATATTCATCAGCTCATTTTTTTATACAGTCTATTATGAATTCCGTTGCAGTCACCAAAAAAACACGTTCAGGGCTGGAACCCACAGGAGCACTTTTGGCAGCGTTTTGGCAGCGCTGCGATACGCTAGCAGTTTGCCAAAACGCTGGGCTAATGTTAATGGATGGGGCAACTTCCACAGGAGCGTTTGCGTTTCTCAGAAACGCAAACGCAGGACATGCAGCATTTTGGGAGCGTTAGCGCTTCAATGTAAAGTATTGAAACGCTAGCAGAAACGCTCAGCAAAACCTAAACTGAGCGGTTTTGCTAGCGTTTTGCGGTTCAGCACACTGTAACAAAATGAAAAATAATTCACAGGACCAATCAGGATAAAAACGCAAAACGCTAGGCACCCGCTGGGGAAAAAAATACAATGTTGCAAAACACGACCAAAAACGCGCATGAATCCGCTTGCAAACCGCTTAGACAAAACGCTAGCGGTTGCGTTTTGCGTTTGCTGATTTCAGTGGGTTCCAGGCCTCATAGTGAGCTCCAACACATTAGGGGACACACTTAGTGGCGTAGCAATACGGGGGGCAGAGGTTGCGACCACACGGAGGTCCTTGGGCCAGAGGAGCCCTCCTTCAACTACAGTATTAGCTCTTTATTGGTCCTGTGCTGGTAATGATCACTTCTATAGATGCTTTGAATAGCAGTAATCATTTAGCTGTTCCCCATCCCCTTCTTGCACCTCTGACACTGTGGTTGTCCTTGGCAGGTTCTGGTGCGCTCTATCAATTTTTATGTGTAGATTGCTTGGGGGCCCCATGTAAAACTTGCATTAGGGCCCATAGCTCGGTATTTTTGGTATTTTACACTTGTGTGTGCTAATTCATCAATATTTTCACATGTGCGGTAGATGTTTGTTAAGTTACCGAATTACTACGGCAAAGGCTGTTCGATAACAGCAGAGCAGTTTGGAATGTCTCTGTGTTGCTACAAGCTGCCATGACGCAATTACAATAGAAGGCATCCCGACATCCCTTTAGATGTAAACATTTGTTATATTTACTGTTTTGTATTCTGCCTCTGCTGCTCTGAATCTGTCCATCAGTCTTTCTTAACATTTTATTTAATTGCTACAACTAAAATACTAAGAAAAACAAAAGTTTGCTTTCCTAAAACAGAAAGAATTTGCGATAATTCAGGTTGGAGTGAGCTTGAGATGTCTCCCAGCGCATCACTGCTGAAAATATGCAAATTAACCATTGTTTCCCTTATAAGCTAAACACACCTTCAGAACCGCTGGAATGCAATGATGTGTCAGCTTGTTAATTTGTACAGAGCCATAATAATCCAACTTGCATACAGACTGTTTCGGATTCCAGCGGTTCTGGAGGTGTGTTTAGCTTCTACGGGTGACAGTGGTTAATTTGCATAAATTCAGCAGTGATGCACTGGGAGACATCTCAAGCTCACTCCAGCCTGAATTATTGCAAATTCTTTCTGTATTAAGAAAGCAAACTTTTGTTTTTCTTAGTTTCCGACAGAGGAGAGCTGGAGATAATCACAGAATGTGTTAGCGAATGCTGTAACCTTGATAAATTGACATTTACTGACATTTGCTGCTGACATGTGTTGAGCACAAGTCGGTAATTTATCTCATTGCTCTGTAGTTTGAGTTTTTCATGCGGTAACAGCTTTGATGAATTAACATTTTCTTAAAGGAATACTGTAGGGCAGTCCGGGCAAAATGAGTTGAACTTACCCGGGGCTTCTAATGGTCCCCCGCAGACATCCTGTGCCCGCACAGTTACTCACCGATGCTCTGGCCCCTCCTCCGGTTCACTTCTGGAATTTCAGACTTTAAAGTCTGAAAACCACTGTGCCTGCGTTGCCGTGTCCTCGATCCCGGTGATGTCACCAGGAGCGTACTGCGCAGGCACAGATCATACTGGGCCTGGGCAGTAGGCTCCTGGTGACATCTGCGGGATCGAGGACTCGGCAACGCAGGCGCAGTGGTTTTCAGATATTAAAGTCTGAAATTCTAGAAGTGAACCGGAGGCGGTACCGAAGCATCGGTGAGTGGCTGCGCGGGCACAGGATGTCTGCGGGGGACCATTAGAGGCCCCGGGTAAGTTCAACTCATTTTCCCCCGACCCCCTACAGTATCCCTTTAAGTGCACCGTAAAGTCAGCTGTTTTCAGCATTACCGAATGCGGTTATGCTTGATGAATTGAAGCCTTAGTCTCCCAGAATGCTCTGGGAGGTGAATTCCGCATCACTAATCCCCCTCGGCTAAACATGACTGAGAGGGCGGGGATACACACCAATATACGGCAATATATAGCTAAAGGAAGTGTTTCTGAAGCTGAAACCGGAATATTTACCGTAAAAGTGGCTATCCTGAATAATTCACTGCATTCTACCATACCTCGTTACAGGGCCTCTTTATTGTTACTTTTAGGAATGACTAATTCTCCGGTTAATTTTTTCTTCTTCAGTGGGACACTAATTAAAATAACTCCATTTTTTTTTCAATTATTCAATCAGCAAATTGTTGGCACGCTTACAGCCAAATCAATTCTAATCAGCGGGATGAAATATTCGGTCAGTTTGGCGGATGGACGGGATTTGCCAATTTGTGGAATGACAGATTGAAAGTTATCCCGGAGAGATGAAAGTCAAGCGACTTTATATAAAAAAGGCACCTGTAATTTTGGCTTCTCCTAATTTAGATGATAACTCAATAAAGTCCCAGTTCAGAGACAGTTTTATTATACGCATTTAAGAGAACATTATTTTAAACTAATTAGGCATTAAAAAGTTTTGTAAAGAGAAAAATAAGGTTTTTTTCTTTCCAAGAGAAAAAGTATATTACAGTAAAACCTTGGATTGAGAGTAACTTGGTTTAAAGGGCCGGTCCAGGAAGACTAATAACCCTGTGACCTCGCCGCTGCTCCGGTAGCTCCCGATCCCCTTCGACTTCACCAGGTCGGCATCTACTTGCGCTCCAGCAAGCGGCTCACAGAGTCGCGCTGATGTAATCTGGTTTGTATTGCGCAGGCTCAGAACTACTGTGCCTGCGTAGTACAGTCCGTCTGACGTCAGCACGACTACGTGAGCTGCACGTTGGAGCGGAGCTGTGGCGAGGGCACAGGACGGCTGCAACGTGCTGGAGGAAGCCCCAGGTAAGTAGATTTGTAATTTGTAATCTTCCTGGACGGCTGCAAGGTGCTGGAGGAAGCCCCAGGTAAGTAGATTTGTCATTTGTAATCTTCCTTCCTTTAAGAACGCTTTGCAATACAAGAAGAAAATGTTGTGAAATTGTGACTTAATATACTAGCAACGTCTTGACATACAAGCAAAAAAAAAGTATACATGCTTCATGTCATCACAACTGAGCCGATAGTTCTTCTCCCTTTGGCGCTGCAGGATTGTACTTAATCTGAGTGTAGAGACTGTGCAAAGTCACAATTCCATGAAATCCCCAAAAATAAATGTCGTTGGATAAGTTCCTTGTTAAAGAGACACTGAAGCGAAAAAAAATTATGATATAATGAATTGGTTGTGTAGTACAGCTAAGAAATAAAGCATTAGGAGCAGAGACATAACTCTAATATTGTTTCCAGTACAGGGAGAGTTAAGAAACTCCAGTTGTTATCTATGCAAAAGAACCATTGAGCTCTATGACTTTCAAAGTTGCAGAGAGCTCTGTCTTCTGATGGTGTTTATCTCAACTGTATTTTTTTTCTTTTGCAGAGAACAGTTCAGGACAGGTCAAACGTTCACTGCCTGTTCTGTAAAAACATATAGAATGCTGAGTAGTGTGTATATTGCAAGTATTAGAGAATGATGAAATGTTATTAAAAAAGCTGTAAAACTGAAAATAAAAATATGAGAATATTTTTTTGCTACCAATGTTCTAGTAATTATCCGTACTACTCAACCAATTCATTATATCATACTTTTTTTTCGCTTCAGTGTCTCTTAAAGAGACTCCGTAACAAAAATTGCATCCTGTTTTTTATCATCCTACAAGTTCCAAAAGCTATTCTAATGTGTTCTGGCTTACTGCAGCACTTTCTACTATCACTGTCTCTGTAATAAATCAATGTATCTTTCCCCTGTCAGACTTGTCGGCCTGTGTCTGGAAGGCTGCCAAGTTCTTCAGTGTTGTGGTTCTGCTATGAACTCCCCCTTCCAGGCGCCTCTATGCACACTGCCTGTGTGTTATTTAGATTAGAGCAGCTTCTCTCTTCTCTCTTATCTTTTACAAGCTGGATAAATCATCCTCTGAGCTGGCTGGGCTTTCACATAGTTAGGAATTACAGACAAGGGCAAAGCTGTTTGCAGGAAGAAAAGAGCAGCCTGAAACTTCAGTGCATGAGAGATGCAAGGGGAAAGAAACACACAAATGATCTCTTGAGATTCAAAAGGAAGGCTGTACACAGCCTGCTTGTGTATTGATGTATTTTCTATGTGTGGACATACTGTACATCAACCTACTTCCTGTTTTGGTGGCCATTTTGTTTGTTTATAAACAAACTTTTTAAAACTGTTTTTAACCACTTTTAATGCGGCGGGGAGCGGCGAAATTGTGTCAGAGGGTAATAGGAGATGTCCCCTAATGCACTGGTATGTTTACTTTTGTGCGATTTTAACAATACAGATTCTCTTTAAAGCCACATACAAAATAAAAAAAGATTGGGGTGAGCCAACAGATGGCAATGATTCTGTTATAGTGAAAGACTTGCCTACAATTTTATTGTACACTATTTTACTATAACTACTTGGAACGAATCAAATCGGTTTCCATTAATTCTTATGGGAAAATTTGCTTTGATATAAGAGCGCTTTGGATTACAAGCATGTTTCCGGAACAAATTATGCTCACACACCAAGGCTCCACTGTACTTTTTGTAACAATGAATGGCCCATATGCAATTAGCTTTTTCTTCTCAATTTTCTCCTAGGGGATATTTTCATACTTACCGGTATTCATAAAATGCCTTTTAAACCACCCTCAAGCAAGAAAATACTCAAAATACCTTTGATAGTACTTGTTTTGGTAATTTTTCAATTGCAAACTGTTGAAACGTTATTCTAAATAGAAAATGAAAATGTATCTCCCAAGAGAAAACTCAGGAGAAAAAGTTAATTGCAAATGTGCCCATGTATCTCCAACTCACACTCAGTGAACTGCAGGCATGGCCAAAATTTTTGATAATGGCACAAATGCTGTTTTTCACCCTGTAGGAGATGAGGAAGCAGGTGGGCGGTGACATCTACTGCTTGGACTTCTCATGCTCCTCTGTTGCTGATGTCTCCCACTGGTTGTTTAGTGAGTGGGTGGTGGAGCTGGTGTCCTGCCCTCTAACTTAAATATAAGAGAATAAATTCCCCATCAGATCTGTAACTGTTTCGACCAATGACATGACTGCAGTCTCATCCACTGTTCCTTATTGGTGGAAATGGATACTATTGTAATCATATACAGTATATTGGTGTGTGTTTCATTTCATTGTTTGTACACATCAATAATAGCATCTTCACAACTTGATATAGGGGCTGTTTGCCTCAAAACGTTGTTGAACCTTTATGGAACAATAAAAGAACGTAGTGTTATCATACTCAAATTTCATCTGGTCTAAAGCAGGGGTGGGCAAACTTTTCGACTCGGGGGCCACATATTGTTTTTAAATTTAACTGAGGTGCTCAGACCACTGTAGATAGCCAAATGTACCCCTAGTCTTAGTTAGTCCCCCAGTTTAGGTAGTCGATGAGCTTTTCCACCCCAGTATAGGTAGGCAGGTGTGCCCCCAGCATTAAGTAGCCCCTCTTCCCAGTAAAGGTAGGTAGGTTTGCCCCAGTATTAGCAGCCCCTCCCAGATTAAGTAGTCAGGTGTGCCCCTTTATTATCAGTACCCTTCCCAATTTAAGTAGCCAGGTGTGCCCCAATATTAGCAGCCCCCTCCCCAGTTTAAGTTGACCATTGTGCCCCAGTATTAGCGGCTCCTTCCCCAGTTTAAGTTGACTAGCTTGCCCCAGTATTAGCAGCCCCCTCCCCAGTTAAAGTTGACCAGTGTGCCCCAGTATTAGTTGATACAATAATACACATTGGCAGCGTTTCCCCACAAAATACACATGATGCAGCAGCTTTTCCCCAAGATATCCATAATGTGGGAACGTTTCTAACAAAATACGCATAATGCAGTAGCGTTTCCCCAAAATACACATGATGCAGCGTTTCCCCCGAGACACACATACTGTGGCAGTTTCCTCACAAGATACACATGACGTGGAGGGATTGGAAATGGTTAAAAGGATAGGTTGAGGACCATACGGGCCCCCTCTGCTCCTGGACCCCATAAAAACAGCTATGTGTAGTCATTTCCAAACACTTTTCAAGCTGAAAAAAGTTTTGGCTGGAGTTCTTCTTTTTTTCTTTTTTTTTTCAATCATCCTTTTTAACTTAACCAGCTTTTCTAAAATTCTGTATTTCGCTGGGCATTAATACATTGGAGTGGTGTGTTATCTTCACAAGAACTAATGAACAGCTGATAAGTGGGAAAGTTTGAGATGACCTTGGGATATGTGAAGAGCCGAAGCGGAGAAATGGCTTTTCCTGCTGAGAAAAGAGTAACACAATTTTTTTGAACAATAATTAGAATGAAGCTAAGCTTCAGAAATGACTTTCTTGGTGGTGTAAGACTTATTTTTGCTTCATATACAATCTTCACCTTTTTTAGTGGTCAAAGCCTCCCTGTCATTCACACGCGATGGAAGCAACCCCTTTGTGAATGTGGCTGATATTTTAGGGAATATTTGATATATATTTGAAGCATAGCCGGCCTTTGACCTGAGCGACTGGAGCGGTCGCTCAGGGCGCCGGCTTCCAAGGGGGCGCCTATAGCTGGTTGCCTATACTGAGGGCACCTACACCTGATATACTATACTGGGGGCACCTATAGCTGGCTACCTTTACAGAGGGCACCAACACCTGGCTACCTATACTTGAGGCACCTACACCTGGCTACGTATACTGGAGGCACCTACACGTGGCTACCTATACTGGAGGCACAAACACCTGGCTACCTATGGGGGCGCTATGGAGACCTTCAACTAACTTCCTACACTGGGGACACCTATGCTTGGCAACCTATGTTGAGGGCATCTACACATGAGATCCTATACTGGGGGCACCTATACCTGGCTACCTACCTATACTGAGTCTGAGGGCATTTTTTTTTTGGGGGGGGGGGGGGGCGCACTGCAGCTATAATGCATGGTGCAAATTGTCGGTGCTGTGCTATCATTCTAAATGGGGGGGGGGGCAGCTAACTGTCCAACTGATTGTTTTTATTAATATTTCTGAAAGGTTCTAGTCTTCATTTTTAAGTGTATTGCGGATAATGGACTCTTTCCATCCATTCGTGGTTATTACTAGTATTTTTCTGTTATACATATGTGGCGTGCCACGGAGATCTGAGCATTTGGCGTGATGTGTCACGTCAAAAAGGTTGTGAACCGCTGTCCTAGGAGATATCTCAGGAGAAAAGGTGAATTGCGTATGGGCCTGTGTGTGCGCGCACGCAGGAAGAGGATGAAGGGGGAAACAAAAATCAGGTTTCGCTCAGGGTGCTGTGAAACCTAAGGCCGGCCCTGATTTGAAGCCCCAAACTCTCTGGAAAAAAAATGATTTTGATATCGTAAAACAGGGTTCGAACTTCATCTTGTTTTTTTAAACACTTACAATACAATACAATACAATAACCTTTCTATAGCGCTTTTCTCCCATAGGACTCAAAGCGCTTAGGCTCTCTCAGATACAGTAGTTGGTAGTAGGTTGAAGTATTCACACAACAATAGCTCCACCCAAACTTTTAAAAAGTTGCTGATTGGTACTACTTAGACAGTGTGATCTGGCTAAACAAACACAGACCA